>NC_136073.1:725101796-725799296 GCF_964261635.1 Lissotriton helveticus
GACTCTATAAATAGTGCTGTCCTGACTAGCCGCCTTCCATAGAGAGGCACGTCAGTGGGAGAGGGGGTCTCCCAAACACTGCTGCTGATGCAACGAGTCTGCAAGAGCCCTGCTGAGGGGGGCTGTGCGGGCCCAGACTGCTATGATGCACACTTGGCTGGCCTCCGCTCTCCAGCAGCCTCCAGATGTGAGACCCGCGGGGGGGGGGGGGGGGGGGGGTTGTAAATCTTCCCTCGTGTTCGTGTATTGAGCGCGCCAGTTCCTCGCGCAGGGTGCCTCTCCTCCGGTTACACACCCGCGGATTATTGCAGAGGATTACAGCATCTTCGGACAGGCTGCATCTGTCCAACGGATTACAGGAAGGGCGCGAAATCGATGGCTCGCTCCCAAAGTCTGCGTTCATTTCATCGCGGGTTTGGCATTGAAGAGCACGTGCCGTGATTTCTAAAGCCATCGCACGCCCCCGGGGCCCCCCTTGACTGAAGGACCCCCACTTCACAGTAAACACAACCGGAAGCCGTTTAGGGCTTGCAGCCTCTCACCGAGGAACATCACATTGTTAGCCTTTGTGAAGCCAAACAAAACCTCGCGACAATGGCAGTCTTTTGGCAGAATCACGGCTGTGTCAGCTCTCAAATGCGTTCAACAATCACAGACATATTGCACCCTGCTCGGGATTTGTCAGTGTGGTAATGCTGCCAGCATGTCAAGAGTACATGATCATTTGTTAAAATGGAACTAATTAGCATATTTGACGTCATCACAGAAACTGATATCACACCAGCAGGTGCATCAGTGACACTATAGGAAATGACATCAGTTCAGTGCTAGAAAATAATCAAAATGAAGGTAACACTAATAAAATAATATCAAAGCAAAAGGAAATGTGAGTGGCTGATAGACCTGTGGAGCGGTGCTCCAGTGTGCCTAAAATAGCTGCTCTCATTGAATAAAGGTGTACGTAGCGGCACCACTCCAGTGTGGCGCAGGTTTCACCTGCCAAAATGTATCCGGGGAATGTACCTTTCATCGCCCAGTGTGCACTGGTTGTGATACAAACTACAAAACTCATAATTCCAATATGTGCGGCAGGGCACGAGTCCTAAAAAAAGAAGTGAGGGAACTCTCCAAGTTAGGTGGTGTCACAGGAAGTGACATCACGGCAGGAGTGACATCACAGCAGGAAGTGACATCACATGCGCAGCAGACACCCAACATCCTATTATTTTAGGCAAAACTCACTGATAAGCCTTGGATACTCGGCCCTGGTCTCTCCTCTGATGGGGTCTGTGTATGGCTGAATGAATGTATGAATGTGAAACCGACGGTCGTAGCGCTATGTGCCAGACTTGAGCACCACATCATACATGGACCAGGAAAAAAAGTCTTGGTAGGACTGAATCTTTGGTCTCTCGCCCTCTGCTGATTTAGATTTGTTGATTAAAGGGTCATAGTGCCTGAAACTCTGTTTTTTTAGTTGTATATAGCGCAAACTCAGTACTGGAGCACTTTGCATGAGCACAACCAGGTTATATTGACACCAGTTACTGTACAGAAAGACACGTTTCTTTTAGGCCCAGCGAGATGAAGTGATGTTGAGGTGATGCCGAGGCTAGAACTCCAACAATTGTTACTGACAGGAACTATGTCTTGGGGGTCGTGAGAAAGAAATTGGGTTCACTGAATTAGATTACATGAGATGTATGAGGGCTTTGGGGGCACCCGTATCAAAGAATGCGTTGCAACAGTGTGAATTAAAGGATGCAGGGGTTTTAAACAGTTAGGCTCTGCTCTCCCAGTGTATCATTCATATTTAAGGTATTAGCAGGCAGCAGCAGCCTGGTATGGGTTAAACTCGGGTTAAACGTATATGCCCTCCTCTGTCAGCTACCACCACAGGTCGGTCACTTATGCCATGTTCTTCTTGTCAATGGTGACAGCCACCACTCCGCGAATGTGCATCTTTCACCGCTCACGTGTTCTAAAGCCCAAGCAGTAAAGTAAGGGTGACGTGACCTGTCCACACTGGGCGTTATAGATAGAGGGGTCCCAGACTGGGAGAAGGGAAAGGAATTAGAAGAAATAATAAGAACAATACGTTGCATGAATGAAAAAACAGAAAACATATCTAAAGTACGATGTTTTTATTCACAAGGTACTGGAAACCTTATCATTGGTCAAACAGTATACAAAAACTTTTTGTTCAATCTTCAAAATAAATATGCCCACAAGTACAAGGGAGATGAGGGAAAAGGGAGTGCTGTGAGGGGATTTGGTGGGGAATGTAAAGAAAGACAATCTTCATTAAAGAAACCAATGAATGCAATTCTCTTTGTTCTAAAAAACACTTTTTGAATGGTCCCCTTGTCCGGGGTCACAAAGGCTGCCTAAATCAACACATTAATTGTAAACCAGGCTTCTGGGACAGCTGTATAGATCCTGCTAGTGGAAGAAGCTGGTGAGGAAAGTAGAAGTCTACGTTTTGACCCTAAGTATTGCAGGGGTGGTTTCCCTTACGACGCGGGTCTTCGTCAGGACAGAAAAAGGAGTGGGGAAAGGAGTAGGCAGACCTCCTTAGAGTTAAGGGACAGGATTTTAAAGGTTCAAATGATTGTTGGAAAAACGTGTTGGGTGATCACTGTCTAAAAAGTTAAAGTCATGGAGCACAGATGAACAAAGCAGCAAACATCTCGCTCCGTCAAAGGGATGCAGAGACTAGCGTCTCCACTGGGGGCTAGTCAACCTGTCAATATTGGTATTTGCTGTCATCTAACGGGGAAATTCTGCCGAGTGACCCAGAGTTTGCCGTTTTCAAAATTGATTCGATAGATAATCCAACACCCACGAGAGACGCTAGCGTTTATTGAACATTCCTCGACAGAGCGAGGTCCTGTTGTTGTTTTTTCCTGTTTTTCCTATCAATATTGACAGGTTGACTAGCCCCCAGTGGAGACGCTAGTCTCTGCATCCCTTTGACGGAGCGAGATGTTTGCTGCTTTGTTCATCTGTGCTCCATGACTTTAACTATTTAGACAGTGATCACCCAACACGTTTTCCCAACAATCATTTGAACCTTTAAAATCCTGTCCCTTAACTCTAAGGAGGTCTGCCCACTCCTTTTTCTGTCCTGACGAAGACCCGCGTCATAAGGGAAACCACCCCTGCAATACTTAGGGTCGAAACGTAGACTTCTACTTTCCTCACCAGCTTCTTCCACTAGCAGGATCTATACAGCTGTCCCAGAAGCCTGGTTTACAATTAATGTGTTGATTTAGGCAGCCTTTGTGACCCCGGACGAGGGGACCACTCAAAAAGTGTTTTTTAGAACAAAGAGAATTGCATTCATTGGTTTCTTTAATGAAGATTGTCTTTCTTTACATTCCCCACCAAATCCCCTCACAGCACTCCCTTTTCCCTCATCTCCCTTGTACTTGTGGGCATATTTATTTTGAAGATTGAACAAAAAGTTTTTGTATACTGTTTAACCAATGATAAGGTTTACAGTACCTTGTGAATAAAAACATCGTACTTTAGATTTGTTTTCTGTTTTTTCATTCATGTAACGTATTGTTCTTATTATTTCTTCTAATTCCTTTCCCTTCTCCCAGTCTGGGACCCCTCTATCTATAACGATTATTCACCCAGGTCCCAGTGACTAACAATGGGTTAACCCTGTTCATTATAACGCTGTCCACACTGGGAGCATAAGAAGAGGGAGAGAGCCAATGACAGGGAGCTTCTGTGCAATGGACAAAGACACACACAGCAAAAGATTGCAGCTCCCTACTGCAAAGCAAACAAGTGAGACAGAGTCTCCGCACAGCGCACTGATGAGCTGCATGATCCTCGCTCTAATTGCAGCTCCATATTGAGTGCGCATCATGGGCACATCGGGGGTACAGTGTATGACACCCCGGTGACGAGTGACCAATCAGTGGCTGCACACTGCAACACTAACTCTGCGACGCTCGTCCGGGCCGTGGGGGCGCGGAAATGTTCACTGGCGCCACAGAATAGTTTACCCCGCCCAAGTGCGGGTGGCTCGGCTGAAGGTGCGAGCTGCACAGCCTCAGTGCTGGGGAAGCAACAGGGAGCCAGCCTGGGTCGAGCACGGTGCCCATGATTGCCGCAGCCGGAATTGCATGCTTGGTGCGGTATACAACCTTTACCACGCTTTTTTTACCACGCAATACCATTACAACGCTGGCATTACAATGCAAACCAATTACAACACATTGCGCTGGGGGGCGCTCTAGGATAGGGAATACGTTTAATTTTCTATCCAACACCTTCCCTAGTGTCCACGGGGACTGGAGTTGGAATAGAAAATTATACTTACCACTATCCAGCACCTCTAAGCGCTATGCGTTGTAAAGGTATGCGTGGTAAAAACCGCGTTGTAAAGGTATGCGTGGTAAAAGTATGCGTTGTAACGTCATACATCCGCTTGGTGCGCGCTCGTCTTAACATGCTTTTGATGAGCAGGGCAGGGTGGACGGCGTTTTGATGAGTAGGGTGGGCGGCTTCCACCCTGTAAAATAAGTGGAGGGACGCTGTCCACCCGCGTGGTACCCCGACTCGTGCCCTGATGTGCGGTAACAGGAGTTCCCACACATGTCGTAAGTTATTGATCCACTCCTAACGAGAGCCGAGGCCTGCGGTGAGAGAGTCCGCCTGGCCTCCAAGTATGAGAGCCCCGATTGCAATGAGCCCAGTCTCTGCTATTCAGATTTAATGCAAGTCCATACATTTCAATCCAATGTGTGCCCATACTCACAAGCAGAATCAAAATCACATCCAGAGTCGAAATAGAAACCTGAAAGAGAGTCACATATGGACCGAAGTCATATCTCCACAACTCTTTACATTTATCTGAAGTGGGAGAAAGTGCTGTCAGCCTCCCATACACTGAGACGTTAGACTGGAAGTCCTGCCTTCGAACACAGCAGGACCCGGGCAACAGCTGCACACAAACATTTTTATAAAGGAAGACTCTGTGCCAAGGGAGCAGTGAGAAAATGAAAACGCCTCCTCCTTTGAAGTAATCCTCAGATGGCACCAAACAAGTGAGCCCAACTCTCCCTAGAAGAGCTCTCATGTCTCGTCCACCTAAGCATCTATACATTCATCCTTTCACCCTTCCATCCACCCGCTGATATCCACTATTTTACCTTTACATTCTGTCATCCAATAATTCTTTCATCCATCATTCAGTCTCGACTCCACCTATCAGCTCTGCCATTAATCCCTCCACCCACCCACTCTGCCATCCATCTGTCTGTGCACCCATCCGTCCACTCTTCCATCCATCCACCCACCCATTATCCACCCTGTCATCCATCAGTGCATCCCCTCTGCCATTCATCCACATTGCTATCCATCCATCCGCTCTGACCTCCACTCTGCCTTCAATCCATTCATACATCCACTCTGCCATCCATCTATCCATTTTGCCATTCATTTATCCACTCTGCTCTCCATCCATCCATCCATCATGCATCCACCCATCATACATTCACCCACTCCGCCATCCACCCATCCATTCATCCTTTTGTCCATCCACCCTGCCATCCAATTCACTCTTCTTTTTACCCGCTCATCCATCTATCCCATTATTCTGCCATCCTTTCGCCTGCCCGTCCACCTAACCATCCATTGACTCATGCATCTATCCCTTTACTCTGCCATCCTTTCACCTGTCCATCCACTCTTGTTGCAATCCATCTTTTTTCCTGAAAGTAGACGTTCACTAGTCAGATTGGCGAAGATCACACCGTATGTCAATTGTCAAATTGATCAACTGCGCTCTGTACGCCTGGGTCTAAACCCCGAGTTGCTGTTTCTGGATACTGATTGAGGGGGCGGGGGCTCGAGCCAGTTCAGTTTATAGCCCCGGGCTCTGCAACCACAGGGCGTTTCTACCTTAGGCGCACGGTGCCGACTCCAAACCGTTGTAAGTTTGGGAAACGATCGAGGACGCAACGCATGCCAGACTTCACACCCTCGCCAGCCCCAGACCCGCCGTCCCCGCTGCTAGGCAACCGGGGCCCGCAGCTCTTTGGAGGTGTACCTTGGCAGAGCTTCAGGTGGCGAGGCAGGGGTCCAACGCCCCCTCCCCCGCCGCCGCTCTCCTGCCACAAAACTCCTTATACGCCTCACTCGCTCCCCTGGTAATGGCATGTTTTATTTTCCCAGGCTATTTTGGGTGTCCCCGGCTATAATTGGCCAGCCGTCCTGGATGTAGAGAGCCATCCGGGCTCTCACATACATTGTATCCTTTGCACGCACGCACGCACACGCAACCTTGGGGCGGGCTCGCCCCTCGGTATAAATAAACAAGCGGAAGACCGCTCGGGGTCTTTCCGGCTAAGTACATTGCTGGTGTCCGTGTGTTTGCTGGCTGTGTGTCCCCACGTGGTAGGCCCCGCGTCACCATTCTACATTGGCGACGAGGCCGGTGTCTCCTGGATCCACGTGTGCCTGGGACCCCCGGGTTGCCTGCCCGACGCCTGCCGCACGCTGCGGTGCTTGCCGCTGTGTTGTCCCGGCCTCCCGCGCGCTTGAGACCCGCCCACGCGTCTCCCGTGAGGGAGCGCCTTCAGCTGGCGGGACTCGAGGCGGCGGGAGCCGTCGTGCGGCCTGTTGCGGGTCCTGCGGGTGAGTGCGCATCTGCCCCGCTTGCGCGGCCCCTGCCTGCCACGCTCCGCTTGTCGCTGCAGAGGAGGCGCGCCTGCAGGCTGCAGGCCTGCGGAGAGGCCCGGCGCACCTCGCAAGACGGCCCGCTCTGGGCCCGCCCCCGCCCTTCGACGACGACGCGCATGTGGCGCCAGACCTGAAGCACGCGCAGTGACACGGCACGCGCAGTGACACGGCGCCAGGCCCCCCTGCTGTGCCCCTGCCCTCGGAACGCTCTTTGCCTGGAACACTGGGGGTAACAGTCAACAAGCATTGGCCAACGCAAGGGCCAACTCATGAACAGTGGCACGATCGTTGTTAGACAAGCATTGGCCAACACAAGGGGAGAATCAGGTACAGTGGCACGACTGTGGCCGTGCCCCTTTGACTCTGCCACCACGTTTGGTCCCTACAATCCTCATCTTCGCCACTGCTGACTCCTCCTGCGCCACGCCGTACAGCGCATCAACACGCAGTGCGGCCTACGCCCCTGCCCTGCGCCTCACGTGGCCGCCACCCCGGAAAGCACCATCAAAGACTGTGTGACGCCTCGCCATGAGCCTGGTTGCGCCAGGAGCGGCCCAAGACGGGGCTGGCCAGCCCCCCCAGCAGGCTCTTCAGCAGCAGCCGGCTGCGCCCGCCGCCCAACCACAGGCCCTTGCCCAAGCCGGGGCGGGTGCCCCAGCCGGACCTCCCGCACCCGCGCCCCATGCGCACCAGCACGCCGGCGCAGCACCTATACCGCCGTTCAGCGAATCAGCAGACCCGGCAACGGCGGCCGTCCGCTGGAAGGCATGGGTCGGTCGCCTCAATCTGTACTTCAGGGGCACGAGAGAAACCGACGGTACGGTGAAGAGGTCGCTCCTCATTCTCTATGGGGGTCAAGAGATCTATGACTTATTTGAATCGCTCCCGAACACTGGAGCCGAGGACAACTATGACGCCGCAGTCGCGGCCCTCAACGCGCACTTTGACCCTCAGTTGAACAATGATTTTGAAAAATTCAAATTCAAACGCGCATGGCAGCTGGACTCCGAGTCCGTTGATATGTACTACACTCGTCTCCGACGGCTCGCGAGCACGTGTCCCTTCACCAACCCTCGCGACGAAATCAGGGACCAGATCATCGTCGGCTGCAAATCCAAGTTGCTGAGGAAGCTGATCCTCCGACAGCCGGGGATCACCTTAGACGAGATCCTCATCCTGGCGAGGTCGCACGAGTTGTCGGATGCCCGGGCGGAAGAGATGGAGGTCGCACTACGCACCCCGGTGATCGCCCCGTCTGGGGCAAGGGCCCCGGCCATCAAGGAAGAGCGGGTGGAGGCGATCCAAAGAAGATTCCCGCCAGCAAGGCCGCGGGGTGGCCCGCCAAGGGACAGCCAGTGCGGGTACTGTGGTGTGGACCATCCTTCCACGGCCACGTGTGGTGCCAAAGGCAAGACGTGCCTCAAGTGTGGGCGCATGAATCACTTCGCTGCTGTCTGCCGGGGAGGGAAGTTCCGGGCAGCAGGCCCGCGCGCCAGAACTGTGACCCAACGGGTCCGACAACTGTCTCTTGACCAGGAGAGACCCCCTCCCGACACGGAGGCTCAAGACCGCCGGCCCAGATATGAGGACGACGAAGACGATGAGGTGTATGTCATCTCCTACGTGAGCCGGGCATCCACGAAAAGGCGACCGCCTCCAATGTGTTCCGTCTCAGTGGACGGGACGAGTGTCAACGCGCTGATAGACACAGGGGCGTCCGTGAACGTCATGGACTCGGACCAGTATGAGCGCATGTCCCCAAAGCCGACGCTGGCACCGTCCGCGGCACGCATCTACACCTATGGCGGGACAGAGCCCATGCCTCTTCGTGGAGTGATTCAAACCACAGTAGTCAACGGAGAATATTCGACTGTGACCAGATTCCACATCACTGAGGGCAAGAAAGGCACCCTCCTGAGCTGCCACACAGCAGAGGATCTGGGACTGGTGTTTTTCGCCAACCAAGTACACCAGGCTCACGCTGACTTCATGTTAAAGGACTTCCCAGAACTGTTCAAAGGCCTCGGCAAGCTCAAGGGTAAAAAGTTTAAGCTACACATTGATGCGACGGTGAAACCTGTCGCTCTCAGACACCGGCGAGTACCGTTTAACCTCAGGCCCCAAGTTGAGGAAGAGCTTCGCAAGCTTGAGGAGTTGGGAGTGATCGAGAAAGTGTCGGGCCCGACACCCTGGGTCTCGCCCCTGGTGGTTGCCCCCAAACCGAAGCAGCCGGGAGCCATACGTCTGTGCGTGGACATGAGGCTCCCCAACACCGCTGTCAAGCGCGAACGACACATCACCCCCACTATGGATGATATCATAGCCGACCTCAATGGGGCGAAATGGTTTTCCAAATTAGACCTCAACTCCGGATATCACCAGCTGGAGCTAGAGCCGGCTAGCAGATATATCACCACGTTTTCGACGCACGTGGGGCTGCGTCGCTACACTCGGCTCAGTTTTGGGGTCTCGTCGGCCGCCGAGGTCTTCCAGAACGCCATTCGCGAGGTGCTCTCCGGACTAAAAGGGGTGATCAACCTGAGTGATGACATCCTTGTTTACTCAACGACCCTAGAGGAGCATCACGCCAACTTGAGGGCGACCCTGCAGAGACTCGCCGATAGCGGCCTCACCCTCCACCGCGCTAAATGTGCCTTCTATCAGGAGTCAGTGGACTTCTTTGGATATATCTTTACGAGGGAAGGCCTTAAAGTTGACTCTAAGAAGGCCGAAGCCATCAAAGCGGCCAGCACGCCTAGAAGTCAAACAGAAGTCCGCAGTTTTCTGGGCATGGCCACATACTGTGGCCGGTTTATCCCGAACCTGGCCGACTTAGCGGAGCCTCTCCGTGCCCTCACCCGTGCTGATCAGAAATGGGACTGGACTGCTGCTGCACACAAGGCGTTCCAGGCCGTCAAGGCCAGTCTGCTTGACAACACCGTCATGGCTTACTTCCAGCCACGGAGACGGACCGAGTTGATAGTCGATGCCAGCCCAGTGGGATTGGGAGCCGTGCTGCTGCAGGAGTACGGGCCGGAAGAGTGGAAGCCTGTCGCCTATGCCAGCAAGGCCCTGTCCGACACGGAGACCAGGTATGCCCAAATTGAAAGGGAGGCGCTGGCCATCAAATGGGCATGCCAGCACTTTCACCTCTATCTCTGTGGACAGGACTTCACGGTGGTCACGGACCATAAACCCCTGTTGCCCCTCTTTGCGGGAACATCCCGGCTTGCTCCCCCACGCATCGAGAGGTGGGCTGTCCAGCTGCAGGGTTACCGGTTCAAGGTGGTGTTCAGGCCAGGAGCACACAACCCTGCCGACTACTTGTCGCGTCATCCGGATGTCACACCCCCACCGGCCCTCGATGCTGAAGGAGATGAAGTGGAGGAGATAGTGCACATGGTCACCCTAGCGGCGTGCCCCGAGAACATGTCGCTCCAGGAAATTAGCGACGCCACCGCAACGGACGAGACCCTGGCGAAAGTTAGGGAGGCCCTCGAAGGAAATCGTTGGGCCCATTTCCTTGATGGCGCTTCGTGCCTCCGGCCGGAGGTGCGTCATGCCAGGCAGCAGCTGTGGCAGATACGGAGTGAACTTAGCGTCGGAGATGAGGGGGTGGTGCTGCGTGGGCACCTCATCGTCATGCCCGAAAGCCTCCAGCAACGAGCCCTGAGCCTGGCTCACGTGGGACACCAAGGGATGGCAAAGACCAAGGCCCGCTTGAGGAGCAAGGTGTGGTTTCCCGCGATGGACAGCCAGGTGGAAGCCATGATACGGGACTGCCACGCATGCACGATCACGGGCGGAGACCCTGCCCCAGCGCCCGTGCTCACGGAAGAAGCGCCCCAGGCCCCGTGGGCTCAACTCAGCATAGACTTTGGCAGTTTTCCAGACGGGCGGCACATGCTAGTGCTGGTAGACTCTTTTTCCAAATTCCCAGTTGTGGAAGTCATCGCATCCACTGCGTTCCCGCAGGTAAAGAAAGTCCTAAACCGAGTGTTTGCTACGATGGGGCTCCCTGAAGAAATCAAGTCCGATAATGGGCCCCCCTTTCAAGGGAGAGAGTTTCAGGCTTACTTGGAGGCTCTCCGGATCAAACATCGGAAAATCACACCCCTGTGGCCTCAAGCCAACGGGGAAGTCGAGAGGCTGATGCGGACATTAAACAGAGCGCTGCGGATTGCGGTGGATAACGGCGAAGACCCGGAGGCCGCCCTGGACGACTTCCTTGGAGCCTATCGGCAGACACCCCACTCAACGACAAAGTGTGCTCCCTCTCATGTCCTGTTCAAGCGAGCTCCAAGGGATGGCATTCCCACTGTCAACACGTGGGTGCCGGGAGAAAGGGACGCGGAGGCCATACAGGCCCGGCGACAGGCCACCAACATCAAAGCGAGCGCACATCGGCATGCCAAAGAACCAGCCCTCCAGCAGGGGGACACTGTCGTTGTCAAGGATCGCCATCCTGGGTGGAAGTTTCGGACTCCTTTTGAGCCAGAAGTGTGGACAGTGGAGCGAGTGCAAGGGACTATGATTACAGCTAGGAGGAATGGCCAAACCGTGACGAGGAATGCCTCATGTTTCAAGAAGGTACAGGACAATGTCAGTGTGCGTCAACGGACTGAGGGAATGGAACATGGAGACCAAGAAAGTATGGACTTTGATAATTGTTCTGATCCAACACCTACTCTGCCGCGAATGGCCACCCCACCCGGGCCAGTGTCACCAGGCCCTGCGGTCGGGCGGAGCCAGCCAAGGGTCGAGGATGCGAGCGAGGGTCCGAGGACAACCCCGGCTGGGGTTGTCGAACTACCTCGGACCCAGGATCGTCGCTACAACCTGCGGCCCAATCCTAGGCCGAGTCAACGGTTGTTGGACTTTGCGTGTTCGTCTCCATGAGTAAGAGACTATAATGTGCCTGCAGAAAGAGACTAAAATAAAGGAGGGATGTAGAGAGCCATCCGGGCTCTCACATACATTGTATCCTTTGCACGCACGCACGCACACGCAACCTTGGGGCGGGCTCGCCCCTCGGTATAAATAAACAAGCGGAAGACCGCTCGGGGTCTTTCCGGCTAAGTACATTGCTGGTGTCCGTGTGTTTGCTGGCTGTGTGTCCCCACGTGGTAGGCCCCGCGTCACCATTCTACACTGACAGGCCTGCCCCGCGCCGCGCGCGCAGCCAAGTGCGCGCCTTTTTGCTGGGCGCGCGGGGAGCGGGAAACCGTTAGGACTGGAAGGAGGGGGCTGGACTCACCCACGGTTCACGGGGACGCAGTGAATAATCCGATGCACGTATGAGAGACGAGCGTCGTGAGTGACACACTGGGCGACGAAGTGGCTCCCTGGCACTCAGTTCATTACTCGCGAGGCCAAATGCCTGTCTCTGGAACCCTCCAACACCCCACAACCTCTGCTGGGGGAATCACAATGCAAGCCAAAGGCTGTATAAGCGCCCAGAGAGCAAGTAATTGGCGCATGCAGCGCTATATAAATACCAGATTATATAACACAGTTTTACCACTTGAGCATTCACGTTGGCCATGCTGAAACCCATGCTGTTATTTGCAGCCATTGAGCACCGGAGGGAGAACCCTTGGGAGATCTGTGGACACTCCTTGCTTTGTCATACATGGAAAGTGTCCAGAAGCAGCAAGAACGGATCCTTTCAAAAGACAGGAGGTGCAAATTGGACAGCTTTTAGCTCATCCATTTTTCTAAATCCGCTAAACGCTAAAGGGATTTTCACAATTATTATGGGATGGGTTTTCATGTATACCTGTGCAGAACTCCCATGTTTGAGGTGTGGTAAGTTTTTTTGGTAGGTAAAATCAATCACACTCATGCAGCCTGTCAAGGCCTCGTGCACTCACTACCACAGAGCCTCGTAACGGTGTGAGCCTAAGAGCTTCCTTAGGAGTGGGCTCACATATGAGGACCAGCAATACCGTACCCCGAGTTATGGATACCAGTGCTATCCGTAACACTGGCTCACAACATGACCAGTGGATCACAATTTGATCCCCTATAATCCATTATGCAATGTGGAGTACTATGCAGGAATTGGTACTTGGAAAAGCCATCCTGCATATAATGGGGGATAGGTGTGTTGTTACAGCCAACAAACAAACAAACTGCATCTCTTGCAGTCTCTCACTAGCAAAGCAATCATGAACAACCCAGATGAAAGCTGAATTTGTCATCACTCAGATGTCTCTCTTGTGGGGTACCGACCCTTGTGACCTAGTAAGGAGCACCACCAAGGCTTTGTGCTTATGTCCTCCAGGGGTCACTCGTTTAGTAGTAGAAACTTTTGTTACAGCCCTTCAGAAAATGCCTTAAGTATAACCTGTCCCTTGTGGATGTAAACCGATGTATCCTGACAGCAAGGCTATCAAATAGGCGGCGTATTTGATTCTTTATTTACAGAAGGCTTTTAAATGATCTCTTCCTAACCAGAGGGAAAGAAAGCTCTTTGCAAAAGGAGGTCATCAATAAAGCCAGCTAGAATGACGTGACACTCATCCGGCTCAGCACCCAAATTTTGGATTTGTAAAGGGCAGTATTCCAAATGGGAACTGCGTCATAATTGATGATTATTTAGCGCCATTAACTGAATCTGCTTTGTGGCTTGGATTTGCCTTTTTGGTGGTAAATATTATGGGTTCTGTTCTAAAGGAACCTGCTCCAGGACCAGATACTCTATTCTTGAATACACTATTAACACAACATGGGTGCCAGAAAAGCCATTCAGGAGTGATTACCAAATTAAATGTCTCAATTTATTAAATATGGGAATAAAGTACCACCGCCGGACAATATAAGGATATTGCAAGTCACCAAGAAGTTTTCTGACCATGTAGAGGAACAAGGCCAAAGGTGAAATTCCTTTAAAATGTCACCTAATCCCAGGTGACTTGCCATATTCTTTTATTTTACAGCAGAAGGCGTTCTGTTCCTTATAAAACATGGTCACGCCATTACCCATTGCACAAACCGCATAAATTCTGGATGTCTTTCTCCTTCATGTGAAAAACATTGTTGCACGCATGTAGAATAACATTAAAATCTGTAGTATGCAATTAAACATATACAAACAGTGATCTGTTGAAATCATATTTGAATCAGTTTCATGTAAATAAGATTTAACAAGCATTGGCAAAACCAGTAAGTCTTGCCTATGCAAGAGCTATGGGCTTTTGGCAATGTGTTTTAGCCATGTTGTACACCAGCGTGGCTGCTGTTCAGCATGGCTAAAAGTTACTGAAGTGGGGTTGAGTGGGGTGGAATGGGATGTGGTAGACTGGAATTTAGTAGGTTGGAGTAAATTGAGGGGGTAGATTGGAGAGGGGTTAGATTAGGGTGGAGTGGGGTAGATTGGGGTAAAGTGGAGTGTGGCAGATTGGGCTACAGTGAGGTTGCTTGGAGTGGGATAGATTGAGAGGAGTAGATTGGATTGGAGTGTGGTGTATTGGAGTGTGGTGTATTGGAGTGTGGTGTATTGGAGTGTGGTGTATTGGAGTGTGGGAGATTGGGTTGGAGTGGGATAGACTGGGGTAGATTGGAGTGGAGTGGGATAGTCTGGGGTAGATTGGAGTGGGATCGTTTGGAGTGGGGTAGATGGGAGCTAGGTAGATTACTGTATATTAGAGTGAAGTGGGCTAGTATGAAATGGAGTGGAATAGGCTGAGGTGGAGAGGGGTGGGGGTAGATTGGAATAGAGTGAGGTAGATGGGTAGAGTGGAGTGGAGTGCAGTGGATTGGAGTGGGGCAGATTGAGATGGAGTGGATACCCTTTGCAGCTACAGTGCATGTGAGCTGTTCAGCGAGACCTTAAAAGGGCTGTGCCTCAAAATGAGTAGCAACATGCAGAGAACTTTTTTAGGTCTCACCTAGGCAGCGCTTGCTGAGACATGCTGTATTCAGGATATGTGAATAAAGCTCCGCCTATTTCCCACCCAACTTTTTAATTGGCTCCTGTTCCTGTCCTTTGTAAATGGTGGCTTTTCTTTGGTTATTAGCATTTGTAGTCCCTCCTTAGTAACTCCCGTCTCCGTTTGTAACCTCCCATGAGGACACCCCCTATTACATGTGTTGTTATGCCCTAGGTTTTAATTACAACCTCAAGGCACTATTTTCTTAAAGGCCTTCAGACAGGACACTCACTTGATCCTAAACAAGGTTAGCAGTGATTACTTTACTCACTAGTACATCTCACAATTATATTAGACCTTCTATAAATTTCCCTTTATCAGCTCCACATAGAGTACAAACTAATCCGGAATTAATATAATAATTGTTTTGTCACATTTCAAAGCTATTCAATGTATATATGGACATAGCTATTTGAATGGTGCTCCTGATTACTAGGGTTCCTTTAATATTTGGATGTTTAAGCCCATTCTGACCTTCACATTAGTCAAGGTCATGTCTACCTGAGATTGCCACCCACTACAGTCATCTCTTTATAGTACCTGAAGGTGCTTGAGGTCACGTCATTCTTTGCCACCGGCCAGGCCCTGTGTAGTCCTGGCTGCCGTAGCGGAGCATGTACAACCAACATACTGATACTTCTCTTCCGAAGTCTCGGGTGGACTTCTGAGTGCACAAGCAAAGTATAGATGGTATGAAGACAAACTCTTTATAGTCTGTTAACCATCACCCTACCTGCAGAGTGTCTGGCGCTGATTCAAAGGCACGTCCCAGCTCAGGTCACAAGGACATAGACCACAGACCCGGCGAGCAGCAATAGGCACCAGTATAAGGAAAGAGCAGGAAACCGCTGGGTCATATTTTAATCACCAACAGGCAACAGTCTTCAATCTAACTTATAGCATGTACTGCAGGCCTTAGCAGGTTCCGCTTTTTTCCCTCCCCAAACTCCTCCTCAGTTTACCGTAAAATGGACATCTGCTATTAAGTGATCACCTAAAGTGTATACCTAAGTACCCCAAAACATCCATTTTGGAGATGACACTATCCAACTGAAAAAGTGTGAGAGCTCTGACCTGCCCCGTGGACCATATTTGTATACCTTTCAGAGCATGCAATCCTGTCATGGAAGCAACTGATACAAAACATGTCTACCGCCTTGCTGACGTGCACTGATTATGTAAGAAATGGTGCCTGGCGCCATTGCAATTAGAAATACCGCTGGTAAGGAAGATGCGGCAAAGCAGTCTACCGCACTCTGGTATATGACCTGAAATCGTGACCTTCAACCCATTATAAGCAAACGTACAATATGGAGCATGACAGCACTAGCACCTCAAAACATCATTTCAAATAAAAATGGAACAGGTGAGAAAGGTTAAAAGCCTGTGTAGATCCAAAAGCGTTGATGAGGAGGAGGAAACCATGTGAGTGGGACTGCTGTACGAAACCAAAGGCCTCACTGACCTCCCTCCCACCCTATGTTCATCTATTCCAGGGGAATCCAAAAACAAACGATTGTATGATAGCACAACGCATGCCATTACAACGCAGTTGTAACAGCGCAAGTGCTGTTACAACTCGTTACCATTACAACACACACTTTTACCACGCATATGCCTTTACAACACATTTTGTTGTAATAACATGATTGATAAAGGTATCTGCCTGATTAAAGTTAAGTTTGAAAATGTAAGTATTTTACTGGTAAGTATTAATTATATATATATATATATATGTGTGTGTTTTTATTTCCCTGTACAATATTTACATTTTTGTACTAAAGGCAGGCATGCATGGTAATGTGTGTGTGTATATATATATATATATATTCACTGAAAAAACCATACGTTTCAGGCCTTATATAGTTAGGAATTAGCATTTAAAAAACCTTGCAAATTCACCGAAAAAAACATAGGTTTCAGGCCTTATATAGTTAGGAATTAGCATTTAAAAAACCTTTGAAATTCACTCAAAAAACCATAGGTTTCAGGAGTTATATAGTTAGGAATTAGCTTTTAAAAAACCTTTGAAATTCGCTCAAAAAACTATAAGTTTTAGTGGTGTTATAGTTAGCTGGACATTTTACTCATACAAAACCATTGAAATTGCTCCTATATAGTTAGTTGTACTAACTATATTTTGCGCACCCGCAATCCACTGCTGATGATGTCACATATTAGATCATTCATGACATGGTCAGTGACATCACTGATGACATCTCAAATGACATCACTGATGACATCACTGATGACATCATCCAGTGAATGTGGTTTGCTTCGTTATTTAAATATGCATTATATATATAGCAATTTGCATTGAAGAATAAGTGGATATATATATAAATAAATATTTGGATGGAGGATTTAGTAGCAGTGTAATTGACTGTTTACTTGACCAATTTATAATGTCTCACTAAATATAGTGGATAGTGACTAAACTGTGTGAATATTTGTATCACTTTGTCAGTTGTTGTGTAAACTGATTCTACAGTTGGTTACTAGCTATGTGAAAGTCTATATTAGTTATTGATTAGTTAACTGAGTATTTGTATGGGAGTGTGAAAGTGTGTGTGGTTCGGTGGGGGGTGTGTGACTGTCCAAAGATGTGTGAATAGTTGATTCAGTAGATATATGAAGTTAAAACTACATGTTCTAACAGTTGTTTGGGTGAGTGAATATCTTTATGGGTGTGGTGATGAGCAAATATATTTCTCAATGGTACAGGTCCAACAAACTAGAAAAATAAAAGGCAGTGTATGTGTCAGTTGTTGTATATAAATAAGTATACATAAGACACAATGATTGTGTGAGTGACTGTATGGATAACTGTATACTTGTAATAATGATTTTATAATTCACTAAGTATGACTTACTATCTAAATGAATAGAAGAAGTGGTGTTTGTATAAGTGTTTTGCTAAGTAAATATGTAAGTATGATCCATTGTTTGCATAAGTGAGTAGGATGACTTCATATGTGAATAGGATGCGTGCTGTTGTTTAATGTCGATATAGATGTATAAGTATTTTTGATAGTGTTCTATTGTTCATTGACAGCATGTATGAGTGAATCCATAGGTAAGTGATTAGATGTGTGTATACATCTATGAATCACTGAGTGGATTTTTAGATACTTGTATTGCTGTGACAATGGATTTAACAAACATCTGTATTTTACAAAGAGTGATGAAAAATTGTAATAGTGTATGAAAAGGTGTATGTGATTGTCACGTGGATGATGTCATCAGTGATGTCATCAGTGATGTCATTTGAGATGTCATCAGTGATGTCACTGACCATGTCATGAATGATCTAATATGTGACATCATCAGCAGTGGATTGCGGGTGCGCAAAATATAGTTAGTACAACTAACTATATAGGAGCAATTTCAATGGTTTTGTATGAGTAAAATGTCCAGCTAACTATAACACCACTAAAACTTATAGTTTTTTGAGTGAATTTCAAAGGTTTTTTAAATGCTAATTCCTAACTATATAAGGCCTGAAACCTATGGTTTTTCGGTGAATTTGCAAGGTTTTTTAAATGCTAATTCCTAACTATATAAGGCCTGAAACCTATGTTTTTTTCAGTGAATTTCAAAGGTTTTTTAAATGCTAATTCTATTAGCGGATAACGTTTTTATATATTAAAACGTTTTTTAAATCTCAAATGCCTGCTTTGCTAACAGAGTTTTTAAGCACAGGCTCTTTTGTCTCTGGTGGCCATCTACCTCTCTACCTCTACACCTCTACCTCTCTACCTCTCTCTACACGCACACATATACACATATATATATGCATATATATGCATATGCATTTATATATATGTATGTGTATATATATATATATATATATACATACATATATAAACATATATAATCTGCATATCCATATAAATACAAATATAAATGCATGCATACATATACATATATGCATACATATGCATGATATTTACATGAAAGTTTTAAAAACACTAATAAAAGCAAAGCTAAAAAGCCACCTCATTACAAACAGAATGGCTTTAACTTAAATGAGGGCGAGATCTATTGCATTTTCAATGCTTGTTTGGTTCCATCAAGAAGGCATTCAGATGTGTCACACATTTGCCATAAATTCTGAATGTTAGCACTCTAGTTGCTCATTAGATCACTGTAGTAAAGCTACTGCTCACCAGGGAAGTCTGCTGCTGCTTTTTGTCTCTGGTGGCCATCTTTGGGCTACATTGGGCTACATTGGGCTACATTTGGGCTCTAACATATATATAGCCCAATGTAGCCCAATATATATTTTTTCAAAGTTAATTTTCGTAAAAACCACTGGAGCACATATCTTGAGACATAGCAAAGGCACATCGGGCTACCAGTTCCTACAATTTTGCCAAGTTTGGTGGAAAACCATTCAGCCGTTCGGGCTAAAAGTGAATCCAACTGCCCTATGGAAATTAACATGGGGAAAACACGTTTTGGGACCCCCCTTTTATCTCGGCCCCCGCTTGACGAATCCCCCCCAAACTTTCAGGGAAGGACCGGAGCGCCGCGAGGCAAAGTTAAGGAAAATTTCAGGAAGATTCCTCAACCGGCGCCAAAGTTATTCCCAATAGAATGTTGCGATTTCCCTATGGAAAACAATCCTAACTATATATACCTACTGGCTATCGTCAGTAGGTAATATATATATATATATATATATATATATATATATATATATATATATATATATATGACCTACTGGCGATAGCATGTTATTTACATGAAAGTTTTAAAAACACTAATAAAAGCAAAGCTAAAAAGCCACCTCATTACAAACAGAATGGCTTTAACTTAAATGAGGGCGAGATCTATTGCATTTTCAAAGCTTGTTTGGTTCCATCAAGAAGGCATTCAGATGTGTCACACATTTGCCATAAATTCTGAATGTTAGCACTCTAGTTGCTCATTAGATCACTGTAGTAAAGCTACTGCTCACCAGGGAAGTCTGCTGCTGGTATTCAAAGTGCATGTTTCAGTCTGCATGTCAGAATTTCTTTAATGAAATAGAAGAGGATTTGAGAAGTCACTCAAAATGTGCCCTAATTTTTCTTTCTTCAGCACTAATCATAATTTCTATGGCAAAATGAACCCCCTCATTTTGTTCCTTTGCAAATTAAATGTTTTAAGTGTTAACACTTTATTCCAATCAAGATGACTTCAGGTGTGCCATACGTTTGTCATAAGTAAGACTGTTAGCGCTCTAGTTGTTCTTTAGAACACTCTGGGACATTCTGTCATTGGGCTATAGTTGGGCTACATCTGGCAGATATTTGGGCTACATTTGTTTTTTTTGTCTCTGGTGGCCATCTTTGGGCTACATTGGGCTACATTGGGCTACATTTGGGCTCTAACATATATATAGCCCAATGTAGCCCAATATATATTTTTTCAAAGTTAATTTTCATAAAAACCACTGGAGCACATATCTTGAGACATAGCAAAGGCACATCGGGCTACCAGTCCCTACAATTTTGCCAAGTTTGGTGGACAACCATTCAGCCGTTCGGGTAAAAGTGAGTCCAACCGCCCTATGGAAATTAACATGGGGAAAACACGTTTTGGGACCCCCCTTTTATCTCGGCCCCCCTTGACGAATCCCCCCCAAACTTTCAGGGAAGGACCGGAGCGCCGCGAGGCAAAGTTAAGGAAAATTTCAGGAAGATTCCTCAACCAGCGCCAAAGTTATTCCCAATAGAATGTTGCGATTTCCCTATGGAAAACAATCCTAACTATATATACCTACTGGCTATCGCCAGTAGGTAATATATATATATATATTTATATATATATATATATGTGTGTGTGTGTATATGTATATGTATATATGTATATGTATATATGTATATGTATATATATATATATGTATATATATATATATATATATATATATATATATATATATATGTAATATCAATGTATTTATTTATATATGTTTTTATATACTTCCTCTCACAATGATGTGTGTGGAAAAATATATACACACACATTTACTTTAAAATCCCAAAACCCCTCAACCTTAAAATTACCCTTGCCACGCCAAAACCCCTACCCACCCTAAAAACATTTGCACCTGCTACCCCTACCCACCCTACACCCTAAAATTACCCCTTGACACCCGAAAAACCATACCCACCCTGAACCCTAAAATTACTCAATACCACCCTAAAACCCTTGCCCACCCTAAACCTAAAATTAACCTTGCCACCCCAAAACCCCTGCCCACCCTAAACCCTATAATTACCCTTGCCACCCCAAAACCCCTGCCCACCCTGAACCCTAAAATTACTCAATACCAGCCGAAAACCCTTGCCCACCCTAAACCTAAAATTACCCTTGCCACCTCAAAACCCCTGCCCACCCTGAACCCTAAAATTACCCTTGCCACCCCAAAACCCCTACCCACCCTAAACCCTAAAACGGCCACTGCCATCCCAAAACCCCTACCTACCCTAAACCCTAAAATTTACCCTTGCCACCCCAAAACCCCTACCCACCCCAAACCCTAAAACTACCCTTGCCATCCCAAAACCCCTACCCACCCTGAGCCCTAAAATTACCATTGCCACCCCAAAACCCATACCCACCCTAAACCCTAAAATTACCCTTGCCACTGCAAAACCCATATCCACCCTAAACCCTAAAATTACCCTTGCCACACCAAAATCCATACCCATCCTAAACCCTGAAACTACTCTTGCCACCCAAAACCCCTACCCCCCAGACCCTAAAAAACAAACCCATACTTACCTAATACTTACATTTGAAATGCATATCCCTTTACTATTCATGCCTTTACAATGAAATTTGTTGTAAAGGTATGCGTCGTAAAGGCATATGCGTGGTACAAATGTGCGTTGCGATGGTCATGCTTTGTAACAGCATTTGCGTTTTTAAGACTGCCTTGTAATGGTAATGCGTTGTAATGACCACGTTGTAATGGTTGTTTCCCAAAACAAACATTGCTCCACAGAACATGCTATGGCTGGAAGTCTCCAGACTAAATGGTACGCAGTAACATAGCATGGGTGCATCGGGCCGATGCATGCAGATAAAATGGGCAGCTTTTCCTCCAGTTATATAGTACAGGCCGCCGTAATTGAGGCCCCTCAGATGCTTGCGCATCAGTGCCACCGCACCTGCTGCCCGAATTGTAGCTATTTCTTTCAGGACAATCGCCCAACAGCAGCGCCATCACCGCCAGGCCACACCCTGGAGCAGCTATGCATTTATGGATGTACATTAGTAGAGATATCATTAATTTATATTCTTTCTAGCACTCTGAATGGGCGATGCGGGTGGGAGAGTTGTAGACCTCACTGTGAGATTGTTTTTTTTTAATAAATTAAAACTCTATTTTTTTCTTTCACTTAAATGACCAGTCCAAACTCTAGAGCCAATATTGATTAACAACATCGACGAAAAAAGCACAGCCCTGACGAAGTGAAATACCCACAAAAACGGCTGAGTTTATTTTGTATATTTTCCGGCTGCAGGTGCAGAAATGCTTCCAGCGCCTCGGGCTTTCAAGAGCAGAGGGAATAATTATCCTTTTAATACTAAACGGGGGCTTCATTAACCGCGCCATTTCCTAATCTCTCCATGCCTGGCTTCCGCCTCGCCAATTACTGGCTTGTCTGAGGCCGCCTCCCTGCGGCGCTGCTATTTTCGGTGCCAGCAGAAAGTACCGCAGGCAGTCAACAGAACGGAAAAGCGGGGGAAAACCAGAGAAACCCGCCTCCTCTTCAGGTAGAGTTCCATTTCCTGTCACATGATCCTCACTTCCTGCCACGTAATTGTCAGTAACACCAAACTGAATGACGCTGGCTTTTTTCCGCCTTGAGAACAGTTTATCAGCCCAGAAAGCCTGTGAAGTTTCTTCCTGAACACAAAGTAGCTTCTTTATTTTGATAGTGTGGATGGCAGGCGTCACAGTGACATGCATCCTGTCCATATCCTGTCAGCGACTTGAAGGCGAAGGTATTAAGACAGGAGGCTTAAGGAGTAACCAACTAGCATTTATAGAAAGATGGTAGACCCAACTGAGCACTTTGGGCCATTGGTTGCTGGTGTTGACCACTTCTTTTTGGGGTCAGGGACTTATGTTCATCATTAAGAAGGGAGAAAGCAGGGATGAGAAAGAGCCTGTAAGAGTTGGATACATACGTGGGAAGTGTTTGTGCAGGTAGGAGAGACACATGAGCTATAAAGATAACTGGTCAACCTTGATATATGGCTACTCCAGCATTTGGCATCACCAGAGGTGGGCTTCCAACAAAAAGTTGAGTTGCGGCACTTATCTTTTTACAAAGTTAGCACGGGTAGGACATACCTATGCAAATATTTTAAATGTTAGAGTCTCTCTTTGGCTGGGCTTGTACTGTAGAGTTAAAATGTGTTTGGTAAAATTGAGGAACATCCACGACAGGGAAGTTCTAAGGCATGGGCAAATTGGGCAATTGTCCAGGGCCCCCACATTCCAAGGGTCCTTCTAGAAAAGTGATCTTTCTATCTAGCGCACATTTGTCTATTTTTCAATCTTAACCTCTCTCCCTCTGCCTGCGTCCCGCTATTTCATACTGCGTCTCTCTCTGGGCAAGACGTATTTCAGCTGCCTTTGTATGACCAATATTAGCGCAAGTTTAAAGTATAATTCAGTACTAGTGGACACCTGGCAGGCTTGGCTTAGTAGAAAATGTGTAATTATTTAGAAATATGCTCTGAACAGCGGATCCCAAAATATGGTTTGCCCTGGACTCAAAAATCCTTAAGACGACACTGCGCAGAGTTCTGCAAAGTACAATCAGCAATTCACTAGCATAGGGCGCCTGTGATAGTCCTTTTCTAAATAGTTTGTTTTTATCAACTAGTGTACTTTTTCCAGCTTGCAACATTTTCCTGACTCAGCAGCAAGATTAGAGGGCTAGAGGCCTGTTCAAACAAAATGTGTATCAAAGTTGTAAATGTATTTTTTACTGTTTGCTTATTTTGTGTAGACGTAAAGTATATATGTGTAACTCCAAGACCTATTCAAAATAAATCTCCAACTGATCAGATTATAATGTCTTCAACCTGTGATAACAAACGTAAAATGCTCACCCAAAAAAAGTATTTTAATCCTTTTGAGTATAGAAAGTTGGTGTGTGGAATGGCTGATACCAGTGCATCACTTTTCTGTTAAATGGCAAAATGGCATTCAGTCTGAGAATCTTAGAGCTTTGGGGCTGACAGAGGGCTGGTTGTTCAGGACAAGGATGTCTACTCGAGGTGTCACACGGATGATGCCTGGGAAATGCACAGCAGCTATCAAAAACAACGACAAAGCCATTAGATTTTCAACAATGTATTTTTGTTACAAAAACTATAAAGTAAAACTAGGAAAATGTAGTAAATGATGAGAGCTGTCATAGAACAGAGGTGTATATGGCCGCAAAAAACGTACCTGAAACCAGTCGCGGCTGGTAATAAACGAGGGTGGCCATGGGTGGGGGGGGATTATCTTTACTTACCTTGTAAGGCCACCTCCATCGTTGTCTCTCGTCCAGTTCGGCCGTAACAGGAACATAAAGCACACAGGCTCCCCTAAGCCAATCACAACGCTGCTGTTAGCAGTGTTATGATGGGACTGAGTGCCATGGTTCAGCGCTCATACGGGCAGTGGGAGCCTGTGCATGTTTTCCCCCCGGCTGCACATTAGAGCCTGTTGGGGAACATGCTAAGTGCGCATTACTGTTTGGCCGGGCCAAGAGGTCCAGCAAAACAGTCATGTGCACTTAAGTGTATATATTTCCTCCTCCCCCTGCTGGCTGTAATGAGAGCCATGCCCCTCCCTGCCACAAAACCTGCTTCAGCATGTAAAAATAAAATAACATTGTTTTGTTATCATTTTAGTTTTCCTTCTTTGCACTGCCTAGAAGCAGTGTGGCGACGCTCCTCCGACTTGGCGGAGGAGCCACGACTGCTTGAAGCTCTGTATGCCTGCCTACATTAGGAAGAGGTATGTTTTTGTTCAGTCATGTTTTCTGTCCTAGTTATAGCTACAGTTAAGTGTTTTTGTTAGCATTTGAGGCCAACCCATAACAAAACATATTAATCAGGACTCCTGCCACTGATTTAACACAGGCCGGAGACACCAGAAAAAGGATATCATGGTTCCCCAACAGCGCCCTCTACCGTCAGTAACCTCATTTATACACTACTTGCTGGGTGATGTGCAAGCCAAATAATCCATACGGCAAACAACTGACTTGGCTACCACCATCAAACACTGTAACTCACCAACATATCTACACAAACTCTGAAAACACTAAAGGAACAACCTTTATTCATTGTGATAAACGTAAAAATGCCAAATCGGTCTCTGATTGGCGATGGAGTCCTCAAAACTAAAGTTGACAGCCACCAGGACTTTGTCGCCCTTTGTACCTTACACTTAATGAACATTCCCTTTATAGCTAAATCAACTTAAAATTAGGATGTTAGCTTTGTTTTCTGTGTTTCTAGTAGAGGCTTAGGCTCTGCGGACAGGTGGGCCTTTAATCTAGTACTGGGTACATATTTCTAGTTGTGACTGAAGCGAGATTACAAATAGGGAGTTTATCGACATGATTTTGGCATGTAAAACCTGCAGCAATTCGTGGGTGTGAATTGCACACATTTTTGGCTTACTTAATCTCTGAGCAGGCTGAAATAATGCTTAAATAGTGCTTGAAACCCCTTTTTAGGTCTCGCCTGGCGACGCAGCGCGATAGAGCTGTCGCCAGCGAGATCTATTGTTACTGACTTGCCTGCCAAGGGAGACAGGAGATGGGCACACGGAGGACGGACTGGAAATGTGTACAAAATAATTACAAAAAGGGGGTGGTGATGGACAGAGTATCTGAGTTAATCAGAACACTCCTACCCAGTCTAACTGGAAATGTGAACACGCCGCACACATCTCCTGTCCCCCTTCCGTCCTCGCAAGCCTGATGCAATTTCACTATTGTTTTCTTAATACGCATGCGCTCTCAAATCGGTATGTCCTTAAGCCCAGTGAGCGACGCACTTTTTCTTCTAACAGCCTGCAAGCTCTCATTCACCGGTTCCTTGCCCGTCTCTTGGCACACCGGGGGGCTCTCCTCACCACTCAAGAGCCCCGTGTTGCCTCTGGTGCCATGTAGTCTGCCCTCGCTCTTCACCTAGTCCCTCTGATGGGGCTGGGACTTCAGCATGGAGCCTGCAGGGTTCCGGACGTCCTCCCTGGTGTTTTTTTCCTGTTTCTTTGGCAGGCCCCGCCCACGTCCAAACGAAGGCTGCCTGGCTTCCGGAGTGCACCCCGCGATGTCGCCTCCGTTGTTCAGCTTGTTGTATTTGTTGTACAATCACAATCTGTGCGCTGTTTGCCTGTCTGGCATCCTGTATGCTCATAACCAATGTCTACATAATGACTGTTTTCATTCCTCTCTGGAACTGTGTGAATTAAAATGGCTACATCTTGGTAGAACCACCTTTATCAATGCTATGTTGTCTCATTCCTTAGGGGTCGTGAAGGGCGGTTTCGGCGGGGTTGAGCAGCAACTTGCTCGTTGTGAGTGCACTAATACTGAATTGCTCCTGTAGATGCCTCAGTGTTCCCAAATTCTTCGTCGAGGCTAGGGAGTAGGCTCTGAAATCTCTCTGGTTTAGTTTGAAACTCAGAAGCTCACAACACAAATAATCACTAGAACTAGCAAAATGAACAGAAAAAACAGAGAATAGGCCATTAATTGTATGCCTAGACTACGTGACAACGAAATATAGAAGGTAAAAAACTATTTCCACATCAGGATTATGCACACAAAAAAAGTCATCCATACTCCAAGGAGGCTTGTTCTATTTACAAGGGCGTTCACAGTAAGCCGGCACCTAGATACAGAAAAAAACAGATTGCCTGGAAGACTCTCCTAGTACACTCCCATTCCATGTCAACACTCACCCACCTGCTCACCTCGTCCCAGTCAGAGAAAGTGCGAGCCTCGTCGGACACGCAGAGCAGGCACCTGCAGCCACGGCTTTGGGGAACACGGTGGCGAGGAAGGATTTTGATTCGTCATGGGGGCTCTAAATATTTTTTTGCAGGTAGTTATCTTCTGTTGTAAAGAACTACCAGGTTACCATGATTGTACCAGTCCACAATTGGTCCCCCTTGTTTTAGGTAAGTTGTGAGTGAGGATTTATGATCTAAAAATCTGGCCTCGTTGACGTTACATAAATTAGTCAAATTAATATAACTATCTTGTTGGAGGGTGTTATTTAAAGGACCAGAATTAAATAAAGCTAATCGATGTCAACTGCTAAATTGAATTTGAATAATTGTTTTCCTTCAATAATTGCTAGTTTACGAATTAAAACAAAAATACGTCCTGAAGACGTCGCAGCGCTTTACATGCGTGCACAAGTAACAGTCACGTTACCGAAGGTCACAACTTCTTTTTTTGTAGCAACACACGTTGGCAGTCTGGTTGGCGCTAGTTGAATACATGGCATTCCGGCTCAGAGTTTGCTGTTGTGGCTGCTACTTTTGTTCATCTTTCAGCGCTTGTTATTTTTACTGTTTTATATAGCGAGAAACCGACCCGAAGGCGTCACAGCACTTTACATAAATGTACAAGCAGCAGTCACGTTACAGAAGGTTACAACTTCGTTTTTTGTGGCAACAGGAGTTGGTCGTCTGGTTAGCGCTAGTTAAATATATCGCATTCCAGCTCAGAGTTTGCTGTTGCGGCTGCGTCTTTTGTTGTTCTTTCAGCGGTTGTTTAATTACGTTTCCTCTCCCAGATGGAAGAGAATTCAGCACTCTGCAGTGGTCACTGTCTGTGTGCAGGTTATAGTGTGAGCAGTGCTGAAGTGCGAACTCATGGGAGGTGGAAGCTGTTACTGGGGCCGGAGCTGCTCCGGCCGGTTTGAGTCGGTTCTCTCGCAGCTTGTATCTCAAGTAGAGGGGTGTTTGAGCTACCCCCTTCCCCTCCCCCCTCTGAGGTGGGCTTCAGACCGTAAGAGGAGAATGGGAGAGATTGATTGCGAACAGCAGGAGTGCAGTAAGGGTTAAGCTGCTCCTTTCCACAGTCTTTTAAAAGTTGTCTCGTAGACTCAGAAGCGAGGAAGAAGACTAAACTCCTCAACCACACCCTGCATCAACAAGCATTTGCAATGCAATAGGTCTTGCATTTACGCGAGTTGAGCTATTGAAATTGCACATGACAATGCCTTTTATTTTTGTTTTCGTTTTTAAAACAGAACTAAAAGGCATTGTCATTTACAATGCCAATAGCTTAAACTTGCTAATTTGCGAGACCTATTGCATTGCAAATGCTTGTTTGGGGGGTGGAGGCAATTCAGAATCTGGCACAAATTGTACACCCTCAATCTATTGCATTTTTGCCAGTGGTAAATAGCAAGTGCACAAGTTGCATTCATAATTCCAATGGGCAGTCAACTACCAACTTCGAATGTGCACCTTATGTGTGTGATGTCATATCATAGTCAATATACATATCCATTTCAGGAAAATATGGGGTCAGGGTTAGGGAACATGGTAAATCAGGAAAGCAACATAGATTTTAGAAAGACCTGACTGGTAGCCATCTTGGATTTAATGAGACTCCATGCGCACCCTGACTTTCATGCACTGCCTTGTTTAGCACGGTTCTCTGTGGGTGTGGGGAGGAGGAGGAGAAGATTGCCTGGGTAGCAGGTGGCATTAATGCTTGTTCTCTGGTGAAATCCCTTGTGCTCTGGTGTTTGCAGCTGACGTGGCACTCTGAGCTTGTTGTGCTGCATTTGTTTACCCTTTTATAGGATGGCAAAGAAGAGAAAAAGGCTGTGGCATCTTCTTGTGATATACTGTGATCTGATGCTGGTTCCTTGTTCCTCCCTCACACGATTATGGACGCTCAGTCGTTTGTTTTAACAAGAACTTTTGCCAGATTTTCAACAAGCTACCACCTTAGACATTAGCTAATAATCTTTTGCATCTATGCTCCCAAGGTCTGGCACAACATCTGCATATCCATCAGGACAGCCCCAGCCCTGCTTCGATTTAAGAAAGAGCTGAAGACTAACCTAGTTAAAGAACGCTCCATTACAATTCAGTGCACTAACTGTGCTATTCAATTAGTCTTTATTCGATCATGAACAATCATAAAAGACACAAATAAGCAACAATATTAAAAAAACAAGGAATACTTTTTAAGACACATTAAAAATCACATGATAAAAATTCATACTAGAATTCGAGAAAAATGTCGGACTAAAAAGAATATCTAAATCATTTTTGTTAGACCTGACATCATTGGCGTGAGTGTCCCTTCCATTTTTGATGGATTGCCTCCTCTGTTTTGATATGTTTTTGCTGGTTTTATGCTTTGGGCACTGTGCCACTGCTAATCAGTGCCACAGTGCAAGTGCTCCCTATGTTAAATTGATATACTAATTGAACTCCATGATTGGGTTATTTGATTTATCTGTCAGCCCCTAGTACAGTGCACCATGTGTGCCCAGGGCTTGTAAATCAAATGCTGCTGGTGGGCTTGCAGCACTGGTTGTGCCACCCACAGAAGCAGCTTGTAAAGTGTGTCTCAGGCCTGCCATGTCAAGGCCTGTGTGCAGTCCAGCACTGCCATGTCGACTTGGCCAAGTGTACCCACTTTCCAGTCCCTAAACCTTCCCTTTGCTTCATATTAGACCCCCTGTGGTAGGCCCAAGGGCAGGGTGCATTGTAAGTATAAGGTAGGACATGCTCTGATGTATGTAGCATGTTCTAATAGTGAATTACAGCCATTTTCGTTTTTCACTATTGAAGGCTACCTGTTCTCCATAGGCCAGAATGGGCAGTTAGATCATTACATTCTTATAATCCTAACTGACTCAGGGAACATGGTAGAAATTCAAATTTAGTATGCCTGAACTCTGAATAATAAAATACATCTTTTAGTAAAGTTGGTTTTAATATTCTGTGTTGGAAAATACCACTTTTAGAAAGTAGGTATTTTCTTGCCTAACTGTCCAGGCCTGCCTCTGCTGGGTTGTGTATTCCTTGTCTTGGTTTGTGAGTGAGAGGGCTGGGGAATTCCAGGAGACAGGCTGGGGCAGCCCGGTGGTGAATAGAGAGATGTGCATCTAGTTGGGAGGGAGGAGTTGCACCTGGGACCTGAATAGGGCTGGGCCTTCCCTCTACAATGCTGGCTCCACCCCTGTGGCTTGTCTGATGTCTCTGCCCTGCACTGTGAAAGGAGAGGAGGAATCATGTCAACAGAGTGCTCCAGAGCTGTATCTTCCCTCGCCTGTGCTTGCTCCCCCTCCTGTGGGGCGGCTGATGTCTCTGCCCTGCACAGTGAAAGGAGGAAGAGAGTTATGTAAACAAAGTGCTCAGGAACTGGTTTGGACTAGGCAGAGGTCTCTCTGCCTTCAGAGAACAAAGGAGTCGTCGCAAGGCTGCCAGGGCGTCATCGCATCGCCGCATCAAGGGCGCGTGATTCTCGCATTGCAACCGGATTATCGCATCGCATCAAGGCACCATCTTGCGCACCGCAACGGGCCCGCAGGCCGAGAATCTACGCATTACTCCCACCGGTAAGGCTCACGACGAGCCCCCTACTCTGCGCAAGCATTGAGGCAGGACGCGACCATTCCCCGGGATCACGGAACCAACGCATCTCCCCTTTTGCGAGCCTTTTGTTTACTTTGCATTACGCATCCAGGTACTTTGTTGAGAACTTTGTCGCATTTACCATCAACTTGAACTAAGCAACTTCAATCATCTTTTAGACAATCTTAAGTGTAGTATTGTGGATTTTTGTCATTTGTGGTCTTGTCTTAAGTCTATATAAAGAATACTTATTTTTTATAAAACCTGTGTTGTGTCCATCTGTAGTGTTATCACTGTATTACTGTGTATATTCACAAATGCTTAACCCACTGCCTCCGAGATAAGTCTGTCTGCTCGTGCCAAGCTACCAAGGGGGTGAGCAGAGGTTAGTAAGGAGTGTAATCCCCTTATCCTGACTTAGAAGTAAGGGTCCCTATTTGGAAAAAGGTGAATACCATTGCCAACTAGAGACCCCCAGATCTAACATTGGTGGTCAGCGGTGAGGATTTGGACTTTGCATTTGTGTTTCATATACCGTGATTGGTGTACACTACTAGTGAGTGCAGGCCAAACGCGACCACATACTTTTTTTTAGAATCCTTTTCCTTGGAACTGTTATTTTTTCCTGAAACCTCCCAATTGTTACTACCATGAGTAAACCAGCATCTGTTGCATCTATGGATCTTGATTTTGAGGAAGAGAGGTTGGAAACCTACACTGTGATACAGCTCAAGTATCTCTGCAGTAAATTGAAAGTTGCTACACCAGGCATTTCTAAAAAGGAAGACTACCAAAAGGCGCTGAGGGCCTGGGTAGAAGCAAGGAAGGTCCCTGATCTTGTGGTGGAGCCAGTTGGGGATGCAGATGGGCAAATTGATAGGCCAGTGTTTCAAGCCAGGGGAGGGGTGCCGTCCCCACCTGGCAGCAGCATCTCTTCCAAAGACCTGCCCCCCAGAGAATTGGAAAACAGGGAGAGAAATAGGGCACACAAGCTGGAGTTAGCTAAGCTTAAGATGGAGAGTCAGAGGGAAACAGAGAATTACAGGTTGTCTTTGGAAAGAGAGAGAATGAGAATGGAGCATGAGAGGATGTTGAGGGAGTTAGAGATCAAGGCCAAGGGCTTAGAGATCAATCCCTCTGGTGCAGCTCACCATCTGTGCCTTCAGAAGGCAGGGTACATATTCCCAAGGATGTCATCAAAGATTTCCACAAAGGTGAAGATATTGGTCAGTGGTTTGTAGCCTATGAGATAGAAATGTTGGCCCACCGGGTCCCTGAGAAGGATTGGGGAGCGGGGTTGTGGGGCCGCTTTCTGACTGAGGGGAGGGATACTTTGTTAGACCTACCCAGTGAGCATAGGATGTCCTATCACCACATGAAAGAAGCACTGATGACATGGTATGGTTTGACTCCAGAACTCTATAGACAGAGGTTCAGGAATTGTAAGAAGTTGGAGGGAACCACTTGGGTAGAATATGTGTCTTTCTTTTGCAGAGCTATGGATGGTTGGGTGAGGGATAGCAATGTGGATAATTTTCAAGCTCTATATGATTTGATTGCCAGGGAGCACTTATCTGCTAATTGTTTTCCAGAGCTACGCCAGCACCTTATTGATAGCAAGTTGACTAACCCTAGGAAGCTTGCTGAGGAGGCGGACCTCTGGGTCAGTACCAGGGTCCACAAGGGTCTTGTGGGAGACTCCGCCAAAGGTGGGCAGGCTCCCCAGCAAAAGAGTGGGGGGACAAGGGTAAACAGAGGGAGTTCCAAAAAGGTCCTCAAAGTAATTCCCAAGGGAACTAGGTTAAGGGTTCCCAGCCTCCTCCTGAGAAGAACTCAGTACCCCCGACAGGTAAACCTGTTCATAGGGGGCCTGTTACCTGCTTTAAGTGTAAGCAGATGGGACACCGTTCGTATGATCCCCAATGTCCTCAAAAGGGTCAGTATGTGCCACCCCGTGCACCACCCCATCAGATGGACAGTGTAGCCCTGGGTGGGGAGGAGATGGGTACCCAAGGTGGGTGGGGTCCCGCAGAAATGTCCCTTGTCTCATTAGGAGACTTTGAGATGGTCCCTAAAACTCATCTGCCTGATAACACTAAAAAATACCGGCAGTGGGTGACCATCAATGGCCATAGAGTGGAGGCTCTGAGAGACACAGGGGCAAGTGTGACAGCTGTCAAGTGTCACTTGGTGTCTGAAGAGCAGGTAGTCCCCAATGCATTCTTCCCAGTTGTTGCCGCTGACAACACAGAGAGCCATTGAAAAGAGGCTCAAGTTCCCTTTGAGTGGGGGGGTCTCTGGTACTCTTCAAGTAGCTATGAGGCCATCCATGCCTGTTTATTGTCTGTTAGGCAATGATTTAGAAAGCTTCCCTTGAGCTGAGGTGGAGAGGAAGGCGCATTTAGAGATGTTGGGTCTGCCTGGGTGGGTGTGTGTGACCACTCAGTCTATGGCAGCTAAGGGTGTTCAAGAGACCCTGAATCCTGAAAGTATGACCCAGGGACCTGCCTTAAAGAGAAGAGGTATGGGGCGCGGGAAACCAGTCCCCATTGTTCCCATGGTCCAGGAGGAGGCAGACCTTAAGGGGGATGCCCTGAAACCCACTGGTGAGCACGTTTCTGAACTGGGGAACCTACCTGGGCTGACCCATTTGCAGCAAAAATGTGGTCCCTCCAGGGAGGAATTTTCTGAAGAGCAGCAGAAGTGCCCTTCTCTTGTGGGTTTGAGGCAACAGGCCGCAAACTTGGCAGCAGGTGATCAGTCTGGATCACATTGGATCTACTGGGAGAATGGTCTCCTGTATAGCGAGCCTAAAGTTGCTGAGTCTGAGTCAGCCCGTGTGCTAGTGGTACCCCAGCGCTTCAGAGCCTTCCTACTGGGGTTGGCTCATGATGTTCCATTAGCTGGGGCCGAACAAGACCTTTGAAAGGCTTGTCTCCCAGTTTTATTGGCCCCAGATGCGGAAGAGTTCAGATACTCATTGTAGGACCTGTCAAACTTGCCAGGCAAGTTGGAAAAGTGGAAGGAGGCACAAGGCCCCTCTCCAACCTTTCCCTGTAGTCATTACCCCCTTTGAACGGGTGGGCATTGACATTGTCACTGTATTACTGTGTATATTCACAAATGCTTAACACACTGTCTCTGAGATAAGCCTGTCTGCTTGTGCCAAGCTACCAAGGTGGTGAGCAGGGGATATTAAGGAGTGTAATCCCCTTATCCTGACTTAGAAGTAAGGGTCCCTATTTTGAATAAAGGTGAATACCATTGCCAACTAGAGACCCCCAGATCTAACAATTTTCATCTTAAAACCAGATACAAATTCTTAAAAGAGAAAGATTTATATCCATAATTACACACGTTTGGTTAGATTGCACTCTTATAAACAGCTTAAGTTAGAAGAAGCTAGAATAAACACAATAACACTCAATAAACTCAGTTACATAGTACCCTGCAACCTATTCCTTCTAAGGGCCCACGTCCAACTCCAAAATGTAGCCATAGCAATAACTATGACTTCGCTAGTATCAGATTTTAAGATACGTAAAACCGTTTGGTAAGATCTTGTTCCTATTTACTAACTGTGCATAACCAGCTTCCTTTTCCAACCGCGGCCCGTGCCGGTAAGAGCGGTGTGGCCGGGTAGAGGGGATTTCAACAGACGACAACGAGGGAAAATGAATTATTACCCTCATGGTCGTCTGTCAAATATCCGCGCTGAACCCGACCCCACTGCCCTTACCTGCATGGGCCGCTCCTGTCCTTTTCACTCACACGTTGACCATAGGCCTATCTTTGACCATGTAAAGCACTCTGCTGCCCTTTGGCTAGGTTTGCACTTTAGAAAGCTATGTTCATACTTTAATACATACTAAATACATTAGTGTTGAATTGTGGGGTACAAAAGAGTACCCAGGAGAACAGTAGACCGCTAAGCAGAGTGGACTCTCCTGTGTGTAGTGGGAAAAAGCTGCTTAGCAGTCGCTCATTTTTCTCTGTACTTTTTTGAGCCCCACCACTCAAATCTAGCATCTGCTCAGGTATTCATACACTTTGCCATGCCACAGTTACTGGAACATCAGGCACTTTTGTTTTGAGCCTTCATGAATATTTAGGTCCTGATGTTGACCTTCTAAACAGCGTAAAATGTTGAAACGTCGACACCCAACACAGGGCCGGCTTTAGCGCTGGTGGCGCCCGGTGCGACAATCACTTTTGGCGCCCCCACAACCCATGACCGCCTCCTCAGATTTTCTTATTACCACCTGCAAAAGTGCCCCTCATCTCTCCTATCATAAGATATTGCTGAACACAGCACCCCCTGAGGTAACAGCGCCCCCTCCACAGGTCAGCGCCCAGTGCGGCCACACTGCCCTAAAGCCGGGCCTGAACCAACATGTGGACTGAGTCTCCTTGTATTGTTTAATTAACGGTTCTGTGTATCTGTAGTATAGAACCCTGTCTTCTTTGACTTTGGGCTTTTGTTTGGTCTGTATACACACTCGCACTTTCCAGTTATCCTGCACTTTGTGAACATTTTGGGCAACAAGCACTATTCTTTTTGTGATTTGAATCAAAGATACCTGCTATAACTATTTTTTCACATTGGCTTGCTTTGTTGCCTGCAGCATTGATTGTGTTCGCAGTTGCATCACTGAGAACCTTTTATTTTAAAGGTTTTATATAGCGCTGCTAGACCCGGAGGTATCAGAGGGCTTTACATGAGCATCAGATCATAGTTACAGGTTACATCGTTACAAAGGTTACACAGTTATTAGAGCATGGCAACATAGTTACTTGTAAGGTCGAGATAAACCAATAAGCATCTACAATGACACTAGCCCTCAGTGACCCAATGTTCCTCGTGCATGTCTGATCCGGGGCTCAGTGAGCTGGTCTTGTTCATTAATGCAACAGCCTGCGACTGTCCCATGAACCGCAGCCAAGCTCGACAGTGTTAACTGTTATTGCTAATTAGCATTTGTGTAGTGCACAATCTGCCATGAATGCGGCATAGAGCACATGACACCTATACGCCGACATCAGCATGTCTCCCCCGGATGCAGGCCGTTTTGTCACTTCTCAACTCGGCTGAGAAAGAAGGGGGCGGACTTGTCGATGAGAGAGAAGGTGTGATGCTGGGTTTGTTACAGGCTTGGAAAGAAGCATATCTGAGCAATAATATGGAATGTTTGACCTACATAGGTGTAATTGTGCAAGCAGAAGTGTGGTTATCATAAATTATTAGTGCTTTACATAACACACGCTAACTGAAATTGTTGGACATTTACTATTACTGTCCAACCCACTGATATTCAGTTCATCGCCATCTGAAGAATAAGATTTACATCTTGCCCTGAAAGGATTCATATATTTACAAGCAGATGAGATTTTCTACTGTAAACTCAAAACCCATTGACATGGACTGGCTAAGTTACCTGCAGGGTCATCTGCAACAACGCAACCACCAACTCCGCTGTCATACTAGGCTTTAAACCTGTGATTTGCTGGTTACCCAGCAAATTCTGAAGCTTCTTTAGCACCCAGAACTGGAGTGCACTCGATTATTGTCTCAGGTCCCCACTCAACCTCAAAATATTTGATCTGGTAAAAAGTGTCAGAAAATCTGGGCAAATGTCGAAAAACTGGCAGAGCCCAAGAAATCAAGCATGTTTGGTCAGATTGTGGCAGGTGCTGAGCGATCCACCCAACGGCATCCAACAGAGACTAAGACGACCTTCAACAGATCCCCACATGGTCTGTAATAGAACCCGCCACACTCTCCATGGGAGCCTCAAAAGACTCTCACACAGCCTCCCTCTACGAGACCTCTGCGTAACTCCCACAGGCCTCTGCTTGGCTCCCTCCAGGCTTCTGTATTACCCTGGCATACCATCACACGACTCCACATTGGCTCAAATAGCCACTTATGCGATACGTAGTCACTGCCAGTGGACTACAAGACCAGGATATAATTCTACAACAAGCATTGGAAATGCAATAGGTCTCGCACCATTAGAGTTAGTGCTTTTAGAATTGTTTATGGGTTTTTTTTGTAAATGTTTAGCATTTTTGTTTCCTGTAGCCAATGCTAAAGAATTACAAATAAAAAAAGCCATAAACATTTCTTAAAGCTCTAACTGAAATGGTCTGAGACCTATTGCACTGTGTGAGGGTTTGAGGGTGAGTGAGGGTGAGGGTGGGTGAGGTTGAGTGAGGGTGAGGGGTTGAGGGTGAGTGAGGGTGAGTGAGGGTGAGGGGTTGAGGGTGAGTGAGGGTGAGTGAGGGTGAGGGGTTGAGGGTGAGTGAGAGTGAGTGAGAGTGAGGGTGAGTGAGGGTGAGTGAGGGTGAGTGAGGGTGAGGGGTTGAGGTTGAGGGTGAGGTGTTGAGGGTGAGTGAGGGTGAGGGTGAGTGAGGTGTTGAGGGTGAGTGAGGGTGAGGGTGAGTTAGGGTGAGGGGTTGAGGGTGAGTGAGAGTAGTTGAGGCTGAGTGAGGGTGAGTGAGAGTGAGGGTGAGTGAGGGGTTGAGGGTGAAGGTTTGAGGGTGAGGGGTTGAGGGTGAGTGAGGGTGAGGGGTTGAGGGAGGGTGAGTGTGGGTGAGGGTGAGTGAGGGTGAGTGAGGGTGAGGAGTTGAGGGTGAGTGAGGGTGAGGAGTTGAGGGTGGGTGAGGGTGAGTGAGTGTGAGGGGTTGAGGGTGAGTGAGGGTGAGGGTGAGTGAGGGTGAGGCTGAGGCGTTGAGGGTGAGTGAGGGTGAGTGAGAGGTTGAGGGTGAAGGGTTGAGGGTGTGAGGGTGAGGGGTTGAGGGTGAGTGAGGGTGGAGGGTGAGGGTGGGGGGGTGAGGGTGAGGGAGTGAGGGTGAGGGGGTGAGGGGTGAGGGGGTGAGGGTGTGGGGTGAGAGTGAGGGGGTGAGGGTTAGGGGGTGATTGTTAGGGGGTGTGAGCGTTAGGGGGTGTGAGCGTTAGGGGGTGTGAGCGTTAGGCGGTGTGCGGGTTAGGGGGTGTGAGGGTGAGTGTGAGTGAGGGGGGGTGAGGCTTCGGGTGTGTGACGTTGCGTGAGTGTGAGTGTGTTTTTCTTGTGATGTCCCACTCTATTTTGATTCATTCTCCACTAAGTTCGGTGATTCATTGGGGGGGCGTGGCTAGCCGAGCTGCGAGATGGCCGCCATGTGAGCGAGCTCCGCCGACCGGGGGATTAATCCTCTTAATTTATCCTGCAATACAAGCTGTAACTGGCGTGCTGTTCACTCTACACGGTGGGGTAAGCTTTGGTGGCCACACGAACGAAAAACAACGGAGCGAAAAGTGTCCCGCTGGGCGAGATCCGGAGGAAGGTGGGACCCGATTGGGAGACACTGAACCAGCCGCAGCCGAGCACCATTATCTCGCTGCTAAAATCGAGCCCGAGGCGGAAAGCGAGACTGAAGGCCGCAGCTGTGGGAAACTGCGGAGAACGAACCAAAGCACGCAAAGGTGCCTGGGGCTGGCGGACCGCGCTGCCTCGAGCGCCAGATCTACACATTGCAAGTACACAATTGCTGCGAGAGGGGGCTGTTTAAATATAACTTTTAGATGCTGGCGCCTGAGCCTTTACCCTATACAAAATGGCGGCACCCCGCAGATTGCTCTCCTGAAGCTGGCTGCCTGATGGAGTGGAGAGCGGGCGGGCAGAGAGAGTGTCTGTGAGCTCCGGGTGCCCGTAACATCTGCTGATGTGACTGACTTTGAAGTGTTGCGCTCACTCACGTGCCAAGAAAATCTTGCAAACACTTTCCCCACCGTGCCACGGTACGTCACAGCCCTACCAAACAAACTTTAACCCCGCATTGGCTCCGAAGAAACACTTGGGATCGAGCATCTCTGAATCAAAGCAGGCCTTGGTTCCGAGGACATAAAAACAACATGGCCAAACTTCTGGACACCTGTGGGTACAAAGACACACAGACGACGTGGCTCCTCCTGTCACAGACATAGACTCACCAGTTTCGAGAAATGCGACGCGGCAGGCAGGGGAGGGGGCGGAGCGGGGGTGTGGGAGGAGTGCGGGAACAGACGGCGAGGGGAGGAGAGTAGGAGGAGGAGTAGGGGAGGCACGGCCTAGCGGCCGTGCAATCAAGAAGTGAGGGGGCGGGAGAGTAGGCAAGGCAGGCGCGAGCATCTCTGAATCGAAGCAGGCCTTGGTTCCGAGGACATAAAAACAACATGGCCAAACTTCTGGACACCTGTGGGTACAAAGACACACAGACGACGTGGCTCCTCCTGTCACAGACATAGACTCACCAGTTTCGAGAAATGCGACGCGGCAGGCAGGGGAGGGGGCGGAGCGGGGGTGTGGGAGGAGTGCGGGAACAGACGGCGAGGGGAGGAGAGTAGGAGGAGGAGTAGGGGAGGCACGGCCTAGCGGCCGTGCAATCAAGAAGTGAGGGGGCGGGAGAGTAGGCAAGGCAGGCGGCTGGGGGCATGTGCACGCGCTTTTAAGCTCAATGCACATGCGCATTGAGCTTAAAAGTCACGGGCACTGCAAGGAATCGCCACGATTCCTTGCAAGTTGGACAAAGAGTGGATAAGCCCCCATAGTCTCGCTTGCTCGATGCGCATGCGCATCGACAGGCGAGACCTAAAAATAAAAGCACTGACACTGAATAAATGTGAGATCCGAGGCACCGATCCTACTGACAGTTCACAGCAGACTGTAGTGACTCTTTCTACTGCTGTCTACTTATTTCAGTCAATAACTTTTACAAATGTAAAGTAAAGGCCAAAATAAATGGCTCACTGTGCCAAAGGCCACGGGAGTGCATTGGAATTACATTTACATAGCACTTACCACCCCTGATGAGGCATTGAAGCACCTTGTAGCAAGTAGCAGGCTACTCTGGAACCCAAAGTTAGTAGTCAATCCAGCAGTTATTGTTGGTTATTGGGGTTAGCCGTGTGCTCTCTGGGATAGCATTCCATGCAGGTATTCCAGTTGCTTTGTGGTACATTGAATTAATAGAAGTTAGGTGTGATCATTGTACGGAGCTGGTGCTGTATATACTATTCCAAAATGAGGTATAGGGCCATATACATGAACACATTTTCCCATAGTCAATGAATGGGCAAAACCCTTTGATGCATCTGGCCCATAGTGTGCAATGGATCTCCAAAGGTAGGCAGAGGTAAAAGCAGATAGCACCTTACTCTCCATTTGTGGTAGTGTGGGCGAACAGTAAGGCTGTATCAGAGGGTAGAGTTAAACATCTGTTGTACTACCTCAGGCAGCAAATTATGTCACACACTCAAAGACTGAACTCAGACCCTTTTGATTTGTATACAAATATTATTTAATTATTTTATTTCTTGAACCAAGGCAAGCCTGGTGCAGGTAAGTGAAATAAATACTTTGAAAAATCTTATGCACTGTTTTACAATTGAATAGAGATTCAAATGCAGTTGAATGAATTACAGGTAAGTTACTGTTTTGAAATTACTTTTCAGTTCCTTTGTAAATTACTTTACATGTTACTTATTGGATTACTTTTCAGATTACTTTTGCTAAACAGTGTGATATGCCTAGATATCACACTTAAAAATCTCCTAGACAAAAGGCAAGTAAATCACTTTTAGTACATTTGCAGATTCGTCAATGTTCCTTACAAACCAACTCCACACACAACAATTGTTAGGAAAAAGCAGTCAATGCAATCCTATGGAGAAAAATAGATTTATCGGTTTACAGGTAAGTAGTTATTTGTGGGAGTTGGTATTCTGGGGTTAGAACCAGGGTTCCCCAGGGTCGAGGATGCACTCTAAGAACACCCTCAGCGTCACACGGGCAGGCCACAAGGTTGTGGGAGCAAAGCTCCTGGGGTTTCGTTCGGGGCAAAGGGAGGGTCTGAGTTAGCACCCAAAGTAGGTTTTGGTTTTTGGCTGCAGGCTCGGTCCAGGAAGACTTCCGGGAGAAGCCAACAGCTGAGCAGGTAAGTTGGAGGGCTCGGGAATATAGGTGCACCACGGGTTCTTTTCTCCAGGGCGCAGGGCGGCTGGATGCAGGGGTGTCTTTTAAGGTCAGATTTCACCTTACCGGGCAAACTCGCAGATGGGGTGGTCTCCTTGCAGAGGCTGCAGGCGACGTTGCGGAATCCTGGAGGGGTCAACCCACAGTGGACTCAGATTCTAGAGTGCTGGGGGACCTCGCTGGGACCGATGGACCACTTGAGCCATAGGTGACGGGTGCAGTGGTGGTTCCAGATGTCAGGTTTCTTTGTCTTCACAAGGCTCAGAGTCTGTCTTGGGAGTTTCTTTTGAACAGAGCTGCTGTTCACAGGAGATCCGGCCTTTGTTGAAGGCAGTCAGTCATCCCAGGGTTCTGGAGGTTGCTGGCTGCAGGACAAGGCGACTATTGGTGCAGGATCCCTGGATACTGCAGACGGGCCGGTAGGGCTTGGCCCAAGTCCGTTCTTCTCTGTAGTTTCCTCTGCTGGGCATCTTCTTTCGTCCTTCTTCTTCGTAGGTTGCAGGAATCTGTCTTCTTGGTTCAGGGCTGCCCCTAAATACTGTATTAAGTGAGTTTTTTAGGGGTCTCGAGGTCAGTAGCCAATGGGCTACTGACCTTAGGGTGACTACACCCTTGGTGTGCTTACCCCACGTGGGGGAGTGGGCACAATCCCTAATCCTGATTGGGGAGTGCCTGCCATCTGCTAGATGGCTGGCACTGAAGAGTGGGCTTCACCTCACCTCCCCCACCTGAGGGGTGGAGTTGGCAGAGGTGGGCAAACCTTCTGGGCTGGCTAATTTTTTGTGCCTGTCTTACCACCAAAAAGGAGGGGAGACAGGAAGGGGGCCTGTTCCTGATAGCAGGAGAGGCTGAGGGTTCATTACAAAGGAGGCAAGGCCTTAGAAGCTCCCCTACCACAGATGGCTCTACCTGGCCTGGGGGAGGTGTGACCACCTCCGCTCAGGAAAGGCTTTGTTTCTGGACTCAGGGAGCAAAGGCTCCCACCCCAGGGGTCCAGAAGCATGTCTCATGGTGGCAGGCTGGTGTGTACCAGTCTAGGAACCCACCAGAGGCTGGTTGTTTTTCTGGGGGCATCGTTAAGATGCCCTCTGAGTGCATTTTTCATTAAATCCCACCCCGGCATCAGTGTGGGTTTAATGTGATGAGAAGTTTGATACCAAACTTCCCAGTTTTCAGTAAAGCCAATATGGTGCTGTGGAGTTCATAATGACAAACTCCCAGACCATATACTCTTATTGGTATTATTGCACTTACAATGTCTAGGAATTGGTCTAGCTACTGTAGGGATACAGGACTCATCCACCTGTACCCTCACCACTTGTATAGTGCACCCAGCTAGAGGGGTGGCTGACCAATGCCAGGGCAGTAGGTTGTAGGCATGGCACACAGGGATGTGTGCCATGTCGACTCTTCACTATGTTCCGCTCCAAAACACTTGTTTGTGTGTCTGCCCGTCCCTCAGGATCACAGCACAGGAGACCTTTCACTTCAGCCGAGTCATTTAAACTGTAAAATTGCTTACACACAAATGCTAAAATTACCGACAACTGTCGTCCGTTGAAATCTCCGTCACGGACAACGGACATAAGGATTCATTCACAGACAGAAACTTACAGAGGGGTGGTCACCCTACTTATCATGCAGAGTTAGTGGGCATCGCAAGTGGGACCCTGAGGTTTCCCATAGAAATGAGGAATTACTAGGGGAATCAATTATTCCAATCCCTGGTTACTCCCCATTTCATAACTGGTGTTTCCCTCTGAGAGTTTGACTGCTTTCCACAGCTGAAGTCTCCAAATAAATTTGCAGTATAACAGTGGATTTTGTAATCCTTGTAAGCCCGATCGGGCTGGTAACTGCTGTTACCCACAGCACTGGAAGTAAAGTGGCCCTCACAATGAACGCCCCTAGCCAGGCTTTTCAGTCAGTAGAGTAGCAAGGATTTCATAGGCTCCGGTGAGAGTAAAATGGCCCCTTTGACTGCTGTTGAGGTAGTAAACTATATCAATAGTATGAGTTCAAAGGGCTCCTGCGGGCTCTGGACCGCGGTGCCACTCCACCTTCTGCACCAATGGTAGCTTTGCCCCTCCTTTCCATGACAATCCCTTAGTTCCTCCTGGCATCTGCTGCCTTCATCACACCCTGCACTATAGCAACTGGATTTCTGTTGGATGTGAGCCCAGGGTTTTGTTCATAAACACACATAGAGGTGATAAGCCCTAATAATGCTGATGCCATTCTGGGTGCGAGAGCAGTTTCTGGTGCTCCGGGCGGTAGTTTTTGCCCGCCTCCCTCCGGCTGACTCTGTACTGAGTCAGGGGAGCTTGGAGCTCGAATGACTCGTTTTCAACTTAATCCGAGGGTCGTAGGGTCATCGTTCTGTTTGTAGAGACGGTCAGGGCTGTTCTCTTTCGGCTGCCCAAGTCAAGTTAAATAAAACTCATTGCACAAGGTCATGCCAGACTCTGTATCTCGTGCTACGTCTCACCTCCCACCCCTATTTTTCTCTCCTTGTTTATTTATTTTACTTGCACATTTTCTCACAAAGTATAGCAGGATCATAGCTCGGGTTCAATTCAATTCGGGTTCAATTCAAATTTAAGGTCTTCTTGAAGTTTAAATATAAAGCAATTGTGTTTTCGAGCTGGACGCAAAGAATGTCAGAAAATAGATTCCATCACTGAAAAAAGACAGATGCTCAGTCTTGTGTAGGTGGAGCAGAGCCACATTAAGTCTTCAAGTAATCTGGCAATGGCAGGACCACGGGTACTCCGAGATTCACAGATCTGAGGCTACACATTGTCATTGAGAGAGAGAATCAACTTTCTACGGGCTAAAAGGTAAAGCTACGCTAAAAGGTAAAGCTACGCTAACTTGTTATTTTCTTCACATTTTGTGAAAACAGGCAAACGACATGAAATATGTTTTATTGGTATTTCATTTAAAGTGTTCATATAATAGCATACCTCACGTAAAAAAAGTCGTTAGATACTAGCAGGAGACAGGTTAGATTCGAAAGTGTCCCTCTGTGATATTTGTCTGCTTCAAAAAAAAAATGACGCAAAATTGTGTAATGTGAAATTTGTGCAACGCAAGTGTTGCTTATGTCACATTTTGCCGGTGTTACCAAAATTGTATTGAAGTCTACTTAAAAGTCAGTCCTAAACTGCTTAGCCTCTAAAGAACTTCACAGAATGGAGCATAGGACGGGTGTCATCTGGTCTAGCTTTATTGACTGTATATACCACCTGGCTGTGGGATCACTGTGGGACGGACCCTTACAAGGGAGGAAAACACTTGGAAACATTCATCAAAAGAGTTCCTTCCATCTGGCTTAGATAATATCAAGGTCTGTATGAAAGTTCATAGATCATCTTCGGGTATACAGCATGTAGTTCTACACGTCAGATACAATGAAGGCGTGCAGCTGGGCACATGCTTTTAATTTGCACTCACATATTAGGTTTAAGACCCAGAGAAACCCCAATATCTTATGCATAGTGAGTGGTCTCTAGAGTATTACCAGCCGTGACAAACAAGAGAAGACCATACAGCAGAAAAAGGGTACAAACCTGAGAGTAAACAAAGCAAATGTATTTTGGGGGTCAGGTTGTTAAATGTCAAGGGTTCTTCCCACATTTAATCTTCACAGCTACTCAACCTTCGTACATCATCCAAGGTTGACCACCGTAAGCAAAACTGAGGGCCACCAGCAGACTTGTGAGGCGTAACAATCATGGTGATTTGGAGCACTCCCAGAGGTTCCTTATAAAGATTGATCATGGGGATGTCGGAAGGACCAATGCAGAACACGAGAGAGAACAGGAGTAGGCACTGAGGTGGGCTGTCAGCAAGACGTCAGGCAAAGCCTCAGCACCAACCCCATAAAACCCACTCAAGTCTCCAGGATGTTAATAAGAACATCATGGTCTACTGTTATCAGAAGGCATCAAAAAGTCCAAAATCAAGAGGAAACTTCGATACACCTTACCATGCATAGACACATGAGTTAGCCATCTCCATCATCTGTCACTCTCACTTTGCTTCTGCCCACCTCAGCAAACAGCACGGGGCCAAAGGTTGGCCATGTCAGCCATTGCCTGTCTTGCTGTGTCGGCGGCAGTATTTCTCAGATCACTTGTGCACATTAGGTTATAAGGAAGTGCACTTCAGTGCTAGTGGCCCAGAACTTTACTTAGCCTATACTTGTTTTCATTCTATTCTTTATTTTTTGTCATCCTTCAGTGCTTGAACTACCTTTCTGTTTACAGAAATTCAAAGCTTTCCTTGTCCCAATAAGAATCAAATCTTCCAGTGATGTAGATCAAAATATTTTTTACGTTTCTAAACCTTTTCTATATAAGCAAAAGCCTGTTAGAAAGCACTAACACTGTTCTCTGAAAATTATAGGCAATGTTTTTTTTTCCACTTTGCATTTTTATTGCAAGCACACTGCTGCGACGATTATCCGGCTGCATTTTTTTCTTACTTTTGTGGGAAATGCTTGCAGTAAAAAAAAATCACAATAACTTACCACTAAACAAGCTTGCCAGATCCATTGACTTTGCCAATCATCATTTTAACTTAGTTATAGGACCTGTCTTTAAAGAATATGAACATGAAAAGATTAATTAGTATGAACACAGATAATTGCAAATATGATTTCACTACTGAAGCGGCTATCACCTTCCGAGTCTCAACATGGTAGTAGCATACACATGACTTCTTTTAAGATGGCAACTGAACTGAACTGGTAATGCCTGCAGATCTGGTGTCTGTTAGCAGTCATGTGGCTTTGCCAGTGCTTGTTTTGTTTTTCCATGAATTTTGTAACACTGCATGTTTGGAGGAGCTGCAGGGCCCTCCCAAATATATTTTAAAAGTTGCTTAAAACATGTCTCTTTTTGGTCTCATATAGCACACATTCCCACTGACGGGAACTACTTTGTATGCGGATGTGCTCTTTTAAAAGGATCTGAATGAAGTCACTCACGTTGAAGTTAGCCACTGGCTGGAGTAGGCTGACTCTGTGCCCCATGCTATATGCTGGATTGGGTGCAAGTAAAATGTGAATGACACAGCAACAGACCAATGGATAAACAGGGCTGCCTGAAACCAACATAACATAACATAACATGACATAACAACATAACATAACATGACATATCTTGGTTAACACCAGACGTAAAAATAGATGGGCCTCCATCTCTCTGTAAATGAACCTCTGTAATTTTCTTCTAAACAGAATAATTAATATCCTGGATCTTTAATAACTGAATTTAAAGAGGTTTTCTGTGTAGTAACACTATTCTGTACTGTGCCTTTTAGCGTTCTCTGCGTTTCCTGCCTTTCCCTTGCACGCTCTCTCACTCATTCGCTCGCCCCTATTTGTCGACCCTTGATCCCTGCTCTCCTCTTGTTTTCACTCATTGTGTCATACGCTAGTGGGATGTGGCTGACATGCTTGGTGGTGGGAGAGCTCAGAGGATGTAGGTGGCTTCTTATTCAGTGCATTTAAGATATCTCGGTTGGTGCCAATAGTCAGCTGAAGCTAATAAGAAAGGCTAGGTGCTACCCATGGGCTATCTCAGGTGCTAGGTGTTCAGCAGTGGAGTTGGAGACAGTGCGATACCTCAGTCCAGGCGCTGCGGTGTGAGATAGCACAGTGATACTATTAGGGTGCCAGTGGGATATCCCAGTTGTGCCTGCGGATAGTTTAGTAGTGTCATAGTTGGGTTGGTATCTGTGGCACTGCTCAGTTGGTGCTGGTGTTATGCCTCAGTGTGGGTCATTAGAATAGATTAGCTACCTGTACTAGGGTTCACTTGGTGCAGGAGGCAGTTTAGTTGGTGTCCCTGTTGGGATCGGGCTATGAACTAGTTAATTTGCTCTTTCTAGTCCTGTATGATTGCTCATTTGAAGCCAGTCACATATCTCAGTTGGCTTGTGGGATAGTGAATTCAGTACCATCAGAACAGCTCTGTTGGCGCAGTTGAGCTACTCCAGTTGCTGTTGGAGATGCAGCTTAGTAGGTGACAATGTCCTAGCTAAGAGGATACCCTTGAGCTGGGTCACCGGATGCATGTAGAATAGCTCAGTTGGTGCTCAGTGTTTCCCCGTAAATAGCGAATACAATCGTTGGTATCAAAGCTCTGCTCGGTTGCTGCCTCAAGGATAAATAATTTGGTTTCAGGGCTTTATCTCTGTTAGTGCCTCTGGGAGGGTTTCTTTGGTACTTATTTTGTTGAAAGTGGAATATATTTTGGAAGTACAAAGGTAGTTAAGATAGAGAAGTAGGTAGCTTAGTTTGTGCCGAAGAGAGAGCTCCGTTGGTTGCAGTGGAAAAGATGTGTTGGGCAGGGCCAGACTGGGGCAGAAAATAGGCTCAGGCACTAAAACAAAAGTGGCCCCATTCATAAATTAGATAGCTAAAAAAAAGTGACCCACGTTTACAAAAGACATGCTGCATAAGGGTTTTGCAAGGCATGGAAGACTGCATAGATTTGACCATGCTGCAGAAGGTGTATATTTTAATATCCGGGAAAGCAATATAAAACACTGGCCCACCAGACCATAAAACAGACCCACAAACATCCAAAGAAAGGCCCACACACTGACCTGGTTGACCAGCCCGTACGATACCACCCGATTGCCCTACAGGTCAGTCCGGCCCAGCTGTTGGACATGTAGGGTGATTTAATTAAGCCACTTGGATAGTTCTATTGGCACCAGTGAAAGATATATGTTGCATTTGTTCAAATAGCTTAGTTAGTCCCAGTGGGGCTGCTCTTGTAGTTCTAGTCTTAAAGCAAGGTGTGTGTATTGGGTGGTCAGTTTGGCTAATAGGATCGATCTGTTGAGGAAGTAGCGATCCTTTGATAAGGAAGTGGGATTGCTGAGTCGGGGCTCTTCAGTCTGCTCAGTTGGATCAACGGTAGGTCAGGTGATTTCATTGAAATTGCTCCGGAGACCAAGCAGTCGTATTCAGTCTACCGTTGCGTACGACGGCTGAGGGTGGGTTATTTGTGCAAGTCGGATATCTCAGATGATTTCCCTCCCCCTTTTTAATGTGATCACTTTCTAGGCTAGACTAAGGGCCTGGTTTAGAGTTTGATGGACCGGGTTACTCCATCACAAACGTGACAGATACCCCATCCATTGTATTACAAGTCCATTATATCCTATGGCACTTGTAATATGGTGGACGGTATATCCATAAGGTTTGTGACGGAGTAAACCGTCTGCCAAACTCTAAATCAGGCCCAACGTCTAATCATCGTTTCAGCAGCCCAAGGTTGATCAAATGGGAGTATGAATGTCTTTATTGTATAAAAAATATCAAAATATTCATCACAATATTAAATACATTGAATACATTAAAATCACAAATATATCTACAGATATTTTATAAGAGCAGCATTTCAATTACACTTCTGTAAAACGACAGTAAGCATAATCTAAAAATGTAGTAAATTTTCCAATAAATTGGCAATCTGTTGTAGAAAACAATAGGCAACAGCCTCTTCGTCAGATCAACAATGAATTATATTAAATTAATTTTTCAGGTATTCCTTTTTAGGTCTCGCCTAGACGAAAGCAAAAGCGAAGCTTTTGCTGTCTAGGGAGACTACTTATGTCGCCACTTTCCAGGGATTCCGGGGAATGTAGACAGCAGACTGTGACGAGCTTGTCTTCCTGGCGATTGTATCTCGTGAGCGCGCACGTCGCGTCGCCGTCCCTGCTCTTCGCATGCACAGAAAGGCTCCCGCACGCATGCGCACATACACACCCCTTAAACATACACACGCGCACACAGACAGACAGACGCACGCGCAAACACACTCAAACAGACACACACACGCGTACACCCCACCCCCACTCACCCCTCCTCTCACTCAACTTACCTGTTCTGGCGGTGCACGGCGGCGGCTCCTTCTCCCGGGTGGCGATAGCGCTTTGCGGGGCTCTCTCACCACATGAGAGCCCCGCCTTCCCCATGCGCCCGGCCGCTCTTCACCCGGTCCCCCATCTCGGGACCGGGACTCAATGCGGAGCCTTCGTGGCTCCTCGGGCAGCTCTCTCTGTCTCTCGGCGCGATGGGGCGGGACTTCCGGTTGGGGCCGCGCTGGCATTGGCCGGCTTCCCAACCGCTTCCGGGTCGTCGCGGGCAGCGCGGCGGCCCGACACAGCCATGATGCGTATGTTCACTTTCAACTTCAGACACCGTTTCTTGTTACCTTTTCTTGTCAAATCCAAATATGTTCCCAAAGACGAACATTTAAAGGTGCTGTGCAGGCAAATAAGGCGACGCAACGACAGGTAACGTGCGATGTGACTGTATTTAAAACGTGTTTGTGTAGTAAAGATTAACGACACCGTCCTGTACATGCTTTAATCTGGCTATGCCCAGATGTGCTGCTTAAGCCGCCTCACAAGCGTCCGCGCGCCCTTACCTGGCTGTGCTGACGCGGGAAGCCTGGGCTCTGCGCCGGGTGAGTCGTTCAGCCAAGTTACTTTTATTCTGCTTCATGCAAGCAAAGGCAGGTCCTACTTCTTAAGCATGAAACATTTTAAATTGAGTTTTAATGTGAAAAAGAGTTGCAACCTAGACCCAAGATCTGAGCTGGAATTCACACCAGAGCGGGTGGTGCTTAAACGTCTTAGTTCTCTGACCCCCCCTCTAAAGCCCACCTGACACTCTTCATGTTATGTTATGTTATGGGGCATTTGTATAGCGCATTATCACCGGGGAGGTCTCTAAGCGCTAATCGAGTGGGGACCATAAGGAAAAGCGGAAGGTCAGGAGTGCTTTACATAGAGCTCCAAACATCCAGGAAGAGAGCAGTTTTTAATCTCTTCCTGAAGGTGAGCAAGTTGGTCTCTTTGCGCAAACTTTCCGGGAGTCTGTTCCATACTGGCGGCATCGTAGTCGAAAAGGCTCTCCCCCCAGCGTTGATCGCTTGAAACGTGGACATACCAGGAGAAAAGCTTCTGAAGACCGCAGCCCCCTGCTGGGGACGTACAGGAACAATTTATCCTTGATAAAGTTTGGGGCCGAGCCATAAATGGCTTTGTGAATGATACAGAGACTTTTGAATTTCACTTGCTGAGATATTGGTAGCCAGTGTAGGTCCTGCAACAACGGAGTCATTCATAACGCCTTGAAGACTGGCCAGGGATTTTTTTGGTAGCCCGACATAAAGGGAGTTACCATAATCGAGACGGGCCAGGATCAAAGCTGAGACTGCCGTCCGGATAGTAGAGAAGGATAGCAGCGATGACAATTTCTGAAGTTGTCGCAGCAGTCCAACACAAGTTCCTACCACTGCCGCGACTTGTTGGGACATTGATAGCGTAACATCGATTTTTATCCCTAAACTTTTTACTACGGACGCTGGTTCTGGAGGCTGTCCCAGTTCATCAGGCCAGAACAGCTCATTCCAGGTGTTTGCTGCTGTTGTGACCGCCAGCACTTCCATTTTATCCCGGTTTAGTTTTAAAGAGTTTGCCGACATCCAATTCACCGTAAATTTCAGAATATCTTGCATTCTCACCTGCGATGCAGGCGACTGATCTATTTGGATCAGAATTTGGGTGTCGTCGGCATCATTATATACCCTACATTCCAGCTGATTTAGCGCGGCGATTAAAGGCTGCAAATATACATTAAAAAGCAAAGGGGACAGGGCTGATCCCTGCGTTACTCCACATGTCAAGGTCCCGGGATGAGATACCAGGTCTGTTAGTTGGACTCTTTGGGAGCGATCTCTAAGGATCAACCTATTCACTTCTGGGTTTGCTATCATGAACCATTGGTAATCTAGACATTTTCCTACCTATGCTAACCATGAACAACAAAACACAGCCAATTAACATTTCGATGGAAATTACAGAAAAGTATGTAAACGGCACCCAGATTAAGAAAGCACTTTGGTGCCATGCTAATGGTTGAATGCACTTTAAAAGAGTTGACAACAAAAATACCGAAAAACAAGAGTAGTACAAAGACGTGAAGGGTGATGGTATGAAAATCTCTATTGTTTTTTCTCTCTTTGTTATATATTCTAAATGGCCTCCCTAGTTGCTGATGAAAGTGCCCCTAAGTGCCACAGTGTCAACTGGCGAGAAGAGCCCCAGATGGCCTGAATGACAATTTTCAATTTCCTCTGATCAGTTCCTCACAAACACCACCATTAAACCACAAGCGTTCTCATCCATGCAACCTGTCTCCTTCAAACCCTCACAAGCGGAGGGTTAGTTATTTCCAAGGCCACTGGAAGTATGCAATTCTCTGGTCATGGTATTTTCCGTCTAATTATGAACTTAACACACCTGCCACTTAAATCACAATGTGCCACATCATTTGCATAGTTCAACAAAAAAAACTGGTTTTCCCTCAAATGGATAAAAAGTTAGTAAAAAAGAAAAGCAGGCACGTGGTGATGTGGAGTGGCAGACACTTTGCAAAGGTTAAGTGGCAACCTTTTATGTGCTGGTTGCCTAGATATTAAAATGGTACTAATGAAGAGAAACCTTTTCCCAGACAGTAGTAATGTGCTAAAATGTCAAAATAGTGAAATAACACTGCCTGAGAATGTACCACATAATACCTCTCATATTTACCTTTTCTTGACACATAGTTTAGTCAACCCTGCAGAATAATTTGATGGTCTAGTGCCACATCATTCCAGTGGCCCTGCATATACCACACTAGCTACCAAGCCCAGGCTCTGCACTAGTACCCTGTCCACCAGACCACCACACGAACCACGATTCTCTTTCAGGAGGACACACGGCCTTCATGCAAATTGGGTCTAATTTAGAGTTTTACTTAAATCCTTCGACTTCTGTAGGAGATGCTAACTCTGAGAAAGATGCACTTACGGATTTTACTTCCTCGTTGGGATTGCATGGTGGAAGTAGGCCTGGGCAGTAAATTCAGTTCTGCTAGCGGAATTTGCAGAATTTAGGTAATTTCGCGTTCCGCGTAGAACGCGGAATTCCCAAAAATTCGATAATCCGTGGATTTTTTTGCTTGGTCTCGCTTTCAAAATGCGTGTTCGCGAGCTATTTCTCCCCGAGCATACAAACAACGTCCGCGAACAAGAAAAAAGCACCGCGAACGGGTGGAACAAGCAATTCAGTGTGTTCGCTGAACTTTTGCGTGCTCACAGAGATTTTTTACAGTTTCGCATAGCGCGACTACGCAAATTCCGCCCACCCCTAGGTGGAAGTAATTCCCCTGGATTATTCCTCGAATTTACAATTGTCTCCAGACAGATTAATTTCAGTCTCAGAGCTTTCAATCACTGTCCTTGCAGTCTTATAGTAGATCAAATTCTCGCCCCAAGGCCGCAATAGCAAATTGCCACTCCATCTTCACCTTTTGTGTACACCACTGGGTGGCTGTACGGTGCTATCTAAAGAGAAAATATCAAGCGTACTATGCATGACGGCCGTTTGGTCGTACATGTGTTCTGGAGTCACGTAAAAGCATAGTGCCAAAGACCAAGTGAGTCATGAATGTCACCAGGAAACAGCCTTTACAACGCAGCATTTACCACTCAATGCCTTTAAAAAGAATTGTCTTTATCACACAATGTCTTCGGCACGCTTTACCTTTACTACGTAAGTCTTTAACACGCATATGCCTTTACCATACATGCCTTTACAATGAAATGGTAGGCATATGTCAGGTAAATGTACAGGTGTGTGTGTATATGCATATGTAATATATCTATAAGGGATTAGAGTAAGGGTGTTTTTAGGGTTTAGGATGTGTATATGGGTATTGTGTGGTAGGAGAGTTTTTAGGGCTTAGGGGTAGGTAAGGGTATTGGTTGGTAAGGGTCTTTTTAGGTTTAAGAGGTGGGTGAGGGAATAGGTTGGTAAGGGTTTTTGGGTTTGGGTTTTAGGGTTTATGGGTGGGTAAGGATATAGAAAGGTGGTTTAGGGATGGGTAAGGGTATTGGTGGTAAGGTTGGTTTTAGGGTGGTAAAGGTATTGGTAGTAAGGGTGTTTTTAGGGTTTAGGGGTGGGTGAGTTTAGAGGTTGATGATGGAATATATATATATATATATATATATATATATCACATTCGAACGCCGTACCTCCGAGCATTCAGTTCAAAGATATCACAGGGTCAGGGTTCTTATTCCAAAGCTGTAAGGTTTATTAAATTCATAAACCTAGTCGTGACGCGTTTCGCGCTCCACAGAGCGCTTGTTTACACAACAAATACACATAAAATTTGTGTTTAAAAGCATTTCACTTCCGTCAAAGTACTGGTTATGAAAAGAGGACTGTGAATATAGTCGCCATCTTACAGTGTTTAGACAAGCAACATGCTGAAAAAAATGTTTTTGTCAATTTCATAAAACATGTTAAATGGCATTACTTCTGTGTATCTAAACATTAATTATGTCAAACTATCATTAGAATCAACACAATATGATGTAACTCAAAACTGAACAGCCTTAATCATCCTGACCGCATATGTGATGCATTCTGGTAAATAGAGTGAAGCATCGCTAAGTTATAATCAAACATGATCCCTTGAAAGATGTTAACTTCTTATTATCACATGAATGTGAAATGATACTGGAATAACCATCATGGTAATATTTATGCCTGTAAACAGAAGTAAAACATTGCCCCGAATAGACACTGTCATTACAAAGTCATTTGGTACAGATCTTGGGATGTTAAGGTGAATTACACGATTGTTACACCGAAAGGGGCGGAATGGTGAGGAGTCTCAGTGATGGCTGGTTAGTGCCCCAGTAACTCCACATAGTGGTGACTCATTCGTACTCTTTGCTCATAAATGTTAGAGCAAGTAATTCACTATGTTCCTCAAAAATCATTAAGATTAGACAATGTATGGCAGTAACTGTCAAGTCCTATAATCCCACACAAACTTAGTCTCCTTGCTGTATGCCTATCATCGTGCACGTGAAAAAATCAAATTTAGAAATAAAATCGGTTACTTCGAATCTTGAAGAGATGGAAGATGACTCAAGGAGAAAGGATTAGGGTGCAGTTGTCGCAGGCCTGTGACAGAGCCCCTCCCTTCCTTCCTGTGAGAAAAGAGAAAGAAGAAGAGAACACAGCATAAAAGAAGAGAATTAGTATATAAGATATTCTCAACGCAAGGTATATACAGACATCCTAAAAAAGTCATTCCTGCATATATTTAGCATCTATGCACAACAGATACATTAGTCGGTATATCTATCTGCAGACTGTGACCTGTGGTCCAAAATCCATTATAGACACCAAAGTATACTCATTCACTCTGTAAGTGTATGGCCAACTCTTCGTCCATATTATGTCCTTTCGGGAAACGGGTACACATACTTATGATATATCTCGATTCTTTCTGCCTTCATTTCAAAGTGCGATTGCCTCCCCTTGGCCTCAGATTAACCTGTTCCACAATAGAAAATTACAATTTAGACGGGTCAGAGAAATGAAATGCCTCAAAGTGTCTGGCGATAGGGTACTGTTTATCATTTTTGCTTATGGCTTTAGTGTGTTCCAGAATTCTCTTTTTGGCCATATGTGTCGTACTGCCCACGTACATAAGGTCACATGGGCAGACTAACCCATAAATAACAAAAGTACTGGTACAGGTCAGGATTGTTTGATTTCCACTTTCATATTGGTACTGCAATTCCAATATTCTTTCACCATGTGACTGTTGTTACAGGCTTTACAATGCCCACATGGATAGAAACCACATAAGTCAATACCTCTGTTCAAATTGTCACTGCCAATGTTGTTATGAACCAAGATATCCTTCAAATTCTTGCCTCGCCTATATGTTATACTAGGCCTTTCAGGTAGAGTTGCCCCAATGATCGGGTCTCCTTTGAGGATATCCCAATTTTTTGTTAGTCATTTCCTGATTTGATCTGCATTGCCATTAAAATTGAGGATGATACGGGTTTGGGAAGTCTCCATATCAGTAACTTGTGATGTTACGTTAGAGCTGAGCAGTGTTTCACGTTTTACTGTTTTAACCTTCTCTTTGGCTTTTTTAATTATCCAACTAGGATACCCTCTAGCTAGGAATCTTTGTGTCATAACATTATGTTCTTTAAGGAAGTCAGAGTCAGTGCTACAATTCCTTTTGGCTCTGAGTAGCTCACCAAAAGGAATGCTCCATTTATGTTTTTCCGGGTGGCTACTCAGACCATGCAGTAGAGTGTTTCCTGCCATACTTTTACGGTACAGTACAGTATGCAATTTGTTCTCCCTGATCTGCACCTTAGTATCCATATATTCCACTTCTTTGTCACTTAAATTGCAGGTAAGTGAGATGTTCAATTGGTTTTGATTTAGTCTAGTTATGAAATCTAAGGCTTGATCTTTAGCCCCTTTCCAGATGACAAAAATGTTGTCTATATAACGCAGCCAAACCAAGAATTTATTAAAGTAATTCTGGAAAGTGTCACATGTCCTGATATCATTCTCCCAAGCTCCCATAAATAGGTTAGCAAAATTTGGGGCAAAACATGTGCCCATAGCGGTGCCATGTAGTTGTACATAGATCTCTTCATTAAAAAGGAAAAAGTTGTTAACAAGACAATGCATAATCATATCCAATAACATTGCAGTATGTTCAAGATAACAGATAATTCTTTCTTTCAGAAATCTTGCGCATGCCTCTGTTACCTGTGTATGCTTGATAACAGTGCACAGGGAGTTGACATCCATAGTTATTAAGAGACAGTCTTCCTCCCAACTTAAATTGTTGATTTTTTCCATGAAATCTTTAGTGTCTCTCACATGTGAAGGTAAACTTATCACATACCCCCTCAAAAAGTAATCAACATAACGTGAAACGTTTTCCAAAACTCCTCCTCTTGATGAAATTATAGTTCTGCCCGGTGGGTCAACTTTCCATTTATGAATCTTAGGCAAGAGGTATAGGATGGGCAAGACAGGGTGATCCTTTTTGAGGAAGCAAAACTCTTCCCACTCAATAAGTCCTCTGTCTTTCCATTCAGTTAATTTAGCCCAAATTGAATTAATACTGAACATGTATTTAGTACGATTAGATTTTTTGTAGGTTCTAGTATCGTTAAGTTGGCGCTCTGCCTCCTTGATATACATTTCTCTTGGCAGAATAACGATATAACCACCTTTGTCTGCCGGTCTTACCAAGATACTTGGGTCCAGAGCTAGATCCCACATTGCTTTTTTCTGGGTTAGAGTCAGATTGTATTTAAATGTTTTCATTTGTTTAGGCCAGTTCTTACTACGGAGCTCCAATAGTTCTTTACCTACTATTTCTTGAAATGTATCAATATGGTCATGATTCATTTTGGGCAGAAAAGTAGATTTAATTTTAAATTCCGTACAGGCTGCTTGGTCATGTCGTATTTCCATAGCATCAAGGATCCGAAGGGCTTCTGAACTGAGGTTCATACCCTCCTCCTCATTGCTGAGTTCATCAGAGACCATCATGGTATCTATATCATCTGTTATCAGTTCATCAAAGGGTGTACCTCTATCAATGGATTGTGTACCTCTATTTCTGGCAAGTTTCATTTTGTGCCATTTTTTTAATTTCAATTTTCTGCAGAATTTGAAAACATCAATTTTGTCATCAACATAATTCATTGGCAGGGATGGGCAAAAAGACAGACCTAGGCATAATGTTCTTTTGTCTTTTTTGCTAATGTCTTTAGAGGATAGATTAACTATGGTTTGGTTTACCTGTTCGTCATTCATAGATAATTCTTCTTTGCTCGGGCTTGTCTGTTTCCCATTTGTCCTTGTCCTTTTCCTCTGTTGTTGTCTCCGCCTTGGTTTGTGTTTCTTCTGCCTCTTGTTCTGGTGCCTCTTGGTCTCCTTCTTACATTGGCTCCTGTGGTCTCCTTCTTCTCCCTTATCCTGGAAGACGATCTTGTTGCTTGCCGGCTCTCTTTTAAGAGCAGGTATTCGTCTAAAAAAGTCCAGCGTCGTGGAGTTGCCTCTGTTGTTGAATTGGAGCTCTCTGATGTTCTGGTAATTTCTGACACATCCGAGTTGTGGTCGCTGGCATTCTCACTGTCATCATCAGTCTAAAGGTAGACAGATCATCCTCTTCAGTGGTTCTTGTTGCATCACATAGATGATCATATTTTCTACTTTGTGTTAAGATGCTCCCAGCCTCGTAATCCCCACAGTCTCTGTGTAATTTATATTGTTTGCGTGTGTTAATATCTTCTTCCATCTGTTTTGATCTTTTCTTCATTTCTTTGATGAATTTCGTTATGGTATCTTGGTCTGAGTGTTTATCAAGTTCTTCTGTTATAGACTCAATCTCCTTCTTTATGTTCACACGATCAGACCAAGCGTATTTGACCAAAATTTGAAGCATATTCCTTGAACTTGTTGTCGAATTTTGTGACTATTCCTCTAACATTAAAGGATCCGGGGAGTCATAAGAGGAAGTGATGTAAATTCTTAAAGCTCTCGGTATCATGTTTTTGTCGAGGTAATCTTGGAGTGAGGTGGCCTCCCACCACTTTGAGATTTCCAGTTTATGCAGTTTTTCATATCTCCTTAGGCAGTCCATAAAATCGTTTTATCTGCTCGTTTAGTTATAGGCACATTTTTGCCCTTGCCTGGTGCTCGTGCAATGAGCAATTGTGCTGCCTCTCTTCTCTCTTGTTCTTCATCCATCGTACGCCTATTTGGCGTCTGAACCTTCCCCTGTAAAGATATCAGAACACTCTGGTGTTATCCAGAGTTCCCCTCTGTTCCCGTTACCGCATATAACTCAAAATCGAGTATTACTCCACAGCAGCACGTATCTGTTAAAATAGTGTCTATTTTGTCCTCTCACTGTGATAGACGGTAAATAATGAAGCTTTCGTAATGTCCTACCTTCATGCCTTCATGGTACGTCCCTTCAGGGAAAATGTGAGGCTTCACTCGATCGAATAACTTCACTGTGGGGGACAGCAGATGCGGTAACCAGGAACCGCGTATATATATATATATATATATATATATATATATATATATATATATATATATATATATATATATATATATATATATATATATATATATATTTCTATCCGAAATACCTCTCACGTAAAGAAGTAGACCTGGACACTCAGCGTTTGCAGATAATCCTTTATTCTGGACAGGAAAAAAGTCACGACGCGTTTCACCTTTACGGCTTGTTCACGCTCGTCTGGCCGATAACAACGGCCATTTTTAAAATCCCAAAACACACCCTACGTGCAGGTCATGTGACAAACAAGGTGAAAGAGGAGGACATTTTAGTCTAGTCAAATAGTTCAGCCGAACAATCTAAATCAGCTCATATGAAATATAAACATTCACTATATGGTCCAAGAGTATTTATACAACATTAAATATGTCTCATATATTTACAAATTTCATTACAATGCAAATACTCATATATTTCATTGCATATGTGTTGTTTCATTATATGACCATTTCGAGTTCGCAATATCTCATGATTGGGCACAGTGACCATCAAAAGTGATCAATTCAATGATGACATAAACCACAGTGGGTCTAGTGAAAAAATCAATTTAAACTGAAACCAGGAACTTCATTGGTTGCTGATGCATAAGCCTAGGTTCCGCCCTAGTGGGCAAAATCATAATTGCATAATAACCCTTAAAAAGGACCTAGTTCCATCATAGATAATGACAATATGATCGTTTCCTTATTCCACTGGACTTATTATTCCATCAATGGTCAGTGTAATGTCTTGACATACATGGTCATTTAGTCCTCCAAGTTCATCTGAAAAAATTAAAATGTTGAAATCAAAAGCAGAAGGCTGATAGTTTTAAATATCACATAATGTACATTTCTTATTCATATAAATGAACTTTCAATTCTTCACTCATATTAAGTCCCAACGGGTACAAGCATTGAAAATCTATGATGTACTTAGATTCAAGTTTTCTTAGAGATAACTCATAGTTACCACCTCTCACTCCTAGGTCGACAGAATCTATGACCACCATGCGTAGCAGGGTTTCATCCTGCAGTTGTGTCTGAAAAAAGTGATAAAGGGGGCAATGTCGTGGTTCTCGACAAAGACAAATATCTCCTAGAGGGAGCCAGACAATTAAGTGATGAGAATTGCTATAGTATATGTAACAAGGACATACTATTGGAATCCAATACCAATTTCAGAGAATTATTGCTGAAATGGAGGGACCAAGGGTTGATAGAATGGGAAGAATATCAAGATCTATACTGTGCCCATCCCAAGGTACCAATCCTATATCTTCTCCCCAAGTTACATAAAGATCAGTTCAATCCTCCGGGTCGTCCCATAGTATCCTCTATAGGATCCCTGTTGGAAAACACCTCCAGGTACATAGACCACTATTTAAGACCTTTTGTGTTCGCATTACCATCCTACATCAGAGACACTACTCACTTCCTTAGTACCATCAATGAAATACATTGGGAGACGAACTTCACTCTGGTGACTCTGGATGTGAGTAGTCTATATACTAGCATCAAACACAATCTGGGATTAGAAGCAGTAAGACACTTCTTGAAGACGAGATCAATCTCTTTACTATACCACTCACAAATGATCGTGGCAATGATTGAATTTTGTCTGACTAATAATTTCTTTTATTTTGATGGTGTCTTGTATCGTCAGTCACAGGGCACAGCCATGGGGACCTGCTTCGCCCCCAGCTATGCCAACCTTTTCATGGGCTGGTGGGAGGAGCAGGTCGTCAGGGAAATGGCAGAATTTGACAACGTGGCCCTGTGGCTGCGATACATTGACGACATTTTTTTCATTTGGAATGGGGATGCCAGCTCAGCCAAACAGTTTGTTGAGAAGCTGAATACCAATTGTCTTAACTTACATCTGACAGAACATATCAGCAAGACAAGTATGGAGTTTTTAGATGTAAAGGTGGAAGTGAGAAATGAAACACTGACCACTAAACTCTTTAGAAAAAGCACAGCAGGCAACAGCATCCTCAGAGCTTCAAGCTGCCATCCAAAGAATCTAGTGTACAGCATCCCGTATGGCGAGCTGCTGCGCGCCAAGCGGAATTGCAGTACTTTGGATGGGTTTGAAGAGGAGAAGGTTATTATGTGTCAGCGATTTTTGAGCCGAGGATACAGTAAGCAGGTAATTGATAGAGCAACACAACGTGTCAGTATCAAAACCAGGGAAGAACTGTTGCACCCTAGAGAGACCAAGGAAGAATCTGATACAGTCAGATTCATGACCACATTCACGAGCCAGTCTCATGAAGTTCGCAAAATCCTTAAAAAACACTGGCATGTTCTAAATACAGATGAACACCTGAGAAAATATCTTCAGGAGAATCCACAGATTACCTTCCGCAAGGGGAGAACCCTGCGTGACGAACTTAGTCAGAACTATGTCACCAAATGTGGTAAAAAAGGAAAAGGGACACGTGTAGGCTTCACATGCTGTTGGAAGTGTAAAGCATGCAGGAATAGCCAGAGTTGCACAACTCTTACCATTCCTGGTACCGATAGAGTATTCACTATTCGTAAACATCTCACATGCAATACTCCATACAGTGTGTATGTACTAATATGCCCGTGTAATAAGTGGTATGTGGGAAGTACCAAACATGTGGCCAAGAAAAGGGTGCTGGAACATCTGCGGGCCATACGCTCCCACAACAAACTATACCCCGTTGCTAGACACTTTTTTCATACACACATGCAGGATGAAACCCTGCTACGCATGGTGGTCATAGATTCTGTCGACCTAGGAGTGAGAGGTGGTAACTATGAGTTATCTCTAAGAAAACTTGAATCTAAGTACATCATAGATTTTCAATGCTTGTACCCGTTGGGACTTAATATGAGTGAAGAATTGAAAGTTCATTTATATGAATAAGAAATGTACATTATGTGATAATTAAAACTATCAGCCTTCTGCTTTTGATTTCAACATTTTAATTTTTTCAGATGAACTTGGAGGACTAAATGACCATGTATGTCAAGACATTACAGTGACCATTGATGGAATAATAAGTCCAGTGGAATAAGGAAACAATCATATTGTCATTATCTATGATGGAACTAGGTCCTTTTTAAGGGTTATTATGCAATTATGATTTTGCCCACTAGGGCGTAACCTAGGCTTATGCATCAGCAACCAATGAAGTTCCTGGTTTCAGTTTAAATTGATTTTGTCACTAGACCTACTGTGGTTTATGTCATCATTGAATTGATCACTTTTGATGGTCACTGTGCCCAATCATGAAATATTGCGAACTCGAAATGGTCATATAATGAAACAACACATATGCAATGAAATCTATGAGTATTTGCATTGTAATGAAATTTGTAAATATATGAGACATATTTAATGTTGTATAAATACTCTTGGACCATATAGTGAATGTTTATATTTCATATGAGCTGATTTAGATTGTTCGGCTGAACTATTTGACTAGACTAAAATGTCCTCCTCTTTCACCTTGTTTGTCACATGACCTGCACGTAGGGTGTGTTTTGGGATTTTAAAAATGGCCGTTGTTATCGGCCAGACGAGCGTGAACAAGCCGTAAAGGTGAAACGCGTCGTGACTTTTTTCCTGTCAAGAATAAAGGATTATGTGCAAACGCTGAGTGTCCAGGTCTACTTCTTTACGTGAGAGGTATTTCGGATAGAATTTTGAGGTCAGCCAGTGACCTAACTTGGACCGCTCAAGACAGCAGCAACGCTCATACTGGCAGTGGTGGAGTGGATATATATATATATATATATATATATATATATATATATATATATATATATATATATATATATATATATATATATATATATTGTAACACAAACACCACTCTCCTGCCGAACTACTAAAAGCGGGTGCTTCTGTCGTGCAAGCGGCATTGCACGTTACATATTTACCACAAAGTGTCCCTCTTTAAAAAGACACGCAGAGCACACGGGGGGTTGTTTGCTCAGCTCCTTTATTGCACTTCGCATGACGCGTTTCGTCTTTCGACTTCCTCAGATGCAGCGTGCAGTATGAGGAAGCTGTCAGTTTCATGAGCATTTTAAAAGTCAGCCTTGGCTCCTCCTTTCCCGGCATCAGCGAGGAGGGATTCTTCCCATGGTTCTCCCTCTTCGAAGTTTCTTGGGTGCCATCCTAAAGTGTGTTTTGTAATTGATTGTTATTGGTGCAATATTGATATTTATTGCTTGTCGTGCTGTGCATAGTCCTCCATTCATCCTGGATGCAAAACACACTTTTGTTGAATCCGATGGTACATTCAACCGGTGATACTCGTTAAGCCCTTTGGTCCGCTTTTCCCCTTTCGCTGGCCGTTGATCGGAAAACCGCTCCTGTGCAAGCCGTTTTGAGTAAACAACTTGCCATGTGTAAGTCACAGTCCAAACTCGATGGCAGAAAGCGGAGCTCCCTTACAGCGGCGGTTCAGGCAGGCATTCTATCCGCAGATTGTAACACAAACGCCACTCTCCTGCCGAACTACTAAAAGCGGGTGCTTCTGTCGTGCAAGCGGCATTGCACGTTACATATTTACCACAAAGTGTCCCTCTTTGAAAAGACACGCAGAGCACACGGGGGGTTGTTTGCTCAGCTCCTTTATTGCACTTCGCATGACGCGTTTCGTCTTTCGACTTCCTCAGATGCAGCGTGCAGTATGAGGAAGCTGTCAGTTTCATGAGCATTTTAAAAGTCAGCCTTGGCTCCTCCTTTCCCGGCATCAGCGAGGAGGGACTCTTCCCATGGTTCTCCCTCTTCGAAGTTTCTTGGGTGCCATCTTAAAGTGTGTTTTGTAATTGATTGTTATTGGTGCAATATTGATATTTATTGCTTGTCGTGCTGTGCATAGTCCTCCATTCATCCTGGATGCAAAACACACTTTTGTTGAATCCGATGGTACATTCAACCGGTGATACTCGTTAAGCCCTTTGGTCCGCTTTTCCCCTTTCGCTGGCCGTTGATCGGAAAACCGCTCCTGTGCAAGCCGTTTTGAGTAAACAACTTGCCATGTGTAAGTCACAGTCCAAACTCGATGGCAGAAAGCGGAGCTCCCTTACAGCGGCGGTTCAGGCAGGCATTCTATCCGCAGATTGTAACACAAACGCCACTCTCCTGCCGAACTACTAAAAGCGGGTGCTTCTGTCGTGCAAGCGGCATTGCACGTTACATATTTACCACAAAGTGTCCCTCTTTGAAAAGACACGCAGAGCACACGGGGGGTTGTTTGCTCAGCTCCTTTATTGCACTTCGCATGACGCGTTTCGTCTTTCGACTTCCTCAGATGCAGCGTGCAGTATGAGGAAGCTGTCAGTTTCATGAGCATGAGCCGCTTGCACGACAGAAGCACCCGCTTTTAGTAGTTCGGCAGGAGAGTGGCGTTTGTGTTACAATCTGCGGATAGAATGCCTGCCTGAACCGCCGCTGTAAGGGAGCTCCGCTTTCTGCCATCGAGTTTGGACTGTGACTTACACATGGCAAGTTGTTTACTCAAAACGGCTTGCACAGGAGCGGTTTTCCGATCAACGGCCAGCGAAAGGGGAAAAGCGGACCAAAGGGCTTAACGAGTATCACCGGTTGAATGTACCATCGGATTCAACAAAAGTGTGTTTTGCATCCAGGATGAATGGAGGACTATGCACAGCACGACAAGCAATAAATATCAATATTGCACCAATAACAATCAATTACAAAACACACTTTAAGATGGCACCCAAGAAACTTCGAAGAGGGAGAACCATGGGAAGAGTCCCTCCTCGCTGATGCCGGGAAAGGAGGAGCCAAGGCTGACTTTTAAAATGCTCATGAAACTGACAGCTTCCTCATACTGCACGCTGCATCTGAGGAAGTCGAAAGACGAAACGCGTCATGCGAAGTGCAATAAAGGAGCTGAGCAAACAACCCCCGTGTGCTCTGCGTGTCTTTTCAAAGAGGGACACTTTGTGGTAAATATGTAACGTGCAATGCCGCTTGCACGACAGAAGCACCCGCTTTTAGTAGTTCGGCAGGAGAGTGGCGTTTGTGTTACAATCTGCGGATAGAATGCCTGCCTGAACCGCCGCTGTAAGGGAGCTCCGCTTTCTGCCATCGAGTTTGGACTGTGACTTACACATGGCAAGTTGTTTACTCAAAACGGCTTGCACAGGAGCGGTTTTCCGATCAACGGCCAGCGAAAGGGGAAAAGCGGACCAAAGGGCTTAACGAGTATCACCGGTTGAATGTACCATCGGATTCAACAAAAGTGTGTTTTGCATCCAGGATGAATGGAGGACTATGCACAGCACGACAAGCAATAAATATCAATATTGCACCAATAACAATCAATTACAAAACACACTTTAAGATGGCACCCAAGAAACTTCGAAGAGGGAGAACCATGGGAAGAGTCCCTCCTCGCTGATGCCGGGAAAGGAGGAGCCAAGGCTGACTTTTAAAATGCTCATGAAACTGACAGCTTCCTCATACTGCACGCTGCATCTGAGGAAGTCGAAAGACGAAACGCGTCATGCGAAGTGCAATAAAGGAGCTGAGCAAACAACCCCCCGTGTGCTCTGCGTGTCTTTTCAAAGAGGGACACTTTGTGGTAAATATGTAACGTGCAATGCCGCTTGCACGACAGAAGCACCCGCTTTTAGTAGTTCGGCAGGAGAGTGGCGTTTGTGTTACAATCTGCGGATAGAATGCCTGCCTGAACCGCCGCTGTAAGGGAGCTCCGCTTTCTGCCATCGAGTTTGGACTGTGACTTACACATGGCAAGTTGTTTACTCAAAACGGCTTGCACAGGAGCGGTTTTCCGATCAACGGCCAGCGAAAGGGGAAAAGCGGACCAAAGGGCTTAACGAGTATCACCGGTTGAATGTACCATCGGATTCAACAAAAGTGTGTTTTGCATCCAGGATGAATGGAGGACTATGCACAGCACGACAAGCAATAAATATCAATATTGCACCAATAACAATCAATTACAAAACACACTTTAAGATGGCACCCAAGAAACTTCGAAGAGGGAGAACCATGGGAAGAGTCCCTCCTCGCTGATGCCGGGAAAGGAGGAGCCAAGGCTGACTTTTAAAATGCTCATGAAACTGACAGCTTCCTCATACTGCACGCTGCATCTGAGGAAGTCGAAAGACGAAACGCGTCATGCGAAGTGCAATAAAGGAGCTGAGCAAACAACCCCCCGTGTGCTCTGCGTGTCTTTTCAAAGAGGGACACTTTGTGGTAAATATATATATATATATATATATATATATATATATATATATATTGGTCGCCTCGGAAGGCTCACAGTCTCTCAGGATATGCTGGTCTTAGTAGTTCACTGTTTGCCTCAATAGGTGTTCCCCTCACGATGTTGTTGCTGCCGTTCGATTAATGCTGCGCTGTTGGGTAACAGAATCCCCGCATACCGCCTTTCAGGTAGCTGGGGTCTCGTCCAAGGTCCAGTCCTTGGAGGCTGCTCGCTGCCCTTGATGCTCCACGCATGAAAACAAAGGGTTGGTCCAAGTGCGGGCAATACGGCGCTCTTGTGAGAGGTGCGTTCCTCGAGGCAGAACCAAGCCTCTTAACATGAATGCAAGTTTCTCCGGGGAGAAGGATGAGTCGCAACCATTCTGTAAATTCAGCAGCATTTATTTGCAAGTGACAGCGCAGGCCTTTATCTGCGTGTCCTGATGCATTTCGGTCTCTCACAGACCTTTTTCAAAGGAAGAGGATGCCTCGGCAGACAGGGTCAAACAGTTCCCCAGCACCTGTGATCTTTTGAAGAGTGCTGGCCCTCTGGTGGTCGCCTCGGAAGGCTCAAAGTCTCTCATATATATATATAGTTTTCACTTACCTGATATGTACTTACCATTTCATTGTGAAGGCATGCGTGGTAAATGCATTCTTAGTTCTGTCATACAGCCATGACTCCACATCTCCTCGATGCCATTATAAGAACTTAACTTATGCTACTTTAAGCAATGTTTTTTTTTAGGATTGTGAAACCTCCACCTCGAGGTACCCTATGGACCTATTACACGAGCACTGTTAATTTGTTTGATGTAGGGTAGACTCCCATCACTTCTGTGGCTGCCTGACTTCTGCCTGACCACAGCCTCTCGCCTCCGTCCTGGCTCGAATTAGAAGTATTGACAACCCCCATCAATTCCAGAAAGTGGTAAAGACTGTCGGGCTTGTTTACAAGCCCCTTGCGCCACCTGTGCGTCACTATTAATATGTGAAAAAATGTCAGTGCAGGGGGGTTGTAAATAAACCCCTATGTTCTTCCCTGCTCTACAAACATAAGACACTAACTATGGCCATACCAACTTACTGGTGCATCTCCCATCCTCACCCTGACCCCACACACCTTTGAAGGGGCACTTACTCACCTAGAGTCAGAGCGCTTCTTGTCCCGTCAGGTGTATGAGCGCAATACAAATACTCCAGGACACTACAATACCCGATGTGTATTTCCAACAGAACGTTCATTTTCATGCTCTGCATCGGTTGAAAATCCACACGTACGTAGGCCTTCGGCATCCCGGATTGCAGCGACCTTGCTTCAAGGTTCTCCAGCCGGCAAGAGCCTCTCAGTTGCAAAAAAAAACCCATAATACTGCTGTAGATAGTGTAGCCTGGCAACCGTGGATTGGCACAGGGGTGCTGCGAAGGGGCTCCTAGCGGCGCTAGCCTCGCCGCCCGATGAGTTCTATTTGTGTCGCTCGCTGGTACTGCGCATCTCCGACTTTTACTGCTTCTGGTTTGAAGCCCGTCACTTTGAAAACTTGTTTTTGACGTTTTTATTTTTGCTCATTTTGATGAATCTGGTATATGCTAAATATCTTTATTCAGTCGGCGTCTCTCTTTATAAAAAACTCAACAATTTGATACTTGCACTGACGTGTCACTGGAGAAGTGTGGCTCACTGGTTAGAGGAGGCAGACCTGGAAGCAGAGGTCAGCCCAGGACCAGGGTTCAATTCCCGGCTCGGCGGGGTCTTGAGTCCTAAAATGTCCATGGACTCGACAATTCTCGCTCCGGTGCCTACTTGATTCACGGGTTCACACTCTGCGACTCTGGGCAATAGCTTGCTTAATCTCCACAACGGCCCCTCGCGGCGGGATGCCTGGCTTTCACCTTGCGGATACCCTGCCAGGGTTATCTCACAGGGGAATACCAGGACGTGTTCCCTAAGCAAGCGCTTAGAAACCGCTTGGTGATTTGCGCTATATAAATTCCTGTACATTTACATTTACAAGAGATATGCATGTTTAATATCTCAAATTACAGAAATAAACTTCACCTTTTTTGGTGCTTTCTCTGGTATGTATATTTAATTTTGAATTAGTCCAGGGCTCTCACAGTTCGGCATAACTACGATTTCCTTGGCATTTGTGACTAGTTTGTCCTTTTCAGATGTTGTTAATTTGTGTGATGACACACTCGCACTGGATACACAGTGCCTGAGTTATATCTCTAATAGTACAAGCGGTTAACGCTATACAAAAATTGTTTCCCCAAAGAGCTCATTTTACTTCAAATACAATGGACGCGAAACATCCAGGGTGAAAGTCAATGGTTTTTGTTTCAATTTTAGGTCGGGCCCATGGTTGTGAATGAAGGCCCTTTCTACCCCTGGTGTCAGGGATCATCCTTTTACCTCTTTTATTTATTTATTTATTTTATGCGTTTTTATATAGCGCGGACTTTACCCGAAGGTGTCAGAGCGCTTCACATTGGGAACAGTAGTGATACATGAGGAGAAAATTACAAGTGAGCATGTTGCAAAAGCAAACGTTACGTTACATGAGGCAAAAGTGACAATTGTGCATATGTCAAGAGCAAACAAAATACAAGAGGTAGCAAGAGATACGTTACAAAGGGAAAAAGTGACATGTGTGTAAGTTACAAAAGCGTACAAAGAACAAGTAGAAGTATAATACTACAATAAATGGCAGATACTCAAAACAAAATAACAAACTTTACGTTACGTGAGGCAATGGTGGCAATTGTGCATGTATCAAAAGCAAACAATATACAAGAGATAGCAAACGATACATTACAAGAGGAAAAGTGACATGTGCGTGTTACAAAAGAGTACACAATGCAAGCAGAAGTATAATACTGCAATAAATGGCAGACACTCAAACCACAACAACACACTGGGAAGGCACTTCAATAGTCATGTAGAACAGAATTTCCGGATGTATGATGTTACAACGCGATCAAAATGATCGCGGTACATCACAACGCAAGTTGTTACCACGACTTGCGCTGTACGGTGCTGGACTTAGGAATAGTAAGATTTACTATTCCAACTCCAGCCTATGTACAGTAGGGAAGGTGTTGGAATAGTAAATCTACTATTCCTTAGCCTAGAGCGCCCTCCAGCGCAAGTCGTGGTAACGACTTGCGTTGTAAAAGGCGCGTCGTAATGGCACCGCTGTGTTTTTACCGCGTTGTGAAGGATGTTTACCAGAATTTCCTATAGTGGAAGGACTTCCTTCCGATAATAGAGAGGGCGCGGATTAAATGTGGAAGTGTCTTTGAAGGAGGAGAGCTTTGAGGTCCGTTTTGAAGGCCTGGGAAGAGGTGGTGGTCCGGAGCTGAGGCGGAAGTGAGTTCCAGATTCTCACTGCGTTGCCTGAAAAGGATTGGGCCATCGATCTTTCCTTCTTAAAAGTGGGAGGTTCAAGCAATACATTTTCCACATTACGTGATGGTCTAGAGCCTCCAGAGAGTTTCAGTTTATTCGCCAGGTAGCGAGGAGAGGAGGAGTGCTAGGCTTTGTGGGTGATACAGGCAGTCTTGTAGATGGAACTTGCCTCGATGGGAAGCCAACGGAGGATGGATAAAATGGATGTGATGTGGTCGCTTCTTTTGGCCCCATATATGAAGCGAGCTGCTGAATGGAGAACAGATTTAAGGGGGGACAGGTGGGATTTGGGGAGGCTAGTAAGAAGAGAGTTGCAGTAGTCCAGTCTGGAGAGAACCAGCGATTGGACTAGGGTTTTACGGTCTTGCTCTGGGAAGAAGCGCTGTTTTCACTCCTTCGCCGTCGTCTCGCCTCTTTGAGCTCTATGATGTCATCGATGGTTTAACACCTTCAACGCTCATGACGAGCTGAGCTCGTCATGAGCTACGGCGCTCCGGTGCTCATGACGAGCTCAGCTCGTCATGGCCCGTGGAACACTCAGGTGCGGGGAGAATTCCCCTCCTGTGCTGAGCGTTCCACGGGAGTCAATACACCTGTGACGAGCTGAGCTCGTCATGAGCACGGTAGCGCCGTAGCTCATGACGAGCTGAGCTCGTCATGAGCATGGGGGCGCTGTGCGCGCCCCCCTCCCCTCCAGCACAGCGGGGGAATAACCCCTGCAGCGAAGGGGTTAAACGTGCATAACGTCACTTCCGCATTTTAGTGAATAAACATTTGTGGTCTTACTGTTGCAGTAATGACGTAGACAAGTGACGCTAGCTTACGTTTATTGCCTCGCCCATTCCTCCCTCCCCCACCCACACTGAGCCCTTCTCATCTTTTGCTTACGTGGAAGGTTGCTGGGACATCGCCTCCCACATCGTCACGGTGACGCAGCGGCCTTGGAAAGGCATTGGCTTGTAGGGGACTCTCCATTGTGACTTGTGGCTGTCGCTCAATCAGCCGCACCAGCTTTTTGTGACGCAGCTGCCTTTGAAAAGCACTGTCTTGTGGGGGTGGAAGAGCTCTATAGTGATGTGCGCCTGCATTCCCAGCCTTTCAGATGCACAGGTCTGTCGTGGGAATCTCATACCACCCCCAGCTGTAAATGTGGAATCCGGTTATTGACATTGATGTACCAAGGGTGCACTGATGCAAGCACGGAAATGACTCTCTCCCCCACTCCTTCCCGTCCCCCCACCAACACCGAATCCTGGTTGGATAGTAAAACACAGTCATAATCTGGCTGCAGTGGGCTCCTGGTCAACAGTGTCACTGCACTGGCTACACCAATGACGAGGACTCAAATCCTAAAAAAAAATAGGGGGACCCACCAAGTTAAGTAGAATGGGCGTGACATCGCATGTGCATCACAACCCATGACTTCATAGGAAGTGACATCAGATCTATCATGAGTACATTTGAGTGCATTACAATATTTAACAAATGAGATTTTGCATTGGGGGTGTGCCAAAATATTGACACAATCCAGGTGCAAAATCTGGGCCTCAACTAATACTTTCATTCTTTTTAAACCCTACCACAAAAAAATTGACAACAAGGAGAAATGTGGTAGTAAATCTGTTCTGCTTAAGTGGTTGCAATGTCTGTATTATAAAATATCTTATCGGGTCTAGGTGATAGGGAAATACTGGCACCCTCCCAGGAGCATACCAATGAATGAAACTCACCAGACACAGCCGGTTGCTCAGAAACAGAGTGAAATTTATTAAATGGTACCAAAAGCATGCATCATTGCTAATTAGCAAGGAAGAAGAAGTGTGGCTCACTGGTTAGAGGAGGCAGACCTGGAAGCAGAGGTCAGCCCAGGACCAGGGTTCAATTCCCGGCACAGCGGGGTCTTGAGTTCTAAAATGTCCATGGACTCGACAATTCTCGCTCCGGTGCCTACTCGATTCATGGGTTCACACTCTGCGACTCTGGGCAATAGCTTGCTTAATCTCCACAACGGCCCCTCGCGGCGGGATGCCTGGCTTTCACCTTGCGGATACCCTGCCGGGGTTATCTCACAGGGGAATACCAGGACGGGTTCCCTAAGCAAGCGCTTAGAAACCGCTCGGTGATTTGTGCTATATAAATTCCTGTACATTTACATTTACATCAAGAAGTCAGATCTGCCACCTTAGGGGCTCTCAGACCGCTTCTTCCCAGAGTGACAAGTTTCTAGGTGTTATATACTGTATGCAATGCCATGTCAGTGGAATTTAGAATAAGGCACCAAGCCAAATATGGCTGACATGGATGTGCAATGTCTGCACCATACAAAACAGCCAGATATGGGCAGACCAGAAAGGCAGGCTCTGCACTGTGTAACATTTGCACATCATGTAGTCAAGACAAGCAAGGTGACCTGTAAGGGTGTACAGAATAGCTTGTTGAAGCTTGTCCAGTCAAGTCAGATAGGAAGCCATTTTGAGCTTCAGGCCTCATGTTAGTGTGATCTTATATAATCATGAACTCTTTGGAAGTACATGCAAATGAATTTATATGGATATTCATATATATTTATTTTGTAACACTAGGCACCTGCTGCAGAGATCTTTGTGTGCAAGCTAAATCTCAGGGAATAATAATAACGGTAAAATACACCTAGAGGATAACATATTTGCAGGAGAGATCTGCATTTTGCCTAGTCCTAGTTTTGAATCAAAGTAGCATAGAGGGTTAATATGTCTCCTGCAAAGCACATTGTGTAATAAGCAGATAACAGATTTGTATTTTTTGTAAACTGATAAGTAGGTTACTGCTTTCAAAACAGAAATCGTTTTGTTACTTGCAGTTCATAAATTGCAATACTTCTAATATAGCACAGTGAGGTATGAAGGACATGTGACTCCTAAACCTTGTAACCCTCACTGTCTTATGTAACCCATCTTTTATATTGATGTACACACATAATTTCTTGTCAATGTATAATCTGTATGTGTTATGTAAAGCGCTCTGACGCCTCGCATTGGGATGAGTAGTGGCACTACTCATCGCAATGAAGGGTGTCAGAGCGTTTTACAACATACGTACACAAATAATTTAATTTCCACTATTTTGTTTTATTTATTTTATAGGGTTTTAGCACTACTGTAGTGCTAAAGCACTATAAAAGAAATAAAACAAAATAGTGGTATTTAAATTATTGTGTACATACTGGGGCGACAAATGCGTCTTACATTCTTACAGTGCATGCATCTCTTATATACAGGGACTGAACAAGGTCAAAATGATTTCTCTCTTAAATACCTGTGAAGTGATAAGGTGTGAGCCTTTGTTTCCCCTCCATTCCATCTAGGTGTGAGATAGCTCCCAGCCAGGATACTCCAACAAAAAGAGGCCTAATGGCTCCTTAACTTCAGACATTTTTATGGGCCCAGCTTGCATCTGATAAGCCCCTTCCCCACCTGCATGGTGCTGCTCAGAACAAAAGCAAACACTGTGCAGGCACAGCTGAAAGTGTCCCGGTGTATGAAAATCACACTGGGAGGAGCTCAGCTTATTTCTGTGAATTATGGCTGAAAGCAGCTAGCATTGCAGCAAGGTACACGGCGTCTACTCTCTGAAAATAGTTGGTATACGGCATCTACCCACGTACCTGGCCAGTGCTTAGTTTGTAAAAAAAAAAAGTGCCATGGCTCTTGCGTAAGGAGGCTACAGCAGTTTACACCACACATTGCACCCTCAATGCTGCCAATGAAAGTACTGATGAGTTCAGGCCTCAGCAAGGCCCAAAGGTACCGAAAGGGTTCGCCCTTCTGTGTACAAAGTCCTTAGACTTACAAATGAAGTTGGCAAGGAAACTGGAAATACAAAAACATAGTTTAATAAACCTTTAAAGGTGGTGATACAACCTCCACAACACTTCTACAGTATTGTACAGAGTAGCACACTGAATACAAGCACATGGCCCCTTTTATACACAGTGGAAGGGGTTCAGCTTACAGCTTAGACAGAGGTTGCAACCACGTAAGGACATTTCCAAATATATCAGTGGGTGGCGCTAACAGTATTTCTAGAACATGGGAGGGCTATGCTAATAAGGAACAACTGTTACTTCTGCTGAGCATGCGCTACACTCTCAAGAAGGACTAATAATAACTGTTGCTAGGTAGAATCCACAGTGTAACTGGCAGAGAGGTAGGACAATCAGAACATTGAGCACATGGCAATGTAGGGCATGAAAAATGGCGGACTCGAAATACAAAATGGAATCCCTATACTAGATATTTGGACTGATGCATTATGGCTTCAGCTAATGCTTAATAATACCGTTGTTTTATTTACAACAGACGACCCTTTCAGCGTTAGCTGAAGCCATTCCATTTCATAGGGTAGTCATCAAACTCATCTTGAATATCAATGCTCATAATGTTAGAAATCTCTTTAGTTAGACTCTTTTGATAAGCAGCTTCGGAAACAGCTTTCTTATTGGGTATACAAGAGGTAATGCAAAGGGAACATATCATAGGACCACATTGAATACACATACAGCAAGAAAAAAGAATTACTACTATTATACAAAGGCCAGTGAGGATCTTCCAACCCCATGTAGTAAATAAGGTCCAAAACCAACTAGAGAAGGTCCATGTACCATTATCAACATGTATGTCAGCAGCTATTTTATGCAGTTTATTTATGGCATTATAAACAGAAGGCGAGTTGTCTGGGATGAAGACACAACAGCTACTTCCAATAAGTCTACAAGCTCCTCCTTTTTCTGCTAATATGACATCTAACACCATTCTGTTTTGCAGGGCAACAATTCTAGTAATTTGCAACTCTTCAGTTACGTTTCCTAGTGCTGCAGCAGTTTGGTTGGTCACTGCCTCTACAACTCTAGTTAATCTTCTTATCTTTCTACTGTTTAGGGCAGCTCCAACAAAAAAGAATAACCCTAGGTTAAAATCTACATATTGCTGCAAACTAGTATCGGTCTGGTCCACATCATCGATAGATAAAGTACGTTTGTATCTATTCACAGTGGCATTATTCAACAATTTCAAGTCTTTATGATAAGTGGCAGGTGCTAAAAACACTGGTGGTAATAAAAACGATACATAGCATACTCCTGACCAGCCAGCTGGTAATCGATAATATCCTCTATTACCGCATACAAAATATGTATTATGGGATGCTAAAAATGTGCTATTATTCAGACCATCTATATTTAAGACTTTAATACAATCACTAACACCTACAGGGATGTTCCCAACACTTTGTACGCATAAGTCCGCTTGTGCTTGTGCAACTGAGATCACAAATTTTTCACTTTCGACAGTGTCTCTAGTGTTCGTAAAAATGTAGGGAGTAGACTCATTGTCTGGTCGATATTCTTCCCACTCCCATATAGTTCCATTGGCTTGTGGATAGCCGTCTTTATTCTGGTGACATTCTTTGTTTAGTCTAAAAAGTAATCTTCCAACAGCAGGCTTTCTTGTGGCAAATAGAAGAGTATACCAGGCACGACAAGAACCATTATGAGAGAAAGGGAGAGGTATAAACGGTGTTCCCCCCTTCTTCTGGTGCGCTGGCATCATACCACATATCCAGCAATTTGTTTCATTTGTAGCAGTGTGGGTATGATGTAGCATCTGAATGAAGGTATTATTTACAAAGGACAAGCGGTGTTTTGATTCCTGATAGGGGAGCGTATAAAAGAAATGCTCCTCTGGCACCGGTGTAGAAACCACATATAGATCACGGGCAGGAATTACATCCTCAACAAACCACGTGATAATGGCAACAACTGCCACACTAGCAATAAATCCGAAGGCGCAGATCACTTTCTTTCTCTCCATGTTGAACAAATGTCTCGCAAATCTTCCTGAAACTAAAAAAAAGGCTGTCAGAACTCTTCCCCCAAGGCGGCTGTTGTTTTCTTCACCAACGGGCCAAGACGGGTGTCACTACTCTAATGCAAGGCTGATCCCCCCCCCTTGCCTCATCGGCTCTCCGTTGCACCAACCAAGAGGCCGTTCTGACAGCAGTCTAAACAGCAGAAAACTTCTTCCTGGGTCGAAGGTTGTATCTTCTTACTCCAGAAGTCGTCGGGTCCGGGAAGAACTCCTCTTGCTCATCAGGTACCACAGCAGGGCCTTTCTCTGTAGTCAGGATTTCTCGATGGTCAGTCAACACGGCAGGCTCCACCAATCCGGGTTGCACTCTGCGACAATGAAGGGAGTGAATCCAGTTCTTCCGGTTGGTCACTCGGACGGCCGTTCTTGTTGCGAGCAGAATCTGCTCGGGACCGCACCATCGGGGCTCCAGGCCACTCGTCCTCTCGAACGCCTTGATGAGGACGAAGTCACCGGGTCGGAGACTATGACCCTCACCTGTGGACCGGTCAGGGAGTGCTTCTCGAACCTGTTGATGAATAGAAACCAAGTTATCAGTTAATTGTGCCAGATAGTCATTCATCAATACACAAGGTACATCATATACGGAACTTGGTTTGGGCACTCCCCAAATATTCATGGGACGACCAAACACCACCTCATACGGTGTAAGGCCGGTTCGGGAGTGTGGTACTGATCTTATTGACAACAATGCCAAAGGCAAAGCGTCGGGCCAAGTCAGAGAAGTGGAAGCCTGGATCTTTGCTAGTTTAAGCTTCAGTGTTCCATTGTAGCGTTCCACCAAGCCAGCCGACTGTGGATGGAACACTGCATGAAACTTCTGTTTTATCCCCAGACCTCTCAGGACGTACTTGATAACGTCTGCTATAAAATGAGGCCCGTTATCACTCCATAATAGTCTAAAACACCATACCTAGGGAAAAACTCCTTCAGTAGCACCTTTGCTGTAGTCATTGCAGTATTGTCCTTAGTAGGGTAGGCTTCAATCCGTTTACTGAAAGCACACACCACTTCCAAGACGTACTTTAGATTATTACAGCGTTCAAGTTGGATATAGTCCATTTGCAGGACTTCAAAAGGTGCAGTAGGTATTTCAAATCCTCCTGCTGGAGTCCGTGTTCCTTTCCCTGGGTTGTATTTAAGACAGATCATACAGGTCTGTACCACTCTCTTGGCCGTGCTAGCAATCTCTGGATGCTCCCAAACTTGCGCAAGCAATTTCACAATCGCTGAAGCTCCAACATGTGCTAGCCCATGTGCCATTTGAACCATAGGTTGGACAAAAGCTGTGGGCAACTTCCACCTATCCATTTGTTTGTTGCGCCAACAACCTTCATCATCCAGTTCTCCATTTTCAGACCATTGCTCTCGTTCTTTATCAGAAGCAACTCTCTATATTTCCCTCACTTCTTTCCTAGCATCATGCCATCGTTCTGCTTGTGACTTCACAACATACATTGAAGTGGAGTCAGGTCTCATTGCAGTTTCTCGTGCTACTTGGTCAGCGAAAGCATTTCCTTGCCCTACTTTGTCAATAACTTTCTTATGTGCACTGCATTTCACTATAGCTATCTTCTTAGGAAATGTCAGGGCAGTCAAAAGATTGTGCACCAATTCTCCATACATAATTTGTGTTCCGTGTGATGTCAGAAAACCTCTTTCCTTCCAGAGCAGGCCAAAGTCGTGCGCTACTCCGAAAGCATAGCGGCTATCTGTATAAATATTCACACACAACTCTGCACTAAGCTCACATGCTCGTGTCAATGCGATCAGCTCCGCTGCCTGGGCTGATTTCTGTGGAATGCGTGCTGTTTCCACGATAGTATACAAAGTAGTGATGGCATATGCTGCCGAAGTCGTACCATCCGGTAGCTTCAGGCAGGAGCCATCCACCCATAATTCTCCATCTACATCTGAGAAAGGCGTATCCTGGAGATCGATACGACCCTTTGTCTGTTCCTCAGTCACAAAAATACAATCATGTGCTTCTTGTGCCTCAGGCTGAGTCGTCAGGAATGGTAACAATGTTGCTGGATTTAACGTAGCACATCTCCTCAATGTGATATGGGGAGCCAGCAACGTTAGTTCATATCCGGTCAGACGGGCACTTGTTAAATGCTGCGTCTTTGTTTGATTCAAAAGGGCGTCAACAGCATGGGGAACCAACACTAACAGCTTGTGAGATAACACTATTCCCTCACTCTGACGTATTGACACAGCTGTCGCTGCGACCGAACGAAAACACCCCGGCAATGCCCGAGCGACAGGATCGAGCAATGCCGAGAAATATGCACACAGACGCTGCCTGTCCCCGTGCATCTGTACTAACACAGATGACGCACATCCATCTCTCTCATGTACATATAATGTGAAAAGTTTCGTGTAATCAGGAGTGCCTAACACTGGTGCTGAACAAAGGGCCTGACGTAACTGTTGGAAAGCGTTTTCACATTCATCTGTCCAAGGAAGGGGAATTGGAGTGTCTTTTGTCAATAGCGCTAACAGTGGTTTGACTATATGTGAAAACCCCAGTATCCACTGCCTACAAAAGGACGTAAGACCCAAGAATGCTCGAACATCTTTCTGTGTAGAAGGTGTTGGTGTGTCCAGGATGGCTTGGATACGATCTGATGTAAGTGCACGCCCCTCCTTAGACAAAAGGTGGCCTAGGTAGGTCACCTTAGGTCTACAGAATTGCAATTTCTTCATAGATACCTTATGATTGTGAGAAGCCAAAAAGGAAAGCAAGGACAACGTACAAGTCTCACATTGCTCAGGGGTGTCAGCAGCCAACAAAATGTCATCGACATATTGAATAAGCACTACCCCCTCAAGCAAGACAAAGGAATCCAACTGTCTTTTCAACGCCTGACTGTAGATACTAGGGCTCTCAGTATAGCCCTGTGGAATTCTACAAAATCTATACGATCAATTATTCAAAGTGAAGCCGAAAAGGTAACGGCTATCAGGGTGAATAGGGATCGAAAAGAAGGCGTTCTTCAGGTCGACAACCGAGAATGTTGTCGCTGTTGGTGGAACCAAGGTAAGGAGTGTCGTGATGTCAGAAACAACAGGGTATTGGGGCACCACTATCTTGTTCACCTCCCTCAAATCAATAATAAATCGATATACCCTAGTATCAGTGTCCCTCTTCAAGATTGGTAAAATAGGACTGTTACAAACATTGTATGGGACTTCTTCCACCACCCCCACTCGGATGAGATCCTGCACAATCTGTATGAGCGCCTCCTCACCCTCCTGTGAAATCCTATATTGAGGCAGGCGTGGTAACACAGCTCCCTCCTTCACACTAATGTGAACCGGAGGAATGACCATCTGTCCCACATCAGTGTCTGAAGTAGCCCACAACGTGTGAGGTAAAGAGGCTAATGCAGCACTTTCAGCGACCATACACACTCTCTCTTTTGCAGGGTAATTGTCATTTAAAATCACGCGTACTCCTTCAGGGGAGCAGCGGATTGTGGCTCTAAAATGTTTCAGCATGTCTAGACCCACAATGTTGTCAGGCGTGTTTGAGGAAAGCAAGAATGGACATGGTGCTGTAAATTTGTCGACATGAAATGCAAGGGGTTGGGATAATGGGCTAAGAGAAGGTGTTCCATCGAACCCTACAGATGTGATCGTTAAGCCAGACAGGGGAGCCCTCGGAACCAATTGTTTAGACAAAGCGCTACGAGTAGCCCCTGTATCAACCAAAAACTGATCAGTAGAACCCAAAACATGTGCTGTAACATAAGGACCCCTCTGATCTACTGGTACTTCAACTGATTCCTCCCCCCATCCTACGCAATCCTATGCATATTGGGAATCATGACTTTCGGGGTGCACATAGTCAGACATCTGATACTGATTTCGTCTATCAAAGGTATTAGACCCTCCTTGTTGTTGCTCCCTAGATTCGAATCTAGCCCTGTCATTTAGGTTACCTCGTGGGCCAGAAAAACCCCCACGATTTCTCCCAAAACCTCTACCCCGTCCCATAGCCCTGTGTTCTCGCGCTAAAGGACACTCATTGGCCCAGTGGCCTCGTTGCTTACAATATGCACATTGATCTTTAGCCAAGTCTGTGCGGTTATATGTAGAATCATAAAAACCCCGACCACCTCTATTATTTCCTCTCTGGGGTGGTCCATACACTTGTGCTAACATAACTTTTGTTTTCAAATCCTTAGATTTCTTATCTTCATTACTTTTTGCTTCTAATTCCTGACGCTCGTAATACTGAGCCATAGTCAGGAGGGATGCCGGAGTCGAAGTCGTCCAGGAGCTTTCACTCGCTTTCAACCGAGCTGCTACTCCCGGTAATAAATTTGAAACATATTTGTCTACAAACAGATGTCGACCCGTGTCATCCGTCAGAGACTGACCACTAAAATCATGAAAAGTTTCTTCAAATCGCGTAAAGAAGTCAGAAACTGATTCATCTGTCTTTTGCTTGCAAGATGCTAACATAGTCCAGTCAATCTTTTTAGGGGGAATAATCGTCTTTAATTTAATCAAAATAGCAGCAGGGAGGTCTAGAATGAGCTGGGGTGGTTTCTGCGCAGGTTTCCTAGCTCTGTCCTCCTCCTCAATGTCTTCCCATTTAGCTTTAAACGTCACTAAATCATCAATTTTCCGTACTGATCTCCACATGTCAGGGGGTAATATAAGACCAAAGAATAAATCAACGTCAGCTAATGTCATAGTACAGGAATTCAAAGCCCCCTCAACTTCCTCATAAAAGGCAGCAGGATTTTTCCGTGGGTCAGGTAACGCTTTCTTTAAGGCCATAACATCCGCTCTATTCCAAGGAGTATATACCCAATTATAGATAAAATACCCTCGGGCATCAGCTGAATCTTTATCTGAACTAGTACCCGCTCCTTTAGGAGGAACATACAAAGGCGCTGCCTCTCGCATAGGTTTAACATGCACAATATCGACCTTATCTGAAGAAAAGATAGGTGATTGTTTCCCGTCGCCACTCAAACCCGTCTCTTTGTCGTCCACCGTCTTTTGTCGCTTTTCTTCTCGTAACCGAGACGCCTCATCCCGCAATACGAATAACCGTCGAACTGCATCAGCTGCCTGGGAAGGAGAAAAGAGACCTTTACGCAATTCTTTCTTATCTTGTATTATGTCATCAGGTTCAAGAACAGGAGAATATTTTCGAAAAGCCCCGACTACTTCATCAGAAAAGGTTTCAAGAAAATAAATTTTTTCCCTGTCCGGCCATTTTTCAAGAGACAACAATATTTCAGCAAGAGGAATTGTACCCTTAAGAATACGATAAGAAATTTGTCGGAGCTCCGCCATACGATCAGATGTTAGCTTAGACCGCGTGTCTACCTTATCTTTAAATGATCCAGAATCCTCATCTTCCCCTTTCGGAGCAGACGGGCCAGCATACGGAGGCGGAGAACGATCTAGTAATGAAAAATCATCATCAGAATTATTAAGGACAGGATAAAGAGGCCGACGAATGGGATATTGGCCAGATATCTGCAATCTACGTTCCTTTTCCCGTTTTTCTTCCGCGTCTTTTTGTTCACGTTGTCTCATTTCTTGCGCCTTCTCACGCACATTCTTCCTCTGCTCTTTCTCAATCAGCGCATGTTCACGTTTCTCACGCTCACGTACTTCTTTCACCCACATTCGCACACTCTCAAACATATCTTGTCTCGCTCGGCGCTTACACAGGCACTGTTCCACATACTCAATTTTGCGCACATCAAACGAACCATACAAAGGCCATCTCAACTCAGGATCCTTCTTGGTATACTTCCTCCACAATGTGCTGTACATTATAGGGGAAAGACCAAACTTAATGTACATATCCCTATTCGGCGTCCCTTCTGGGGGAGCCGGCTGCGATTCTTCAAGACTTAACCGGTTTCCACAGCAGCACCACTTACGTAGTGCGCTAAAAGTAGACATGCTAGAAATAGTGCGAAATACGCAATATTATACAGAAAAATGGCACTTAATCGTTGCGCCGCTCACAACCATATGTTGGAGAAAAATCTCCACATTGCCTACCTATATGTGTTGCAACGCATATATACCCATATTCATAATCATAATATGATCGATCATCCAAACATCTCCATATCCATATCCATATCCATAAGCCACAGCAAGCGTATCCTAAAACTGCCTTGCTAATCACTGGCTACCATAAACACTCACAGTAATTACCATACATTGGTCCTTACCAAGCACGAGCGTCCAGATTCCACTTGCCAAGTTCCACAATTTGCTCAAACAGCTTATCCACAGCAAACCGACAGAAGAGGTCTCAGTCGAAGACCGGCGCCACCCAGATGGTCAGATCGGAAGGAAGGAAGAAATACCTCAGGATGCCAGGACTAAAGATGCCGCTGGCAGTGATCACTTCCCCGGCAGAGTTCCACTCCTTCGTCACGACCAGTCCTTCGAGCCTCCGAGTCGCCGATGAGCCCCACGTGACGGGCGCCAATTGATGAGTTCAGGCCTCAGCAAGGCCCAAAGGTACCGAAAGGGTTCGCCCTTCTGTGTACAAAGTCCTTAGACTTACAAATGAAGTTGGCAAGGAAACTGGAAATACAAAAACATAGTTTAATAAACCTTTAAAGGTGGTGATACAACCTCCACAACACTTCTACAGTATTGTACAGAGTAGCACACTGAATACAAGCACATGGCCCCTTTTATACACAGTGGAAGGGGTTCAGCTTACAGCTTAGACAGAGGTTGCAACCACGTAAGGACATTTCCAAATATATCAGTGGGTGGAGCTAACAGTATTTCTAGAACATGGGAGGGCTATGCTAATAAGGAACAACTGTTACTTCTGCTGAGCATGCGCTACACTCTCAAGAAGGACTAATAATAACTGTTGCTAGGTAGAATCCACAGTGTAACTGGCAGAGAGGTAGGACAATCAGAACATTGAGCACATGGCAATGTAGGGCATGAAAAATGGCGGACTCGAAATACAAAATGGAATCCCTATACTAGATATTTGGACTGATGCATTATGGCTTCAGCTAATGCTTAATAATACCGTTGTTTTATTTACAACAGTACCAACACAACTACTAACCATCACATTCTTACAAGTGTGACAGTTCAGACTATTTCATGCTTCTAGAGCTATAAGAGTGGTTTGGACGGCAAGTAATAGTCATTTTTAATGTCTATTGAATTAATAATTAACTGTTGTGGTAATCTCCAAAATAGCCAGACAGTGCCACCCTGTGGTAGACTGTCAATCTCCGATGGTGACAATTAAGTGTCGGTGCCGAGCACCGGAAACCACAGGCTCAAATTAAGCAATGGTCTACCCTAAACTCGAGCCCTGCCAAGGACTGACTACACACAGTGGGTTCTTGAATAAGAGTTTTAATCACAGGGGCAGCGAGAATGTTTGTGGTGTTATGGAAGTCTGACATGAGATGCAGAGCACTTTGGAGCCCATACAAGAGGTATGAAAGCAGTATAGAAATACCAAAATAGAAAACAGTAGAGATGTGGCAAAAGCAGATGAACAGACCTGCACTGAGCATTCAGCTACCCTAGCTAGCCCTCAGTCAGAATGAGAATGCCTTCCTGACAAGTGAGCGCTCCAGTTTCTGACTTTTCCCAAATAACCAATATTTTTTCTCTTAGCATGCGTTGTAAAGACGTTTTTGTTTATTAAATGAAAGTTACTACCACGCCAAGCGGTGCTGTTCTAGAGTTGTAAAACACAGAATAGTTTGTGAGCATGTTGTATAGCACATTTGAGCCATTAGTACATCTTTGGACCATATGGGCAGGTGGTGAAGTTACTTTTTGCAAGGTTTTGGTTGTTCTTGTTGGAGTCATGATAGTTGTGTTTGGTGTAAAGCAAACTTTGCCTGTTGTTTGGTTGTGAAAGGCAGTTGGTCCAGTTTCATCTGTGTGTCTTACTGACTCGGTGGTGGCCATTCAGCTTGGCTTGAGGGAGGAAGGTTGTGAGACCCTCTGTCTGGGATGCATCTGGTCTTGGCGCATTCCTTTCCTCTGCACAGGTGTGTTTTTAGATTTTACTACTTGTTTTCTCATTATTGCTAATGATAGCTTATTTTATAAGGCACACGATTTCCTATAGAGAGAGTGTGCTGATGCGTACATAAGAGCGGCCAGCCATGCCTGTATCTTTTGCCTAAATAAGGCAAAGAGATGGGAATTGCCAGAACGATTGGGCAAATCAGGGGAGGAAAATATTCATTTTGAGGTGCTTAAGAAAGTGAACTGAGCTTACGACACAACACGACACGTACATGCCATTTTTCCATAATAAACAAGCATTGGCAAAGCCAATAGGTTGGCATTGGCTGCCGGCCTCTTGGCTTTGTCAATGCCCTTTTTGGTTTGTCATGATTTTTGGAAAAATTAATTGTTGGGAAAGCTGTCGAGCATTTGTCAACTTAAATGAGAAAAAATGCCTAAAAGCATAAATTACTTTTATTTCCAAAAGCATAAATTGTAATAGTAGTCTCTAGCACTAAAGGAAACCACTTTGTATGTAGATATGCCCTTTGTGAAATGGAAAAAAGCCATAACTCACTGTGAAGCCAACCAATGTCTGAAGTGGGCTGACCCCATTACCCCATGCTGTATGTTGCAGTGGGTTGAAAAAATGAATGTGAATTACTCAACGACAGACCAATGAATGAAGAGGGCTCAGTGAAAGCATTCAAGCGAAGTATATGATATAATGTTTGTAAAATCAGAAAATCTTGACCAAGGCAGGCATATAAAAGGAGCCAAGAGCGCCTTCCTTCTGTGGGCTGCAGAACCTATACTGGCTGAAGTGTCCCTCTTTCATATAAGAAAATTCAGATGTAAATCTTTCTGCTAAACAATCTTTGTTCTAGTGGTGGTGAAGTCTTTTTTCCCTGACATGAAGCTGGCACATCCTACCAAATTATTGAAGGGAGCAAATGAGAAAAGTGTGCAGATGTCCGGCATCTTCATTGGTAGGGGATATAGTCAGCCCACACTCTTTTGCAAAATGAGAGTACTCTCCTTAACAACAGATGCTCATGTGGGCAAAACAAAACAGAAGTATGGAGGAGCAAATACAAAACCTGCTCAAATTTCTTGTGCAAACACTATAGAAATGTTGATTTTTTTTTCCAAACTGAAAACTTTGTTTTATTTGATCCTGTTTCTGATTTTAGCAAAGAACTTATATATACTTACCAGTTGCGGCTCCTATGTTATGGCAGAGGAGCGGCGCCCCACTTGTTAGAAAGTTCCATCTTTCTTGCATGGTATGCCCCCACTTTTTGCTGAATGGCTGATGTACTTTGACTGAGTGTTCCCTGGGTTCCTGCCAACCATGTACCTAAGGCCTGTGTTCCTTCCCTAAGACTGCGTTGAAACCTAAAACCCATTGGCATCTCTGGCCACAGGTCAGCCCCCGGTAAATGGTACCCTAGGTACCCAGGGCACTGTGACTAGAGAATACCTCTAAGGGCTGCAACACTTATTGTGCCACCCTTAGGGCCCTGTACGCTGACACACACACACTGCCTTTGCAGGCTGAGTGGCTTTTTGCAGAACTAAACAGAGAGTCGACATGACACACATCCCTGTGTGCCATGCCCACAAACCCACTGCCCTGGCATACCTCAGTCACACCTCTAGCTGGGTGCACTATGCCAGTGGTGTGGGCACAGGTGCACGAGCCCCGTGCCCCTACAGTAACCAGGGCCATTCCTGGGCACTGTAAGTGCAGTAATGCCATTAAGAGTATATGGTGCTGGGAGGTTGTCATTACAAACTCCACAGCACCATAATGGCTACACTGAAGACTGACAAGTTTGATATCAAACTTCTCAGCACATTAAATCCAAACTGATGCCAGTGTGGGATTTAATGTAAAATGCACTACAGAGGGCATCTTAGAGATGCCCCCTGAAACCTAACCTACAATCCACGTCTTGTCTGGATGGCTGCCTAGGCTGCCACATAGCAGACATGTTGCTGGACCCCTGAGGAGAGAGCCATCCGCTTTCCTGGGCCTGCAACAATGCACATCCTGTGCGAGGTGCTAGGTCTCCTCCCCCAGGGTGGGCAGGGGAAGCTTCAAAGGTATGCCGCCTTTGTGAACTTCTCCAGGCCACTTGCTGTACTCAGCAACTGGCCCCCACCGGTTCTGACCCCCACTCTGGTGGGAAGACTGGTGGGAAACCCTAAGTGAGGAAAGGGGGTGTGCCAGCCTGTGCGAGGTGAAGCACAACTCCTCGCTCCGGCCATCTTGAAGATGGGGAGCCCAGCCCAATTAGAGATAGGCTCCTGCCCCCATCCCACAGGAGAGGAGCAGGATATGGGGTGTACTCACCCTAGGACAGGGACGTATTGGTCCCTGCCCTTACTCTACCTATAACTCCCCTAAATGTAGTATTTAGAGGCACCCTGAACCTTCCTTCCTCAGATCCTGATTTAAAAACAAGCAAGAACATCAAGAAACTAGAGGACCTGCCGTGCAGCTGCTCACAAGAGGACAACACCAACTGACTTGGCCCCAGCCCTACCGGCCTTTTGTTCCTTGAACCTGCTCCTGCGAAACACCAGCGCCTTCCATGGTCCGCAACCTCAAAAACCCCGGAGGACCTGACTGCCTTGAGACTCTACCAAGACTGAGACTCCCACGAGCAGTGTTTCTGCTCAAGAAGCAACAGCCCTGGTGCCAGCCAGGAACCGCGAATCCAGCACACTCTGCACCTGCCGAGCCCGGCCCGTGCCTTAGTGGACAAAGACCCTGCTGACGTCCCCCAGGCGATTGTGACCTGAAATCCAGTGCCCAAGGACCCTCCTCGACGACCCAGATGATGCCTGCAGCCTCACAGCCAGGGATCCCTCCAACCGCGACCAGCAGAGGGTAAGATTTCCCGACGTCAAAAGACACCCCTGCACCCGACGTTCCACTGCCCCTTGTGCCCAACTCTGGGGTGCCTACCTATCCTCCAAGGCCCCAACTTACCCCTCGAAGTGTTGGTCGCTCCTGAAGAATCTCCGTCCCCAGCCTGCAGCCTTTGTTCATCTTTCAAGTTCTCCAATGAATAACATTGAGCGCCCGACGGCTCAAAAGCACCCTGCACCCAGCCACCCGAGTGCCCCTGGGAGTGCAACCTTTGTCCTAATCTACTTCCCCATTTGCCCTGAGCAAGTGACCAGGAGCCCAGCTCCCACAGCCATGTGGCCTGCTTGCCAGCAGCCACCAACCGAAGGCCCCCTGCCTCTCATAGGATAACATTGGGCCTAACTACCTCTGCACCCGGCTGCCCCTGTGCCGCTGAGGGTGTACCAACTGTACCTACCTGACCCTGGGAGACCACTGAGTCTATGCCCAGAACCTTAACTCTGCCAGCCGAGTACTTACCCAAAAGCTGATAACTCACTTTTCTTCCATAGGGTAACCGTGACTGGTTTCACTTGGAAATTCTTCCAAGTGGGGAGTTTTGCAACTTTAAAATATTCATCTAAAATCAGCCAAACAACAAATTCTAATTTACTCACCTGTTATCAGGAGAGAACCCAGTTCTGCAACTTTTAGCCCAGCACTGACCCTGAAAAGTAATTTTAACCGTACTTACCAGTAACTTGAATTTCCTTATATAAGAATCCATTGTCTGGTTTTGACCAGAAAAGTTTCTAAGTGTCGATTTTCCAAAACTACAAATATTCCTTAAAAATCGCCTCTATGACTTAAACGCATTCTTCCAACTATTTACAGGAGATCCAGGATCCAACACTGAGTAAGAAACAGTAACGATAACACTACTTACCTGCTAAGTGAATTTCATCCCGTAGTGAAAAAGTTTCTAAGTGTCAACTGTTAAAATACAATATTATTCCTTAAAAATCACTACTGTAACCAAAATGCTTTTACTTAACTGTTCACAGGAGATGTCCCAGGACTGAATCTAGGATCCAGTCCTGTGGTTAGAAAAGTAATTGTTGGTTCTAAAATAAAGCAACTATATCTTTTGATACAAAACAATTGGTCTAGAGTTCAGTTCTAGAGTGTGTGAGACCATTTGCTGACTGAGTGTGTACAACAAATGCTTTACACTGTCCTCTGATACTGCCTTACAGCTCGACCAAGTTACCACTTTAGAGAGTAAGGTTATATCTAACTTTAGCCTCTGCCAAACCTCTAGGGACTGTGGACTCTGTGCACACTGTACCTTACTTTGGCCCAGTATATACAGAGCCACTTTCTTACACCACTGCCTCAGTCAGCAGATAAAAATGATAAATAAAATGATAAAGCAGTTTTATCATTTTATCTTTCATGACAGAGCCGCAGCTGAGTCTTGAGGGCGGGCCATCCTCTGACAGCAGCATGGACGTGTGGTGGGCGATGCAATTGCGCATTGTGGTATGGCTGGCCAACTTAGGATGGCCAAACCATCATGCAGACTTTGATATCTCCAGGTTATTGCATAGAGAACAGCAGGCAGAGGGTCCCAGTCCCTCTGGGTGAGTAAAACGAGCCCACTCTGCCCAATCCCATCCCTTCTCTCATGCTGTGTACTAGTAATACCAGCAAGAGAGCATTATCTGGATTGGTGCAGGGGAGTCTGGAAGCCAGTGATCAGAAGCAGAAGAGCGGCAAGGCGGCAGGTATGTTTTTCTTTTAATATTTTCATTATTGTCCCCCATGCTACCCCACCACCTTTCCATGCTGGAGCCACCACTGATACTTCCTTATAGGGTATTTAAGCTAGCCCTCTTCATCCATTGAACTATTTTTGTATCATTCACATTTATCCTATGCCAGGGAACACATTTGCCTAGGATAGATCCCTTCAGTGCCATGGACTTCTATGGCAAAGTTTGCTCTTTGAGACACGAAATATATATATATATATATATATATATATTTTTTAATATTGGCGAGGGACCAGCAGCTCCTACAACAATATCATTTTATAAAAACCATCACAAAGAAATAATTGACAAAGCTAAAAGGCTGGCAGCCAGCACCAGGCTGTTTGGCTTTGCCACTATTTGTTTCTTTTCTTATCAGTTGCTTGTTAACTTATTGTAACTATGTCAAATGAAAATTTCCTGTACTGTCCATACGTTATTTGAACTCCCCTACTATTCCTTCTATTTCTTTTGCTTTATCGCACCTGCACCAATTATAACAGCTCTACTAATCCACTAACCCTGCAGCGATGTGAAAGGGAGGGCTCAAACAAGTTGTCAATCTTTTCAGGCTGCAGCTTCTGCCCTCCCCCCACCCACCCCAGCTCTTCTTGGAGCTATTATCTCTCTTTGCCTAGGAAGTAGACATTTAACCTCAAAAGGCACGATGTGCCAGCAGCTGAAGGGCACTATGAATCTGAAACTTGGACTTCCTGTATGAGGCATGGGATGCTTTGAGAGGGTGTTTTAAGCCCATCAGCAAGTCAACTAAGATCTGTTACCATCACTGACGTATCGTGTACAATCCCCTGTGTCTTTAACTTCATATTAAGGTGTCCTGAAATCCCCTTTTCCTTTCAGGACTTACTTGATAGCCATAGTCTTTGTTGTAATTGTAAAGTCCTCATTTTGAGTGCAGCAGAGGCGATTTCTTATCAATATCCAACCAAAATAAATGGTAAATGTTTGGAGCTCAGAAGGACCTACCAGGAGTCATGAATGATGTAATATGTGAACACAAAAGGAAGCACTCCTAACTTAGTTAATCCTATTGTCACAATTCAAATCATTGGAATCCCAAATGTGCGTGATGCTACAGTGATATCATCCTGTATATTTTGTCCATCAAGTAGACTCAAACACTAGTTGATTGTAAAAAAAAGTCAATCCAATATTCATTTTTCAATCTTCTTTATGTCTCATGACAAACATTATATCAGCCCAGCCAAGGAAATTATCATCAGCACAGTAAATGATCATTTATGAATTTCGTCCACCTCCGCTCGTTCCTGGAAAGTTTTGAGATGATTTGTCAAGCGGTGGCCGAGAAAAAGGGGATCCCAAAACACTGTTTTCCGCATATAGTTTCCATAGGTTAAATTGTATAATGATGCAGAAAACCCAGCTGAACAGACTTGCACTAAATTTGTCAGAAAGGTATATCTTTACCCCAAAACTGTTTTTTTTAATGATTTGGTGTATATTTGTTGAGCAGGTTTAGAGAAATTACCATTACAAAATAGCAATATCTAGTGCTGTGGGATACCTGAGGTACCTAAATGGCAAAATAAAGTAGTCTAATAGGCTGGACCTGCGGGACCTAGAACCAGCCTGCAAGACTAAGAGCGGCGATTGGCTGGCAGCAACTTGAAGAGAAATGTTGCCCCTTCTATTACAGGACGCTGTCCGCTTGTCCTAAATAAAATGTAAAAAAAGCATATAAGGAGGCAGGGTTGGTATACCCTGACCCCGTAGCTCTTGTGGGGTGGTGAGTCCCAAAGGGAGCTTCCCTGGAAACAAATGTAAAAAATATATATATTTTTGGGGGGTCAAGGTCTTGCCGGAGCCAGGACTGTCCCCTTGTAGTCCTTTTGATAGACTTGTGGGACCGGCGACAAAAAAGACAAAGAAAAGGAAGAAAGATGACCATGGGGTAGAGGTCTGCCTGCAGGGGGAGGGGAGTGGGTAGGCCACAGTCCCTTCAGTTAACCTTACACCGCACACAGCCACAGGCCATGCGCTCTGAATGTTTATCCGTTGGGACAGGGCCTGGCCATAAGTTGGGTCCTGCGGCTAAACACCCACCTCACACGGGGTATGTATGTGTGTATATATAAATATATATTTTTGATTGAGTCATGAGGCACACATACAGTGCATCTATACCATAGTCTGGAGAAGTTTGTGCTTTTAGTTCTATTGATCACATTTACTTTCAATTTTGATTCTTTCCACTGCCTCAGACACGGTGTAAACTGTCTGCATGTTTCATTACCCTTGCGAAGCAGTACAAGGCTAGTAATTTAACAGCCTGGTATGGCTGCCAAGTTGAAGGTTCCCTTTCCTAAACCTCTTTGCTGAGCTTCTTTTCATTGCAAGGAGTTTGCCAAACCCAACACCACAGGCTTCACCATCAGTACCCTCGAGTAAGGTCCAATGAGAGTAAAACTTCTAAGGCCCATTCAGTCAAATCCCATGCGGCATCTGGACCACTGCTACTTTAAAGGCCTAAGTCAGAGTTTGGAGAGAAATGAAAATAGTCACGTGTGTGTAAGAAACTGAATACAAAGTAGAATCCACGAGCTGAATTTCCTTCACAATAATATTTCGATGAGGATATTCAGCCGCTGGATCCTACCCCGTACTTAGTTTTTCCTCCAAGAATTGGTAGATTTTCAATTCCTTCTGAAATGTACATGAGAAAGGGGAGCAGGGCACACTGCCTGGCATATGAGGGCGCATTTTCTCCTAGCTGTACATCTCTGGACACACGTGTTTCCTGATTGTTGTCCTTCACCAACAGAGATAAACATGTTAGTGTGGGATACCTGGAAGTGCTACTCAATGTCTTCTCTGGTTAAGTGCCACCCCTAGAGCGCAGGTGCATCAATATAGGAAAAGTCCATCTGCCTTGATACATTTTCTTTAGGGGACATAATGGGTACCATGTACATCCTGACAACATCATCAGGGGCCGTATTATATAAAGGGCACACTTACCCTGTTTCCAACACGGTGCTCCTTCAAACCATGGCGTCGTGTGCAAACAGAGATGGTGGACCCTATTCTTTTGAAGGAAGGAGCTACCCTCTAGGCAGCTGCACACTCACGCAGACCTGGGCAGCGCATTCAGGTGACATAAGGAGCTGCTTTAAAGCAGTCACTCTTGTTTCACTGTGCACGCAGCCCTTGCCTGCACTTTTGAGAGGGGAAAGAGATCTCCTTGCTGGCGAGTGCAGTGAGCGAATGCACCTGCCTGCAAGGGGATGTCTGGTGGGTCCATGGGACTGCCTTACCCCCCCCCAGAGGACTGCCATCAGGGGGCACATTGACAGTGGCCATCTTTTTGTGGTGCACTCCTGACAGCGCCTTTTCATCTGTGCCTGCATCCATAATACGGCGTGGGTGCAGAGGTAAAGAGATTCCCTCACTTGCATCGGGCCATGTTGTAAGATAGCACTGGCGCTACATGTGCCCCAGCACTATCTGTATTACAGGAGGGGCCGCACTAGCCTCTGCTGCCCCTTCTGTAATACCAAAATGCCCTGGGGTTCACAAAGCGGGTGAAAATGCCCGCTGCACCTCCGGAGCACTTCTGTAATATGGCCCTGGATAGGCAACCATAACTCTCCCAAGCCAAGAACCACTTATGACTTCATTCATGATGTCACAGATGACATTACAAATGTCATTGTTGATGTCATCACATTTCATTACCACTGGCATCACTGAAGCAGGTAAATGTCCCTGCACCCCATAATACTCTTGATTCTTCACAAAAAGCCTGGTCTTCTGCCAGTCCCTGTAGTCACTACTACCTTCACTAGGGATCACTGGATTCACATTTTGGTTACAGCTAGTAGACTTCAGACACAGGGCCTGGTCACCAGGCACCATGCTCAGCGCCAGTTTCCCGCAGCTCAAACGTTGGACCCATGTCTGGATATAACCAGTGCACTTAGGGAATTTCACTCAAAACAACCAGTGCAAACAATGATGAGGAAACTGCTTGTAAAAGTCTCAGCCACTGGCCGTTGATCGTTGGTGCATTCAAGTCTATCGTTTCTCACCCGCTACGCCACTTCAGACAGGGACAAACCTTATGCAAATAAGGCGTTGTCCTGCTCCACATTGGCCATGGAGACACTGACGGTGGGAGAATATCACTTGACAAAATTCTTAGTGTGTCAACTGTCAAACAAATTAGCTACTTCAATTTTCAAAGCTGGAGCAACCAGTGTGGCGAGGCACCTTTGACCTTTCTTTTCATCATTTCTTGAACGGCATTCTAGTTCACATTCTTATCTAATAATAACTTGCCATTTCCTCACAAGTTTTGGTTTTCTCATATTTCATCAAAGGGACTCAACCATAGCCATTTCTGTGTATTTTTGTCATTTCAATGGAAAGTGGCGGAGATTTGATCATTTTAAAAGCTACTGTCAACACAACACTGCAGGGGAGAAACCCCCAGTGCAGGTCCACAGGCCCTGGGGAAGTGGAATGTACATCTCTTGCAGAGGGCAGTGGACTTTAGGACAAAGATTAGCGTCACCATGTGATGAAAGGCGCTATGAAATGGAAGCAGGAGCTCCTAGCCGAGAAGACTTGAGTCCTGATATTGGGAGAGACTGGCCCAGATACTACGACAAGGTTACACTAGAACAACCAACCCATAGTCGTCCAGGGTTGACCACTTGTAAGCAAACTTTGGTTATGAACTAAAAACAAGGAATTTTATTAAAGGGGGACCACGCGACCAAGCAGAGCACCTGTGGTGCTGGAGATTGTGGCACTCGACAGGTATTGGCATTGACCGTGGGTGCTGCTGGACATGATCGTCCATAAAATAGCTGCCATCCTCGGCAAACAGGGGTGCCATTCCGGCAGTACATCTATGGCACCCACAGCTAACTCGATGCCCCCAGGGACAAAACCGACTAAATCCACTCATTAAATGCATCTCTATAGAATTAAAATGGTCTCTAAAGCAAGTGCACTCCCAAAATAATGTGCACTGTTATGCCACGCCGTGGTGACTGCCAAGGTAACAAATGTTACAAAGACATGGGTCATTGCTACAAGCTGCAGTCAGACTGGACTACTACCAGGTCACAAGCATTTGTGACTGGAAGTTGGATCTCCTTACAGGGCGTCACTAGGACCAGCATCAGGCTCAGACTTTTAAACCCCGCTGCCTACTCTCGTTTACACCTATCCCAGACGAGGATCTTCACTGGAGGGCGGCTCACCATCTATTTTGTTTCTCTTTCATGCCACCTGCTGCCAATGACAGTGCTCCTCTGCAGCTGCTACCTGGGAGCAGCCATGAACTTCGAATAATTATATTTCCGGGGCTGGTGGAAGTGGCATCATGAACCTCTGATCCCTCCCAAGCTGATGACATCACTGGGTTGCCCCTTTAGCCATCTTTGGTCCCTCAATAGTCTCCTATTTGCGGCTTCTGGGATACGTCTAGAGCAGGGAATATAAATTGATGAAAGTAGACAGTGCTCTTGAAGCCCTGGTTACTTCCTGATCCTGTTCTGTGACCCCTGAAACCAGAGGTCACCAGGGCAGTGTCAGGAGTACCAAAAGTCGAGTCGGTGTGCCGCTGCTGCTCCTGGCTACCTCAGATGACCAGTGATGGAGGGCCCTTTGATGCCCAGGGCCCTCCTTTGCTCCTGTGTCTGCTGGTGACGTGTATCTCACCCTTGCACAGTCAGGTGTTCTGGAGTCACTGCTGCCAGAGTGTGGCTTGTACAGGTGCTCAGCTGTACACCCAGTGTTTTGAGCCAGTGTGTCTGGTTTCGTTCTGGCTGTGTCCGGTCTCTGGTCAGGTTTCATAAGGTCGGCCTGGGAGTGGCATCAGATGGCAGGGCTTGCCGCACGCCCATGTATCCCTTTCAGCTAACCTTGGCACAAACCTGCATGGAGCAAGACTAACAATGGCAAGGGACCCTGTGGACAGGCGTGACACACCCGTAGACAGGAGCACTAACAAGCATTGACAAAGCCAATAGGACTCACCTTTGGGAACTTGTGGTTTTGCCAATGGTCTTTAGTCATACTGCGCAGTATCACTAATGGCTAAAGTATTTAAAAAAACACATTATGTCTTGGATTGATCAGTAAAAAGGAAAAAAAATGCAAAAGCATTTATTTTAATCGGGTGTGGGGGCAACATAGGGTGGAAAAAAGAGGTGGGAGCGTAGTGTGGTTGAAGGTGGTGGGCGGAAGCCACAATGGGGTGGAGCTTGAAGAATCCTGGGTGCACAAGTGCTGGGAGGAAGCAAAATGGTGGATATGGGTGCATAAACAACATGGAAGCCAGCGTTTACCCAGTTGTAGTTTTCCTTTTACAAATCATTGTTATCAGATGTTTGTCCAATTTATGTGAAGCAAAAGTACCACGAACCCCAGAATGCACCGATTTCTAAAGTGAGACCCCTGAGCTGGATGTGGGGAGTCCCTCCGCCCTGGCTCAAAAGTGGAGACAGTGGTCTGGTCAAAACTGAGGTCTTCCAAAGTAGACATTACTGAGATGAAACTCCTAAACTCGACTCAGTAGCTCTGATGTGGCCTCCAAGTACTGCAGGTGAGGTCTCCAAAGCAGGGCACACTTTTATACACATTTGCTGTCCACTGCAGGGCACCCATCCAGCTGATGGCCCCAAAGCAGCATTCAGAGCTCCAGGGTGCCCCTGCCAGAACAAGACCCGGAACCTCAGTCTTGGCCTTCGGGGCGCCGCTGGCCTCCAGCTGGAACTGCTTGACCTGAACTCGGACCTCTGGCTGTGACCTCCACTTCTGGATGCTGTGTGAGGAGCCATGTACCTAACACACACCATCATCGTCATCACCCCTACTCGCCCTATCAGGACACCCTCTTGATGTCTCGCAGGGCCTTGGGGTTCACTTGGAGCTCCCTAATGGGTCTGGAAGAAGAGGTTTTACATTGGGATGTTGAAATAACAAAGTGATAAATCGCCCAACGTGACAGTCTGATATAGTTCTGATTTTACAGTCAGTGACACTTTGCATTCTGGGTCTCGCAGTTTTGTTTTTAACACTACAACAATCTGGCTAGAGGTCCCAGTTTTAACACTACAACAATGGGGCTAGAGGTCCCAGTTTTACCGCTACAACAATGGGGCTAGAGGTCCCAGTTTTAACGCTACAACAATGGGGCTAGAGGTCCCAGTTTTAACGCTACAACAATGGGGCTAGAGATCCCAATTTTAACACTACAACAAGGGGCAAGAGGTCCCAGTTTTACCGCTACAACAATGGGGCTAGAGGTCCCAGTTTTAACACTACACCAAGGTGCTAGAGGTCCCAGTTTTAACTCTACAACAACGGGGCTAGAGGTCCCAGTTTTAACGCTACAACAATGGGGCTAGAGGTCCCAGTTTTAACGCTACAAGAATGGGGCTAGAGGTCCCAGTTTTAACGCTACAACAATGGGGCTAGAGGTCCCAGTTTTAACGCTACAACAATGGGGCTAAAGGTCCCAGTTTTACCACTACTACAATGGGGCTAGAGGTCCCAGTTTTAACGCTACAGCAATGGGGCTAGAGGTCCCAGTTTTACCGCTACAACAATGGGGCTAGAGGTCCCAGTTTTAACGCTACAACAATGGGGCCAGAGGTCGAGGTTTTAACGCTACAACAATGGGGCTAGAGGTCCCAGTTTTAACGCTACAACAATGGGGCTAGAGGTCCCAGTTTTAACGCTACACCAACGTGCTAGAGATCCCACTTTTAACGCTACAACAATGGGGCTAGAGGTCCCAGTTTTAACGCTACAACAATGGGGCTAGAGGTCCCAGTTTTAACGCTACAACAATGGGGCTAGAGGTCCCAGTTTTAACGCTACAACAATGGGGCTAGAGGTCCCAGTTTTAACGCTACACCAACGTGCTAGAGATCCCACTTTTAACGCTACAACAATGGGGCTAGAGGTCCCAGTTTTAACGCTACAACAATGGGGCTAGAGGTCCCAGTTTTAACGCTACAACAATGGGGCTAGAGGTCCCCGTTTTAACACTACAACAATGGGGCCAGAGGTCGAGGTTTTAACGCTACAACAATGGGGCTAGAGGTCCCAGTTTTAACGCTACAACAATGGGGCTAGAGGTCCCAGTTTTTTTTTTTTTTTTTTTAAAACCTTTATTGAGAAACAGGTATAAGTACAAGCGCAGGCCTACAACCACGAGGGCCGGCCGCAAAATCAGGAGAGTCAAAAGAGAACAACGTCAATGTGTACGGTAGGATGAATACAGGATAGACGAGTAACAAAATCGTCACACAGTAAGCGCCAGGATAAGAAAGGTTTCATTTTATGATGTATAGAGGAGGCAGAAGCCATATCTACCCATGTGTCATGCAACATACTCAGAAAAAGAGGGGGGGAGACGAGAGGGATGCAGCCCCCTACGTAATCAAATAACCACAGTAGAGCAAAGCCCAGATATATCCAATGCCCATCAAAGGTTCAAAAATAAAGGACAAATCGTAGCAAACAAGTAAATGGGTCACCGCATAGACCGCCCTCCCGTCCCGAAAAAGGAGAAAGTGCAGACACTTACGAAACGAAGGAGAAAGAACAAAGGGACATAGCCCACCCCCTAGAAAGAAAGCAAAAAAGGGACCATAGAAGAAAACAAACTAAAATAACAAACACCCCCCCCACCCTACATCACTGTAATGGCTATGGCCTATCCCACTAAACAGCGTGCCTGTTGCCCAGAGTCACCCGAAATATAGAAGAGAGAGAAAGGGAATAATAACGAAGGGAAAAAAGAGAAAGGGATAAAAGGAGAGGAAAAAGAGGGATGAGAAGGAGAGGAGAGAAGAGGGGAGGGGAGCCAGCGATCGAAATACAGAACACCACCCCACCCGCAATAACGGATCACTAGTCGAGGTCAAAAAAGGACATTGAGAAAAGCCTACATAAAGGATGAAGACAGGAACTGTCCAAATGATGAGGCACGGAGATGTCAATTAACAAAACAAAAGTCCCACAGACATCCAGGCACGATCACCCCTGTCCACGTCTATGAAAAGCAGAGCTGCCAGACCCCGCCACGGCCAGGAAACAGCATGATACAGTGGGTCCATACCAGTCAAGGAAAGCAAGTGGGATCTTCACGGAACACCGTCTCGGCGAACAAAAGGCAACCAGGAAAACTCGGCAACAGTCAGAATGCAGAAGTAACCCAAAGATCCACGTGGCCAAGCACAAAGTCCGGGCTGTCCAGCACAAAGCAAAGAAATCAGGATGTAGGAAATACTGCTGCATCGGCACCGGGTCCACTTGATCACATGGAATCGAACACCCAGCCGGATATCCCAGCACAGCAGCTGGAGAAGTCTCAACAATACCAACTCGGGGAGACGACACCGCGTCACAAAATGGCTGAACAACCATGGCGGCGATCCGCAACTCCAAGTCCCGGCAGTGCAAGGACAGGTCGATCCGTAGAGCACCCAGGGCGAACAAGATAGTACTCCGTGTAGGGGTCGCCCGAATCAAACGAGGTATGGAGAGAGCAAATGCAGCAACGTCCCTGTTTCCAGGAGGAAGACACTCCGAGGGGCCATCCGCCATCTTGTGCACATCGTCTGCCGCCATTGTCGCATCCGCCGCCAAGCCCACCAGGAGTGCCGGAGGCCCCAGGACACACAGCTGATCCGCGGCGGATGGCGCTCGGCGGAGAAAGGAGAGTCACCAGAAGAACGGGCGTGCTCCCCACAACACTCGGGGGAGCCCTGCACCAGATCCCAGGCGGGACAATCAACAGGAGTGGGCTTCTCACCCGAGGGGTGCCGGACAACGCGGCTTCTCTTCTTCGGGCCGGCAGGGAATCAGGCATGCGGGGTGGCCCACCATCGGGGGTGGGTCCGCTCCGACGCTTCCGGCTCGCGGCTCTCAGGCTCCCACCATCGGGTCTCTTCAGCGGCTCCGGGCCGTCGGCACTCCAAACACCTCCGGGCAGACACAGCACTCGAGGCCCCGGCGTCAGGGCCGGGAAGGCCAGCAAGGTTACAAGGACAGAACGCAGAAACCACTGCACACCAGAGCCCCGGAAAAAGACGGTAAATGAAGGCTCTTCCCAGGTAACCAAATTCGGAACACCCCGATCAGGATTAAAGACAGGATAGGCGGCGGGGAGGAAGGGATCTCGGAGCGAGGCGTTTATGCGACTGTTCCGATCGCCATCTTGGCTCCTCCCCCAGAGGTCCCAGTTTTAACGCTACAACAATGGGGCTAGAGGTCCCAGTTTTAACGCTACAACAATGGGGCTAAAGGTCCCATTTTACCACTACTACAATGGGACTAGAGGTCCCAGTTTTAACGCTACAACAATGGGGCTAGAGGTCCCAGTTTTACCGCTACAACAATGGGGCTAGAGGTCCCAGTTTTAACGCTACAACAATGGGGCCAGAGGTCGAGGTTTTAACGCTACAACAATGGGGCTAGAGGTCCCAGTTTTAACGCTACACCAACGTGCTAGAGATCCCACTTTTAACGCTACAACAATGGGGCTAGAGGTCCCAGTTTTAACGCTACAACAATGGGGCTAGAGGTCCCAGTTTTAACGCTACAACAATGGGGCTAGAGGTCCCCGTTTTAACACTACAACAATGGGGCTAGAGGTCCCAGTTTTAACGCTACACCAAGGTGCTAGAGGTCCCAGTTTTAACGCTACAACAATGGGGTAGAGGTCCCAGTTTTAACGCTACAACAATGGGGCTAGAGGTCCCAGTTTTGATGCTACAACAAGGGGGCCAGAGGTCCCAGTTTTAACGCTACAACAATGGGGCTAGAGGTCCCAGTTTTAACGCTACAACAATGGGGCTAGAGGTCCCAGTTTTAACGCTACAACAATGGAGCTAAAGGTCCCAGTTTTACCAGTACTACAATGGGGCTAGAGGTCCCAGTTTTAACGCTACAACAATGGGGCTAGAGGTCCCAGTTTTACCGCTACAACAATGGGGCTAGAGGTCCCAGTTTTAACGCTACAACAATGGGGCCAGAGGTCGAGGTTTTAACGCTACAACAATGGGGCTAGAGGTCCCAGTTTTAACGCTACACCAACGTGCTAGAGGTCCCAGTTTTAACGCTACAACTATGGGGCTAGAGGTCCCAGTTTTAACGCTACAACAATGGGGCTATAGGTCCCAGTTTTAACGCTACAACAATAGGGCTAGAGGTCCCCGTTTTAACACTACAACAATGGGGCTAGAGGTCCCAGTTTTAACGCTACACCAAGGTGCTAGAGGTCCCAGTTTTAACGCTACAACAATGGGGCTAGAGGTCCCAGTTTTAACGCTACAACAATGGGGCTAGAGGTCCCAGTTTTAACGCTACTACAAGGGGGCCAGAGGTCCCAGTTTTAACGCTACAACAATGGGGCCAGAGGTCCCAGTTTTAACGCTACAACAATGGGGCTAGAGGTCCCAGTTTTAACGCTACAACAATGGGGCTAGAGGTCCCAGTTTTAACGCTACAACAATGGGGCTAGAGGTCCCCGTTTTAACACTACAACAATGGGGCTAGAGGTCCCAGTTTTAACGCTACACCAAGGTGCTAGGTGTCCCAGTTTTAACGCTACAACAATGGGGCTAGAGGTCCCAGTTTTAACGCTACAACAATGGGGCTAAAGTTCCCAGTTTTAACGCTACAACAAGGGGGCCAGAGGTCCCAGTTTTAACGCTACAACAATGGGGCTAGAGGTCCCAGTTTTAACGCTACAACAATGGGGCTAGAGGTCCCAGTTTTAACACTACAACAATGGGGCTAGAGGTCGCAGTTTAGACACTACAATAAGGGTCCACTAGACCCAGTTTTAACGCTACAACAATGGGGCTAGAGGTCCCAGTTTTAACGCTACAACAATGGGGCTAGAGGTCCCAGTTTTAACGCTACAACGATGGGGCTAGAGGTCCCAGTTTTAACGCTACAACAATGGGGCTAGAGGTCCCAGTTTTAACGCTACAACAATGGGGCTAGAGGACCCAGTTTTAACGCTACAACAATGGGGCTAGAGGTCCCAGTTTTACCACTACAACAATGGGGCTAGAGGTCCCAGTTTTACCGCTACAACAATGGGGCTAGAGGTCCCAGTTTTAACGCTACAACAATGGGGCTAGAGGTCCCAGTTTTAACGCTACAACAATGGGGCTAGAGGCCCCAGTTTTAACGCTACAACAATGGGGCTAGAGGTCCCAGTTTTAACGCTACAACAGGGGGGCCAGAGGTCCCAGTTTTAATGCTACAACAATGGGGCTAGAGGTCCCAGTTTTAACGCTACAACAATGGGGCTAGAGGTCCCAGTTTTAACGCTACAACAATGGGGCTAGAGGTCCCAGTTTTAACGCTACAACAATGGGGCTAGAGGTCCCCGTTTTAACGCTACAACAATGGGGCTAGAGGTCCCAGTTTTAACGCTACACCAAGGTGCTAGAGGTCCCAGTTTTAACGCTACAACAATGGGGCTAGAGGTCCCAGTTTTAACGCTACAACAATGGGGCTAGAGGTCCCAGTTTTAACGCTACAACAAGGGGGCCAGAGGTCCCAGTTTTAACGCTACAACAATGGGGCTAGAGGTCCCAGTTTTAACGCTACAACAATGGGGCTAGAGGTCCCAGTTTTAACGCTACAACAATGGGGCTAGAGGTCCCAGTTTTAACGCTACAACAAGGGGGCCAGAGGTCCCAGTTTTAACGCTACAACAATGGGGCTAGAGGTCCCAGTTTTAACACTACAACAATGGGGCTAGAGGTTGCAGTTTAGACACTACAATAAGGGTCCACTAGACCCAGTTTTAATGCTACAACAATGGGGCTAGAGGTCCCAGTTTTAACGCTACAACAATGGGGCTAGAGGTCCTAGTTTTAACGCTACAACGATGGGGCTAGAGGTCCCAGTTTTAACGCTACAACAATGGGGCTAGAGGTCCCAGTTTTACCACTACAACAATGGGGCTAGAGGTCCCAGTTTTACCACTACAACAATGAGGCTAGAGGTCCCAGTTTTACCGCTACAACAATGGGGCTAGAGTTCCCAGTGTTACCGCTACAACAATGGGGCTAGAGGTCCCAGTTTTACTGCTACAATAATGGGACTAGAGGTCCCAGTTTTAACGCTACAACAATGGGGCTAGAGGTCCCAGTTTTAACACTACACCAAGGTGCTAGAGGTCCCAGTTTTAACTCTACAACAATGCGGCTAGAGGTCCCAGTTTTAACGCTACAACAATGGGGCTAGAGTTCCCAGTTTTACCGCTACAACAATGGGGCTAGAGGTCCCAGTTTTAACGCTACAACAATGGGGCTAGAGGTCCCAGTTTTAACGCTACAACAATGGGGCTAGAGGTCCCAGTTTTACCACTACAACAATGGGGCTAGAGGTCCCAGTTTTACCGCTACAACAATGGGGCTAGAGGTCTCAGTTTTAACGCTACAACAATGGGGCCAGAGGTCCCAGTTTTAACGCTACAACAATGGGGCTAGAGGTCCCAGTTTTAACGCTACACCAAGGTGCTAGAGGTCTCAGTTTTAACGCTACAACAATGGGGCTAGGGGTCCCAGTTTTAACGCTACACCAAGGTGCTAGAGGTCCCAGTTTTAACTCTACAAAAAATTGGGCTAGAGGTCCCAGTTTTAACGCTACAACAATGGGGCTAGAGATCCCAATTTTAACACTACAACAAGGGGCAAGAGGTCCCAGTTTTACCGCTACAACAATGGGGCTAGAGGTCCCAGTTTTAACGCTACAACAATGGGGCTAGAGGTCCCAGTTTTAACACTACACCAAGGTGCTAGAGGTCCCAGTTTTAACTCTACAACAATGGGGCTAGAGGTCCCAGTTTTAACGCTACAACAATGGGGCTAGAGGTCCCAGTTTTAACGCTACAACAATGGGGCTAGAGGTCCCAGTTTTAACACTACAACAATGGGGCTAGAGGTCCCAGGTTTAACGCTACAACAATGGGGCTAAAGGTCCCAGTTTTACCACTACTACAATGGGGCTAGAGGTCCCAGTTTTAACGCTACAGCAATGGGGCTAGAGGTCCCAGTTTTACTGCTACAACGATGGGGCTAGAGGTCCCCGTTTTAACGCTACAACAATGGGGCCAGAGGTCGAGGTTTTACCGCTACAACAATGGGGCTAGAGGTCCCAGTTTTAACGCTACAACAATGGGGCTAGAGGTTCCAGTTTTAACGCTACAACAATGGGGATAGAGGTCCCACTTTTAACGCTACAACAATGGGGCTAAAGGTCCCAGTTTTACCACTACTACAATGGGGCTAGAAGTCCCAGTTTTAACGCTACAACAATGGGCTAGTGGTCCCAGTTTTACCGCTACAACAATGGGGCTAGAGGTCCCAGTTTTAACGCTACAACAATGGGGCCAGAGGTCGAGGTTTTAACGCTACAACAATGGGGCTAGAGGTCCCAGTTTTAACACTACACCAACGTGCTAGAGATCCCAGTTTTAACGCTACAACAATGGGGCTAGAGGTCCCAGTTTTAACGCTACAACAATGGGGCTAGAGGTCCCAGTTTTAACGCTACAACAATGGGGCTAGAGGTCCCCGTTTTAACACTACAACAATGGGGCTAGAGGTCCCAGTTTTAACGCTACACCAAGGTGCTAGAGGTCCCAGTTTTAACGCTACAACAATGGGGCTAGAGGTCCCAGTTTTAACGCTACAACAATGGGGCTAGAGGTCCCAGTTTTAATGCTACAACAAGGGGGCCAGAGGTCCCAGTTTTAACGCTACAACAATGGGGCTAGAGGTCCCAGTTTTAACGCTACAACAATGGGGCTAGAGGTCCCAGTTTTAATGCTACACCAAGGTGCTAGAGGTCCCAGTTTTAACTCTACAACAATGGGGCTAGAGGTCCCAGTTTTAACGCTACAACAATGGGGCTAGAGGTCCCAGTTTTAATGCTACAACAAGGGGGCCAGAGGTCCCAGTTCTAACGCTACAACAATGGGGCTAGAGGTCCCAGTTTTAACGCTACAACAATGGGGCTAGAGGTCCCAGTTTTAACGCTACAACAATGGGGCTAAAGGTCCCAGTTTTACCACTACTACAATGGGGCTAGAGGTCCCAGTTTTAACGCTACAACAATGGGGCTAGAGGTCCCAGTTTTACCGCTACAACAATGGGGCTAGAGGTCCCAGTTTTAACGCTGCAACAATGGGGCCAGAGGTCGAGGTTTTAACGCTACAACAATGGGGCTAGAGGTCCCAGTTTTAACGCTACACCAACGTGCTAGAGGTCCCAGTTTTAACGCTACAACAATGGGGCTAGAGGTCCCAGTTTTAGCGCTACAACAATGGGGCTAGAGTTCCCAGTTTTAACGCTACAACAATGGGGCTAGAGGTCCCCGTTTTAACACTACAACAATGGGGCTAGAGGTCCCAGTTTTAACGCTACACCAAGGTGCTAGAGGTCCCAGTTTTAACGCTACAACAATGGGGCTAGAGGTCCCAGTTTTAACGCTACAAGAATGGGGCTAGAGGTCCCAGTTTTAACGCTACAACAATGGGGCTAGAGGTCCCAGTTTTAACGCTACAACAATGGGGCTAGAGGTCCCAGTTTTAACGCTACAACAAGGGGGCCAGAGGTCCCAGTTTTAACGCTACAACAATGGGGCTAGAGGTCCCAGTTTTAACGCTACAACAATGGGGCTAGAGGTCCCAGTTTTAACGCTACAACAATGGGGCTAGAGGTCCCAGTTTTAACGCTACAACAATGGGGCTAGAGGTCCCCGTTTTAACACTACAACAATGGGGCTAGAGGTCCCAGTTTTAACGCTACACCAAGGTGCTAGAGGTCCCAGTTTTAACGCTACAACAATGGGGCTAGAGGTCCCAGTTTTAACGCTACAACAATGGGGCTAGAGGTCCCAGTTTTAACGCTACAACAAGGGGGCCAGAGGTCCCAGTTTTAACGCTACAACAATTGGGCTAGAGGTCCCAGTTTTAACGCTACAACAATGGGGCTAGAGGTCCCAGTTTTAACACTACAACAATGGGGCTAGAGGTCGCAGTTTAGACACTACAATAAGGGTCCACTAGACCCAGTTTTAACGCTACAACAATGGGGCTAGAGGTCCCAGTTTTAACGCTACAACGATGGGGCTAGAGGTCCCAGTTTTAACGCTACAACAATGGGGCTAGAGGTCCCAGTTTTAACGCTACAACAATGGGGCTAGAGGAACCAGTTTTAATGCTACAACAATGGGGCTAGAGGTCCCAGTTTTACCACTACAACAATGGGGCTAGATGTCCCAGTTTTACCGCTACAACAATGGGGCTAGAGGTCCCAGTTTTAACGCTACAACAATGGGGCTAGAGGTCCCAGTTTAACGCTACAACAATGGGGCTAGAGGTCCCAGTTTTAACGCTACAACAATGGGGCTAGAGGTCCCAGTTTTAACGCTACAACAATGGGGCTAGAGGTCCCAGTTGTTTTAACGCTACAACAAGGGGGCCAGAGGTCCCAGTTTTAACGCTACAACAATGGGGCTAGAGGTCCCAGTTTTAACGCTACAACAATGGGGCTAGAGGTCCCAGTTTTAACGCTACAACAATGGGGCTAGAGGTCCCAGTTTTAACTCTACAACAATCGGGCTAGAGGTCCCCGTTTTAACGCTACAACAATGGGGCTAGAGGTCCCAGTTTTAACGCTACAACAATGGGGCCAGAGGTCCCAGTTTTTTTTTTGTTTTTTTTTTAAACCTTTATTAGCGTCAAAAGGATATACAAGTCTAGGCCTACAACCAAATCGGCCGGCCGCAATACGTAAAGCAATCAGAAGTTCCAAGGCAAACATTACAGAGTCAATCAGCAAGAAGCAGAGGCAATACAATCGTAAAAAGGGGGAATATACCTAGGAACCAGAGGGCCAAGACACAGGAGCAAAAAAGGTTAATTTTATAATATGGGGATAAGGTGTATGACAGGCTCACTTTCAATATAGAGATGTCCGAAGTCCCAGAACCAGCCTCAGCGACAATAAGGGGGTATGGGGCCGCAATACAGGAGAGGCAACACAATTCACACAGGAAGATCGGGATAATTTAGACATAATCGACAGTTGAACATTATCATCGTTAAATGCCCACCACCCAAACCACAGCTAAGCCAGAACAGAGGGATCGGAGAAACCTTACATCAAAACTAACCCGTCATAGTGACCTCCAGGAAAAAGGAGGGAGGGGGACGGGGGCGAGGAAAAGAGGGGGAAGAGGGGGGAAAGAGGGGGAGGGGAGGAGGACAAGACGGAACAATGAAAAAAAGAAATGAAATACAAAAACGAAAGAAAGAAGACACGCCGACACAGGCGTCCCGTGGCGGGAGTACAGGAGAAAACAGGAGTATCAGCACCAGTGAGGGTACAGCAATCGAGAAGAAAAGCAACCGAACTATAAAAGGAGGGTTAACGACGCCATACACCCCACCCCGAACACACCACGGGAGGCAGGGACAGACGCGGCATTACTATAAAGAGCAGAGGTCCCAGTTTTAACGCTACAACAATGGGGCTAGAGTTCCCAGTTTTAACGCTACAACAATGGGGCTAGAGGTCCCAGTTTTAACGCTACAACAATGGGGCTAGAGTTCCCAGTTTTAACGCTACAACGATGGGGCTAGAGGTCCCAGTTTTAACGCTACAACAATGGGGCTAGAATTCCCAGTTTTAACGCTACAACGATGGGGCTAGATGTCCCAGTTTTAACGCTACAACAATGGGGCTAGAGGTCGCAGTTTAGACACTACAATAAGGGTCCACTAGACCCCGTTTTAACGCTACAACAATGGGGCTAGAGGTCCCAGTTTTAACGCTACAACAATGGGGCTAGAGGTCGCAGTTTAGACACTACAATAAGGGTCCACTAGACCCAGTTTTAACGCTACAACAATGGGGCTAGAGGTCCCAGTTTTAACGCTACAACAAGTTAGCTAGAGCCTCGAGTTCAGTTCCCAGGATTTGAAGTTCGTGTTCGCCTTCGTTGACGGAAGCCACTGCCTGAGTTTGCCCTCGTGACGTGGACGAGGGGCACTTTTAGAAGAGCCAGTTTGACCCCGGGCCACTTAAAGGCCCTTTCAACCGGCCCACGGGCACACGTGTGCCCAGATGTGATCCGCTGCATCGACTTCCCTCCTGCGCTCCGGGTCTGGCAGCCAGACACTCTCTGGATTTGTTCCACCCGAGGCGGGACCGGCGCATTCCGGTGCTTTAGTTTTTCATTTTCGTTATAAACGTGAGATTTCGGACCCAAATGTAAGAATTAAGACTCCAGGCCGGGTCGCACCTGGCGCGGGACGCTCTCTGCGCCTCTCCATCACCCGGCGAGCTTTCTTTCTCACCCTTCCTCCCTTGGCAGGAAAGCATGGGTGGTTTCACCGCCGCCTCCCCACGCCCCCTCCCCCCAACTTGGAAAACTCCGGGCTGCGCAGAGCACAGAGCCAGCTCCCGCCCGCCCCCAGCACAATGGGCCGAGCAGGAGCCGGAGGAGGAGGAAGACGGCGGGGGAGGAAGGGGGCTGGGTTTGAATAATGCAAAGTAACTCCATCGCAGCCACATCCTGTGCATGAGGCTTGCACCAGTGACGGCCTTTCCTCTGCTTCCCCTTTCTCACCACCGAGACACCCCCTCGCTTCTGGCCGCCGAAGCGCCCCGAGACCCGGACTCTGGTGCTTGCGAACACTATGTCGAGGATCGAGTCTCTGACCAGGCCGCGCCTCGACCGAGCCAAGGAGATCTCGCTGAAGGTTGGTGGCACTGACAGGGGGTTTATTGAGGGGGCGCTGGTGTCGCTCGGTGTGTGTGGGGGGCGCTTGGACCTCTTGGGCTCCGCGCAAATCCATTGTGGGTCCGGAGCGCGAGATACGCCCGGCACAGAGTTGGTGGTGCCACCCTGGTGGGACATGCGTGCCCCGGTGTGGTTCTGAGGAGTTCGCCTGTGGTCCGTGGCAGTCGGCCCCGGATCGCTTTCATTGTGTTTTTCTAGCGCCGATTTCATTGTGTATTTCTAGCGCCGATCGCCGCATCCTGGTAACTTCATAGCGCCTCATCCCAGTTAAACTGATGCATTGCAGAGGTGCGTGTAAGCTGATCAGAGACCGGGGTCCTGACAGGCTAGGCTGACAGGATAGCTCCTCGAGTGAGTCACGTGGCTGTGTTGTGTTGGGGGCCTCCCAAATAGCAGGTGGCTCTCGCCAAGTCACATGTGGTCCTCGTGGCCGCGATTGATATCAACTTTTGAGACCCCGCAGCATATTGAAGGCGGCGCGGTGGGTTCATGCGCCTGCGCACGGGGATGTATGCGCCCTGCTGCATCGTGACAGGACTGACTATTTCTGTACCAGGGTTGATCAAAAGAGTAATGTTGAGTGGGGCAGCGCACCGGTCGCTGAACAGCTGCAGCACAGCTGGGGTTGCGGTGTGCGCGCCGTGTACATGGTGCATTTACTTGATGGATAATGTTCATGTGTGGAGTCCGCACGGGGAGCTGGCCTGCCTGTGGTTTCGGCAGCGGGGCTTGGGTTTCCCCGGGTGTAGCGGGGGCGCCAGATCCGCAGTGCGAGTCGTGTTCATGAACACACAGGCTTCTGTGTTCAGGCACTCGAGGGCGCAGGCGGGGGGCTGAAATGATAACATGGCCGTGTTTGGCAGCAGCAGAGAGGGAACCTGCTTCTCCGGAATATGGTGGAGCGAAGACGCCGTGTTTTGGCTTCCGCATTTCAAGGGCAGACTTGGTGCCTCGAGCCACCGGATACTTCAAGATTTCAGTATTTCATTATTTCCTGCGAGCTATGTTTCTTCCTCTCACTTTGACACTCACTGTTTTCTTTGCTTTTGCATCCCTACAGCCTTTATTTTAATTGTATTTCTGTTACTTTGTTCTTATATTTTTCTTTCTTGCTTTCTGTCTTCGTTCCCTTTCTGTACCTCTTTTTCCCTGGCCCCTTTCTTGTATAAACCAGACGTGCTTGTGTCAGCATTTTAAAAGTTATGATAACGACGGCTCCCAGTCAAGTTTCCCTCCCCGCTTAATTTGCAAGGTGGCAGAAAACCCATTATCTCCAGATGCAGAAGGGAGTTTTCTGTTCGCGCTTCGCCCGCTCTCTAGTGCAAGAGCAGCCGTGTAAGAAAATACATACATGCTCAGGAGACACTGCCCCGTGCTGGCCTCGCCGAACATGTACGTTTGCCCCACGCACGCATGGCTGATATCTGGTACACACAATCCAAAGGATGTCACCCTTGTACCTGGGTCTATTGTATTTACCGTCGGATTACAGTCCTGTGCACATGCTTGTGAGAAGCACGACCTGCCATTTGTGGAAATGTGTTTTGAACCCCTCCTGCACGTGACCCGGCGTGTCACGAGGAAGATCGCCTGTGCCTTCCCCTATCAGCATTGTAAATAGTATTTGAATGCTGTACACGTGGTTACTGATAAACCAAGTTGCCCGGTACTATAGTTCAACGGGCTTAGGCACCTGCGGCATTGTAGAGCTTTATGGTATCTGCTGTTGACAGGTTTGAAACCACACAAGCCGAGCCAGCATTTCATCTGCCAGATGCCGAGTATGGATGGCTAAGAGTGGTTAAAATCTGCGCAGAGCTGACCTCAGCCTTTCATCTGTTAGACTTCGAGTACTTTGAGGTTGATGGTAGTGCCACGTTTCCTAGAAGCAGCTAGTCCTTGGTCCTAAATGCTGGTTGGTTAAAATTCCGATATGCCCAAAAAGTGGTCCTGTGATGTGGTTTTCCTGTTCCGCCCATGTAAGCCCCGCCCGACCTTTAATTTAAAGGTTTTGCCTTGAGCTGTGCGGATTTCTCTATTTTAGCAGAAGTCCGCTCAGATGATGAAATGCGGTGCCCTAACACTCTTGAGTGCATTAAAGTTGTGCGTCCTCCGTGTTTTGAGGGGTCCCCGGATGTCTTTAGTCTTCGGGCATCGCTTCGCTGGGATCCTGCTGCCTTTGTGTCCGCCACAGGAAACCCCCAGGGGGGGCGGTTGTCATGGAGACTAATCTGACGAGTGGGACAAAAGTCGAAAGCACATGCTGGGAACTCACGTGAACCCAAGAAGAAGTCACCTTGTCAATGTCTATACTTCACGATGGTTGAAATCCAAGAAGCGCCCACGCCCGAGGTACCTCTGCTTGCTTGTGTTCACCGTAGACACGAGGAGAAAGCGATTGCAAGTGTAGCTAAAAAGCGGGAGATTTAGAGGTGAGCAGTAGAGCAGACGATACAAAAACATGTCAAGGTATCAACGAATGAATACTTCGCAAACAATGTGCCGGGGAATCAAAAGTACAGAGAGCAGACGCTTGGCACAAAAAGGCATCAAATCAAAGTGATGAATAATCTTCGGAAGTGGCTGAAAGGGACACACACACAAAGATGTGAAGTCTGTCTGAAAATCCACACACACAAAGATGTGAAGTCTGTCTGAAAATCCACACACACAAAGATGGGAAGTCTGTCTGAAAATCCGGTCTGCTGTCCTGTGCGAAGAAAGGAGTCCAGGCCGATGGTGGGACGGCCAAACGAAGCACAGGGCTGTGAACCGTGCCCCAGATTCTAGCCAAAGAGTTTCACAGTTCGGTGTTTTGGGACCTCTGACGTAACCAGCTCCCTCGAAGAGGAAAGTCTGAAAAACACGACACCCACCCACTGGAAGAGGCCATGCCATGGCCCACATAAGCATGGGGCTCCCTCTCACTGTGAGCGGCCGCATTATTGCTGAGCACACCTGCACAGTTGCCTTAAACGGAGTGCAACTCAGTCCTAGGACCAGTGCGCCGCCGAGCCACGCCTGGAGTTGCATACGTTGCCATTGTTGTGCATGTTACGTCGGTTTCCCAAAAAATGCATAATAAAAACACCTTTGCACGCTCAAGGCCAGTCCACTTGGTTTTTGCAATGATTGCTTCCTAGTCACAAGACCCTGGAATTGACTTCTCGCAGTCCTGTGCTAATCATAGCCTTTCAAGCCAAGGCCCACCTTAAACTGGCAATTTCACACCGCAGGGTTTTGTGAACTATGACGTAAATAGCAGCCCGGAAAAGGAAACACATACAGCATCCTAAGGTTTATCGCAAAGCATCCACCTGTAAGACGTAGTAAGTCGGTCCAAGTCAGATCTGTTGGGTTTCCCACTTTGCGTGCTGGGCCCGCTAGTCGTGCATTTCAAATGGACGGCAGAACTTTATGCCTTAAAAAAAACAGGACTAATATGTTTATAGGTAGAACTAGGGCCCTTCATGGCGAGGTTTGCGCCAGCCAGGGAGTGTCTCTGGAGCTGAGCAAGACTCCTGCAGCTAGAGAAGCAAGGAACCGTCTCTCCACCCCTTGTTTCCATTTCACCTCTATCCCACACATACCGAGCTCCCCCCCCTCTCTGCCCCCCTCCCGGACCCTCTGCCTTTGTCAAGGGTTCCCAGGGCTCACATTACTTCCCTCCCTGTCGGCATGGCATTGCCAAGCTGCTGGCGAACCCCCGGCCTCCTCCCTGGGACCCCCGCCCCTGAGCGGCGGGGCGCCTGCCAGGCCTCTTGTGTCATCGGCCCTGGCATGAATGGCGCCTTTCTTCCGTGCCCGGCTCCCGCGGGCGCTGCCAGTGATAACGCGTCTCCAGCTGGAAGCGGGGCATTGTCCTGGGACCGTCCGACCTCAAGTGAGTGCGGGATCCTGGCGCGCTGAGCAGTACAACCGCCTCGGCAGAGCGAGCCTGGCTTCGGTGTGTGCGGGCTCCTAGAATCACGCGGCGCACACACTGACACACGTGCAGACAGACACGCAGGGCACCATACAGGCAGACAAGCAGGGCACCATACAGGCACACACGCAGGGCACCATACATGCACACAAGCAGGGCACCATGCACCATGCACACAAGCAGGGCACCCTACAGGCACACAAGCAGGGCACGCTACAGGCACACAAGCAGGGCACTCTACAGGCACACAAGCAGGGCACCATACATGCACACAAGCAGGCACCCTACAGACACACAAGCAGGGCACCCTACAGGCACACAAACAGGACACCATACATGCACACAAGCAGGGCACCCCACAGGCACACAAGCAGGGCACCTTACAGGCACACGTGCAGGCAAACAGGGCACCATACAGGCACACAAGCAGAGCACCATACAGGCACACAAGCAGGGCACCATACATGCACACAAGCAGGGCACCCTACAGGCACACAAGCAGGGAACGCTACAGGCACACAAGCAGGGCACTCTACAGGCACACAAGCAGGGCACCATACATGCACACAAGCAGGGCACCCTACAGGCACACAAGCAGGGCACCCTACAGGCACACAAGCAGGGCACCCTACAGGCACACAAGCAGGGCACCCTACAGGCACACAAGCAGGGCACCCTACAGGCAGACAAGCAGGACACCATACATGCACACAAGCAGGGCACCCCACAGGCACACAAGCAGGGCACCCTACAGGCACACGTGCAGGCAAACAGGGCACCATACATGCACACAAGCATTGCACCATACAGGCACACAAGCAGGGCACCATACAGGCACACGTGCAGGCAAACCAGGCACCATACAGGCACACGTGCAGACAAGCAGGACACCATACAGGCACACAAGCAGGACACCATACAGGCACACAAGCAGGACACCATACAGGGTACCATACAGGCACACTTGCAGACAAGCAGGGCACCATACAGGCATGCATGCAGACATACAGGCACACAAGCAGGGCACCATACAGGCACACAAGCAGGGCACTATACAGGCACACAAGCAGGGCACCATACAGGCACACAAGCAGGGCACCATACAGGCACACGTGCAGGCAAACCGGGCACCATACAGGCACACGTGCAGACAAGCAGGGCACCATACAGGCACACAAGCAGGACACCATACAGGCACACAAGCAGGACACCATACAGGCACACAAGCAGGACACCATACAGGCACACATGCAGGGCACCATACAGGCACACAAGCAGGACACCATACAGGCACACAAGCAGGACACCATACAGGCACACAAGCAGGACACCATACAGGCACACAAGCAGGGCACCATACAGGCACACAAGCAGGGCACTATACAGGCACACAAGCAGGGCACCATACAGGCACACAAGCAGGGCACCATACAGGCACACGTGCAGGCAAACCGGGCACCATACAGGCACACGTGCAGACAAGCAGGGCACCATACAGGCACACAAGCAGGACACCATACAGGCACACAAGCAGGACACCATACAGGCACACATGCAGGGCACCATACAGGCACACAAGCAGGGCACCATACAGGCACACAAGCAGGGCACTATACAGGCACACAAGCAGGACACCATACAGGCACACAAGCAGGACACCATACAGGCACACAAGCAGGACACCATACAGGCACACAAGCAGGGCACCATACAGGCACACAAGCAGGGCACTATACAGGCACACAAGCAGGGCACCATACAGGCACACAAGCAGGGCACCATACAGGCACACGTGCAGGCAAACCGGGCACCATACAGGCACACGTGCAGACAAGCAGGGCACCATACAGGCACACATGCAGGGCACCATACAGGCACACAAGCAGGACACCATACAGGCACACAAGCAGGACACCATACAGGCACACAAGCAGGACACCATACAGGCACACAAGCAGGGCACCATACAGGCACACAAGCAGGGCACTATACAGGCACACAAGCAGGGCACCATACAGGCACACAAGCAGGGCACCATACAGGCACACGTGCAGGCAAACCGGGCACCATACAGGCACACGTGCAGACAAGCAGGGCACCATACAGGCACACAAGCAGGACACCATACAGGCACACAAGCAGGACACCATACAGGCACACATGCAGGGCACCATACAGGCACACAAGCAGGACACCATACAGGCACACAAGCAGGACACCATACAGGCACACAAGCAGGACACCATACAGGCACACATGCAGGGCACCATGCAGGGCCCCATACAGGCACACTTGCAGACAGGCAGGGCACCATACAGGCATGCATGCGGACAAGCAGGGCACCATACTGGCACACAAGCAGGGCACCATACAGGCACACAAGCAGGGCACCATACAGGCACACAAGCAGGGCACCCTACAGGCACACAAGCAGGGCACCCTACAGGCACACAAGCATGGCACCATAAAGCCACCCCATAGCTTTCCCTGAACATCACCTCCGAGTACGTATGTATTTTGATCCCATGATACTTTACCACCTCAGTAGTCCACTGTAGTGGATAATGAGGCTCAAACAGGACCGTAACGGGAAATATCATGGATTTTGGCAAATTAACCTTCAGACCCGACAAAGTTCCGAATTATACCACCTCACGCAGCACAGAAGAAAGGTGCTGTGTAGGGTCATGTACATAGAGTAACCTATTGTCTGCGTAAGTAGAAACTATCAACACGTATTGCAGAAACCTGATGCCCTTAAATCTGTGATATTCTCGGACTGCGCAGGACAAGGGTTCAGTAACCAGCGCATAAAGAATAGGAGACAACGGGCAGCCCTGCCCCGTACCTCTAGTTATGCGTATAGGGCCCGTCACCAAGTTACCAATTTTTATTCTCGCAGTAGATGCACTGTATAATATCGCTAGCAACTGCGGGAAAACGTCCCCTATCTCCGTCCTCAGTAGGACCTGGTGCATAAATGGCCACTGCATGGAGTCACCGCTTTTTCCATATCCAGGAATACCGCCATCGCCGGGATCTCCGGCCTAGTATGTTGCATAGCGCCGAACACAGTTCGTATATTGTAAGTTAAGTTCCTATTTGGAACAAAACCTGCCTTTTCCGGTGCTACCAATAGCTGGACGAGAGGGACCAATCGATTAGCCTAAATCATCGCAAAGAGTTTGGTATCTACATTAAGCAATGAGAGCGGGCAGTAGGATGAGCACTCAGTCGGTGACTTGCCTGGTTTCAAGATAGCAACTATAATTGCTTCATTCATCGATGGGGGCATAGTTCCTGTGACGCACATATCGTCAAAAAGTGTAGCCACATGAGGGACCAATAAGTCAATGAACGCTTTATAAAAGGCCACAGTGAGGCAATCCACTCCCGGTGCGCTCCCTGACTTCATACCCGACAGTGCCAGTAAGATTTCGTCTTTCTCCACAGGTCTCATAAGGAATTCTCAATGTGTATTTGTAAGCCATGGGAGTTTAATATACAACAAATAGTCTAATATCTCCACTTCAGAGCCGCCATTTCGAGTTGAATACAGCTCTGAATAATAGTCCCGAAACCTCCCCGCTATCTCTACCTCTTCCATCAGTGAGTTCCCCTCCACAGATTTAATCTCTGTCACTGTCGTCTTTTCCCAACTCTTTTTTAGTAGTTGTGCTAGAACCGTTCCCGGCCTCTCCCCCTCGCCCTACTAACGCACAGTGGCATATTTACCTAGATGTTTAATTCCTGCATCCGCAGAGTTCTGATATTCCTCCAGCCGAGCTTTAAGCTCGGACGTAAGATCATCATTAGCTCCGTCCTGGAGTCGGGCTTCAAGCTCCTTCAGAGAGCGCTGCAGATCCGACAACCTTTTGCGGATCGCTTTCAGAACCCCAGCGTGCTTGGACATCGTAAACCGTTGAATTTTCCACTAAAATTGTAGGAATAGTCTGTGAGGGATAACACTAGTGATAGTCAATTAAGCATCCTTGAGGGCCAGACTGACCAAGCGTTTTCTTTGAGAAGATCCCTCAAAAGATGGATACCTTCCATCCTGACATGCCTGTATAAGAATCAGGCATTGCAATCTCAGAGATTCAATTGAACATACAACTGCCTCCCTTCTTTTGAACCAGAAATAGGTTGTTGCAAAAACACCTGAGGTGGGATGTCATGGGACAATTTGACTGTTTTCCACCAGTTCCAGAATTTCTGAGTTAATAAAAGCTTGCTTTTGAAGGGAGAATGCAGTGGTCTGGCATTTTCAAATACTGAATTGGGGACCGTAAACTCTAATCGGAATCCTTGAACTGCTTTGATGCGCTAAGAATTTTTTTCAATTTGTGACAGTTGGGAACAAAGTGGGGGTCTCTTCCGCCTAGTACAACATGAGAGTTACCTGTAAAGCAAGCATTGGTGTTGAATGCAGGGTAGCCTCTGTTGCCACCTCTGCTATATCTTGCTTTGGCTCTGCACAGAAAGAATGACCCTCCTCTGGAGCTGTCAAACCAGCTGCCTCTTTGTCATCTGAAGTAGTCTCTTTGGAGACCTTGCAAAAAGGGTCAGACTGACGAGCGCATCCTGCCTCATCCTGCTCGTCCAAAAAGGCCAGGCAAAGAAACCTCCTGAAATAGGTTGGTGTTATCTGTGGCTGGAATATGTTAACACATTTCCCTAGATCGTTCACAAAAGGATTGCAGAACAGGAGCCATCCTGCATGGGGACTAGCTTCCTCCAAAGTCACCTTTGACAGTTTAGGGTCAATTGGCATGAGAATGGAACTATGCCTCTATGTGGAGGTGGCGAAATCGGCCCTCTCTAACTGGCAGCCCATCGGGCCCACCTGCCAAGAATGTCCAGGTCAATATTAGAACCTCGTTCCTTTGCTTGAAAAGCCATTTCCAAAATTTTCTTGAGAGGGTCAAACAAATCTGTTTGTCCTACTAGAACCTCCAGCCCCAGCAATTCCCTTCTTAGAGATTGTGAGTGAACTTCTTCAAACCCGTTATCATATAAGGATCAACATCTGGAGTCTCGGCGACCATGCTGGGGAGAGAAGGCTTTGGACTTTCTGCCCGCAGGCAACTATGTGCTTTCAAAATTCAAAAATTTTCTGCAGTCAATCAACAAACATAGTTGGCCATTTGTTGGTTTCACTTTGCGCCTTACATATTTGCTCTCAGCGTAGCCCTGAAAGGTAGCGGTGGGGACTCTTCCCCAAAAGGAGTCCCCACAAACCTTTTAGTTGCCTTGTGAAAGGCATGAGGCTACCAATAGCACCATATTAACCGAATACTGTCGAAAGTTATCAATTGCCTCCAAAAGGAAGATGAACAGATGAGACAACAAAATGTCAGTCCACAGCACCGCCTATAACTAAGCTGTGCGCAAGGAACACACATGCTAGCAGCATGTAGGTAACCTGTAAATAAGTCAAAGATAATCCAACTAAAAATCAAACTAAATTTGGAAAGTACGTAAATACAATAAAAGTAGAGCAAGCGGAAGACTCTTATCTGGACTTTTTGAGCAGCAAAGAAAGAGGCCGCCGGGCGGTGGCTTTCCTATTGGTCACTGTGGTGGATGGTTAGTAGTGGACCAGACTGCTTCTATCTTTTATATTCATGGGGTGTGTAGCTGTGTTTAATCTTCTTTTCATTGGCTGCTGTTTTTGCTACAGTAAAGAAAGAAAAAGAGACTCCGAACCTCTGGTCTGACAGAATAAGGATTTCAATATCTCCTAGTAAAGGGGACATTTGGTGTTTTTATTTTTCTTATCAGTGCTTCCACTCACTTTCCGTCCATGTCTTTGTGACGTGTTATTTAGCATACAAATAATTTATCTCTCACCGCTGTCTAATTAGAAATTGAGCAGGCCTCTGTCGCCCCCAGATAGCGTTCATTTTCCCATGCTGGGCTAGATGCATTTATCGCTGGCGCCACAATGTGTCCATCTTCCGGACGTGGCCACAAGTTGCTTTTGGCTGATACCTTTATGGTAAGATCAGTATGTGGTTGTGCTTGTCCGGGCTGTGATGCAATGCAAATAATTCTGTCTATGCCTAATTGCACAAGTGGCCGTATTTGATGCACACCGTTGACGGACCGTCAACGGTGCCGTTCAAATTAATCTCGGCAGTGTTGATGTAGGGTCCACAGTTTCAGGCATTCTTTTGGGTGACTGACGGAGACCCCTGAGGATGACCACAGGTTTTGAGAGCATTTCCCGTTTCATATTTCATTTTGAGAAAGTTAGGGTCCTGAATAGAAATGCTGATGATACATGAGTGAATTATGCAAGCTATAGGCAAGGCCACTAGGGGCCACCAGTTATGCGGTTGGGTTGATTACATTATGCAGCAAGGAAAGACAATTTATCAGATCCCCTAGGATATTGCAGCGTAAACTAGCAAATGTAGCAGCAGAAGAGCAGGAATTTTTTTTAAGTATTCGCCCCAGCGGATTCCATCGCATGCCCACGGGTGGCAGGCCCGAATTATTTCTTTCTTCTTTTTTTAAATAAAAAAAATGTCACCAGCAAGTCTTACCACATGCCTGCAAGTGGCAGGCCTGAATTATTTAAAAAATATTTAAATAAGCAAACATATTGTATCCAGCTCGACGTGCCGCATGCCAACTGATGGCACATTTTTTGGTCGTATTAATTATTTTGTCATTTGTACACATGGGAACACCGTCAGGGAAAAGATTTCACCTCATTATTACAGTTTAACAACTAAATACCGTAATAAGCAGCTAAAAGATGACCAGTTAACCTTTGCGAAGGGTGTTCTACTGTGCAAGGACACGTCATGACATTTTTAGTAACTTTTGGTCTGTTTGCACAAGAAATATATTTTTTTGAAATATGCAGATTATGCAGCAGACAATAGATTATGTGGCAAATGCGAGAAATCCATAATTATGCCACAGAATCACATCATTTCAGTAGCCCAGGCTATAGGTGCCAGCAAGTGATGGACATCAATGGCATAGGCCACAAAAATCTTAAGAGGCAAAGGAAGTGACATCACATGCCCTCTGACCTTCTTTGCTGCACAAACGAATGACGGAAGGAATACTGAACAAATCAAACATTCGCCCCAGTCAAGAGATCTGGCTTAAATCCATCGTTCTTTTGCTCACCTTGCTCACCAGTTTAGAACAGCCATATGCAAATCAGTCTTGACCCTCCTCCTCATGGGAACATTCCAGCCCGAACCGCCAGGCCAGGACTCCCTGGACCAGAAACAAGCATCTTGGGACCTATTTCGGGCTATCAATGTTCATGCTACTACAATAGGGGTGTGCGAAATTTTCATAATTTGTTTTTACTGAATAATGTGAAGTTATGGGGAAAAAAGATGCGAAAATTATGCATAATTACACAAATGCATTTGACACTATATTGTAGCGTGACATGCATTCTTACGTCTATTTTAGATGGAAGTGGCATAATAGTGCAATGTCTTGTATTTCACATAACGAGTGTGATGTGAAATTGTGCAGGTGTAATGAAAGTTTCACACAGGTCTGCTAGTAAACTACTACACTAGCACAGTGGTCGCAGTTTAATCCCAGGAGCAACCTTTACATCATAGCCCTGTGCATGATCTCTGTGTGGCAATCTAGCCACGAATCTCACTGCCAAGGTTGCAACCAGAAAAGAGGATGGGCGACTTTTTATTTTCCGGCACCATTTCTTTTCATTGCAAATTGCAAATTAAATCTGTGCTGTGCTCTTTGAGAGAGGGAGGCTCTGATTAAAAATAATTACTTAATGCACTCAATCAGGGATTCATTTCTAAGAAGAGAAGCGTAGATCACAGCTACCAGAGCTGACATGTTGTAGTATATCCTGAGACGGGCTGCCTAGGTGGGTGTGCAGTGTTTTATACCGCTAATATCTATGTCGTTTTTCATAGTCTACCTTAATTCAAGGAGATTTGGTTCAATATAAGTTGTATTAAGATGCTAGGTAATAGTTATAAATTGTGCATAGCTCTTCGGTGTGTATGTGCATATGCAAGTTTCCGGTAGCTACCAGCATCCAGGGACTGTAGGTGAACTTGGGAGACTTCTCCCATTCGTGGGGCTCTTACTAGGAATGTTGAATCATTGCATCTATGCTCAGCAGCTTGTAGCCAGCCTTGGGGGTTGATTTGCAGAGCAGTGCATTCTGGTACTTGTAGTCCTCCTTTGTTTCAATAGAATCAATTGGATGAAAATACCTGAAACACACTGAGATGTAAAGGAAAAGCCTGACATAGGACGCACATCTCTCGTCCACCTGTAGGTGGAATCTGGCACCTGCACATGGGGTCGGCGTTGCTGATGTGATTTCGGCTGGTGATGATCTCAAAATGGCAAGAGGTGGGCAGGCGAGATGTCAAACCTTCCTCCTCTCCAGGCTCTCCCTGGGCCACAGGTTGGCACTACAGAGCGCGTGGCATAGCTTCTCGCATTAGAAAGGTGGCCTTGAAGTGGTCTGTATGCAGTGTGCTGCTGCCTACAAATCCAGTCCGTACAAGTGACTGCGCGCACTACGCATCGCCCATGACTCACGGCGCGGTGGGCGTGTTTACCACCTGGTGAGTGGCTGCAGCGCGGCATTGGTTGTTTGTAGGTGGGAGGTGACTCACTAGTGGGGGAGCACTGTCACAATATGCAAAGTGTGTTGCAGTTGTGGTGTGTGGCCTATTTTCTTTCCGATTATAATTGCTTTGATTAAATGGTCTCCAGCTTCACCCTTGTTATTAGTTTATTACTTTTGTTTTCTTGTCTTCATCCCTGGCCTTGGTGAACTGTACGCAGAAGATAACCCCCCACAGGAAGGATTGTTTTATGGATCTCTTCTGCTGTTGCATATTGACTCCTGTTTGATGTCTCTTCTGCTGAACAATGTCGGTGCCTAATATGGAATCTTCTTTCTCTATGAATGTCAAAGTCTCCATCAAATCCCATGTGTAAATGGTTCCCGCCCTCTTACTCAAGTGCTTTAAGCAGGTGTCCTTTGGGTCATCGTGTCGGGAAGCCCTACATCCAGGGATGTAGTAGCTGGTAGGGTATCTTCTCGCTCTGTATGACTCCTTGCCTGCTCTACCTTGAGTGTCTTCGCTCTGTGGAAATTGACCATTTGTCACTGTACAGGTGACTTGGCACGAAGGTGAAGTGCAAGGGCCCAAAGTGTTCCTTAGGAGCTGAGAGCCAGTTCTGTCAAGCCTTGCTCCCCCATGCCTCTTTTTTTCCACCGCCCTACACGTCCTGTCACTTTATCTCACTCTTGCAGGTTCTTTTTCGCCTTAACTATCGCTTTCTCACTGTTTTCTTATCTTTTTGTCTTCCTCCCTTTCGGTTTCTTGCTCTCGGTTGAAAGTAAGCCCTGGTCCCCGACAATGAGTCCCGATGGTCACTGCCTGCAACTACTTGCACAAACAAGCACTGTCTCTGATGCCTGGCTACTACTGCCTTGCATCCCAAGTCCCCACAACATATTTTGTTTTCCCTAGAGTATGTTACCTGTGTTAACAAGGAGAGGAGTGTGTGGTGGGGGGGGGGGGTGATGCCTGGCTTATTGTGCACCAGTCAAACTTTGTGGCATGGGAAGAGGGCAATGATTCAGTCTACCTGCCGTAACTGTGCCCTCTACTCTGGGTATTGGTGGGATGTATGGGTCTGAGTGAGGGTTCTGTCTTTAAGTGGCTGCTTTCATTCAGGGGGACAACATTGCTGGTCTGCACTGGGTGCTTGAAGTGGGCAAGGAAGTTATGTGGGATCGATTGGCATGGCTCTGTGGCATCTATGTAGCACACAATGCGGACACTTTTGCTTTTTATAGATCACGTATTAGCCAAGACCTTTTGACTTTACTAAAAAAAAGAAAAAATGTGATATATATATATATATATATATATATTTTTTTTTTCAAATTCAAACACCCCTTCCCAAAAAAAGGTGAGTCTCACTCCTGAATTGGCCGTCTCAACTTTGTTTTAAAATTGGCAATGCTCTGCACCCAACTGTTTCGGTCCTGGATGACCTTTTTCACAGGCGAAATGGCAGTCCATCAACACTGTTGGCAGTCACTGGTTAGTTTGCTCATTACATACTTTTTGGACCTCCAGTGGGCCACCCAAATAAGTTTTCAATAGGGGTGGGCAAAGAATTTGGCTCCGGAGGTGGAGTTCGCTGAGTTTTGCCCAGAGTTCCACAAAATTCTTTGAAGTGATGCGGAGTGCAGTTTTTTTTCTTGTGCGGCTCGCCAACATTAAGTTGGCAATTGCTCGTGAGAAAAAATTGAGCGCTAGACCTTCCGGCAAGATTTCTCAATATGGGCGGTTGCTGCAGGCCATGACCGCTTGCACTGAGAAATCTGCTGCTCGCTTTGAGGAAGCTGCAGCTCGAGTGGAATGTCTTCTCAAGTGTCAGAAAGCAGCAGTGCCATTCGCTCTGATTTTACAGCGTGGGACTACCTCCCGGCGTTTAAAATCAGCCTGAGCAGTGCGACTTAATAGACTCCGCTGCTGGCGGAACTCCGCAAAGCACAGCAAAGTTTTTGCGGCACTTTGTGGAGTTTCGGGGAGTAGAACTCTGCGAACTCCTCCCAGGCCTAGTTTTCAGTTGTCAATATGAAATGTAGCGACACAACACAACAATAACCAAAAAGTCTTATACCCTCATCATGGTATAGCTTTAATATGAACACTGCAGTAGTGTGTATCATCAGTATTCAGGATTGTAAATTACAGTAAAAGTAATCAATAACTATCGTCCTCAGCGTTGACAGGTATATGATCCACTAATAACAACCATGGGGCAGTCATGGCGACAAGGGAATAGTAAATAAGGCCAATAAGATTTATACAGCACTTCGATTGGTGCTTGTGTCGCCGAGGTCTGTCCGCTGCACCTTGGTGTCGTGCAGAACGTCAATAGCAGGTGCTTGTATGTGTGCACACATTGGTATACGTTCATGCTTGATAATAATAATTGGAACAACGGGTCAGGTGCAGTCTCTCTGGTCCGCTGCCTTTGCTTCATTGGTACTAGTTTTCAGTTGTGTTGCATTCTGGAAGTAGTGGTTCCAAACAGTGGAATTAAGCCCTCCAGTGGGTGGTGGCATTAACCCCTTCCGCGCTGCATGAATTTTCGCGTTGTGCAGGAGTTTTATTAAGTGGACAGAATTCGGACGCCCCCCGGCCATCCTTAGCACACACCCACCGTGTCGTCGGACGGCCGGCCAAAGCACACAAATGGTTAAATGCATTTTTGTTTACGTTTTGTTGGTTTCCAAGTTCTTTTTCCTTCTGTTGCAGCCCTCCTTTTCATGGCTGTACAGACACACTTTACCACACATTGCAATAGAATATACTTCTAGGGGCTTTCAGCCAGCTCTCTTCATCCACTGTTGTGTCAGTGTACCATTTACAATTTAGTTCCGCCCACCACAGCACTCAGCATGGGGCACAGAGCCAGCCCACTTCAGCCAATGGCTTACCTCTCTTTAAGTGGCAGCATTCTGTTTGTGCAGAATGTGCACTTACACACAAAGAGTAGTTACACACAAAGAGTATCCCCCTTGTACAAAAACCAATAACTAACATTGTCAATATCAAAAGTCTGGCAGGCATCACAAGACCTGTTGGCTTTGCCAAAGCTTATTTGGTTTTGCTATGAGAAATTTCTTATTTAATTAAGACTCATGTTCATTTTTGTGAAACGGCACGTTTACTTTCTTTCTTTCAAACAGCATTTCCCATAGATCGTCGATGCTATGACGAGGGCCTCTGGGTTTTTATGGGGTTTTCTGTAGTTCTCCTGAGATGTCCTCTATGTCAGCAGCTTGATCTGGGGCATTGTGCGGCCTTGGGATATTGCATAGCTGTTGCCTCACCAGAGTGTTTTTTGTACATGAAGGAAACGGAGGTCGGAGGTGTGTTAGTGTTTTTTTCTTAACCAGAGCCTTGCTCAATCTAAACCTTTATCTGTTTATTTTATTTATTTTGAAAGTTTTATATAGCGCGAACAAGATCTTTGCAGATATCAGAGCGCTTTACAAGGGCATGGGGGTAAAAAATACAAAGTAATGAAGCGTATATACAGAGTAATATATGAGGTAGTTAGGTACAAGGTGCTAGTTACATAGGTGGGATAAAGGACATGAGGTAGGTAACAGGTGAGGTAGTGTCGGTACACAGTGTATAGGCAGACAATTGCGTCAATAGTATAAAGTGCAATAATAAGGAGCATATACCTGCTTAAACGTGTTTAGAACTGTTGCCAGCATTGTTGCCGCTGATGTGTGTATGTTGGTGTGGGTGGCAGGGGTGGGGCGGTCGGGCTTTATGCCAGGTGTCCTTGATTTATTGTTTGGAATGATTTTCTGTCCGTTCTGGTGAATGATGTGGAACGTGCAGGGTGAAAGGGTTAGTGTTCTGTTGTGATCCTAGGAACTGGTTTTGCACTTTTTTTGCTGTATCTTCAGTTATGGCATGAGGGAGTGGGGGTCTCGTTGTCCATATACCCCAAATTAGCACTGTATCCTCGGTAGGTAGAAGTGGGGTGCATCCAGACCGCCAAGTGTGGGTCCGGCTGTTGTGTGTCCACGAGGGTAGACGAGTCTTTGTGGAAATGATGCGTGGTTACCAGAGGGACCTCTGTACCCTGAGGGGCATGGCGGTCTTTGTCCATGATGTGCCCGGGAGTGTAGGGTTATAGATATCCTTTGATCCATTGATCATTAAGGCAGGGCGGTGGCACAGCCGTGCCCAGGAAGGGGGGTGCATATTTGAACCCTGTGACATCAGGAGAAAGGGGCTTTCGTGAACTCCGTACTGTGGTTTATTTATTTATTATTTATTTTAGGAGTTTTATATAGCGCTGACTTGACCTGGGGGTATCGGAGCGCTTAACAGCAGTGTTTCATAAGAGTTACTTAGTAGAGCAGTATTAAACATAAAGATCGGAAGTCCAGGAGTGCTGAGGATTCTTGAGGTAGTAGTAGAGTCCTGAGGTTGCCTTGTTGAATGCTTTATTGAGGTAGTCCGAGAGTCCTGAGGCAACCTCCATTTTATGCACACTTGACTAGAAGCAGGCTGAGGTGGATCAGTTGGTGCAAAGTCAAAGAGCAATGGAGATAGAGTTTGCGTGAGGGCGGCGGTTATCGTAAATGTGTTGTTCAGCCATTTCTAGGCCTATTCTCTTCGGCACCTTGAGTCGCTGTTCGGATTGAAGGTGTGTGTGTGTTTGTGTAGTCATCAGTGCTGTTTGTTCCAGTTATCTTGTCCCATGTTTCCCTGTTTGTTTTGCTCCTGCCGGAGTGTGGGCTGCCATGGAATGTTCCTCTTGTCACTGAAGGGTGAGGGGTCACGAGGAGTCGAACTGGCCGCTAGACCGGCTGCAGAATGTTGATTTAGTGCTTCTCCTGGAGCCATCTTTGTCCCAGTAACTTCAGTGACCTACACTTGTACTCTCTTTCATAACTGGCAGGTTCCGTTAGAGGTAGCGGAAGTGACATCACACTCCCTTTGATACTTGGTGGTCTCACAGGATTGGCCCTTGTGATTCTCAGCCTCTTCCTCTTCCGTGTGGGGCGCTAGGGGAAAGCTGAAGAGCGGAAACTGAAAGCAAACATGGCTGCTGGAGTTCAGCTCACTCTCGGTTCCGGCTGCTGCCTCCTCGACCCCTGAGGCGGGGGCAGCCGGGCATTGCCATGGGCTGCTGCCCTCTGCTCCGCATACGTGACTCCACGTTGTTGTTGTCTCAGATCCGGGCAAGCACTGGTGCGTTTGCTGTGCCTGGTGTCTTGGATTTGTACTGGTCGAAAACACACACAGCACTACTGGTGCTCCCCCTTTTAGGTGTGGCCAGGGCCACGGAATTATGCGATTCTCCAGCTGTGTTTTTTTCTGCATAATTATTGATTTGCACTAAGTCATTTGCCACCTAATCTATTAACCAATGCATAATTTGCAGATTTTATCCCAAAAACTGTTTCCTGCTCAAACAGATCAGATCAAAAGTACTAAAATGTGGCTTCAGTGGTCAACGTCCAATTGTTTATTGCTATAACAGTGCTAAGGTGGTATTAATAATAGGAACCTTTTTGCCCAGACAGTCTTAACGTGTGTACAAATTAGGCAATGATGGAGGAACGCTATCAAAGTGGTGCATTACTGCAGAATATTCCTTTCTTGCCGTTAAATTTAGTTAAGCCTCCTGCAATATTTGGTCCTCCCTTGTCGCATAATTCCAGTGGGCCCGTGTGTGGCCTGTTTATTGTGAACCATACAACACAGAGAGCGGGCTTTGAGCGGTTCCTTACTCTTGATTGGATGGCTGCCCTGCCTATGTCGCCTACCTGTTCCAGGTTCGTTGGCTTTCTTTTCCTCCATACTCCGGTGTTTGTGCCACCCAAGGGGCCTTTCCGTCTCACCTGTTTTTAATTGCATCTCATGTTTCCACCTCCCTCTGACATTAGACCTTGAATACAAAGGGCTGTTTTGTCTTCCTGCTCTCCCCACTCTCATATGTGTGTGTGTGTGTGTGTGTGTGTGTATATATATATATATATATATATATATATATATATATATATATATATATATATATATATATATAAAAACAACGAGTTGGTTCCTGATATCTTCCGTCAATTTAACAACCGTGATCAAGGTAGTGGGGAGCTACCGAAACGCGTTGGTTTTCGCTGTGCTAAATCACTGATAATGGATTTAAGAATAAATTAACTGTGTCTAAATACAATTCATGACTCGAGTAGCGGCTTCATTGTTTTTCTTTGGAATACGTTGTTGGAATATATATACATATATATATATATATATATATATATATATATCTCCTCCACAGCGGTTCCTTCTCGGGAGTTTGTGCAGCGCTCGCACATGTGCGGTATCCTGCGGCAGAACCCAGCCGCTTACTATTCCAACAACTATTCCCCGAAGGGGAAACAACGGGTCGCACAACCAGCTGGGATTTAAACAGCAATCCTTTTTATTTTTCAAATCAAAGGGCAACTAGCGCATTGATCTACGCGTTTCGGTGTCACTCCACCTTGCTCACGATCACCGAGTTTGCCCCACCCTCAAACATTTAAACACATTTTTTTCCCAAAGTTTAGCATTTCCTGTCACATGTTATGCTAAGGATTCTGGTCCTTGTGGTTTTACCGGTTGTTTGAAGCAAAATAATACTTGAGATGCGCACAATAATCACAATGATTAAGTCTGTTGGTAAATATTAAATGCATGAACTCATACGCCTTCCAATAGGCTAATGTCTCTGTTATTTGTTCTGCCTCCCAATAGGCAAATACCATTGCAACTTTTACTCTACAATGTTTGCTGGGTTCTCATTGCATTGGCTTTTCATAGGTGCACATACAATTCCTCCGATTGATTCAACCCATTCGGGTGCAGGGTCCTCAGGTTAATGATAAATCTTGATTCAGCTTGCCTTAATTTTTTGGCTCGGTCACCTCCCCGCTCGCCTTTGGTGATTGTTTGTATGCCATAAAATCTCAGTTTTTGCCAATCACCCTGGTGTGATTGTTCCATGTGTTTGGCTATGGCATTTGAGCGGTCCTTATGAATTGTTGCACGCATATGCTGCAAAATGCGATTTTTTAATTCCACAGTTGTGCTCCCCACATATTGCATAGGGCACGGGCATTCCACTACGTATACAGTGAATGGTGTTTTACACGTAATGCATTGTCTGATTTGCCATTTCTTCTTATTAGCCAACGTGATCTCTTTAGTTTGTTTCGCAATTTGGCACATTTTGCAACCGTGACATTTCACGTTTCTCTCAAAGCGTGTTCTGTTCTGCGTTCCAAACTTGGAGTTGTTAACAGTGTTGGTATTCTTGGATAACAATTCCTCTTATCTCCATCAGCCTCGGCGTTCACTGCCTCCCAACTTGTATCTCCTCCACAGCGGTTCCTTCTCGGGAGTTTGTGCAGCGCTCGCACATGTGCGGTATCCTGCGGCAGAACCCAGCCGCTTACTATTCCAACAACTATTCCCCGAAGGGGAAACAACGGGTCGCACAACCAGCTGGGATTTAAACAGCAATCCTTTTTATTTTTCAAATCAAAGGGCAACTAGCGCATTGATCTACGCGTTTCGGTGTCACTCCACCTTGCTCACGATCACCGGGTTTGCCCCACCCTCAAACATTTAAACACATTTTTTTTCCAAAGTTTAGCATTTCCTGTCACATGTTATGCTAAGGATTCTGGTCCTTGTGGTTTTACCGGTTGTTTGAAGCAAAAAAGTGACAAAATATCCAAGGTCCTCCGGAAAAACTGGAAACTTTTACAATTGGATAATACCGTAAAGGAGTTCATGGGAACGCACCCAACAATAACATATAGGCGTGCAAGAAACCTGAAGGATCACTTAATACACAGCCACTTCCAGAGGAAACGACAGGACGATTGGCTAAAAACCAAGGGATTCGTGAAATGTCACGGTTGCAAAATGTGCCAAATTGCGAAACAAACTAAAGAGATCACGTTGGCTAATAATAAGAAATGGCAAATCAGACAATGCATTACGTGTAAAACACCATTCACTGTATATGTAGTGGAATGCCCGTGCCCTATGCAATATGTGAGGAGCACAGCTGTGGAATTAAAAAATCGCATTTTGCAGCATATGCGTGCAACAATTCATAAGGACCGCTCAAATGCCATAGCCAAACACATGGAACAATCACACCAGGGTGATTGGCAAAAACTGAGATTTTATGGCATACAAACAATCACCAAAGGCGAGCGGGGAGGTGACCGAGCCAAAAAATTAAGGCAAGCTGAATCAAGATTTATCATTAACCTGAGGACCCTGCACCCGAATGGGTTGAATCAATCGGAGGAATTGTATGTGCACCTATGAAAAGACAATGCAATGAGAACCCAGCAAACATTGTAGAGTAAAAGTTGCAATGGTATTTGCCTATTGGGAGGCAGAACAAATAACAGAGACATTAGCCTATTGGAAGGCGTATGAGTTCATGCATTTAATATTTACCAACAGACTTAATCATTGTGATTATTGTGCGCATCTCAAGTATTATTTTGCTTCAAACAACCGGTAAAACCACAAGGACCAGAATCCTTAGCATAACATGTGACAGGAAATGCTAAACTTTGGAAAAAAAATGTGTTTAAATGTTTGAGGGTGGGGCAAACCCGGTGATCGTGAGCAAGGTGGAGTGACACCGAAATGCGTAGATCTATGCGCTAGTTGCCCTTTGATTTGAAAAATAAAAAGGATTGCTGTTTAAATCCCAGCTGGTTGTGCGACCCGTTGTTTCCCCTTCGGGGAATAGTTGTTGGAATATATATATATATATATATATATATATATATATATATATATATATATATATATATATGTTGAAAACACGCACTCCTTTGCTCTCCTGTTCTCTAAGTGCTACCTGCTGCTGTATCCGTGGGCAGCCGCCTTAAAATGTTTTTAGCCATTCCAAGGTGGTACACATGCTTGTGCCGCTGGCATCTTTGTATTCATTTTCTTATTAAAAAAAAAAATTCATTCATTAGTGTAGCTTTTTTTGTTAAAGCATTATGGAATTCATTGATTAGTGGTTTTACGCATGCATATGCAGCAGTCATCTCCAAAAACACATGCATTGGCAAAAGCCAATAAGTTTCACAGATGAGAGTTATTGGTTTTGAAACTGCTTGTTGTTTTAGCAAAATATGGAGGCTTCTGTTTATGTATTCATTTTTTTCTTTGTGCTTCGAACATTTGTTTTCACAAAAAGAGAAGACACAGTAGCTTTACTCACTTTTGTCAAATACGCGGCCTACAGAACAGTCTGTCCGTTTTTGCTGCCCCAGTGTTTTGTACTGTGCTTTGGTGTGTCTCTAGTCAAACTTTATTGACTTTCCATTAGAGAAGTATAAATCCCATCCAAGCCCTTTAACGACCACAGCTCTCCCAACTACCACCCTGTCCCAATTGACTATACTAATTCACCACTAATCCTTTATGGGTTTCAGAGTAGCATGCTACATGCCGAAAAGCGATTGAACATCTCATCAGGGGTAGCAAGCGCTATATAAATGCAAACCTTTTCGCCTTCGCTATCCTTCTCAATCCAAATAACTAACATATTCACCACTCAAATTAATTTCATGTTTTAAGATTTCACTATACTAATTCACCACTAATCCTTTATAATTTCTGGAGAAGCGTGCTACTTGCCAAAAAAGTGCTTCAACACCCCATCAAGGGTATCAAGCGCTATATAAATGCAAACCGTTTTCCTCTTCTATCCTTCCACTATCTTTCCCAATCCAAATGACAGACTAACATGTGCACCACTACAATTAATTTCATATTTTCTATACTAATTCACCACTAATCCTTTATGGGTTCCGGAGTAGCGTGCTACTCACCGAAAAAGCAATTTGACGCCTCGTATGGGGTAGGTAGTAAGCACTATATAAATGCAATTACAATACAATACATCCCAAAATTCAAGCATTGCTACTGCAGTTTAGGTGTTTCAAGACAAAGCTTCGGACAGTGTTATAACCAAACAAAAGGGAGTGTTGTGACTTTGTTATGCAGACATCCCTCAAAAACGTATAACGATCATAGACACGTTTTGCCCTTTGGGACATTTCGAGGTGAGATTACTCTCATTTTAAAAGTAAATGTAATTCTAGAGGCGCCCTGTGTCCAAAAGTTAGTGCTTTGATTAGTAAAAAGGTCTAAAATATTGGCTGATCGATAACGTGCTTGACGTAAACGACGCATTCTCATGATTGTTCACGTGCTTGAAATGAAGATGACCTCTGCTGACCTCGTTCACCACCCTCGCCTTTGTAGTGGGATCCTTACCCCTCCCTCTCTTTGGAGCGTTTCCCTGGGGCCCCCAGTCTGGATCACAGGGGCTTTACTGTCCTGTATAAAGGGGGCGGGCGCTGCAGTAACCTCGAGTCTTTGTTCACAACCTTGAGGCCCAGGGAGACGTTATCTCAGGTTCCCTCTGTCCCCGGGGAGGGGACAGCGGGGGTAAATGCTGCCGGTGCGCTTCTTTTTAACCCTCAGAACAGTTTCTCAGCAAAATTCAGCAGCGCCAGGCCAGATATGGGGCTTTTAATCATGCAAATGTCCTGCACCCTGAAAAACACATTCCACTCGTTTTCTTACAAAGCGCTCCGCGCACAGCATGTTTATTCATCACACTCGTCGTGGTTCTGTACTACGAATGTTCCTCGGGATAATATCTGACGTAAAGCCCTCCGCCGCATGCGTTGCAGTTCCCGTGACAGGAGGTGGGAGGGTGGGGGCGGCTTCTGCACCATCGACTCACTCCACCGGTGCTTTCACCCGGCAGTGGGTTGTCAGAACGGCACGGTTTCTAGGCCTGGCTTGACAGCTTCGCTGCACACCGTATGTTACTAATAATGTAAAGTATCCCCACGGTGGGGTTTGGCTCCGCCCAGAGCTGTATCCCCCTCTCATGCTATTGGCTGCTCGGTGATGCATCGCGCCTGCTTTGGAGCCCTTGCATTACAATGGACCAAGCAGTAATTTACATCTCAAAAGTACACTGAATGGTGACATATTAAATATGTGTCTCGTTGATGTATTGTATGCCGAAAACAATTGTGTTTTGTTTTCCACTTTGGCAGTCTTTTTACTGTTTTAGACAGGAGTCTAGGCAACAGGCTATACCTTTTGTTTTTGCCATTGTTTGTTATTCTAGTAGAGCAGTGGTGTAATTTCTGTGAGTGTTGGCGTGTCAATCTTTAAGAAGGAAATAATACATTAATATGTTCCATGCAGATGTTACTATTGTCGAACCCAGTGATTCTTGGCCTGCTTCACCGTCCAAACTACACCTGGGTACCACACCTGCAGACCCCACCTCTGCAGCAACACGCGCCCCTACATAAACATGTCAATTTTCACCCTTTGATTTCTCTCAGACCTGGTCGTTTAACCAGAAGCCAGTTGCATTCTGGGACTTGTAATTTAACTTTCACATTTATACATTTGAGCTTTGAAGCTCCCCTCAAATGCACTTGCCTTAAAAAGCCAGAAAGTGTCATACATGACTTGTGGACACTTACTAAACACAGTTGTCTTAAGAATCCAGAAAGTGTCATACAGGGCATGCGGTCACCTGCTAAACACTGCCAATGCCAGCGATCCTTGGAGGAGGGTTCAAGCCGAATCGGCTCACTCTTCCATGCCCTGGAACTCCCTTTTTCTGATATTTAGCCCTGAAGGAGACTTGCTCAGATTTGGGAAAGAGGAAACATTCTTATTCCCTCAGGCCTCCTGCACCGGCCCACCCTGGTATGCTCGCCTACACTTCTCCCCACACACACCTAGTTGTGCTCGCTTCTAGAACTCGGCCTACCTCACCGCATGGCGCCATGGAACATCTGCAAAGCTGTATTGAGCGCTGTACAGAAACATCAAAATGTATAATAGATTCTTCGAGTTATTCGGACATACCTTTGAAGCCAGAGGCCTCACGTTGCCCAGTATCAGGTGTGGGTTGCTTATCCAGTCCTATTTATTTTTACTTTACGGGACCGAGTAGCGGTAATGTACAGAATGAGAGCGCAGTTTATGACGACACAAGCGGAAACCTGGAGACCATGCTGGACCAGGAGTCTGAGACAAAGAGCTAAGAGTTGTGCAGAGAAGGAACTCAGGAACTGTATGAATACGGTGCAGGTGATCCCCAGGGGCGAGCTCCTTCGGAGAGATTCAAGAATTTGAAAAGAAGGATCATTCTTGCTATGGAGGGGAAGGCCTTCCTGACTCTAGGAGCATTGTGGGGAAGGATCTTTGAAGCACGGTCTTCTTCCTAAAAAGACGTATGGAAAAGCAAAGTCTGCCCTTACAACACAGGGTTCATGAACCTCAGATGTAGAAGGCTTCTGGGAGACATTACATGCAGTTTGGAAATGGAAAGATTTGTACAGGTCCAGTGCATAAACTGCTCTCCAGCACCATGCAGTTACTAGTTAAGCCCCGTGTTCTGACAGGTGGTAAAAGTGAGCCGGGTGGGGTGGAAGGAAGAGGTGGGGGGAGAAGAGCCCTGGTAAGGAGAAGCATTACATGCCCCCCCCCTCCCCCCCCCCGCCAGGTAACGAGGTGGAGGAGACCTGGCTGCTGTAGCATCCACGACGCCTAAAGGGAGTTTACTATCCAGTTTGACAAGTAAAATTGGGTCTCTTTTTCACCCAAGAAAAAGGTGTGAAAACACCGGGCCATTTGTGATCAGGCTGAGCTGAATCCCATACCGGAACTCCGCTCCTCAGGACTCGTAGTGAGGGCCAAGGCGGGCTAAGTCTTTGTTTTGGAAGGTTTTTGAGAGGTAAAATCCAGAGGAACATTGATATCTTTACATTAGTGGGTTTTTGGAGGCAGACTCTGTTACAGCTTTGATGTGCCCTTTGAGATCCGGGTTTTCGTCAAGCAGGAAGCCCAGTGGTGACCATTTTGGAAGTGAAGTCAACATCTCGTAAAGTTTCAATCTAGAGACTAAGACTGTTGGGTCAGATTTCGAGGGGAAGAGAAGAAGTTCAGTCTGAAGGTATTATATTTAAGTTGTTTTTGGTCCATCCATTTGTGGCTGCCGTGCAGGACAGATTTATTCTTGGAGATGAATTTGAGGAAGCCTATTTTGAGATCGAGTTGGGTGTTTTTAGTGTTTTGATGAGATAAGATGACAAGATCTTTAAGTAGTTCCCCCAGTGGTTCTTTAACTTGCACATTGTAAAGGATTTGTGCTAGGATACAACTGTGTGGGGCGCGGATGGAAATGAAAGTGGGGTCAGAAAAGGAATTGCCAGTTTTCACTATTTGCGAGTGTTCTGAGAGGTAGAATTGGAACCATTTCACAATGCTTTCCTACATGCGCATCCTGTTTTTAAGAGTGGCCAAAAGAATTTGGTGGCCGGTGATGATGTTTAACATGGCAGTTAAGTCCAATAAAACAAGACAAAAAAGGTGCGGAGGGTATCATTGCTCACTATTAGTGCTGTCAATTTTGTACACTGTTTGGACTATGGTTAGATTTTTATGGGTGGGGTTTGACATGTGCGGTTAACCGTTTAAGCTATTTTGGTGTGACGCCTTTTTTAAAAGAAGATTTGTTGAGAGCCAATCAATGTGAAAGAAGAATTTGGCACTAGCTGGAGGCATTTGAGAACTTAGTTATTACCTTGTTTCAAGTGCTGTTCTCGGGTATATATGTGAACCTATTGCACCCTGGGAGTTGTAGTCTGGGTTTACTTGCATATTCAACCAATTGCACTGCACGCCTTGAACTGATACCAGTAGTTTTTAAGAGCCAAGCCCAGGGTTGCAACATGGATTCTTGCTGAAATGCAGTGAGGTTGGAACCATAGCGGCGTAAGAGGAAGTCCTCATCTGGGTATGTCGAGGCTGCTGGATCTGAGCGGGAGCATTTATGAAACCAGTGCTGCATCGGGGTGGAGACATGGTGGACCACAGCGTGGGGGATGAGCGTGTTTGAGAATCAATGAAGTGGTCAGCCGCTGCATTTTGAGGTGGTGACTAGGAGAGGACTCCCACGCAAGCACATGGAGCAGTTGAGGTGGAGAAGCAGGTGATCATGGTTGGCGTGCACGGGGTGGAGAGCCGAGGCGTGTGAGAGGGATCTTCATCCATGGACTTGGCCGGGGGAGAGCAGCGTTGAAGGCTAGCTGGAGGCACACGCACAAAGCCATGCAGAAACCCTGCCCCTGGTGTTGAGTAGAATATTCTGAGGCAGGCCTGCGGGGAGGGGAGATGCTAGGAATTGTGCCAAGCACCATCCTGGGGGATCCAAGAGGCAGACCCCGCGGCAAACCCAGAGGTAGATCAGAGTCCTACCTGGACCCCTTGGGACTCTCGAATGGAGTGCCCCTGTGTTTTGGAGTTCTTATATAGCGCTTTATGCTCGAGTGGTGTTGGCGCAGGTGTGCCTAACAGAAGAGGCATGGGCTCATGTTTGTTATGGGTGGGGCAACGCGGGTTTTTCCAGTCTGAGGTTTGTGGTTGCTTTGATCATTGTGTGCTCCAGGGTTTGTCAATACACGTGCAGACTTTGATTCAGTTTCCGTGCTTTTTTAGGTCTCGCACCTGCGAACCGGATCGCGAAAGCGATCCGTCGCTGCGAGACTTATTGTGATCATTTCAGTTTTCAAGGGCTCAAGGGGAACAGACAAGAGACAAGAGATGTGAACGCGCAGATCTTTGACTTGGATTAGGTCGCGCGCGCGTCAACTGTGAAGAGCATGTCAGTTTCAGTTTTACACGAGCAGTTCTACATTTTGTTACTTTGTTGCAGGCTGGTTTGTGAAGAACATGTCAGTTTCAGTTTCCCCTTGCCGACTGTGTGCAAACAGCTTCTGCATACAATTTTTTTTAATGGTTTTTTTTAATATAATGTGCGTGTTTTAATACAAGTGTGTTGAAAAGTGGGTGTTTTCGATAATTAGTCCGTAAAAAAGTGTTTGTGTTTAACTACAATAATAATGTGTGTGTTTTCAATACAATGAGCATGTTAGGAACTGTTTGTGCTGTACAGTGGAGTGCTGCGTTGTAGAGTGCAGCGCTGTATAGTGGGGTGGTGTGTTGTAGAGTGGACTAGTGTGCTTTGTGGAGTAGTGCATTGTAGAGTGGAGCACTGCGCTGTAGAGTAGAGCGCTGCGCTGTAGAGTGGAGCGCTGCGCTGTAGAGTGGAGCGCTGTAGAGTGGAGCGCTGCGCTGTAGAGTGAATCCGGCACTGTAGAGTGGATGCTGCGCTGTAGAGTGAATGCCGCGCTGTAGAGTGGAGCGCTGCGCTGTAGAGCAGAATGCTGCGTTGTGTAGTGTTGCGCTGTAGAGTGGAGTGCTGCGCTGTAGAGTGGAGTGTTGCGCTGTAGAGGGGAGTGTTGCGCTGGAGAGTGGCGCGCTGCGCTGTAGAGTGGCGCGCTGCACTGCAGACTGGACCGCTGCGCTGTAGAGTGAGTGCTGCTTTGTAGAGTGGAATGCTGCGCTGTACAGTGGTGTGCTAAATTGGGAAGGTCTGCGCTGTAAAGTGGAGTGTTGTGTTGTGCTGCGCTGTAGAGTGGAGTGTTGCGCTGTAGAGTGGAGTGTTGCGCTGTAGAGTGGAGTGTTGCGCTGTAGAGTGGAGTGTTGCGCTGTAGAGTGGAGTGTTGCGCTGTAGAGTGGAGTGTTGCGCTGTAGAGTGGCGTGTTGCGCTGTAGAGTGGCGTGTTGCGCTGTAGAGTGGCGTGCTGCGCTGTAGAGTGGCGTGCTGCGCTGTAGAGTGGAGCACTGCGCTGTGGAGTGGAGCGCTGTAGAGTGGAGCACTGCACTGTAGAATGGAGCGCTGTGAAGTGGAGCGCTGCGCTGTAGAGTGGAGCGCTGCGCTGTAGAGTGGAGCGCTGCGCTGTAGAGTGGAGCGCTGCGCTGTAGAGTGGAGCGCTGCGCTGTAGAGTGGAGCGCTGCGCTGTAGAGTGGAGCGCTGCGCTGTAGAGTGGAGCGCTGCACTGTAGAGTGGAGCGCTGCGCTGTAGAGTGGAGCGCTGTGCTGTAGAGTGGAGCGCTGTACAGTGGAGCCCTGCACTGTAGAGTGGAGCGCTGCGCTGTAGAGTGAATGCTGCACTGTAGAGTGAATGCTGCACTGTAGAGTGGAGCGCTGCGCTGTACAGCAGAATGCTGCGTTGTCTAGTGTTGCGCTGTAGAGTGGAGCGCTGCGCTGTAGAGTGGAGCGCTGCGCTGTAGAGTGGAGCGTTGCGCTGTAGAGCAGAATGCTGCGTTGTCTAGTGCTGCGCTGTAGAGTGGAGCGCTGCGCTGTAGAGTGGAGCGCTGCGCTGTAGAGTGGAGCGCTGCGCTGTAGAGTGGAGCGCTGCACTGTAGAGTGGAGCGCTGTGCTGTAGAGTGGAGCGCTGTACAGTGGAGCCCTGCACTGTAGAGTGGAGCGCTGCGCTGTAGAGTGAATGCTGCACTGTAGAGTGAATGCTGCGCTGTAGAGCAGAATGCTGCTTTGTGTAGTGTTGCGCTGTAGAGTGGAGCGCTGCGCTGTAGAGTGGAGCGCTGCGCTGTAGAGTGAAGCGCTGCGCTGTAGAGTGGAGCGCTGCGCTGTAGAGTGGAGCGTTGCGCTGTAGAGTGGAGCGTTGCGCTGTAGAGTGAGTGCTGCTCTGTAGAGTGGAATGCTGCGCTGTACAGTGGTGTGCTAAATTGGGAAGGTCTGCGCTGTAAAGTGGAGTGTTGTGTTTGCGCTGCGCTGTAGAGTGGAGCGCTGCGCTGTAGAGTGGAGCGCTGTAGAGTGGAGCGCTGCGCTGTAGAGTGAATCCGGCACTGTAGAGTGGATGCTGCGCTGTAGAGTGAATGCCGCGCTGTAGAGTGGAGCGCTGCGCTGTAGAGCAGAATGCTGCGTTGTGTAGTGTTGCGCTGTAGAGTGGAGTGCTGCGCTGTAGAGTGGAGTGTTGCGCTGTAGAGGGGAGTGTTGCGCTGGAGAGTGGCGCGCTGCGCTGTAGAGTGGCGCGCTGCACTGCAGACTGGACCGCTGCGCTGTAGAGTGAGTGCTGCTTTGTAGAGTGGAATGCTGCGCTGTACAGTGGTGTGCTAAATTGGGACGGTCTGCGCTGTAAAGTGGAGTGTTGTGTTGTGCTGCGCTGTAGAGTGGAGTGTTGCGCTGTAGAGTGGAGTGTTGCGCTGTAGAGTGGAGTGTTGCGCTGTAGAGTGGAGTGTTGCGCTGTAGAGTGGAGTGTTGCGCTGTAGAGTGGCGTGTTGCGCTGTAGAGTGGCGTTTTGCGCTGTAGAGTGGCGTGCTGCGCTGTAGAGTGGCGTGCTGCGCTGTAGAGTGGAGCACTGCGCTGTGGAGTGGAGCGCTGTAGAGTGGAGCACTGCACTGTAGAATGGAGCGCTGTGAAGTGGAGCGCTGCGCTGTAGAGTGGAGCGCTGCGCTGTAGAGTGGAGCGCTGCGCTGTAGAGTGGAGCGCTGCGCTGTAGAGTGGAGCGCTGCGCTGTAGAGTGGAGCGCTGCGCTGTAGAGTGGAGCGCTGCGCTGTAGAGTGGAGCGCTGCACTGTAGAGTGGAGCGCTGCGCTGTAGAGTGGAGCGCTGTGCTGTAGAGTGGAGCGCTGTACAGTGGAGCCCTGCACTGTAGAGTGGAGCGCTGCGCTGTAGAGTGAATGCTGCACTGTAGAGTGAATGCTGCACTGTAGAGTGGAGCGCTGCGCTGTACAGCAGAATGCTGCGTTGTCTAGTGTTGCGCTGTAGAGTGGAGCGCTGCGCTGTAGAGTGGAGCGCTGCGCTGTAGAGTGGAGCGTTGCGCTGTAGAGCAGAATGCTGCGTTGTCTAGTGCTGCGCTGTAGAGTGGAGCGCTGCGCTGTAGAGTGGAGCGCTGCGCTGTAGAGTGGAGCGCTGCGCTGTAGAGTGGAGCGCTGCACTGTAGAGTGGAGCGCTGTGCTGTAGAGTGGAGCGCTGTACAGTGGAGCCCTGCACTGTAGAGTGGAGCGCTGCGCTGTAGAGTGAATGCTGCACTGTAGAGTGAATGCTGCGCTGTAGAGCAGAATGCTGCTTTGTGTAGTGTTGCGCTGTAGAGTGGAGCGCTGCGCTGTAGAGTGGAGCGCTGCGCTGTAGAGTGGAGCGCTGCGCTGTAGAGTGAAGCGCTGCGCTGTAGAGTGGAGCGTTGCGCTGTAGAGTGGAGCGTTGCGCTGTAGAGTGAGTGCTGCTCTGTAGAGTGGAATGCTGCGCTGTACAGTGGTGTGCTAAATTGGGAAGGTCTGCGCTGTAAAGTGGAGTGTTGTGTTGTGTAGTGCTGCGCTGTAGAGTGGAGCACTGCGCTGTGGCGCGCTGCGCTGTAGAGTGGCGCGCTGTGCTGCAGACTGGAACGCTGTGCTGTAGAGTGGAGTGCTACGCTGTAGAGTGGAGTGTTGCGCTGTAGAGCGGCGTGCTGCGCTGTAGAGGAGCGCTGCGCTGTGGAGTGGAGCGCTATAGAGTGGAGCACTGCGCTGTAGAGTGGAGCGCTGCGCTGTAGAGTGGAGCGCTGCGCTGTAGAGTGGAGTGCTGCGCTGTAGAGTGGAGCGCTGCGCTGTAGAGTGGAGCGCTGCGCTGTAGAGTGGAGCGCTGCGCTGTAGAGTGAATACTGCACTGTAGAGTGAATGCTGCGCTGTAGAGTGGAGCGCTGCGCTGTAAAGCAGAATGCTGCGTTGTCTAGTGTTGCGCTGTAGAGTGGAGCGCTGCGCTGTAGAGTGGAGCGCTGCGCTGTAGAGTGGAGCGCTGCGCTGTAGAGTGGAGCATTGCGCTGTAGAGTGGAGCGCTGCTTTGTAGAGTGGAGTGCTGCGCTGTAGAGTGGAATGCTATACTGGGGAGTTCTGTGCTGTAGAGTGGAGTGCTGCGTTGTGTAGTGCTGCACTGTAGAGTGGAGGGCTGCGCTGTAGAGTGGAGCGCTGCGCTGTAGAGTGAATGCTGCACTGTAGAGTGAATGCTGCGCTGTAGAGTGGAGCGCTGCGCTGTAAAGCAGAATGCTGCGTTGTGTAGTGTTGCGCTGTAGAATGGAGCGCTGCGCTGTAGAGTGGAGCGCTGCGCTGTAGAGTGGAGCGCTGCGCTGTAGAGTGGAGCGCTGCGCTGTAGAGTGGAGCGCTGCGCTGTAGAGTGGAGCGCTGCGCTGTAGAGTGGAGCGCTGCGCTATAGAGTGGAGCGCTGCGCTGTAGAGTGGAGCGCTGCGCTGTAGAGTGGAGCGTTGCGCTGTAGAGTGGAGCGCTGCTCTGTAGAGTGGAATGCTGCGCTGTACAGTGGTGGGCTAAATTGGGAAGGTCTGCGCTGTAAAGTGGAGTGTTGTGTAGTGCTGCGCTGTAGAGTGGAGCATGGCGCACTGCGCTGTAGAGTGGCGCGCTGTGCTGCAGACTGGAACGTTGCGCTGTAGAGTGGAGTGTTGCGCTGTAGAGTGGAGTGTTGCGCTGTAGAGTGGAGTGTTGCGCTGTAAAGTGGAGTGTTGCGCTGTAGAGCGGCGTGCTGCGCTGTAGAGTGGAGCGCTGCGCTGTGGAGTGGAGCGCTGCGCTGTAGAGTGGAGCGCTGCGCTGTAGAGTGGAGCGCTGCGCTGTAGAGTGGAGCGCTGTAGAGTGGAGCGCTGCGCTGTAGAGTGAATGCTGCACTGTAGAGTGAATGCTGCACTGTAGAGTGGAGCGCTGCGCTGTACAGCAGAATGCTGCGTTGTCTAGTGTTGCGCTGTAGAGTGGAGCGCTGCGCTGTAGAGTGGAGCGCTGCGCTGTAGAGTGGAGCGCTGCGCTGTAGAGTGGAGCGCTGCGCTGTAGAGTGGAGCGCTGCGCTGTAGAGTGGAGCGCTGCGCTGTAGAGTGGAGTGCTGCGCTGTAGAGTGGAGTGCTATACTGGGGAGTTCTGTGCTGTAAAGTGGAGTGCTGCGTTGTGTAGTGCTGCGTTGTAGCGTGGAGCGCTGCACTGTAGAGTGGAGCGCTGCGCTATAGAGTGGAGCGCTGCGCTATAGAGTGGTGCGCTGCGCTGTAGAGTGGAGCGCTGCGCTGTAGAGTGGAGTGCTGCATTGTATAGTGCTGCGCTGTAGAGTGGAGTGCTGGGCTATGAAGTGCTACACTGTAGACTGGGTTCTGCGTTTTGTAATGCTGCGCTGTAGAGTGGAGCGTTGCACTGTAGAGTGAATGCTGCACTGTAGAGTGAATGCTGCGCTGTAGAGTGGAGCGCTGCGCTGTAGAGTGAATGCTGCACTGTAGAGTGAATGCTGCGCTGTAGAGTGGAGTGCTGCGCTGTACAGCAGAATGCTGCGTTGTGTAGTGTTGCGTTGTAGAGTGGAGCGCTGCGCTGTAGAGTGGTGCGCTGCTCTGTAGAGTGGAGCGTTGCGCTGTAGAGTGGAGTGCTATACTGGGAAATTCTGCGCTGTAGAGTGGACTGCTGCGTTGTAGAGTGGAGCGCTGCACTGTGAAGTGGAGTGCTGTAGAGTGGAGCACTGTACTGTAGAGTGGAGCGCTGCGCTGTAAAGTGGAGCGCTGCGCTGTAAAGTGGAGCGCTGCGCTGTAGAGTGGAGCGCTGCGCTGTAGAGTGAATGCTGCACTGTAGAGTGAATGCAGCTCTGTAGAGTGGAGCGCTGCGCTGTAGAGCAGAATGCTGTGTTGTGTAGTGTTGCGCTGTAGAGTGGAGCGCTGCGCTGTAGAGTGGAGCACTGCGCTGTAGAGTGGAGCGTTGCGCTGTAGCACTCTGCACTCAGCAACAATCTGCACTTTGTGTTCAGTGGCAATTTGCACCTTGCATTCAGTAACAATCTGCTGTCTGCGCTTAACAACAATATGCACTGTGCATTTAACATTGTACACTTAATAGCGATCTGCACCCTGCACTCATTAACAATTTGCACTTTGCACTCAGAAACAATCTGTGCCCTGCACTTAGCAGCAAACTGCTCTCTGCACTTAACAATAGGCACTCTGCACTTAACAACAATGTGCATTTTGCATTCAATACCAGTCTGCAGTTTACACTACTATGTACTTTGCCCTTAAAAATACATATCGCTCTATTACATACAACTCAACAGCAGACATCCACTACAACACATACCATCTATTACAGCATACACCACACTACAAGCTAATTCTTGAGACAATAAAAAAGCTTTCTAAAACAACAATACGTTTGTTAAGTAAGGCACATATAGCTTCAATGAAGGGCAAATGCTTAAACAATTGTAAGGCATACAGCTATTTACATCGAGATGGCACTTCCCTGTTGTTGCAAAATATGTTTTTGCTTAGACATTTAGTTTCGTTCTTAGCCGTGCTTACACATTTAGTTTCATTTTCAGTCATGCATGGACAGCTGGCTTCAATTTGGACACACGAAACTGTTTCAAACGACAACATTTGCCCATTTAGATGCTATATATTCGTAGAAACTTTCTTATAACATAAAAGCCATTTTAGCACAAACAAAGCGTTTTTAAACTGCGTACATGTAACTCAGACATTAATTTTTCTTTAAAAGGACTTAGAACATTAGGTGTGTTTTAAATAGCCTTTAAAAATAACTACAATTCTTCTGAACAAAAAATGTTAAGATATCATTCTCTTTATGTGTTGCAGTTTACGCTTTCACGGCTGCAAAATACATAAAGAAACACAAAATAAAAGCTCAAACAACTGAAAGGTATATTAGCAATTCCATCCTATTCATTAAGTGCTTTTGCAATCTCACTTAAACAAAATAACTTCACATTCTCATTATTATTCTGTATTGCAGTCTATGACCACGCAGTTTTTAAATCACAAACAGTCTTACAAACCAACTAATGCTCAAATTAATATGCCATGTTAGAAAAGTACAATTCATTTACACGTTATTAATACTTATTACGTATACACTGTTCTATAACTAATCTACATTGCACATTCCTTTACAGTGTGCGCGCATCTTACTACAGCATGCGCCCTCACAGCGTGCACCTCTAGACAGTGTGCACCACTTTATAGTGGAAATTTCCTACAATGCCCACCCCTCTACAATGCGCACCTTACTACAATACTTATTCCTCTACAGCGTACATCCTGTTACAGTGCGTAACATTATAGCACGCACCCCTTTGCAGTGTGCACCTCTCTACAGCTTAGGCGCTTCTACAGCATGCACTACTCTACAGCGCATGCCCTTCTACACTGCATGCCTTTTGAAGCGTATGGTGTTTTACAGCGTGTACTACTGTACAGTGCACAACGCCTGCAACACCTACTCCTCTACAGCAGGCACCTTACTACATTGCGCATCTCTCTACACCATACATCCCATTACAGCGCACATCCCGGTACAATGCACATTCCTGTACAGCGTGTAACACTATAGCGTGCATCACTGTACAGCGCGCAGCCCTTTACAGCACAGACGCCTCTACCACCACTGTAAAATGCACACTCCTGTACAGCATGACACACTTCAGCGCGCACCCCTCTATAGCACAGACGTCTCTACAGGGCACATTTCTTTACAGCATGCACCCTTCTACAGGGTGCACTTGGGTACTGCATGCATCTTTATACTGCATGCGCCTCTATACTGCGTGCGCCCCTTTACAGTGTACATTGCTCTAAAGCACACGCCATTGTACAGTGCACACCACTCTACAACGCATAGTATTCTACATCGCACATTTTCTACAATGCACAGCATTCTACAATGGACACCACTCTAGAACGCGCACCACTCTACAAAATGCGCACCTGTAGAATGCATAGCACTCGACAACGCACAGCACTCTACAATGCACACTTTAAAGCGCACATTGTTCTACGACGCACCTAATTGTACAATGAGCACTGCAACATACACTACTCTACAACACACACCTATTTACAGCGCACACCACTCTAGCACGCACACTAATCTACAGCACATATCACTTTACAATGCATACCAATCTAAAGCACATATTAATTTACAGCGCATATCGCTCTGCAACATGCAGTCCTCTACAACACATAGCCCTTTACAGCGCACAATGCTGTACAGTGCACATCCCTGTATAGTGCATAAACTTCTACAGCATATAGCCTTTTACAGCGCATACCATTGTACAATGCATGTTGTACTACAGTACACGTCATTTTACAGCGCACGCTCCTCTACAATGCATGCTCCTTTACAGCGCATGCCCCTTGACAGCGCATGCCTAATTACAGCACATGCCCGTTTACAAAACATGCCCTTCTACAGCACACATTGTTTTGCAGTGCATACTACTATACAGTACATACAATTCAATAGCACATACTGCTCTATAGTATGCAACACTACAGTGCAAAACATTCTACAGTGTGCAACATTTTACGCACATATCAATCTACAAAGCACTACTCTACAACGTACACCGCTCTACAGCACATTCTACTGTACAGCATACATCACTCTATAATACACATCACTCTATAACATACAGTACTTTACAGTACATATTACTGTACAATGCACCACAGCTCATGGTACAAAGAGCCAAAGGTTTGGGTGCCCATCAGGTATTGCAGCGCCGACCTGACAAGGGGAAGGCTCATATGATGAAGCATGACACCTAGCTTTGGGTGTGTAAGAGCCCTAGTTACGATAAGGGAATCCCCCCTCCCTTGTCCCTGCAAACACGAAGTGGTCCAGTTGGACTCACTATGCTTTGGCCCCTCTTGGTCCTCTACCAACCACACACAGAGGAACTTCTTACTCTCTTTGCTTACTAGTCATTTTGGGGCTTGTACATGGACGTCGTTAAACACGCCCCCCCAGTCCCTCCTTTTGTTGAATAAATTATTAAAGAGATATCCCTCAACAACATAGGTAGCTGCTTATTCAGTATACCCAAAGACATGCCGCGCACTGCTCCAAGCATACGTGCCCGTGTTTCTAAAACTAAAATGCTGTAAAATATGTGTGTGACGTGCAGCCTCACATACAGACAGTTGCACACTGTACTATCTATGTAATGTGCTTAGTGCAGCAATATAGAAATAAATAAGGAAGTCAGCCACACAGACTGAAAATCGTTCCCTTATTAGTTATATGTATCATGTGTTTGGGGTACGCAAGATTCAGAGCTAACAGTGCACTATTAATGCATTTTTTTTAACATAACTGTCCCTTCCATACCTGGTATGGGGTAGTAACGGCTATATATATATATATATATATATATATATATATATATATATATATATATATATATATATATATATATATATATATATATATACACTTACAATTAAAAGCACACACTTACTTTACAGCTCAGTTGTCAACTCTTTGCACTGATGCTCAAAAACAATAAATATTTGCCACAAACCTTGGAGTGATTTGATCAATAAATGCCAATTTCCCAATACCCAGCTCCCAACCACCCTTTACACTTGCAGATTAGCCTTAACAATTGCAGATTAACTTGTTGTAGTACATTTGAATTTCTTTCAGTGTTCCCATACAACAGCACTCAACCTCTACACAGCACATTCAAAGCACGGCAGCGAGAACATTACTTAAGTTGCAAAAGTGTATAAGTGTTAGGAGTTGCAGTTCGCCTCCGTTCTGCAATAAAACCGGTTAGCTGAGCTCGAATCTGGAATTATTCTCAGGGTCTGAAGATATCATGGAGGTGATTTATCTCAGCCTTTCATCATTTTGTGTTCCACACGTTCCGCTCAGTATAGTGTCAGAAAAAGGGGTTCATTTCAGATCCCTGTGTGCAAGCAGCTGTTAGGAGCGCACTTGTGCGTGCTCGGAGTTCACTAGTCTATGCTGAACAATCTGCATCTGTTCACGCCAGAAGTGCGTGCGTGTTTTCGGTATTACCCCCTGGCTGATAACTGAATGCATGTGAGTCTGTCATGACTAGGAAAAGTGGACGGCAGTCAGACATGTTTGAACTGGAAACAAACCACCAGTCTCTGTGCCCTTTCATCATTCAGAACTCTTGTTCCGCACACCCTTTGTTCCATTGTCCTTACCCTTCTGCCCTCTTTCGTACTGTTTCCTCCCTGTGCTTTTCTCTGCGCTATTCGCTTCTCTTCGCCCTTTATGCTTCAGTTCTCTGTGCCCCTCTACACCCTCGGATTCTCCTGACCTCTGTAACCTTCTATTCTCAGCGTCCTTGTACCTCTTCCTGCACCATGCGATGCTCTGGGTCTCTGGGCCCTTCAGTTCTCCTAGCCCCTGCGCCTTCCTTCTTGGGACCCTTTGGGCCTCTCTCCCTGGGGCCTCCAGTTCGGTCTCCCTCCTGTACTCTCTATTTCTCTGTGCCCACGACCCATTCGTCTCACTCTCTCTCTTTCCTTGCATCCTCTGGTACGCTAGGCCCCTCCACCCTTGGCCTTGGGTTCTCTCACCCCCTCCCTCTGGTTCCTCTGCATCTTGCAGTTCTCTTACTTGAGCCTTCGGATCTTCAGTCCCTCTCTTTCTCTGTGGCCCCACTCCCTTCAGTACAGTGGGCCTATGCAGCTTTTGCCCCCCCCACCCCTACAACTTTTGGTTCTATTTGCTCTCTTTCAAGTTTTCTAAACACCTCCACCCTTCGGTTCTCTGCTCCTTGCACCCTTCGGTTCTCTGCTCCTTGCACCCTTCGGTTCTCTGCTCCTTGCACCCTTCGGTTCTCTGCTCCTTGCACCCTTCGGTTCTCTGCTCCTTGCACCCTTCGGTTCTCTGCTCCTTGCACCCTTCGGTTCTCTGGCCCCTCCACCCTTCGGTTTTCCTTACCACTGGGCCCTTCAGTTCTCTTGGACCCTGCACTCTTTGGATCTCGGGGCCCTTGCGGCTTTCGGTTCTCTCTCTCCCAGCACCATGCGCTTCTTTGGGCCTCTGAACCTTTCAGCTCTCTTCTCCTGCACCCATCGGTCCTGGGACCTGTTATGGCTGTCTGTCTATCTCTGCTCCCGCCGGCCCTGGGTCCCTTCTTGCACCCTATGGTTCTATGGCCCTCCTGTACCCTACGGTTCACTCTCTCTTCGCCTCTCTCAGCGCATCCACTCTTCCGTTCTCTTGCTCTCCTTGCAACCTTTGGTTCTCCCCCCTGCATCTTTCGTTTATCTTGCTACATATTTCGGTTCTCACGTCCGTTTGGGTCTATAATAATAAGAAATAAATGGGGTCTCTCTTTTTCTCTCCTTACATCCTTCGGTTCTCTGGGCCTCGGAGTTCTTCCGTTCCAGGAGTCCCGTCGCGGCCGGCAAGAGGGGGTAAAGGGGAGGGGAGGGAGCTCGGCGCGAGTGTGGGGGGAGCGACAGAGTAATGTAAATAAAATTTCAACTAAACTTACCTTAACACCTTCCTCCAACTGCGTCCTTCGGATCACGTGCCACCGCTCCTGCTGCTCCTGGCTGGGTCTGCCTTAACCTAGGCAGCCTCCCTCCCCCTCCCCTAAGCCACACTCACTGCATGTGGGGGGCGTGGGGCCCCTCAAGAGATTCATTCCCGGTCTGATCTGGGCGGCGCGAAGAGGGGCCCAGTCCTGAGTTAGAAATGGCATCTGTTACGCCAGGGCCCGGGCGTGCGCATGCGCACCAACCATTTAATTAATGAAGAGGCCATGGCATGCGCGCACTGAAGAGGCTTGGTTGCTACCTTTGCTGAGTGAGGGGCCCCCTGAAGCGCGAGGCCCCCGGGGCCCCCCCACACTGCGGGGGCCTGTGTTACGCCCCTGTGGAGAAGGGGCAAAGTCAGCCACTGTCCAATGGCAGAACACAGAGGGACATATTCAGAAAGGCATATTGGAATATATGAAGCAGGTAATTACTTTTACATGCCATTGTGAACTGTCTCCAAAAGATTAAAAAAATAATAATGATACACACTTGGTGCACATAAAAAGCTCTGCACTCTGTGTGTGCACTTTCACTAATATGGAATTGGACGTTTGGGGCCGTTTCACAAAAGTGCAATAGCATGTGAAAGAGCATTCGTGCATTACTACTTCCTGGCCTCATAAATGCCTTTGTAAACAGACCTCTCTATCCTGTAGTATGTGCCTCCCAACAGCCTACACCGAAAATCAATTGGTGCTGGGGTGCGTGCAGGGCGGCTGGGGCCTCTCAAAGTATAAAGTCCACTCTGTCGAGCAACTGTTGGATGAAAAGTCCCATGCACAACCAGAAAGAAGCATCTCTTATTAGGGCTCCAAAAGTTAACGTTAAAAATCTTTATTCATGCCATTTTCACTTCATTCTTTTTCTTGAAATTATCAATATCAGGATTTCCGTCCTTTTACAGCATTCTTTCCATTTAACAATAATTTCAGCTCTAGCTCCTCCCCAGACTCTTGACAGGCATCCCTTCCACAGAAGTTTAAGTGAGTCATGCATTAAACTGAGGCAACGCCCTCCACAGACTTTTAAATCACTCATATTAAAGAAGCATTTGCAATGCAATAGATCTCGCGTTTACGCAAGTTTAAGCCATTGGCATTGTAAATGACAATGCCTTTTATGTTTTAAAACCAAAACATAAATAAAAAGCATTGTCATTTATAATGCCAATAGCATAAACTAGTGTAAATATGAGACCTATCCTCTCCATCCATCCATCCCCTCCACTCCACTCCATCCATCCATCCATCCATCCATCCCCCCACTCCATCCATCCATCCATCCCCTCCACTCCATCCATCCATCCATCCATCCATCCATCCCCCCACTCCATCCATCCATCCATCCCCTCCACTCCATCCATCCATCCATCCCTCACTCCATCCATCCATCCCCCACTCCATCCATCCATCCATCCCCTCCACTCCATCCATCCATCAATCCATCCATCCATCCCCACTCCATCGCTATCATCTTGCAAATCATCTTTATACACCAATACAGACTTTGTTAAAAATGTAATGCAACACATTGTCATATACAATGCCAATAACTCAAACTTTAATGCTGCGAGACCTATTGCATTGCAAATGCTTGTATTTATTTCCTTCTAATGCCTCTGTAAATGCATGTCCCATTAACACCCCTTTGGGTATGCAGCTTGCATTAGGACTGTGAACTCAATCTGTTTTAAATCCTTGTAAGTGAAGCAGTGGCGGTGCCGTTGTGTTTAAGCGGATTTGTATGTCGGTTTATTTAGTTGTTATGGCTGCGGGCGCGCTGCCCTTTGACCTCTTCAGAGGGTTTCAGACTCTGGGACGGAGCTGCCGAAAAGAAATGTCTTACATTATATAATGCAAACAGGGCAGTAAATCTCCCCCAAAATAACCCTTTCTTGACTCTCTCCTACTCTACTCCTCCTTGCATCATCTGACACCTCTTGCTACTATACCTATCCCCAAAACAAGCCTTTCTAAACTCTTCCCTCTGACTCCCCCTCTCTAAAACTCCCTTTTACATCCAAAAGCCTCCTCCTACTGCTAAGACCTAAAAACAAAACAAACAAAATAATCCTTCACCCTTTTATCCCTCCACTATCCTTTTCAATAAAAATTAACAGACTAACATGTTCACTTCTGAAATTCCACATTTAACTATACTAATTCACCACTAATCCTTTATGGGTTCCGGAATGGCATGCTTCAACACCCATCAGGGGTAACAAGTGCTATATGAATGCAAAACTTTCTTCCCCTTTTATCCCTCCACTACCCTTCTCACTCCAAAGAAATGACTAATATCCACCACTGAGATTACTTTCTTATTTCACCATACTAATTCACCACTAATCCTTTATGGGCTTCCGGAGTAGCGTGGTTCAACACCCATCAGGGGTAACAAGCGCTAACAAGCGCTATATAAATACAAACCTTTTTTCCTCCTCTATCCTTCTGCTATCATTCCAAATCCAAATAACTGACTAACCTATCCACCAATTAAAATATACTTACATGTTTCACTATACTAATTCAACACTAATCCTCTATGGGTCCCGGAGTAGCGTGCTACTCGCCGAAAAAGCGCTTCGACGCCTCGTCAGGGGTAGTAAGCGCTATATAAATGCAAATACAATACATCAGGACACCCTGCCAACGCTTAGGCCATCAACCTACTTTCTTTTAAAACTGATATTAGCAGTGTGAAGTAAGCTAAAAGGTACACGTGGCGCTTTACAAAGCTCCTAAATAAATATATACGATGTTTAGTATTCAGTTCCATTTGCCGCCCAGAGATTCTCAGGTCCTCTACTTCCTTAGGTTAATATTTGGGCTCCGCCTCCCGCCAGCTCCTTTGCAGACACGGCCCCGCCCGAGGCACGCTTCCCGCGGCGCGGAACGGCCACAAAAAGAGGCTTTAAATCTGGTTGACTTGTAATCCTATTTTAAGACGTTTTGGCCTGGCGCCTAATGAACGCGTTGAGATGCAGGGGGTGGTGGATCCGCGGGCGGGAACGCACCAGCCGCAATAACTTAAATGGCCGTTGGGAGAGCAGATGATAGACTGCGCTTGGACGAGGGGGCCGAGGCTAGTAATTAGACGCCCCGCGCCAGTGCTTGCAATTGACTAACTATCGGTTCTCGCGAGAGGTGGTTCTGGCTTTATTACATCGGACTGGGCTGTGCCCACCTCACTTGCTCTGCCCAGGGACAACTTAAGGATTTTGGTGGCCCTAGGCCAATCGTTTTTTGGGGGCCCCTGTTCAGAACAGCTCTGAATTTATGATCCAGTTTCAGCTCTTTCAAGCCCTCTTTTGCCAGGTCACTGACAGTGCACAGGCACAATGGTGCACAGTCTAAATGCGTTTACATCTAATATTAAGGAGTAGTGGCATATGTTTTCAATTTTGTACCATGGCAGCAGTTCACTAATGTTATTGCAAATAATCTCCATGACACCCTACCATTTCTCATATGTGAGGTCCTGTTTTGATCTAAAAGAAACCTTTTTTGATGGCTCTTGCATGAAACATAAGCACATTTTTCTGCAAAATGGCAGTAATATAGTCTCACACATTAAAAATAAATTTAGGGGAAAAGGTATTTAAAACCATCTGTTTAAAAATTATTCTAAGTAATTGGGGAAAGACTCTCTGCAGAACAGAGCTCAGTCTATCAGGGGGCTCCCTGAAAGGCTGGGACCCTGGGCCAGAGCCCATTTTGCCCATGCCGTAACACATCTCTGGCTCTGCTGCCAACATCAGATTGTCTTGCCGGGTGTTAACAATGTGCTCGAACCCTTGCCTATGAACCCTTCGATGGAAGTTAATGTGCTGCCATCTATGGTGGGCTGCATATTTAAAACAAGAAAATTACCTTCGCAAAACTATATTAAACAAGGTTTGGCAAAGCTAATAGTACCGTAATTGGCACTCGCCTTTTGGCTTTGTCAATGCCTATATTATGGTTTTTTTACATTGTTGTGGAGCTGCTGGGCCATCACCAATATATTTGAAAAAGTTGGCTAAAGGCAAAAGACTTTTTTGTCCCAAAAATCGCAGCTTACTGTAGTAGACTCTGCCACTGAAGAGAACTTCTTTGTGTGTGGATGTACTCGTGTGAAAGGGACGAATGCTGTAACTCACAGAAACTCAGCCAATGGCTGAAGTAGGCTGCTCTGTGCCCCCTGAAGCATTCTGTAGTGGGTAGAAGAGAAATGTGAATGGCACAACAATATACTGGTGAATGGAGAGGTCTGGCTGGGATCCTTTATGACAAAAGTATATCATGTGTATGATTTTAGTGAAATCAAAAGGTCTTCGCTGATAACAAACTTAAAAACATGAAATAAAAAAATTCAATGAAAATGTTTTATTTCGGTCAGTATGACCTTGAAAGTACAAGCTTCTAAAACCAATCATATATTAAAATACATAAAGGCATACAGATAGCAATTTAGATCACTTTAAAAATCACTATAAACCTAAATATTTAATTTGAATACCTTCATACATTGTAAAAATTATATTTTTTGGGTGATATTGCTAAGCGGTAAATACATATTAATTTCAGAAAGTGCATAGTACAATAAATAAATAAATACATTAGCTAAAAAGGGAGATTCATAAAAAAGGGACAGGCCCATAAATTAAAACAGTGAGCTTATTCACGGGCAGCAAATCTACTAAATTAATAAAAATAACATTGAATCCCTATAACAGATCCTACACCTCCTTGGATGATTTAAAAAAAACTCTCCTAGTACACCACATGGAAAACAGAAATCCAGCAACTGAGAAAACAATCGGAATGCTAAGGTCAGACCTGAGTATCCGAAATACCTCAAGGCAGTGCCTTGAGGTAAATACAATTAGGAATTGGTCTAATGGTCCTGTCATTAAGGCAAAGTGCTTTTTAGGCTGATGTTGTAAAATGCAGTCACTCATGGTGAGAAGAGTCAGTGGCTGAAGTGGGCTGACCCACTACCCCATGCTAGAATGTGTGTACACGCCTGTATGTGTGTGTGTGTGTGTGTGGGAGGGTACAGTGGACGCGTCAAACTCCGCCTCAACATCGTTTCTTCTGATTCACTGAATGCACTATGTTCATCAGAGAATACGAGGCTTAGGGATTAGTGAGATATGTTATGTTATGTTATGTTATCAGTTTTGTTGAGCGCGACAGCTGCCCCCGCAACGGGGCGTCCCGGCGCTAAGAACCGAAGCATAACCAGCTGTGGAAAAAAACGGAGGGAGGGGAAGGGGGAGGGGACTACAGAGGAGGAAAGAGGTGCGTTTTTACTGCTTTACGGAAAGCAGACAGATTGGTGAGGTGACGAATGTGGAGGGGCAAGGAGTTCCATAATTTCGCTCCCTTTACTCTGAAGGAGCGATCTCCGATACGGCAAAACTTTGTTCGAGGGACCACCACTAGATGTTGACCCATGGAACGAAGGTTGCGTTGGGGGTTATAAGGAGTAAGCAGCGATCGGAGTAGATCAGGGCCATCCGTTCTAAGGATTTTAAAGGCGATGATAAGAGCCTTGAACTGGATGCGAGCTTCTATGGGCAGCCAATGGAGCCTCTGAATGGTGGCTCTGGCCGAACATCTTCTGGGCAGGCCTACAATTGCCCTGGCTGCTGAGTTCTGAATACGTTGGAATCTGGATAGCTCAGCTTTATTTGCGCCTAGGAGGAGGACGTTAGCATAGTCCAGCCGGGCAAGGATGGTGGCTTGAACAATGAGCTGCCTTGTCTTGGGGTCGAAGAAGCCCAGGATGGGGTTCAGGCTTCTCAGCAACCCAATACAAGTAGCTGCCACTTTTTTTGTGTGCGACTGGTAATTCAGTGCGGAGTCCAGCCATATTCCTAGGTTTTTTACCAAGGATTTTTGCAGGGGGGTAGGACCAAGCAGGGGGGGCCACCAGTGTTCGTTCCAACCGCTCGTGTTCTTGCCCAGGAGTAGCACTTCTGTTTTTCCTGCATTGAGTTGCAGACAGTTTGCTGTCATCCAGTTGGCCACTGCGGCCAGCCCATCCCTAAATTTAGTGGACGTGGCAGAGGGTACTTCTGTGAGGGTGATTACCAGCTGGGTATCGTCAGCGTATGAAACTAGTGTAAGGTCCCATTCTTTGGCCACATCCGCAAGCGGTTGCATGTACACATTAAAAAGGGATGGACTAAGCGCAGAGCCCTGGTGAACTCCTTGGCCTATTGCATGGGGTTGGGAAATAAAAGGGGGGGCTGACACGCGAAAAGATCTGCTCGTGAGAAATGACCGAAACCATTCCAGTGCCAGTTCACTGATCCCTATGCTCTCCAGGCGACCCAGTAGGATATCATGGGAGACCGTGTCGAATGCTGCGCTGAGATCGAGCAATATCAGCGCAGCACTCTGACCGGTGTCCATAATCCTCCGGAGTTGTTCTGTGGTGGCAAGAAGGGCGGATTCCGTACTATGCCCAGGCCTGAACCCGTGTTGGAAAGGGTCCAAGATGTTGTTTTTGGCCAAATGGTCAGTGAGTACGGCATTCGCATGGGCTTCAGCTAATTTAGATACCCACGGAAGCAGTGAAACTGGTCTGTAGTTTTCCGGTTTAGCAGGGTCTAGAGTGGGTTTTTTAATAATGGGAGTAACCCAGGCCTGTTTCCAACAAGTGGGCACAGTAGCTGATGCGAAAGAAAGATTAAGGAGTTTAGCCAATGAGGGTAGGAAGAAGTCCAATGCCTTTAGGAAGTGGGCTGGTCTCATGGGGTCTGAGGGAGAACCCGATTTCACCTTTCTGCAGATAGTAACTAGGTTTTCAAGAGAGATAGCCGGTAGGGAGGTGAGCTTAGGGCCTCGGAGGGCCTCACAGGGATCAGCGGTTCCGACAGAGGAAGTATGAGAGAAGGTGTTCTAGATCTTCCTCACCTTTTCTGTGAAAAAGGTGGCCAGCTCCTCGCACTGTTGAGTGGACGAGATGCATGAGGCTTGGTTGCCACCGTTTTGTAATTTTTGCACCAATTTAAAAATAGTTTTCGTGGGGTTGGGGCTGGACTCAATTTCTTTAGCATAAAAAGAGGCCCGAGACATGCGGATAGCTTTGTGGTATCGCTTGAGTTTGGCCAGATAACATGCTTTCTCCTCGTCCCTATAATCTTTCCTCCACTGGCGTTCAGCCTTTTTACACTCTTTCCTGATATTTTTCAAATTCTCATCATACCATGGGTTAGAGGGGGTACTTCGTCCTCTAGTCCATTTAGCTGGTATGGTAATGTCAAGTCCTTTCGTAATCCACTCTTGAAACGCAGCGTATGCCATATTGATGTCACTCGTACTATCCAGATTAGGTTCACCTAAACTGGCAGGGAAGTCCGTATTGTGAAGTTTATGCCAGGGCCGATTAAAACGGGAGACGGGCAGCGCTTTTTTGGGCTGAGTGGCGGTCGTGATCACAAATGTGACCAGAAAGTGGTCTGTCCATCCCATAGGTTTGGGAGGGTCCACCTCCACTTCCAGAATATTGGTAAAGACCGGGTCGAGTAGGTGGCCAGCCGAGTGAGTGGGGGATAGTATACGAGGGGTCAGTTGAAGTGCAGTGAGGTCTGTTAGGAGGTTACTAATGGTCGGATCCCCGAGGGCATCAAAATGGAGGTTTAAATCCCCCAAGATCGTAAAGTTAGGTGAGCTGGCAATTAGGGCATGGGCTGTCTCTAGGAATTCCTCTATAAATTTGGAGGTGGGTCCCGGGGGTCTATAGATGAGAAGTCCAGTTAGGGAGAAGTGAGGGCTAGTAGTAATTTTAAAACGAGCGCACTCGCATCCCGTAATGTCTTCCTTCACAAATGTGCAATTATATGACGTTCTATGTATTACCGCAATACCGCCTCCTCTTGAGTCTCTATTAATAGAGGTCATCGAGAAACCAGCCGGCAGCGTGAGATTAGGGATGCTGGTGAGTTCATCTTTAAGCCATGTTTCGCTTAGAAACAAGATGTCTGGGTTGTCCTCTGTAAGGAGCGTATGAACCTCAGGGTGATGTTTAACTAGGGACCTGACATTAAGGTGAGATATTGTCAGCGAGGAAAGCTTCCTACTAGTAACCCTGTGTCTTGGGAGATTAGGTTCTGCAGTAAGTAAGTTACAGGACTTACAATAGAGGGCGGTCTGTCCCAAGCAGCCTTCTAGTTTGTCACATCGTTGGCCTGGGTTCAGTCATATCTGCCTCATGTTCAGACTCTGGCCTAGAGACTGGCTATCCGGGGCTCTACAGCATTGCTCCCCCTCCCCCAATCAGCTTAAAAGAGGTTCTGGTTTAGAGGCGTTCTGTCACACCCCCCAGATGTAGCTTTGCCCCATTTCCTTCTCAATTAAGCACAGACACAAAGTCACTGAAGGGAAGCTCTCGCTTGGTTACACAAGGCTGAGGCTACCCTTCTTAACCCACCTCTGGTTCAGTAAGGGGCGCTCTTGAGTCTCCTTGTTCATGGTGGGTGGTAGTCTGAACAGCTGACCCAGGCATTTGGAACAGGTACACTTGACGCATACACGACCATGCCATCTTGGCATCTCCCCACGGGAGTAATAGAGTGGTACCCACCCACTAACCACCTACCAGAATCCTCGAAAGAGAGTCTTGCATTCTCTGTTCCTTTTGGGAGTTCCCATGTCTTCCCTTTTTAGCAGCACCCACTGTTTCCTCAGAGTCCCTTGCAGCAGGCACTTAGGCCGCTGAGCTTTCTTGCCAACTTGACTGTTCGAAGTTTGCAAGCAAATGCATTTATTTATTTATTTTATTTATTTTGAAAGTTTTATATAGCGCGAACAAGATCTTTGCAGATATCAGAGCGCTTCACAGCCGAAAGGAACAACGTGTGAATAAATGACAATTGGGGTGGGGGAGGTACATGTGGGAGCATAGTCAGCCAGATACATCAATAATGATACAAGTACAAATAATTGATAGCGTAAACCCACAGGCAGGTCATTAACACGAGTAAATACAGAATGGAAAAAAAAAAAGATCAGTGGAACTGAGTGGTCTGTAAATAACATCCCCAGTAATGATTCAAGTGTATTTAGCCATGAGGATAGCTTTTACTTCTCTCTTAAAAATTATGGTAGAGGAGATGAGCCTTATTTCAGGGGGGAGTGAGTTCCAGATCCTGGGTGCCATTCCTGAGAAGGAGCGTTTGTACGTTTTTTCCTTGCGGAATCTTTGGGGCTTTAGCAAAAGATTGTTTGTGCCTCTGGTGTTGCTGGAGCCTCCAGAAATCGTCAGCTTCTGGGCGAGGTATCCGGGTGAGCTCAGGTGGACAGCCTTGTGCGTCATGCAGGCGATTTTCAGATGTATTCTGGCTTCAAAAGGCAGCCAGTTCAGGGCTTTCAGGTCAGGGGAAATGTGTGAGTGTTTTTTTGATCTGGTGATGAGTCTCGCTGCGGCGTTTAGAGAAGCTCTTAAGGGCGCCGTAGTAGTTAGGGGGAGACCGCATAGGACGATACTGCCGTAATCTATTCGAGGGATGACTAGAGATTGTACAGCAGTTTGGAAATCTTTGGCTGGAAGGAAGGGTTTGAGTTTCCTTAATGTATTGATCTGGTAGTTCGCCCCCTTAGTTGCTTTGTTGATGTGTTCCTGCATGTTGAGGTTGGTGTCAAGTGTTATGCCTAACGATTTTGCTGAGTCCACGATGGTGGGATGAACATTGAGTGCGGTTAGGTGTTTAAGCCAGATTTGAGTGGTAGTGATCTTCGCAGGAGGTGAGATCAAGAGGAACTCTGTTTTAAGAGCATTGAGTTTAAGATGATTAGCGGCCAGCCATGATTGGGTGCTTCTAATCGTTGAATTCAAGAGCATAATGTCTTTGGGTGATTGTAGTTTGAGATAAAGTTGGGTGTCATCGGCGTACATGTGGAACTGAACATTGGATGCTTGTAGCAAGGTGGTGAGAGGTTCCATAACTAGGTTAAACAAAGTTGGGGATAGGGCGGATCCTTGTGGGACGCCTAGCGATACCGGTATTGGAGCAGACATCAAGTTGTTACTCTTGAATTTCTGCGATCTGTTGTGTAGAAAGGACGTGAACCACTTGAGTACAGTTCCAGATATACCCATTCTTGTCTTTAATAGATCGAGTAAGTTCTCGTGTTTGACGGTGTCAAATGCAGAAGAGAGATCAAGAAGGATAAGGAGGCAGGTATCATTTTGATCTAGGATTTGGAGGGCGTCGTCCATTATGTGAGTCATAGCAGTTTCTGTACTGTGGTCCGCTCTGAATCCTGATTGGTGAGGGTTGAGTAGATCAAACTGATTAATGTGTTTAGTCAATTGAGTTTGTGCGCATTTTTCCAACAATTTGGCAAGAGTCGGAATATTGGTAATGGGACGGTAATTATTTAGATCAGAGGGGTCGGCTGTAGGTTTCTTTAGTAGAGGTGTGACTTGTCCAACTTTGAGGGAGTCGGGGATGGTCCCTTGTTGAAGTGAGCTGTTGATAATTTTAGTCCAGAGTGGGAGGAGCGACGGGGTAAGGTCTTTAACAGCGTTGGCAGGAAGGGGGTCCGTGAGGTGATTGGCTGGTTTCACGGTGCTGAGCAGTCTAACAATTTCATCTTCCGAGTAGGTGACAAAGGATGACCATGTAGCATTGTTTTTTGGTTCAGTGGGTGCTGTGCAGAGGGGTTTGGGGTAGAGACTTACGTCAATGAGGAGCTCGTTCCTTATGTTGTCTGTTTTTTGGATAAAGAAAGAGGCGAAGTGTTCACAGGAGGGAGCTTCGCCCACATTGCTGAGTTGTTGGGGTTGTTCCTTGGATTGTGATCTGATTAGCTCAAACAGCTTTCTCGGACGATTTTTGGCTTGGTCGAGCTGACGGCTGAAAAAATCTGATTTTGAGCGTTTTATTTTCCTGAAGTAAGCATTTCTCTTTTTCTTCAGAGTTTTTAAGTGCAGTGCAGAGGGAGCTGATCTCCAGGTGCGCTCTGCCATTCGCATGGCCCGTCTGTCGCCATTGAGACTCCCGTCGTAACAAGGATTGGACATTTTTGTGGATGCTCTTTTTAGCTGCATAGGTGCAGCTTCATTGACTATAGAGGTCATAGCGTTGAGATAGTGATCCGTCAAGGATTGGACATCCGTAACGCCAGTAGGAGGAAGTAAAAGATTGCAGCTGTTGGGGGGTAGAGAGTTTGGGTTGAGTTTTTTCAGGTCTCTTTTCCAGACTTTGGGCTTGACGGATTGAACCGTGTTAAATCTTACTTTTTCGTTGATGAAGAATGTGACAATATGATGATCAGACCAGTCACAGGGTTTGATAGAATCAAGTTGGATAGAGTCCTCTTTGGAGATGATAAGGTCGATGATAGAGCCTTTCTCATGGGTTGTGCTGTTGCATCTTGTATGGAACTGGAAACAAGCATCCTGGGACCTGTTTCGGGGTCACACCCCTCATCAGCCAGGCTAGCTTGAATCCAGTGGAAAAGTGAGCAAGAGACCCACGTCTGTCCATACCCTGACAACCTAGGGCGACCAAAGCAAACACAAGGAGATGATGGACGGCCCGGTCCAGGGAAGACCTGGCTAGGCAGTTCGGTCTGGACTGTTCCCATGAGGCACAGGGTCAAGACTATGGCTGGGTCTGAACTGAGGTGGCGAAGTGAGGTAAAGGAGGATGATGGATTCAACCCAGATCTGTGACTGGGGTGAGTGCCTGAAAAGTTTCAGCGCTCTGCCCATCATCTCCTTGCGGTGCTTTGTTTGCCCTAAGTTGGCAGGGTATGCCCAGACGTGGGCCCCTTGCTCACTTTGCCACTGGATTCAAGCTAGCCTGGCTGATGAGGGGTGTTACACTGCAACCAGTCCCAAGATGCTTGTTTCCGGTCCAGGTAAGACCTGGCCTCGCAGTTCGGTCTGGACTTTTCCTATGAGGCACAGGGTCAAGACTGCTTTGCATGTGGCTGCGTCTGAATTGGGGTGACGAAGTGAGCTAAAGAACGATGATGGATTCAACCCAGATCTGTGACTGAAGGTGAGTGTCTGAAAAGTTTCAGCACTCTGTCCACCATCTCCTTGTGTTTGTTTTATTGAGCAGGACATAAGTCTACACTTGTGAGAACCCCCATGGGGAGATGGTTGTTTACCTGCTTTTGCCTCGAGCGAGAGTAGACGATGGCTGTTTACAAGATGCAACAAACTTCAAAGTTGGTGAGGAAATGCTTGAATTAATCCTGGCCACTGGCAGTCACCTGGATTTGCATTCCTGCCAATCGACCAGCCATATGCAAATCAGTCTTGGTTCTGCTCCAATAACAACAGTCCAGTGTGAGCTGCCAGGCCTGGACAAGGTGAGGATGTAAACAGCGTGAGACTAGCTTCGACCTCGTTAATCTTGCACAAGTGCTGTGGCAGAGTGAACACCGGACCCATGCGTGGACATCTAGTGCAACAAACAACAAAGTGGTGGAAGGATTGCTTAACTGGATCACCGCTCTGGAGATCTGTCGCGGATGCATCCCAGCCCATCATTTTTCACCCGCTGTGTCACTCCAAACAGAGGCCGGCCATATGCAAATCAGACTTGCTCCTTGTCCTATAAGAATAGTCCAGTCCTCACTGCTATGCAAGGTCCTCTGCAGACCACACATTGAGCACTGAATGCACACAATCTATACCAAGAACACAATATTAGCATTTGCCGAGCCAGATAAAATGGTGCAGATTTTGGATTAGTAAAATAGCATCCGAGCTCCCTAAAATTGGGATTAGACACAGCAAATCATGGCACGTTGTAGCTGGTTTCAGCTCCTTTGAGTTGGACAGCCATGGCCACTGTAACTAATCCAATAATGGATGGGCACATTATGTGGCTTTGGTGACTACATTTTGTGGCAGGAAATGGCAGAGCATTTCAAAATAGCTAGATATTGATGCAAGACTACATGGAATGCAGTTTGACTTTAAACTTGAGATAAAAGGGCTCCCAAAGCTATGGGAAATGTATAGGTTTTCTTTGGGTTTTTTTATACCTCAGCAGATCCTACATAAAAAAAAATTTCCTGATGTTGTCGTGCATTCACTCAGACAACCCATATTTTTATTAATTCTGCCCTTGCCACTATTCAGAGTAAAATACCTATATAAAGTATATCAATATTGCTGTTGGCAGGCTGGTAGGGAAATGCATGTCTTTTTTGTCTTCAGTTTTGGATTTATGAGTGTTTGCATTTTAGGGTTTCTCCGAGAATCTCTTTCCAGCACAAACCACAGATGTGCAAACAGAATTATACAGCACATGTTCCTTACCTGGGAAGTTCACTAGGACTCGCATTGGCATTTATGACCTCAGACCCTAAAGCGGATGCCATACGTTTGGAATTCTTCTAAACTCTCAGAGCCCTCTTGTGGTAACTGATGCTTCCAGAAAGGGGACTGACTATAGGTCGTAAATACACATTTGTGTGAATCGTGAAGCAAGCTATTTTCATGTCGAGGAAAGAACCATATTTTACACCCTAACATTACAAATGTGCTGAGATGTCATTTCCTGCAGCAGAACGTCTGTTAAAGTGGGATATTTAACCCAGCTGGGCACAATGCCCACCTCTTTAATGCTGAATACAGTAATCTGCAGGTGAAGCTGACGAACATTTTCAAAGTGTTTAATGTTGTGGTGAGCTCTGTGTGCAGAGTGTGCACTAACCCTTCAAAGGCCTGAGACGGAAAGTGGGGTTTCTGTTGTTATGGGAGTCTGACATTATGCAGCAGAGAGTGGGTTAAGGGGCAAGTGTGAAACATCCAGAACTATGTGGGGAATAGAATGCAGCTGGCTCAGTCAAGTCCCAAGGAAACATCCAGCACTTGTGACACCAAAATTCACATAAGGTGTACATATGAATTACACAGTTTATATCAACATAGAATTTATCTTTTTGGTTTTGTGTAGCCTTATTTGATATTATCGTATTTGTGACAATATCAAGATGTTGCTTTTGCAAGTATAGAAAGCTGCCTGTACCGGGGGGGGCCTTAGGGGTGGGGAGGGTGGGTTCATTATAACCTCTGTAAACACTCAATAAAGAATAAAATAAAAATAAAAAAAATAGAATTTATATAATGTGTACTTGAGACAGTTTGCATAAAAGTATCAAGAGTTACCTCCAGCAGCATAGCAAATCCCAAATTTACACAGATGCTACAAACCCGCACTTTAGATGCAGGGGTGTCTCAAGGTTACAGGGTGGTAAGGCATGCACCTAAGTCAGCAGGGCTGTCCCTCATGTTACTTAGATTATACTCTGGGTGCCAGTGAGAGGGCAGCTTTGATTCAGGATGCACAGGAGTTAAAGGCTTGCACCTAAGACAGCAGCAGGGCTGTCCCTCATGCTGCATTGATGATACAGAGAGTAAATGAGACGCCTCTCGGGGTGCATGGGAGGGGATGGCTTGCACCATGGGTTGCAGGGTTGTCTCTCAGGTTACATAAAGGATACGGAGGCTGTGAATGATAGATGAGCCACCCACAGGATACACTGGAGTTAAAGGCTGGCGGGACGTCTCTCGGGTTCCATAAGTAACTCAGCAGGTGCAGATGGGACAGCAGGGCTATCCCTCGGGATGCACAGGTGATGCAGATGGAAGCCTCCCTCCGCTGGGAGGTGGCTGCAGACCACTGTTCTGATTTCTGTGTGGGTGTCGGTTGTAAGTAGCAGCACTGTCTTTACTTGTAACAAACGTGACCTGCGGATGCTGCCCTCAGCAGCACCCAGCAGAGCTCTCTCCGCGTGGTGTGTCTGGCTCCAAGAGACTGGTTGTTCTGTAGCAGGCACTACGTAAATTAGGTCACGCATACTTTAGATATTTGCACGTTGGCTCGTTAAAGGAGCTTTGTCGTGCTCTGGACAGCAGAGCTATCTAAGGCTGTAACATGCATGGCGAATTGAAGGAGTGTCATCCGTCTGTAAGGAGCTTGACTGTTTCTCATTCTGTAACACTTGTGCCTTGCTGAAGGTAAATATCACAATCATAAAATAGTCCCTGACAGGGGAGATTCACACAGAAAACAATGAATATAGGCCTGAAATCAGTGCTATATTAAAGCTGTCCAGCCGGACAGAAAATGTAATAATGTATCAAATCACATAAAACGCAATAATAAAGTGGGACTTGCTGAAGGTAAACACAGAGCTGTCTCTCAGTATCAGGGCACAAGTCCTAAAAAAAGAAGTGGGGGAACTAACCTAGTTAGGCAGTATGCAAGTGGCCTCCCGGCGCGCAACATCATGGCGCATAGCATCACACATGTCATCACAGCAATTGACATCATAGAAAGTGGCATCACAAGCCACAACTTTACAGGAAGTGGCACCACAAGAAGTGAGATCCGATCTAAAGCCCTCACATATATGTTTAGCAGTTCTATCATGTGTATGTTTGAGCACATTGCGAGGATAATAGCACAGTGAGCTATGGAAGATGATATGTGACTTCTACACCTTTCAATTCCCCAGTTTTATGTAACACATCCTGTACATTCATTTACAAACATATAAATTATTGTACATGTAATATGTTCCTTTAACCCGTTAAGTGCTGCCGTCGGCCGTTGAACGTTTGGAGCACTACCTGGCTGGTGCTGCGCACATTCAACGGCCGACGCAGCCCCGCCCGTTCTTTAAAACTGCCGGACTGCCACGAAAAAATGGCCGCGGTTAACGGGTTAAAGCACTCTGACACCCTGCATTGGGAAAAGTAGGACTATACAAGAAAAATAGTGCTACATAAACTTTTTCAACGGTGTAGTAAGCTCTATATGAATGCGATTTGCTTTGTGCAAATACTGGGAAAGACCAACACATCTGGCATTCTTACAGTGCATGCATATCTCATAAATAGGAACTGAACAGAGTGAAAATCTGCCTCTCTTAAGTATGTGTGAAGTGCTGACTAGGTGTGAGCCTTTGTTTACCCTCCACTTATGTACATCAGGTGTGAGGCTCCTGACTGCTCCTAGCCAAGAGCCTCGAACAAAAAAAGGCCTAATCCCCCCACTCAGATTCAGGCTTTGTTATGGGCTCAACAGGAGTCTTTTGCAAATGGAAAGCACATTATTCAGTGGGGCCCAAATGCTTGGCAGGGTGGACTGTGTTCACCCTGTGAAAATAGTGGGTGGAAGCTGCCCACCCGCGTGTACCCCAACTCGTGCCCTGCTCAGTATGCAACACCTATGACTTGTTATTGGAGAGTAGAGCTATCTTGGTGTCTGACACTGAGGGCTTGTCTGAGAAACTTCACTCAGCCGCCTGGCAGCACTTGAAGGTGTTTCTCTTCAGTGAACAGCAGAGCTATCTTGGAGTACGACACGTATGGCCTGTTAAGAGCGTTCATAAAAAGTCCAAGGTAGAATTGTGTGTGCCTTTAACACACGTGGCTTGATCTTAGTGGTAGACAGCCGAGAAGTCTCTCCTGTGTACCTACGCCTTGTGATTGCTGCTTAGCTCGGTCCAGTTCCTCCATCATAAACCGCGGGGAGGCGAAGAGACATACAGCGGATTGCGGCAGCCATCATGTGCCCCTGTGAGCCGGGGCCTGAGGAGGTGGTGGTGAGGTCGCAGGGAAATGTCCAACATCCAGGGCATTATTGTGTTCTGCTCCTCCAATATCACCTCCTCTCCAGTACTTGACATCCATAACAAAGTAGATCTGGGAGAGAACTCCCATTGGCTGGCACTGGTGGAATGTGCTTCTGATTGGAAGGAAAGGGCAGCGCTAACATTTGGGAAGGACTAGGAAGATCCACTTTGAATGCTTAATTCCTGATTCGTTTACAGAGATTTGAATCTAGCGTCCGCTTTCGAGATGACTCACTGTGTGATCTCTAGCATATCGGTGCCTCTGCTGGTGCAGTCTCCCGGTAGCAGCGCCCCTGAGCACCACAGGCCACTTTGGGGAGACTGAGTAACCTACAGGCAGTCGTTAGACCTTTCCTATCACTTTCTAGCAATGTGTCTGGGTCTTATGTCTTACCACTACCCGGGTCATGCCTCTTAGCTATGTCACACTTCCTGTGCTCAGCCTTTTAACAGTGAATCAGTGTTCAAATACTGCTATTTTTAGCATGTACGAGATGTAGGCCAGAGGCTGTGCTGGCCACTCTGGGGGCACAAGGCCAAAGTTCTGGTACCAGCTTCTCATCTTCACCACATTGTGTGATCCTGGGAAGGCCTCTTTTGACTCCTAGCTCAGATGTCCCATTGGGGCTTCGAACCAGAAATTCTTAGCTTTGTTTAAAAAGCACAAAAGACATTTAAACAATTTACATTTCGTGGGGAGGGCTGAGAAGGGGGGCAGAGCATACATTTTTGCCTCAGCTAGAGCAAGCTCAATAGGGTTATTCTGCCTTCGGCTGATGACAGAATAAAACAAGCATCTGCAAAGCAATCGGTCTCGCATTAGTAAAAGTTAGAGCTATTGGCGTTGCAAATGACAATGTTTTTTAGTCACGTTTCTTTTGTTTGCAGTGGAGTGATCATTTGACCTATCTAAAGAGATAGGAAGGAAAGAGGATGGAGTGGAAAGAGTGGAAAGCAGGGGTGGTACGAATAGTGCTTTGAAAGAAAGAGGAAAAACTGAATGTGTGCCCATGTAAAGTGGCCCTCCAGCACTGCAATTACACCAGTGCACGAGATAATAGGGGAAGTACACACGGGCGAGCACTTACCTGAATATTGTATGCATACTGCATTGTTAGCAACTTAGTAAATATTAAATATAAATATGATATGCCTTTTATGTCTATGTATGCGCTCCACCCACCTTTTGGAATGTTTAGGCGCTAAGAGAGGAGTAAAAGGGATGTGATAACGAGGAAAGGGGCAGAGAGAGAGTTGGGGGGACAGAGAGAGAGCTAGCAGGTGTCGGGGTGTAGTGAAAGCAAACAGAGGCAGCTGTTCATATGCAGTGGGCGTCTGGACTCTCTTCTTCAGGCAGCAATGGAGTGAGTCAGCCGGTCACCGCCCCCAGACTACTTTATGATATAATAATGAGAAACTGCATGTCACAAAATCAACCACCCGGGGCTCTCTCTTTATAATGGGCTGTAATCACATTGTAGCCATATGTTCATTGTAATTTGTTGTACTGGGGGTAAAAACACAAACCTGTTAAGATTTAATTAAGTAATCAGGGGACATAAAAGTAAATATGGGGGTGGGAGGCCACAGGGTGTCTGAACATGCAGGCTGCAAGGGGAGATGGACAGGGTGTTGTGCAGGTAAAACACACCTCTTCCCCAGGATAGCGTAAAATTGGAGGCAGCACAATATTGTGTATGGCTGATCAAGTCAAGCGCCAGGATACCCTTTGGGTGACAGTTTTGCGCTATACAAATATGCCATACATACATTGCACCAAAGGTCACTTTTACCCAGTGTGTTACGTGCAAAGCACAATAGCAGTGAGACCCTGGGACGACCCAGCTAGTGAGACAGCAGGTGTGAGGGGGGGGGGGGGTGGTGGGGTGGAGGGCACAGGGAGAGATGGAGATGGTGTTGTTCAGCTGCACCAAAGTTCACTTTTACCCTGCGCGTGGTGTGCATACCACATTAGCAGTGAGATCCTAGAAGGACCCAGCTCATGTGATGGCAGGGGCAGGTGGGGCAAAAAAGAAGAAAAACAAACAGAGGGGAAAGGACGGTCCATCGGGGTAAGGGAGCTCAAGAGGGATTGAGAGGGTGGGACAGTTGCCGAGCTCAGTTCTGTCCCACCTCATACAGGCCACAAGTGGTCAAGGGAGCTGCAGTGCGCCGTGAGGCTGCTGGGATCCGGAAATAGACGCGGCATGAAGGGTGAAGAGCACAAATCCGCTCCTGCGCTGGCAAGAGCTGTGCTAATGCAAAAAAAAATGTGCCCACCTTGGTATAAGATGAAGCGCAGCGGGCGCCGTGTTGATCAAAGATATCGTGTCTTTTGAAATGGCCGGCATGCTACCGCCATGCCAGTAACCAAACCGATAAAACCATGTGTTGAGATTTACAAATAAAGTTCCTGGACACAAAAAAAAGAACATGTAACAACAACGGCTGGATGAGAACTGCAAAAGTGATATCAGATTCACTCAGTGGATTACGTGGTGTTTGCTGGCAAAGCTGCCTGCTCTCTCCCACTGCCTCCTATGCATGCTCTCTGCTGCCCAGGCAGGAGTGAGCTCTCGAAGCAAACAAAAAAGAATATAGTGCCACAAACAAACATAAATAAAAAAAAATGAAGATCCCATATAACTGGGGCAGTCTGCTGTGAGGGTTTGAAACAATAAAAAGGCAGTACAAGCTAACCATATTCACCAATCAGAAGCAGCTATTTACAAAGGGCATTAACAGGAGCCAGTAGAAAAGATGGGGAGGGGCTTCAAGTCCATGTTCTAGACACAACATGTCTCGAAGATATGCGTGACGTCTCTTGGGAGCTGACAGGGGGCTCTGAGGGACACATGAAGCGGGTGATATTTCGATAGCAACAAACAAGTGAAGGTTCAGGCCAGCCCGATACATGTTCGGTGGCCCCTGACTCGTGCGGGCTTCCCTTCAGCACTGAGGGCCCTTGAGCGGCCCTAAAGAATCTTCAATCCCCAAGGACCTGCTCGCCCTCCAGCCAGGCTGTCCATTGTCTTTATTTCCCCCCCTTTGTTTCTCGATTCTTATTCCATGGACTGAAAGTGTACACGAGGTCATTAAAAGGTACTTAATTTGCGCTAGGTTAGGGCACCGACATTGTTTTTTGGGGACTGGCACTTACTTTTCTGCATCCAACTTTGCAAGAGAGAGAGAGGCAGAAAAGAAAGAAAGGAGCAGGAAGATATAAAACCACAGACAGAGGAGGCAGGGATGAAAAAGAAGAGCATGCGAGGGTGAGATAAAGAGGCAGGTGGTGTCGGTGGGGCATGGAAGAGGTTAAGCACAAGACCGGAGTGCCTTTCACTCTGACCTTGACTCGCCCTTCCCCCACTAGTAATAGCAAAATGCTTTCCTTCGTGATCCTTCACGGAGTCCCTTAGCTGAAACAGTAAAGCAGCTGCACCAGGCAGAGACGCCCACGAGGGAACAGCCCGCAGCCCCATGTTGTGTGTCAGCGCCTTTTATGAGCCCCTGTTTAGTATGACATTACCCGTATTTCCAAGGGGTTCCCAGGGAAACGAGCGAGGGCCTTGTGTGATTCCTGAGGTGATCACACTGTTGCTTGTTTTGAGGACGTATATCTTTTTTTCACGGTGCTGATGTTTGGAACAAACAAGAACACGTCATATCTCGCTTCGGAAACCGGAAGTGCAGCTGTGTGTGACAGGAAGTGTTATGTTAGGCGCGTCTTCAGAGAGCCTTTTTCTGTTGTGCAGTTGTTTTGGTACACAAACAGTGAAGAGACACAGTGCACACAAACAGGTGTATTTGTAATGTGTGTAATTGTGAAATAATGGCGCATCACACGCGCCGGATTTTACACAGCTTCTTGTGCCGCTCAATACACTCACTCTACACAGAGGTGACAAGGAGTTTACCTCATATACATCGCTTCGCACCGCACATCTAAGATTGCGAAGAACTTGCTAATATACAATTTAAGAGTAATCAATTTACTTACCTCGGAAGGATGAAAGACTGAGCCAGCCTTGCTGGGGTTCGAACTTGTGGCGTGCAGCTCGCCGGATGTTTCAGCAGTGAGCCTTCAACTCACTGGAGGGCCTTGACCTACATAATCAACATGGTGGCCATTTACACTAGATGGACCACTTGTGTTTTCTGGACTTGGTGTGCCTAGTGGCTCTTTGGACCGCTTCGACCTGCGGTAAGTTGCCTATAATGATGGAGTGGTCTTTTATCAGCCCACGCCGTGATGGTCTTTATTTAGTCCTGGTGTTGGCAAAGACCTTTTGATTTGACTAAAATTACATGTGAAATTCAATTATTGGGGCTTTTGGCCAGCCCTCTTCATTGGTACTCTACCACATCAAACAGTGAGTGGGCAGATGGTCAGTCCCCTTCAACCTTTGGCTAACGCACTGTTGGTGACCTTGTTCGGATTGTTCATAAGAGCATTTCCACAAGCAAAGTAGTTCCTTGCAGTGCCAGGGACTATTATGGCAATGTGTCATTTGTGAGTCCTAATAAACATTTTTGCTTATAGCCAATGTTTTTCATTCATATTGGCGAGGACTGCCCAGTTCCACAATAGTGAAGTTAGACAAACCTCTGTCAAAGCAGAACTATTGCCAGCGATAAAAGGCACACAGCGTCAGAACTACTGACTTTGCCAGTGCTTGTTGCTGTGTGGGCCAGTATCTTTTTACGGTTGCATAGCGTTGAGACGTATTGTTAGTTTACACTGGTTTTACAATCTGCACATTACTTACCATCGGTTGCCTTTATTGTCACTCTCATTCGCTTGCTTCTTGTTCGTGAGATAGTGTGGACTTTCCTTGCTCTTTGTTCGTTTGCCCCCCCCCTTTACATGGATGCATTATTACTTGTGTTCTTCCACTGCTTACTTTTTAAGTACTACTTTCTTTTTTTTTTGTTTCAAGTGTTGCATGCACCCACAAAATAGACGTGACTGGCTGCGTCACTTTTTTTTTGTATCCTTTAGATATGCTGCATAGCATCAGGGATGTAAAATGAGTACAGACCATTGAAAACGCCAATAAACCCCAAAGGAGAGACTTATAGGCTTTGCCAGTGCTTGTTAATGAGATGAGCATGAAGAAGGCTTGCTTCTTGGTGGGTCCAGCGGTCTGTTAGCCAAGGCGGGTCTACTGGTTGCTTTGACTTGTTGGGTTTCCGTGCAGTGTATCCCCATTTCATACACTCAAGTGGTCTAGGAAGGGCTGAGGCTAGGGCGGCTTTGCACCTTTTGCGCCCGAGGGCGTTGCTGTATTTTTACCAACCAGTGTGTGAATCCGTGAGTGAGTCTCAGTGTACAATGGATGCTCTGAGCCCACTAGTGTTCACATGTCCTCTGAGGCACATTATGCTCGCCCCTGCTGTCTCGATTTTATGGATTCCTCATGTCGTTTTTTGCATTTTTGTATTCTGATAGATAATACTGCTGAAAAGGACAACATGTGATCTGTGGAGGGGTATGAAATACCTGAACAGGTGTAACTCTATCCCGGCAACAGAAAGTGAGCCCAAGGTATTATTTCCTTTTCTGTCTTTCGAGCAAATCAGGACCAATTTGCCAGCTTTTCATCCTTCCAAGGTAGGCCTCCATAGGCAGTTAGTCTTTTGTTCCCAGTAAGACTCAGCACTTTTGCCCGCACTTCTTCATTCTGATAAAGCGACTCAAGAAAGTAAAAGTTTTAAATGGACTACATGTCCGTTCAGTTATTGGCTAGTACGGGAGGAAGACCATTCCCCTACATCGCGGCCAAGACCTGGAACAAACTCCCCCTCAGCATCAGACAAACCACCACATTGCCGGCATTCAGGAAGAGCCTCAATATCTGGCTCTTCGGATGAATCGGAGCTACCCGAACGACCTCCTTCCTCCAGCCCCTTGAGACCCTCACAGGTGAGTAGTGCGCTTTACAAATCCCTGATTGATTGATTGATTGACTATGCTGAGGCAGCCACAAATGAGGCCATTTGCGTGTTGGGGGCGCACAAGGCCAGCTTCATAGCGCGTCCCTGGTGCTTTGTGATAGTCCCTCTACACTGCACTGCGGTGGCAGGGGATTTGTGTCGTGTCAGCAAGCTGGTGATTGCTGTTAAGGACGCCGGACCCATATCTCAAAGGAAAGTAGGGCCTCTGATTCATATCCTTTTGGTGAGAAGCAATACCGGGTAATTAAAGCCATTTTTCTTTTCTTTTGAGGAGGGCGAGAGGTAAAGGAGTTAACCGACAGTAGCTCGCTATGTGTTCAGACGGCCAGGCAGCAATGACAACAATCTTAGTGGTAAACGATGCTCCGGACGCCATTGACTGGGCACAAATCAGCCGCCATGTTTGTTTGTCTGAAATGTCCTTCCCCCCTGCTCCTCCACTGAGTCACCGTGACCTCTGTCCGCCATATTGATGCAGGGCAGGCTGTCTCGTGAACACCAGCGAGGGGAATCCATCCACCCTAAAAAAATTCAAAACAACAAGAAGGAACTGGAAAAAGAAAGCACATAAACACATAGCAGCGCTCGTCCGTAGCAGTGAATATTACAAATAAATCTGTTGCTTCTTGTTGGAAGCCAGGTCTTGGGCCTCTTGCTTTATAGTAGTTTTACATATAGTACTAACGTTCCCGCCCTGTCTTTGGCTTCTCCATTGAGACCAAGAGGAGTGTCAGTTTGGATATTTCTGACAAGTATGCTCTAGAAATTAATTAGTTGTTTTCCATGTATCCTAGGGACCTTGGGTATATATTGTTTAGGTGTGTGTACAGAGTTTTATATAGCGCGAACTAGTAGCATAAGCAGCATAAGCATGTTGCTTTACACAGCCTGGAGCACTGTGCAAGCATAGTAATTGTGGGCTTCTTGGACGGGGCGGGATAGGATCATGAAAGACTACTACAGACGTGTTTGGTATTCTCCACCCTTACATAGCAGTCACTCCTCAAGATACACTGATTTACTTGACACCCGAACAACCACTCTGGACCTGGCGGGTCAGGCAGTAGGCCCCTTAAGTATCTATCACCAGTATTTCAGGGCTCTGCCATGCATAAGTGACCACCATTGCTAAAAAGCAGTTGATTCATATAGATGATAACATTCCTCCGCATGATTCACATAATAACCGCCAATGCAGCAGTTTCCCACTGGCACCGCAGAAATATCATCAGTATGACCTGTTCCCATTTTAGCATGCCGAGTGTATTTTGAAGTGCAAGTATTTTGTCCCTAGACATCAGCTTACCATTTTCTTAAAATTCACACCTGTTTTGTCATCAAATATGAGTTTTTAATTTTGGTAAGTTAATTTATGCTTCTGGAATTGCATCAATTTAGTCCTCAAATACCAGTTAATTCGGAATAAACTCTTTTTCAACTAAAACGAAGCAGTGTAATTGCCCGAAAAACACCTAAAGACTGAGCGGTTTTTAGGGACATTGTGCTAAGTATCTCAGATCTTAGTTGTGCCAATGTTCTGGGGTGTTTTCAACACCAGTAAACCCCGTCCCCTCAATAAAAAAAAAACGTACTGATACTCAGTTTTATTTTCAAGGGTTATGTTCCGATTTCTCACCTGTTCTTTAAAAACTCAAAAAAAACGAAATGCTCATGGTGAGGAGAGTGTAAACAAACACTTGCTGTTTGAGGGTGGGAGTGAGTAGCAGCGAGACACACGCGTCACCCATTGAGAGTGGTCTCTTCCCTTGGAGTACAGCTCACTCATGACCACTCTTTATTATTCCGTGGGTTTAATTGGCAACTTGTGGTATCAAAAGGCCTCCGAAGCTCACTCCTGGGATCTTTTGTATTAGAGACATCCGTACTCTCTCTTTTGCTGTGGGAGGTCTGCTCGGTGCTATGTGTAAGAACCACCTTGATTCTCCAAGCCTCGGCCCATTGACTTAGTATTGTATGCTAGCATTTGTGTAGTGTTTACTGCCCCATTTATAGCTCTCCAGGCTTCACAGTGTAAGAAACACTGCACTTTGCTGGTAAGGCGTGCATTGAAGTGTGCAGCTTAGCAACTGTTGAGCAAACATGTAAGCACAAGGCCCCTGTTCCCCGCCAACAGGAAATAATGAAATTTGTTTTCCTTTCAAAGCTGAAGATCTCGGTTTTCGGGTTCAAAGTGTTGCCTTAAACCTTTGTCATAACCTATACAAATGTGTTGATTATTTACTTATCCATTAGCAGGTTTGTCCATTCTCGGCAGTATATATTTGGTATTTTATCAACAGGAGTTTATTTGTAAATTCATCGTGCCAGGAGATCTGCCTGTAAATTTACTTTTCCCTGAGATCTGCCTGTAAATTGACTTTTCAGTGCCTGCGGATTGTCGCAATTGCCTTCCTCTTCATCTCATTAATACATTTCTGGGCGCCTGATTGCCCAGAACAGCACATTTGTCGGTTTCTGCTCTGTCAGTGCGTCTTTTAAGCGCCGAAACCATACAAACTGGATGTCGCCATCGTAGGGAAGACCTTCAGCTGCAAACCGTACTTACATTGTTGATGTTCAAAGTGTATGTTGAATAAACATAAGTTGATGTGGTTCTGTCTGTGTTTATTATGTGTTTTGACCTTGTTGGGTTGGCGCGGACCAGTCTTCCTGCATGATTCACTGGTAATGGATGTTTTTACAGATATCCTGCCTGGCTAAACTTTGGCAGTGATAGTTTCCCGCAAGTGCAACGATTACTCCAAGAATAATTGTGCTTGAGGTATAAATTTAAAAGCTGGGCATGCGCAGTAAGAGTGACAGCGCAGTAGCTGGCATGAAGCCATTATCTACCAGAACCAGGAGTAAAGCAGGGGCCCTAGGTATATGGAGGGGAAGAAAGGAAGCAAGGGACCTATGGAAGAGCTCTTGGCATGGGCAGAGTTGGAAATACAGCAGGAGAATCCACGTAGTTCCCAAATGTTGCATAATGTGGAATGGCCTCAAATGTACATTACACTACATGATTTGAGGTCATTTGTTCGCATGGGAGACCAGATTGGACAGAAAGTGTCTTGCAAAGAGATTTTTTCTGCATAACTGCTCCCCTGTCATTGTTTTGTGTGACTTTATGTATGTAATGTATGGCTTCATGTGAAAAGTCAGACAATATATTGGCAACCTTATGTCATGCTAAAAGTGTAGTTTTCACAAACTTCCATGAGGAAAAAGCATGCATCCGTGCACGATCCTGACGGACTCATGGAATCCGCAAAATAAGAGCTTTTGTACAAGGGACACACTGCATCACCTCTGAATGCTTACGTTGGTCGCTGGTTGATTTTGGGTCCTCATGAAAAGAGCTAGATGGAGAGTGATGAAGCCCTACAGTCTTAAATGCTTAAAATGGTGAGAACTATTGTGGCAGCTTTATGGGCACACCAAGCAGTGAGGTCCCTCTTCAGCTCACCTGGTGGCATTGAGTGTTTGATCGCCCGACATCTCTCAGGAGCACGTTCGCTCTTCCGCCCCCAGCCCTACTTTGAGCATAGGTTCCACAGGGGCGACGTTGATCTCCTGAGTGATGCCTTCTTTCTTGTGATCCTGTTGTCAGAGTTGGATGGGGAAGTAGGACAGAGCACTTTAGTAAGTGCTCTGTCCTACTTCATCCTGTTTGGGTTGAATTTGCTCCTGAGCTCGGTGCTCTGTGTATGGTCATTCGCCTCCATTCTCGTTGCTGTGCTCCTCTCAAAAGGGGCTTTTCTTGAATGTTTGCAGAACTTTTATGTGTTTGTGTCTATTGCGGATCTTCCAGGTCCCCGGAACCCTTCAGGCCTTCCCTGTCTTCGTTCTCAGCTTCCAAAGCGGGCAGTATATGGAATACGAGGATGTTACATTGAGCCTCTGAGTAGCACTTCTCCCAGGCCCACCTTCTGTCTGTTTCCTCTGTGACTGCCAGTTTCTCATGCTTCACAGAGGCACCACTATCCTTGCTACTCACAATGAAACATTCCTCGTTTCTTCTGTAAAATCAGTCCATGAGGTGGACAGACAGATCAAACCCTTCTGTTTGCTTTCTCTGTCTTTTCAATCCTCTGACCTGTCTTGATATATCTTTGTGGAATTCTCTGACTGGGGTCAGCTCTGTCATTTTGGGGTCCCGGCCAGTCTTAGCTCTGTCTTGGTCTACCTAACTGTTGCCCCAGACCCTCCTAGAGTTTACGGGAGGTGACCCGTGGTCCTTCTCAGTTGTCCTTCTTGGCAGTGTTGGGCAACAGTGTCCGGCTGCACCAGTCTGTTCTCAATGGAGTCCACAGCCTTTGGAGGTTGTAGCTAGTGAAGTGTGAGCTAGCGGTGGCTCCCGCGTTGCTGCAAGCGGCGGTCCTGCACCCTTGGCACCTAGATAAATGCAAGGACCTTTGGTTTCTCCCATTAGCTCGCTTCTTCATGAATCTGCACCTGTACCTTTACTTCTGCGAGGCCCCGTACCCCTATAACTGTTAGTGTGCCCCAATTGAGGTTGGGGTCGCACACTACTCACACACCAGCGGGATCACCCCTAAGGACTGTGGTAAGTGTAGTTCGTGTTCCGCGATGCATCTTCTTTCCATTCTCTGCTATCTTCGCTATCTTCGCCATCCCTGCATCAGCAGGGATTAGGCTGTGTTCTGGGGTTGCCGGTGGCTGCCAAATATTGCCAGGTTTAGTACCACTCAGGCGCGCAGGTGTGGGGTCCCAGGCTCGTCAGCCAACTGCTCGAGGGAGCTTTAACATTACAATTGGGGGTGGGGTCGCACACTACTCACACACCAGCGGGATCGCCCCTAAGGACTGTGGTAAGTGTAGTTCGTGTTCCGCGATGCATCTTCTTTCGATTCTCTGCTATCTTCGCCATCCTTGCATCAGCAGGGATTAGGCCGTGTTCTGGGGTTGCCGATGGCTGCCAAATATTGCCAGGTTTAGTACCACTCAGGCGCGCAGGTGCGGGGTCCCAGGCTCGTCAGCCAACTGCTCGAGGGAGCTTTAACATTACAATTGGGGGTGGGGTCGCACACTACTCACACACCAGCGGGATCGCCCCTGAGGACTGTGGTAAGTGTAGTTCGTGTTCCGCGATGCATCTTCTTTCGATTCTCTGCTATCTTCGCTATCTTCGCCATCCCTGCATTAGTGTGCCCCGCTTGCATTGCTCATCAGTAATGTGTGCACGTGACATATTACACACCAGTAGGGTTGTTACAAGCTCCGCCCTGTTCCTTCATACCTCTCTGGCACCGCCCTTGACCGTCCTTCTGGTCATTGGGCAGCAGGAACTGCAGGTGACCCTGGTTCTAGATCCCGGATCACTTGATCTAGATTCAACTGCGCGCCTTTTCATATCTTCTCGGCAGCAAACGGAAGGCTGGTGAGGGGTGAAGTGTGTCAACTAACTGCTGTCATCGGCGACGGTAGGATGTCACTTCCTCCCTGCTTTTGTGGCCCTCATCCCAGTCAGGACAAGAGCACGTGCTCCTTTTAATCTGTCTGAGTCTGTTCATCTTCCAGTTGTGGAGTTTTTGTGATTTTTCACTTTTTGGGCCATGAATAAATATGACAGAAAGGACATTCTCGAAGATTGAAGACCTGACATCATTCCGAGGCGGGCACACTGAGATAGACACTGACTGCATCCAGTCAGAGCCACTGGAAATACAAAGCAACAGGGACTAAATTATGCGGACTGAAAACCATATTCTGAGCCCGTATTTCCCTATTTGGTTTTTTTAACACGCCTTAATTTGATCTGAGCAAAATTTACGCTTCATATGTTCCAGTTTAACAGCTGAATGCAATTGAATCAGTTAACCTTTTCAAAGAGACTGGGTTGCAACATGTGTGCGGTGCATTTTAGTAACTTTTGACCCATTTGAGTTAGAAACATTATGTGTTGACCTCTGCAAATTATGCAGCGAATGACTGATTGTGTGGCAAACCCATAATTGTGCGGCAAATGCAGCGGCTGCAGCATTCAAGTGGCCCTGGATATAGCGCACCAGAATCTCTGCCTCGCTGTGATTTGATGAGTACTTATTACAAAACAAGATCTGGTATTGGTTCCTCAAATCCTACTTGTATAAATGATACTTCTGCATAAAAGCAGACACTTGAAGCTCGCCATTTTTAAACCACCACGTGCCTGTTTCTGATGAGCTATTTTAGTTGAATGTCTGACCAGTGCTTATAAAAAGAAGGATGTCACGAGTACAGCAGAAAGATGGCGCGTGCCCGGCCAGCCGCAGACAGCAAGGCTCAAGGCATAAAGCGCCTATTATTCTAAGCTGGAACCTCTGCCCTGCCTTGAGCTATTGTAAGGCGGAGAGACTGTGTCTCTGGGTGCACCGCGCTCTGCTTACTTGTGCAGTGCATACTTGCATAGTGCCCTCATTCAGGAATCCTGTTCATTCGCTGGCATCAGTCATGTTTCTCATACAAACTGTAAATATATTAAAATATGCACCTACTGTGCACATAAAAACAGTGCTTAATTTGTGCCGGTGTTTGCAGGCGGTGGGCACCAGCACACATTTTTTGAGTCCTGGACTTCTTTTTCATCATTACATTTTAACTGAGCGCAAGAGAGACACGCTGGTAAGGAAGTAAGGAGGAAGGGAAAAATGGGAAAACAGGGACAAATGTAAATGGCGGAGATGGGCAAGACCTTTCAGGAGTTGGGCAAAGGGGCAGGTTCTGTTGGGCGGTGGAAGAAAGAGTCATGAGGTGGAAACGAACCAAGACCAGTGGCATAAAATTGGCCCTAGTGGTTGGTAGATGGCGAGCTCCAGGGGGCCCCCTCCGGCACGGTGCACGTGAGACAGGCCCCTGGGTCTAGAGCGTGGGGGGGGACTCCATGCACTTAGCAGGGGGGGCCCTTAAGTTTCGTTACCCCACTGACCCAGACAGCCTTGGTATTTAGGGACTCCTGTGATCCATGCTTCCTGGAAAGTCTTTGCATCCATGCACTGCAGCAAACGCCACAGAGCGCTTAGCAGACTCTTCGAGGAGCCGCAAGCCCAAGGGACAGCTAAAGGATGGTTTGGTCCTTTTGTTGCCAGTACTAGTTCTGGAAGTTATACATTGTGGTTTACTATTGAGGAGATTAATTAAAGAGGCGTGCTCTTAAGGAAATGCACAAAGAACCCTAAACAATGATTGACTTCTGTTACATTTCCGCTATAAATAACCTCTAAAGGGTGCAAAATGCAAAAAAAGGCATAGTTGATGGAAGTTATAAACTAAAGAGGGCTCTAATGGCATGTAACTAAATATTGAAGGGTTGTGAACTGTGGCTCTGCTGGTGGTAGATTGCATTTTTTTGTTTTGCTTTGTGTTGTGCTGGTAGTCTATTACTTCCAGATATCCTTGCCTTCAGGGAAGACCTGGTCTCGTTAGTAGCACTAGTTGCACTGCTAGTAGCAGGCATGGTCAAGCAACTGGCCAATATTGACGTGTCCATGACATCGCCACGCCATGAGCTAGCTACATTTTGTCGGTACTGGCTGATACCATCAAGTATTTGGCGATCATTGAAACGTTATTGAACATTATTGGCAACAATGTGTTATATTGTTTGCAATATTGTCAAATATTCTGAAAATATTGAAATGTTACTTTGTTGTCAGGTTATTGCCGGCATTGTCACGGCTCTAGCAGAATGGTCATGGCTGTGGCAAATATTGACATGGTAATGGCATTGCCGGGTCATTGGCAGCCTTGTGACGTTGTTGGCGATATTGTCACTTTACTAACATACATTGGTAAGTAAGTGGGTAATATCGACTTACTGATCTTGTCGTTGCCAGCATTGTCTTGCTGTTGTCAGGCGCTCGGGTTATATTGTTGCATTATTGAGAATGTCCGGGAAGCCCAGGTCTTGCCCCCAGGAGCAAACAGACTTTCTGAGCATTTGACCTGAATGAAATGAATCCTTTTCCATTCGTTTTCCCTATTCTCCGGTTAGCTTGTTTCCAGGAATCCCAAATGTTATGTATATGATGTTCGTAAGCCGTAGGAGCTTAAAACTGGATCACATATGGGCCAGTGAAAAAAGAAGACCATTCATCCCCCAGACATTGAAGTTTTAAAGAAGTGGGAAACTATCTAACAAAATAGCAAACACAAAATTGAGTTTGCACGTGATAAGGCTGTTTACTGTATAAATGATCATTTAGTGCATTTCATTTGGCCTAGGGAAGCATACTTTGGGGTTCCGTGGAGTGAGGTTGCACAAAAGGGAGTTTCTTTTGTTCTAGGTTTAGGGGAGCAGGCAGCAGACGGGGGTTGGACGCAGAGGTGGGAAAGAGTATGTTTATGGCATGCACAGCCAGACATATTTACTTTCACATGGGACATTCTCAGATTATATACTGATTTGATTTTACTACGGCAGACATCTCTAAATGGTAAGGAAACTTTCGTGTGCTGGTCACATCCCACGTTTAGCAGGTACACTCCGAGTGTTTGCATACCCAGGCAGGGTATTGCCTTCCTCACATCATTGGTCCACACTCTCATGTTACTGGCAGACATGATCAACTTACCTGCACACATTGTCCCTTGTTTGGTTGACACAGTGTTGTTCGATGCAGATATTGTCCTATTAGTTGCACATGATAGCGGCACGTGAATAACATCCAGCCTTCACTGCTGATAAAGTTATGATATTGAACATATTTTCACATCATTGGTGGTGCTTCATTTGTGCCGGTGGTTGCAGGTGACGTGCCTTGGCACTTTCTTTGCACATTAACCCAGAGCAAGGTAGAGAAAGGCAGACAAAGAGGGAAGCGACAATAACAGGAAAACACTGATGAGAGAGAAAGGAGGGACGGAAAAGAACCTTCAAGAGTGAGACACCAACACAGGAATAATAATCCACATTTGTATAGTGCACAATCACCCGTTAGGGTCTCTAGGCGCTGGGGGCCGTCGGGAAGATTAAGCAAGCTATTGCCCAGAGTCGCATGGTGCTGGGCTAACCTGCCGCCGGAGACGGGGATCGAACCCTGATCCCCAGATTCCAGCGTCAGTCGCCCTGGCCGCGGCGCCACACCTCGGGTGGTAAAAGAAGGAGGCATGACTTGGAGGCAAGACTAAGCATCCTTGGTAACAGCAACTCTGCCATTTTGCAGAGCTCGTGGTGCGCCACTTATTTACAGGGGCCTAGTTTCAGGAGGGATGTTTGGGGTGTTACAACCCAATAAGAAATTTATTTTGTAGCAACGAGTTGTGTACTGGTGCTTTCTGGGGGTATGAAAAGGTGTCTGTTGGATTTCACTCGGAATTCTCTCTCTCTCTCCTCCACCCCATCCCCATATTAATACTTGGTTAATTTGAAAACTACGTGTTTTTTCAGCGCGCTTTACAATACTCACTCCTCTCTCGTTCCATTGCTTCTGAAGCTCCCCTTGTGTCCTGCTTCTCATAACATATTTAACAAGATATCCCAGCGTGAATGTTGGGAAATCTGACGCCCCCGTTTATTTATATATGTATCTCTGTACAAATTAACCACTTTGTCGTTGCTGCCCAGACCTCAAGTTATTGATGTACACAGCCCTGCTGTTGGCAGATTTCCTGATACTCTTGTGACGCCTCTTGCTGCTGGTCACATTATGTTGTTGATGGACATTGTCAAGTTACTGTCAAGCATCACCAGTTTATTGGCAGTTAAGCTGGGCACATTATTGACTTGATCGCATTATCGCTGTACGCTTTGATGTCACTTAGGGATGCTCTCCACTGACTGCCCGCGCGGTCTCTTTAATGACTGATGCTCTGGTGTGAGGGGCACCTATGGCCATGCTTAGAAGGGACATTACTATGTTAAGTCACACCCACTCTCAACTGTATCGCAAGGCCTGTCACATTATTGATAGACATAAAAATGTTTTTAAGTTTTTCATTCAATTGATGCACTTAAAAATAGCGCAGCGTTAAAAACCATAGTCTCAGAGCACTTGCTGTTTAGCATCATTTGTTATAGACCTTGTCCCTTACGCTGGTGATGGGTATCTTTTCAAATTATGTGAATTGATGGTATTATTATTAATGATTGACACCCTCATGTTATTGCTTGTCACCCTTTGCTAATAACTGGCACCTCACATTAGTGGCTGCTGTCATACTGGGTTTGACAGGCGCCCCTTAGTTTTGGTCAAAAGCCCTATAGATATTGACAGACATTCTCATTAATACATGCTTGTGTCTGTCTTAGAAGGTAACACTGCCATCCTCTTCTCATTTACCAGCTTCCTCTTGTTACTGACTAGTGTCCTCACTCTGCTGGCCAGCCCCCTTCCTTTAAAGGCTGCCATCATGTTATTGACCAGCGCCCTACTATTGGTTAATTTCATTCAGGTATTGGCAGGCACCCCCTTGCGTTTTTTCACACACCTTCATGGTGTAATTGTATTTATATAGCGCTCCCTACCACTGACGATGTTCAAAGCGCTTTATGGTGAGTAGCGTACTACTCTAAAACCCAAGGTTGCTGGTTAATCCAGTGGTTAAACGTTGGTTATTGTGATTAGTCGTGTGCTCTCGTTAATACATGGCTGTGCCTGTCCAGCTGTCCTACCTTTGTGCCTTCACCTTGGCATTGTTGACTCTAATTATTGACCGGCACCTGCTTATGTTTGGTTGGCATCCTGTTAATATTGACCAGTGTTCTTCCATTATTGCCTTACGTTATTGGCTGCTGCCATCGGTGTGGTGGCAGAACGTCTCATACATACATGGTTTTGACTTTCCAGCTGTCCAATCTTTGTGCCCATAGTTTCGGATTCTTGGCTCTCATCCTCTTGTTATTGACCAGCATCTTATTATTGACCAGCATCCTCTCATTATTGGCCAGCACCCTCATGTTATTGACAAGCACCAGTTATTAATGCCCAGCACCCTCACATTTCTGATGCTGACCCTTTACTGGCAGACATGCTCATTAATACAAGGTTGTATCTGTCCAGCTACCCCAACCCTCTGGCCGCACCTCCATCCCACAGTCCTGCGCGGGGGTCAGTAACCCCTTGAATGTCCCTCTTGTACTACCGCAGCCTGCAGAAGCCCTCTGATGCTGAACAGAGACGGTGGACACGTGTTGTCCCTCCTAATGTTGAGTACTGTTTGCTTTCTCCTTGGTGGTAGCTTCCCCTGAGTAAATGATTAGTGTCGACTTGGCGGACATGTTATTCTTCCAGGGTCTACGGAGTGAATGAAATCACTTGTTTTTCCTTGGGATGTAACCTGGAGGCTTCCGAGACACCAGCACAGCCCGCAGCAGCAGCAGGCTCAGCTGTTCTCTGCGGAGTAGGGGATGCTTCAATGCTGACGGTGTGTGGTCATCGCTGTTAGATTCCTGAATGGCACCCATCGCCTTTTTTGTGGGGACAAGGCCCATCCGGTATGATCAGATGGAACTGTCCATAGAGTGCCTTGTGGTAATACTGCACGTGGTATCTTTGTATCCCTTGTAACACCGAATTGGACAGAAACAAAATTTTTCCTTGGGATGTTTGACCATGTGATATTTATGGCCATGTCATGCTTGGTGGTTTTAGAAAAAAAATTCAAATATGAATACTCTTGCTTTGGGTGACCAGGTGTCTTCATGTCCTTTGCATACCACTTTTTTATTCTTTCTTTCATATAGTAATATTAACATTCTGATTTTGTATAGTGTTCAATGCCACTGTTATGTTACTATTACCCAGGTGATGGTAGTACATTTAATGATTTAGGATGGAAATAGGGCTGAGTCGGCTTTGCTCCATCTTGTGCAGAACACTGAATCATGGATTCTGCGTCCTTGATTTGGTGTTCCCACTTTGCGCTTTCAGCACATGGGCCCTCCGTGTCCAGATTCAAGTGGGTCCATCAGTTTCTTTATAGAGCGAAGGACTAACGTTTACAGTGGGCCAGCACAGGGCGTTCTACAGGAATTGAACGTGTTCCTAGTGCCGTCCTGCAGATGCTGTGCTTGTCATTTGATCACAGAGTACGAGTCTAGTGCACTGGTGATATATTCCACAAAAACTTGCTTTGCAATTTGCCCTTTTGGGCCCTATTTTTCGTATTTCTTATTGAGGTTTGCATCTGAGTTGTCAATGATTTTATTTCTGTAAATTCTTATGATCTCAAATTATATGGAGATTTGATATCGGCATAAAAAACCCTCTTGTTAGATACCCAGAACCTGTCAAATTCTGGTTTTCTCTTCCTAGTTCCCTCCACACTTCTTTACTTTAAAAAGGTATTATTTTTCCATGGCCAGGCTGAAAAGCTGAGAAATATACTCGATTCTGTGATGCTCTCTGTCCTACCAGTGCAGTCTCAAGCGTGACTTTAGGCTTTGCAATGAATTCTTATCTAGAAAATTGAAACACCCTCTATTCTTGACACCAGCAAATGTGCAAGTGTTCCTGATTTGCCTGATGAAATAGTGATAATCTTAAATAATAGGTCAGATGATAATCCGGGTTTTTAATCTATTATAAATGATTTTTGAAAAACCTTCCTTCCATTCATTCTTGCCTCTCGCCCTCTGCCCCTGTGGGAGACAGTTCTTGTACCACACTGTGTAATTGTCCACACACTTATTTTGAGTGGGACACACAACTCCTGATGGTTTGCATGAGCATTTTGTGCTGAAAAACAAAACGAAGACAATGTGGCCTGAGTAATATTAAAGTTATCTTCCAAACCTTGAACCTTCACAACACAGTTCAACTAATCCTCTAAACTCTCTGGATTCCTTCTTGAGTTAGATTCATGTTGCTGCAAACTGGCACGTGAGTGCTTCCTTTGAAAACAGGAAGTGATGCAAAAGAGAGGAGACAGGCTGATGTTTGTTTGCTGCCTCGAGGTTCTCAAACCTGTCAATTTAGCATACAAAACAGGATTTGATTTGTCTAGAATTCAAGTCTGTTGTCTGGGTCCGAAACCTCACCCAACGCAGAGAAGACCAACAGCGTGTCTTGATAGGATACTTTTTTTTAACATATAGGATATCATAAATTTATTAGCCGGATGTGGCATTAATGAAACTTAGAAGAGGTGGAGCTATCCAAGTTCTGTTTTTAAATATATAGAATATTTTGTCTTCTTATGTGGCTCCTGATTGGATGGACATTTCAGTTCTGCAGTAGTTGGGTCAGCAGATGCATTTAAGAGTAAATGTTTTAAAGAAGAATCTTGGGACAGCCTCTGCCCAGCATCTCTTGGATTTGGTCCCCAAATCAGAGTTTCGGAGCCTGTTTTACTCAAGGCCCACTAAACGTCTTCAGAATATTTCAGAAACTGGTGGAAATTCTACCTTCATTGCAAACCCTTTTATTGTGTGTTTCAGCGGAACAATATAAATGAACATGGAATGTATATTAGAATCAACTGCTTTTGTGATGTGGGTTCCCAAGTTTGCGGGTGAGTGATAGAACGCCTTTTCCCTCTCAACCACAACTTGGGCCCATTTATTTGAAAGAAGTCACTCCCCTATTGGTAGAGATGGGGTGGTAGATTCAGATTTTTCCTGGAAATACACAAGCGTTGCTCATTGGGCGTGAGCCTTTACTGTAAGCCCATCATCGCAGTTGCTGACTGTGCCAGTCACCCTTGTGGCATCAATGGAGACTCATTACAAAGGAGCCACACTGGATGCCATCATTGCCCAAAAGAATTCTATCATGGTCAACCACATACTACCAGTTGACTGGTCAGATCACCACATGATCTTATTTCACATCAATCACCCCATCATCTCGCTTAAACCTCCGCAAGCCCCCCCTAAATGGTCGAGAAACCTCTCCCAAGTACCCCAAGACATCCTGGAAGGTCAACTAAGCGCACTTCTTCCAAAATAACACACTGAACCTCTCGACCAACGACCTCGTCGACCACTATAACTCGGGGTTAGTCTCCATACTTGACAATCTAGCTCCTCTAAAGCTCAAAAGAAGCCGAGCCACTCCATCCAGAACCTGGTTCACTGCGGACCTCAACGCAGAAAGAAGAAACTTGAGAACCAAAGAAAGAAAGCGGAGAAACAACCCAACCGCCATTCTCCGCCTCCAACTAAAATCAGCCCGCAGGAAGTACAACAACCATATCAAAAACAAGAAATCCAGCTTCTTGCGCGAAGCATTGGTCAAATCCAAAAACAGACCCAAAGAACTCTACAACATAATCAGACAACAAACAACAAAGCCCCTGCCCTCAACCCTACAGGCATCCAAAGAACTCTGTGACAACTTCGCCAACTTCTTCAACGATAAAGTCCTAAAAATCGAACTATCTCTAGACATCAACAACCCACACCTCCAGAAGAGCAACTCGGCCACCCCATTGGCACTCCCATCCGACTCCTTTCCCTCCCCCTGGCTAAGCTTTCGCCCCGTCCAGGAAACTGAGATAATCTCGCTGATCTCGACCTCCAAACCATCAGCACACATTTCAGACCCCATTCCCCCATCTTAAATCAAAAAAATGAAGCTTACCTTAGCGCCCATCTGGGGAAGAATCATAAACAGCTCCTTACAAAGCGGAGTGGTCCCCGATTGTCTAAAAATGGGGCAAGTCACTCCTCTGCTGAAAAAACCCGGTCTCGACTCAACTGACTTGAACAATTTCAGACCGATATCCAACCTCCCTTTGCTCTCGAAAACACTTGAACGCTGTGTACTCCTGCAACTGACACAACATCTGGACAACATCAATCTCCTGGACCCCCTCCAATCCGGCTTCAGACAGGGCCGCAGCACAGAAACCGCGATGCTGAACATCATAGACGACATCCATGGATCTCTTGACGCTGACAAGTGCTGCCTCCTCATACTCCTTGATCTCTCAGCAGTGTTCGACACGGTGGACCACAAGCTCCTCATCATGACTCTTCAAGAAAGAGCCGGCCTTGGCGAGGTAGTTCTCAAGTGGTTTTCCTCCTTTTTACATAACCGTTCGCAATTAATAAAAATCAAGAACTTCACCTCCGACACCCAGCAAGTCAACAAGGGTGTCCCTCAAGGATCAGTGCTCTCTCCCCAGCTCTTTAACTACTACATGGAACCGCTCGCCAAGTTACTCAGGAACGCCAACATCCACTTCCACCTCTACGCGGATGACACGCAGATTTACCTGGAAACCTCCTCTCTTAAAGACATCCACAGACTCAACGATGTCCTAAATGAAGTTCAAGACTGGCTGACAAAGAATCACCTGAAACTCAACCCCGACAAGACAGAAACACTCCTCATCTCAAACAAAGAAGATAACCCTCAAATCACCGAGTGGCTAAAGTCGATCGATGCTCTCAAAGGTAACCTCACGCTAGCCGACTCCGTTAAATCCCTGGGCTTCACCCTAGACCCCAAACTAACCCTGACAAACCACATTAAGAATTCGTCGAAAAGCGCATTTTTCAACCTCAGACTTTTGAACAAAATTAAACCTTACATTCCTAACAAGGACCTCAAACTAGCCACGCAATCTCTAGTTCTATCAAGACTGGATTATGGGAACTCAATCCTAACAGGCATCCCCAAATCACACCTGGCACCACTAAAAACAACACTTCACGCGGCAGCGAGAATGATCACAGACTACAAAAAATCTGATCACATCTCCCCGGCACTCAAAGAACTCGAATGGCTCCCTGCGGAAATGCGAAGTACCTTCAGAACGGCCTGCCTAACCCACAAGGCCCTCCACACCGGCAAACCGGAATACCTGGCTAACAAGCTCAAAAAAGCAGGCCAAGCCAGAAATTTGAGAAGCTCTAACTCCCTGCTGCTCATCCTACCAAAAACCAGAAAGAAGAGAACTGCGGACTGCTCTTTCTCAGGAAATGCCCCCAAAATATGGAACGCCATCCCCCCGCACATCAGAACTATACCGTCCTATGCAGAATTCAAGAGCCAACTCAAATCCTTGTGCCTTATCCGCTCCCTTGGTTGTGGATAACTTGGAGCTGCAAACGTCTCAGAATCCATGCGGTAACGTTGAATCCTGTACCAAGAAGCCCTGCTGTCCGAACTTTTCTTCATTCCAAATTGTCGTTCGCTGATTGCTTTTATTGGGTTTGTTTCATGTTGTTCTCTTTTTCATTCCCTCTACTGTGAAGCGCTCTGATACCTTCGGGTCTTGTTAGCGCTATAGAAAACTTCTAAATAAATAAATAAATGGATCTCACACCTGGACCCAGTGGGCCAGTTCACAAAGCCCAGACTTAAAATCTCAGAAATCTGTTCCTGTGGAAATGCTTGTACATTTCGAGTAGCTTTTGAACCTGTACAGGGCTGTAGTAGAATCCCATGAACTATTATCTACAACAAATTTAGACTTCTGGTCTACACCAACTTCACTAAATGCACTCTTTGGATTTCTTGCACACTTCACACTAAATAAGAAATGTGCTTGAGTAAGCCATACAGACCTATGCAAAAGCACAATTAACCTTTTTTTCTTCGAGCAAAATATTTTTTTTCGACAAGGATTTATTTTTCTCTTTTGGATACACTTGTTCTTCCACAACCGCATTAAATATTCACACCCTGGAAAAGAACAGAAATATGTGTGCTTATAGGATAGGAAGCATAAATACCTGCAAACATACAAGTTGGTGCGTGCTCTCCTGCTTCTGCAGGGTGCCACAACTCACCCTAAACTTACATTTAAGAATATAAAATACCACACCCTTAGTTAAAATCACCTTTGACAAATGTTTTTTTTTGCACCAGTGTACTACCAAGTTGCACAAAAGTTGTGGTTTGCACCCTATAAATGTTCTGTTAAATCATCACTTTGACCTCTAAGCTCTAGATTGGCAACTGCGGATTTCAGCAAGTAATTCACCAAATTAACGTAAATTCAAAAGCACTGTAATGTAAGATGCGTAGGTTTTCTTCTGGGTTGGAGGATTGAGCCCTCAGGTTGGTACCAGGCACGGCTACCCTCAGAAGCTAGCACCGGTGTACGATGCGTTGTTTCTCAGTTTCCTAGATTGATAGGTACTCCATTATTACTCACTGGCGATAGTTCTGCACGCGGGGTGCGGTATTAGCGCATCATTAGAAGGCCGTTCTTCTGGACCGGTCCCAGGGCTGGGCTGTTGCTGCCTGGCTCTGAGCGCTCGGTGCCTGGCTCTGAGTGTCTCAGCTCCCCTCACAGAGCTTCCTGGCGGGCTTGAGGTAAACCAGCTGTGCTTTCAGAAAACTCTGCCTGTGAGCGTCTCGGAACCCATCAACCCAAGCAATACTGCGTAAAAAGAAGCGGTACCCGCAGCATCTCACATGTATGTCACTGAGAGAAGGCACAACCCACATGCCCAACCAAGAGTGACACCTCCTAGAATTCTGGAGATACACTCGTTATTTTTTGATTAAACAATTTGTTTTGCTCCTTGATTCACTCATCCCTTTTGAGAGTGCATTAGCACCTCCATTGAGGTGTCCGTTAAATTTCGACTTTTTGAAAACAATAATATATAAGATAACGATTCTGTATTTGCAAGGGATGCCCACAACACGCTCCTTAACAATACTAAATCAATATCCATTCAGAGTCCCATTTTAGGAGTCGGAAAAACTTTTTCAACTTCTAAAATGGAATTAGTACATAAGAAAACGGATTTCAGCATTTGCAGAGGCTGAATTGGAGCACTTGTAACCGTTGGAGTGCTTTGTACACCTGCTCCTTAGGGCTGTCTTTCACACTTGGTAACACTGTGTGATCTTGGTGATATCAGTTCATCTGCCAGTACTGCAGAATTTTTTTTCCAAACATCAAAGCTTAGAAACGGGTTACGTCCAGTGTTTCACACTACATAAAACGCAGTAGATCTAAATTCAAGGACCAGGACTTCTAAACCCACTTTTTTTGTGTCTTGCTTGATATTTATGATGAGGAACAAAGCATAGAAAGAGTACTTTCATCAAGAAAATAATGGTACAAATCTTGATCCCTGAAGATTTAGCCTTTTACATTTCAGAACATCGTGAGAAGTCTAGGTCCTAAAGAAAATAGTTACCCTAGCCGTACAGTGCAATGATTTACAATAATTGGCCTTGCATCTGGAACTCTATGGAGAAATGCTTAGGGCCATTTCAGCACGCTTTCCCCATGCTTGAGACGTGCTATCAACTAACCATGTTTGAGAGGGTCTGCTCTCGTTAAGTGCTATCTTTAACAATATTTTCTCAAAAATGTCTAGTCTCAGAAAAACATCAGTAAAGCTGCATGCCACTGGCTGTAGATAGATATAATTATCCCAATCTGTGTCATTCTATGCTCTTCGTGTACTTGTCTTCGGCAGCATATCTCTTCAATAATAAGCCACACCTGACACGTGTTTCGACCTGATTAGTTTTTTTCAAGACTGTCATCTGTCCTGTTTCAAGACAAATTTCTGTTCTATCCTGAACCTGGCCCTTCCAGAAACCTTATTGAAAGTCCGGTTTTAAGCGCTGTCCTGCATTAACGTTAAGAAATATTCCTGAGGGGCTCAGGAAACATATTATGAAGTCATTATATGAGAGGGGAGTGGGGTAAATGGCTGAAAGTAGCTCCCCGCAGGTGTGGAGAGGGCAAATTAATTGAGATCTTAAACACACAGGACAAGTCCTTGTGTAAGAACAAAGACTATGGCGGGATCTCTGCTGAGTCTGCTATGTTGTGACAACCGGAGATGAGGAAGGACAAGGCCAGTTTAGGTCGTTAACTGGTTCCAGTCTGTTGCTTTCTTACTCTCTTTCTACACATCTAGGTAAAATCATGTATCTAATTCAATGCATTTGGAGCAAAACTTCTAAATCAACCCCTTCTTCTATTCCAGAAACCCCTGGGTAGCTTTGAAGCGCTTTCAGAACTTCGATGAACCCATCGCTTGCTAGTAATTAGCAATATGTAGAATTTCTAGGATTAACGTTCTTGGGACTTAAGGGTTAAGAAGTGCAGTATATATATATATATATATTATATATAAATATATATATATATATATATGTGTGTGTGTGTGTGTGTGTATATATTGCAAACTTTATGCAAAGTTCTATGCAAACTTCAGAATGTATTTTGGAAATCTTTTCACATGGAGACATCACTTCAGATTCGTGACTTTTGAAACAATTTGCGTTGCATACGTTCTTGTTATAATTGAGAAATTCGCTAAATCGCAGATGCAGTTTTGCTGTGCATAGTACTTGTGCTAGGAATAGTAGGAGTATCCATAGCGCTAGCGGCCGGCGCTGTGTGTGTGTATAGCGGTGGGGGGTTCACTTATCCTGCAGTGTCTTTGGGGACGAGGTCTCTTTGGGGGAAGTATTTTACCATTAGTCGGGGTGGGGGTGGGGGGGGGCTTCGACTTTTCTTAGGGTACGCACAGTGAGCGAGCTGACTAGCCTCTAGGCGCTTGAGGTTTTAAAGCCCGAAGTATGTAGGATTTATGGTCAAAAATCCTTTGGATGCGGCCTTGCCTGGGCTTGGTTACTGCAGCCCACAGGAGCGCCTGGCTGCACAGGAAGCAGCTAATAAAATAAGTCAATCATTACCCACGCGCGTGATCCCTGCACTGAGCCCTTGATAAGAGGACTAACTCAATCAGGGGCAGTTAAGATATACCTTTGATTAGCAGATGTTTGTGCACCTGCCAGCGATGATGTCATTCACCTTTCCCCTTATGGCTGCTGAATTCCAAATACCGTAAAAGAGACACAAGAAACACGGCTGGCTCAAAATGGCCGCCACACATTGTCATTGGCCCTTTGTCACTTGCAAAGCATACATTTACTTACTAAAGTTTGTCTTATTTTAGAGCGGGCCATCAACAAAGTAGGGTTCCTCCTCCCCACTACCAGGGTGCAGTGGTATGGAACATACCACGTACCTTGGAGGTGGGGGAGTCACTGATGGCTCTGACCCAACTCCAGGTCTTCTTGGACTCCCTGGCCCAAAATAAGCCTGGACTTCTGCCTGCCTGCCACTCAATGTCTGAGCTCATGCACCAAAAATTAAAGAAAAAACATTAACCTTTGATGTAAAAAAAAAGTAGAGACAAAGAGACACCCGAGTAGAGGCTGAATTGCCAAACCAGAAAACCTCAAATAAATCCTGACCTCCCTACTTTACCAGATTGTGTGATCTTAGGCAAATATTTTGTTTCACCAACATTCTTTAATTCATAATCAGACAAGAGCACCTTCAATTATTTATGTTCAGGGTGGTGTATATAATACGAAAACCTCGTGTGTCATTTGAAAATAATGCAGTGTTGGTCCATCTCCAATTATAATTGAGCCCACATATAGGAAACAGATCACCACTGAATTGCCTTTTTAGTTCATTAATCGTGTTGCCTGGGTAGGAAGTGGGGGAATCTATCTATCCTCTCGTTTAAAAAAAAAATCTCTTTTAATAAGTGCCTTTCCTTGCAGTGATATAAAATAATGTACTGTGGTGAAACGCATCTGCATGTTAAAGAGCTATAACCTTTTTCAATTTTGAAAAAACAATCAGATTTTTACATTATTTACTTGGCAAATATTTTCTCAGCTTGGCTCCTGCAGGACTCTTAGAGCCAATTCCAGATCCTTGGCTCAGCTCTGGCTCGACTTCCCTGGAAATTTGTGGGCTCACTCACCTCTAACGGCTAACCTAGATCGCGCCACTACAAACTATCAGATGGATAACATATCCAAAATGGACGCACGCTGTTATTGAAGAGGAGCTTTCATGAAGAGCAGCGGAGTATTACTGAGGGGCTTCATGCCATCCCCACACTTATGCTCTAACTCAGCTGGAAGATGAGAGTCAGACCCCCAGGATATAGCGGCATAAAAGTGCAAATTTTGCGGCACAAAAATGTAAATTTAGCGGCACAAAAATGTAAATTCAGCGGCATTATTGCGGCACTTTATTTTACTCGAAATAATTCCTTTTCAGCCCTAAATCAATAGAACCTGTTTTAGCATAGTATTCCTCTTTGAAATAGGCATGGTTAAAGTTTCTGCAGCTCTACAGAAGCACAGCTCCTATCTACTAACCTACTAACCTTGTGGGAGGGGGCGTATTTCTCCCTGGGATTTTCTAGCGCCCATGAGTGCACCCCTGCCGGGGCACCACTTTCACCGCACCCTGGGTGCAGTCGCACAGCTCCCCTTTGCTCCATGTGTGCAGTCACACAGCCCCCATTTGCTCCCTGGGTACAGTCACACAGACCCCCATCTCTCCCTGGGTGCATAGGTACAGCCTCTTCTTGTGTTGCGTGCACTGACTCCCTTTTATGGGTAGTGCTGACAGGGCAGACATCTCGCAATAATCATCCTTCAGAACCAGGTTCCCCAGTTCCAAATTCAGTAGCTCTGACCATGGTGTCACATCCTCTCCCCCACTGAGAGAAACTCGCACTGCCTCAACTATAACCCAATTGTGCCCGCTATAAACACCTGGATGCGGCTCAATTTAAATGACACACTAGAAGAGAGCAATATCCTGCCTACAAAAAAAAGTAACATTATCCTGGAAAAAGCAAATATTCATAGGGAATACAAAATTAAGTAAAGCATTTGAAATGTAAGCAGGAAAAACATGGTTACTTTAACGCTTTTACACTCACTATTCAGAAATCAGTGAGTGCTTTTGCCTGAAAATTTAAGGGCACAGAATGGACCCATTTCAATGTCAATTGCTTATATCCTTACAGAATGTAAGCAGTATAATAAAAAGACCAATTCCCTGAACACCGAGACGCAGTACACATTTTGTTTTCCAATCCATGTGTTGCAGTGCCTCCAGCACTTATGCACTAGTTCCCCGCCCGGGGGGAAAACAACGCTATTCAAATAAAGACAAGTAAACAAAAGTAGAGCTTCACTGCCAAACTCTGTAGAGTGGCGCAAATGTGTTTAGGTATGAATAGAATCAATCTGCCCACTTTGCTATCACTCCGTTTGGCTTTATTTAGTTATTTTTCATGTTTTGAACCTTTCTTTCCCACAGCTTCACTTTGGAACATTGCTTTCATTGGGCCGGTACTGTCCAGTACGTAGTACACAGCACTTTTTTACATTAAGAGAGAGTGAGTACCTGCACTTCTCAGAAACAAGCAGGTACTCTGTTACAGAGTACCTGCACTTCTATTTATCTATTTCAAGCACTACTCTGGAATTGTAAAATATCACAAAAAGACGACAATTACATGTTTTTCTTTTTTGGATCCATTTCACAAGGGCACAAATCAAGGAACGAAGAAAAGAGACTGGGAGAACCGTTTCTGAAGGCAGGGATTACAGTAGGAGAGAAGCTGCTACACAAAGAGAGGGAAGAAAAGGGAGGAAGAAAGAAAGGGGGAGGGCAGTTGAAGCGGCAAAGCAGACATAGTGTATTCTGTGCGCATGAAGGAAAAGACAGCCCTTTCCCTTCTCTGCGCGCCCCTCCCGTCCCCGAGCTGGAATCGTAATTTTTGGGTTTCGCCTGCCGAAAGGCTGCGCTCTGCGCAGCTTTTCAGCGCAGGTGAAATCCTATGTCGACAATAAGGACTTCTGGAACGTCCCCCGGCTCTCATTGGCTAGCTCCATAAATGGAGGCTAGCCATTGAGTGCCGGATCTGTCCATCAAGGCTGGACCAGATTCGGGGGCGTTCCGGAGATTTTTTCCCAGGGCGGAGTTATGTTTTTTCCCGTTCCCTCCCCTTTCACTGAAAGTGAATTCAGATGCGCTGTCCATTCCCGCCCCCTCCGTGTGCCTTTCCGCCCCCCTCGCTGTCCTGTGCACGTTTCCCGCCGTCCGTGTCCTTTCCCGCCCCCTCCCGCCGTCCGTGTCCTCTCCCGCCCCCCTCGCTGTCCTGTGCACGTTTCCCGCCGTCCGTGTCCTCTCCCGCCCCCTCCCGCCGTCCGTGTCCTCTCCCGCCCTTCGTGTCCTCTCCCGCCCCCTCCCGCCCCTCCCGCCGTCCGTGTCCTCTCCCGCCCCCTCCCGCCGTCCGTTGTCCTCGTAGGTGCTTGTTTGTTGTTGCCATCTCTGCCTCCGGATCCTCTCGTGACGTTCCAGTGGAGCCCTCTGAATCCAGATGTTTGCGGCTGCCGGACCTCGCCGGGAGCGAGGAGGGGAATGAGTCACGGAGCAGGATCGCTCGCAGCCTCGTCGCCAGATGTTGTAACTTCCAGAGGAGCTTCTCCGACAGCGTGGCACCGTGTCCGCGCCGGCCAGGATGGGCAACGGCAGCTCGGCGGAGGTCTGCTGCGTCGCACGGGTGGGTAAGACGCAGGGGGCGCATCTCCCTCGGGGCGAGGAGGCCATGGTTTGGGGAGTGCGGTGGGAGGGGTTCAACTTCCATCCCTAGGATGGGGTTGGGAGGCTGTTCTGTAGTGTAGGACGTCTAATATCGTGTTTTACAAAGCTTTTCTGTCTTAAGCACTGTCAATCGACATTACTAGTACCCCATCTTTATCGCACTCGCCGACTCTGAAAGGATGAAAGGCAGAGCTCGCCTCGCCTGGATTTAAATCACTGCTACAGTCAGCGCGAGCCTTGTGCAGTCATCTTTTGGAATATGATCATCCCTGCTGTGCGTTAATGTGCATCACTTTACTGCCCTGCAGCTAGATAGAAGTGCACTTCTCAATGCATTCCTTTATTTATATAGCGTGAGTGCATGTGTGCTGCACAGAGTAATGAGCAACCATTAAAGAGAGTACCTTCAGACAACGTGCGGTGCTCGTTTGCCCCGCCCCCTTCCCACGCATCGGCATGCCTCAAGGCGCCTCCAGGTGAAGCAGGATAAATTAAGCTTTCACAGACCGGTTTTGTACGCTCTGCTCATACATTTTAATACCCCTTACCTGCAGAGGTTTGTTTTTGTAGGGGTGGGAAGATCTATAGGGGTGCAGGGGGCTTCCATCAAACAAAATACATTCGGCTCTTGGGGGGGGGGGGTGTAATTGCTTTGTATATAAAATGTTTGATTTGAATGAGTCATAGTATGCACGTTTAGGGTGTAGTTTAAGATACCCAGAGGTACCATTTATACGAATGGTTACTGGATGCCTGATCCTATACCCAAGCAACCGTCATCTGCTACCTTAGGCCAATCCGTTGTCTAGGTGGATGACTACAGCTCCCAGAATGCACCAGGCCGACAAATGACGCCGTGGGCTGGGTTCTTGGTGTTCCGAGTGGCATTTCTTCCTTGAAACGAGCAGACCCTTGCTCCCAAGGAAGTAGTTTGTGCTTTCAATGGGCAGGCACAGAATTGCCTTCTTTACAAATATCTCGTTTTTCTCCACACTGTTCATAATACCTCACTAAAGGCGTTTCCAAAACGCTGTAAATGTCAGCTGTTACTTGCACCCAAATAAGTGATACTTAATTTACAGATCTAAGATTGAGAAAGGGCGAATCTCCCTTGTAGAGTGTATGCGGAATTGACAAACGTTAAAAAAAATGGCGGGGGAGAGCAGTGTATTAAATAAAACATTGAGTTGGGGAAGTTGTCTTTCTGTATGTGTGTGTCTATGCTTCTTCTTTTGGTAGGGCTGGCTTATTTACCGGTCTTTACAATTGTTTCTGTGATTTCTGGAGCTGCTCACGGTGCAGGGATGCTGCACCCGGACTGCCCTGGTGCTCTGCAGCATGCAGCACCCCTGGACTCGTCCCTGTGACCTCACCAAGCGCTGTGTGTGTTTGGCTATAGCTCAAGAACTTTAGGAGGTGGAAGATCATTGGCCTAGTTAGTAAAACCCGGATAAGAGCATTTGCAGCTTCCGGTTTTAAAGCCCAGCTTTGGGCAAATATTCTACTTTTGATCCTGAGCAATTTCTCGCCCCTCCAGCTACATTCTGCGAAATATGGTCCTCCCAGGATGACGCTTTAAAGACCTCGAATGTGGGTAATAACGTTTAGTTTGGTGCTCCATTTCCCTTCCAAAGGCGTGAGCTACTGGCTAAGTGTCCCTCTGCATGTTGCGCCTTTTTGCCCATTCATCTCCTTCCTCGCGCCGCATCCCACCTGCTGACAGGGCGCTGATGGCCTACCTAATGCTCGAGTGACCTAGTTTCTAGTTTAGCATTGTCAAAAAATTATGGATTGCTTAAACAGTTCGCGCACAGGAAGAAAAAGACTGCAAATCCAAGAATGCTTTGAGATTTAAACGTGTGCCCATGTTTCTCGTTTAAATCTTTCTCTTGGCAGTGGTTTACCTGAAAGCTCTGATGACATGCACTTGAATTCAATAAAGTGAGGGTGTATGTGGCGCTCGAGCAGCAGGGAGAAGACAGTCCGCAAGACAAGGGCATTAGTGATGAGCATTACAGAACAAGTGCGTTTTGAGAAGGGACCTGAAACGTGCGTAGGGAGAGGCATTTGCGAGAGATTAAGCTAATGGCAATGTAAATGACAATGCCATTTATTTCTGTTTTCAAAACCAACACATAAATACAAAATTTGTCATTTACAATGCCAATAGCTCTAACTTTTCCAAAGGCGAAACCATTGCATTGTAAATGCTTGTTTATTCTTTCCAGTCCCTGCAAGCTGAAGAGAAGCGATACTTTCCTCGCCTCGCTCCTCTTTCATAACTTTTGTAAATAAGCGAGGAAGCAGGCATCTAATAGCGCCGTATGACAGGATGACGTATGGGCGCACAACCAATGAAATTGCATCATTTTTTCATGCCTACCGGGAGAGTTATTTTCGCGGGCAGTTAGGTAAATATCGCGCCCGTCGCGCTTGCCAGCTGATTTCGCGTTTTTTTCATGAATCGCGAAATTGCGAAATGCTGGAGGGTCTGGAGAGTGGGGCTTCCAGGGAATCTCTCCTGCAGCCTGGTCGCTCCCATAGAATGCATAAACCCAGTTAAATATTGAAGCTTAAGACACCCAGATGATGGACGGAATGCAGAGTAAATTAAACATTCAACCCCAGTCAAGAGAGCTGGGTTAACTCCATCGTTCTTTTGAACACCATGCCATAGACCAGCCATATGCATCAGTCTTGACCCTGTGCCTCATGGGAGCAGTCCAGCCTGAACTGCCAAGCCAGGTGCTCACTGGACCAGAAACAAGCATTTGGCGACCGGTTTCGGGGCATCACCCCTCATCAGCCAGGCTAGCTTGAATCCAGTGGCACAGTGAGTCCGGGACCCACGTCTGGGCATACCCGGCGCGCTTGGGGCGAGAAAGCAAAAGAGACACAGATGATGGACAGAATGCAGGGCAAATCACACATTTAGCCCCAGTCACAAGATCTGAGTTAAATCCATTGTTCTTTTGCTCATCATACCACCCCAGAGTAGACCCAGCCATATGCAAATCAGTCTTGACTCTGTTCCCCATTGAGCAGTCCAGCCCAAACTGCCAAGGCAGGTCCTCCTGCTTGTGTGATTAGGAAATCGATTCTTCAGTTTGACAGTTATTGTTACCTGTCTAATGTGTACCTAACATAGCGGGTGCCTTCATAGGAAGCAGGCGAAATATGAATTCATAGCTGTAAAAGATGTTTTATCCATTTATGAGAGTAGCCTGAAAATGAACATAATGTAGGGAAAAAAATCCTGGTGGTGCAATTTTAATTTTAATTTCTAGATCAAATACCAGTGTTGAGCAGTGTTCATCATCTCTTAGATGCGCAGCGAACGCGTGCAGCGGGCGCGCCGATTGCGCGCCAAAGGCAAGCCCGTCTGCGCCCGTCCGCGCCTGGACCACGCCCAGCGCCAGGACCCCGAAACCGACGCAAGACCAGACTGCACTACGACGCCAGCACCCTCCACGCACTCAACGCCGGACGGGATCACTCCTGCTACCGTGCCACCCCGAAGCACACCCAGGGGCCTTTCGCCTGCCGGAACTGCAGCTTCACCAGCATCCGGCCCGCCAAACCATCAACCTGGGAACCCGACCACCTCCGATGCATCCTCCTCAACACCCGCTCCGCTCGCAAGCACGCCATGGAACCCTGGGACCTCCTAGACTCAACCACCCCGGACGTTGCCTTCCTGACGGAAACCTGGCTGAACGCCACCTCGGCACCAGACATCGCGACAGCCTTCCCGGAGGGCTACAAGATCTCCCGCAGAGACCGCACCAACGGAGTGGGAGGAGGAATCGCCATTATCCACAAAGACACCCTCAGAGTCTCGACCAACTCCGACGACACCCTCACCACCGCCGAGCACATGCACTTCCAGATCCACACCGACCCCAACACCACCCTCAGAGGAACACTTGTCTACAGACCACCCGGACCACGAACACAGTTTAGCGACGCCATTGCCGACCTTATCAGCACCCACGCCCTCGCCTCCACGGACTACATCCTCCTCGGGGACCGGAACTACCACCTCGAGAACAACAACGACCCCAACTCCACCGCCCTGATCGACAACCTCGCCAACCTCGGACTCAAACAGCTTGTGACGACACTCACCCATGCCGCCGGACACACACTGGACCCCATCTTCTCCGTACGTCCCTACATCTCCTTCACACACACCACTGAACCCCACTGGACTGACCATAGATGCGTCCACTTCACCTTCAGGAAACACACCACCGCACCCGACAGTTGCCGCGCCGCTGCTGGGGCAAAATCACCGAGGACCAACTGACCACCACCCTCGCCCTGAGACCACCCGCCGACCCCCACCGACCCCAACACCGCCGCCACCAACCTCAAACAGTGGATCAACGACTGCGCCGACACCCTCGCCCCACTCAAGACCTCCACAACCAATCACACCAACAAGAAAGCAGCATGGTTCACCGAAGACCTCCGGACCTCCAAGCTCACCCGTCGGAAGCTGGAGAAGAAATGGCTCCGCGACCGCACACCAGACAGCTACAAAGCCCACAAGAACACCACCCGCAGACACCACCAACTCATCAGGACCGCCAAGAGGACCGCCTTTAAGGACCGCCTAGACAACAAAGCACACAACTCCAAAGAGCTCTTCAGCATCGTGAAAGAACTCTCCAACCCCAGCTCTAACACCAACGACATCCCACCTTCACAAGACCTGTGCGACTCACTGGCCACCTTTTTTCACCGCAAGATCACAGACATCCACGACAGCTTCAACACCCACACCCCCACACCTACCACCGAGACCAACACCCCTGCGACTTCCATCCGCACCAGTCTCCTGACCACCTGGTCCAACATCAGCGACGAAGACACCATCAAGACCATGAACTCCATCCACTCCGGATCCCCTTCAGACCCTTGCCCCCACCACGTCTTCAACAAAGTCAGCACAGCCATCGCACCCCAACTCCGGAAAACAATCAACGCCTCCTTCGAGACAGCAACCTCCCCGGAAAGCTGGAAGCACGCCGAGATCAACGCCTTACGGAAGAAACCCAAGGCGGACCCCAAGGACCTCAAGAACTTCCGGCCCATCTCACTGCTCCCCTTCCCAGCGAAAGTCACGGAGAAGATTGTCAACAGACAGCTGACCCGCTACCTCGAAGACAACAACATCCTGGACCCATCCCAGTCCGGATTCCGCAGCAACCACAGCACCGAGACCGCCCTCATCGCCGCCACCGATGACATCAGGATCCTGATGGACAAAGGAGAAACAGCCGCCCTTATCCTTCTGGACCTATCAGCAGCCTTCGACGTGGTCTGCCACCGCACCCTAACAGCACGCCTCCATGACGCCGGAATCCAAGAGAAGGCCCTGGCCTGGACCACCTCCTTCCTCTCCGGCAGAACCCAGAGCGTCCGCCTCCCACCCTTCTGCTCCAAGACCACCGAGATCATCTGCGGCGTCCCACAGAGATCCTCCCTCAGCCCGACACTGTTCAATATATACATGGCACCACTCGCCCGCGTCGCACGACAACATAACCTCAACATCATCTCCAACGCTGACGACACCCAGCTGATCATATCCCTCACCGAAGACCCCCACACCGCCAAAGCCAACCTCCACAGAGGAATGAGGGCCGTCACCGAATGGATGAAGCACAACCGACTGAAGTTGAACTCAGACAAGACGGAGGTCCTCATCCTCGTCTCCACCCCCTCACCCTGGGACGACTCCTGGTGGCCTACATCGCTGGGAACAGCCCCAGAACCCACCGCCACACACGCAACTTAGGGATCATCCTCGACTCCGCCCTCTCCATGACCAAGCAAGTCAATTCAGTCTCCTCGTCCTGCTTCAACACCCTCCGAATGCTCAGCAGAATCTTCAAATGGATCCCCTCCGACACGAGAAAGACCGTCACCCACGCCCTCGTCACCAGCAGACTGGACTACGGGAACGCCCTCTACGCAGGAATAACAACCAAGCTACTGAGACGGCTCCACCGCATCCAGAACGAAGCAGCTCGACTGATCATCGACGTCCCACGACGCAGCCACATCACCCCCCCACCTGAGAGACCTGCACTGGCTCCGTCGACAAGAGGATCACTTTCAAGCTCCTCATCCACACACACAAGGCCTTCCACAACACCGGACCAGCATACCTCAACGACCGACTCAGCTTCTACACCCCCACCCGCAGCCTCCGCTCGGCCAGCCTCACCCTCGCCACAGTTCCTCGCATCCGAAAAACCACCACCGGCTGCAGATCCTTCTCCTACCTCGCCGCCAAGACCTGGAACACTCTCCCTACCGACCTACGACAGACCCAAGACCTACTCTCCTTCAGAAGACTCCTCAAGACCTGGCTCTTCGAACAGTAGCAGCCCCCCCCCCCCCCATCCTAGCGCCTTGAGACCCTCACGGGTATGTAGCGCGCTATACAAATGCTGTTGTATTGTATTGTATTGTATTAGACGAGTGCTGTCACTGGGCGGCACTAAAACCACTAACTGGACAGGGACAATTCTGAATTAGTGTAGTAGTGTGGCTCACTGGTTAGAGGCGGCAGACCCGAGAGCAGAGGACGGCCCGGGACCAGGGTTCGATTCCCGGCGCGGCAGGTTTCTGGACCAGGGTCAGCGGACTCGATAATTCTCTCGCCTCGGTGCCCACTCTGATCAGCGTTCACACTCGGCAACTCTGGGCATTAGCTTGCCTCATCTTCACTAACGGCCCCACCAGACCGCCGGGGATGCCTGGTCTCACCCTGGAGATACCCATTAAGGGACCATCTCTCAGGGAAGCCAGGAAGGGTTTCGCAGCGGTCGAAGCGCCTTGGGACCCTACGGGTAAGTAGTGCGCTATATAAATGCCTATACATACATACATACAATTACGCTTTCTGCTTCATCTGGAGCCGGGTGACATTGAGTGGGTTGCTGTGGTCCCACTGGGTTATGGTACAGCTACGCTGGGAAGAACCTATTGGACTGTATTTTACAAAGGGCCCCAGGCACACAATTGGCGTTTGTGCCCTCACTTTTCGTCCTCCGGGCTTATTGATATTACAGAAGGGACCTCAGATGCTTGTGCGACCCTGTCTGTAATATGGATGGCACTAGCTCAAAATGTATGTTTTATTACAGCATTAAATTATTACAAGTTTAATGGCTTGGCTTGCACACAGCATTTGGCAGTAAGTTCCAGCTATTAGCTCGGCCACAGATCCGTGTGGATTGAGTGCCACGAGTCCCCCAGTGATAGGAGCTGAGTGTTTTGCTGTTGCCCCAACCGCGCTGCAATGCGATTTCCACTCTGCCTCCCCAGATCCAGTGTTTATGTACCTGCTCTTTGTATGTCATTCTACAAACTGTGTGATCTCTACAGGGTCTAAAAACTTTCCATGGACCAAATGAAAATATGTTTCAGGAGCGCTTTAATAGGGTTGTATGTTAAAAACTGCAATAATGACGCAGAGAGGAGTGTAATTGTGGAAGTTAGAGAAAATGTCATAGAGTTCATTTAGAAGTTTCCTTAAATATCTGTATTGCATTGTTGAACCGGTCAATAGTTTATCTTTGTTAGGTCTGTTGGATTAACAAAGTTCATGGGTGCAAGGGTGACTTTGTCCTTTGGCCCTGCATGTCCCTGACTCCCATGAGCCTTTACAGAAAAAATTCCCTGGTTGTTCCTGCCCTGTGACTACAACAGATTTTGAATTGGTTGTTATGGAATGGCCTCCTCAGACTGATAGTGCTGTGGCTAGAGCAATAGTAGAGTTTTTCACCTTGTGAACTTTTTATTATGTCCACACCTTATGGAGTGGATTATAACAGTGCAGACTCAATTCACAAAGCTGTTTTGGCCCACAACACTTTTTTTTTTTTTGTAATATTTTTATTGAAATTTTTGTAGACACAATATATATATAAAAACAAACACTTATAGTATTTCTTGCGCATAGAACCCCGCGACAGTACATTGCCTAGCGTAGTTAGGTGAGTGTCCAATGCGTCGTTCTATTTCATTGGGCGGTTATTACAAGTCCTCCTTTGTTGATCCTACTTGTATACATGACGGTGGACTGACTGAATACCACATCTGTGCACAGTCACGCTGCATTAAACTGCCCAAAAGAGGCTGCAAGTGGACCATCAAGGGGTGGTCCAAGTTTTCCCCTACTCTCCCAACCCTGAAAAAGTCTGGGGTTTGCTTCAGCAAAAAGCTGGAGTACATGCCTTTGAAAGGTGGGAAGGGGAACACAACACCCACCAAATTTTGTGGGAATTTGGAGTATAAAAAATAACCAAGCATTGGTGTCACCAATAAGTCTGGCTTTAACTCGTTGCATGCTGATAACGGAAGCGCTCCGTCATCAGCTGCGGTGGCGCTGTGCTGATGACGGAGCGGTTCCGTCATGGCCCGCCCGACGCGCCTGCGCGGCGCGGATTCTGCGCCTGCGCGGCACGGATTCCGCGCCTGCGCTGGGCATTCTATTGAGCAGGCGGGGCCATGACGGAACCGCTCCGTCATCAGCACAGCTCAACCGCGGCTGTTGACGGAGCGGTTCCGTCACCAGCATGCGGCCGCCGCGCGGCCGCCCCGCCCCCTTAGCACTGTGGCGGAATAGCCGCCGCAGTGAAGGTTGTAATGTGCCTCCTATTAAAACACTAGAGCTCAACATCTTTGTTTTCATGTGTTGCATGCATAAATTCTGTTTATCTAAACAATACCTATCCCAATATTGGAGAAAGAAGTAGCTCTTTGTATAGAATGCACACAGGGGGTGAAAAAGTAAATGCGGCAAACAGAGGTATGTTTGAGTGTACTTTGTAGATGCAAAGTAGACTTCCATTCATTGCATCCGAAGCACTTCATGGAAGGCATAGCCTCGACCAACAGACGGTAGAGCGAGGCGAGAGGAACACTCCTCCGCCTGGAGTCAAGGCCCACTATGTACGCTTAAAGAATTGGTAACAATACTTATTCTGAAAACGACACTATCCAGCCAAACCTAAAAGTGTAGAACTGCAGCGCGGGGCTGTATTTCCCGATAGGTAATTGTACCTTGCACACAGACACACACTGGGGAAATAGCAGCTTGTGCGCATAACTGCCTCACGCGTGGGATTATAGGCGTACCGCTGGTGAGGCTGGATTTCAGGAAAGCTGTACGTCTGCGCAAAGTTCACTGTTTCAGGAGGGGGTTAGGAGCCATTCCCAAGTGCCACGAGGCGATCTGACGCACAGTCTCCGCTATATGAAGCATATGTTACCTGCTGAACGTGTACACTTCCAAGAGGTGCAGAGTAGCCATACCACTGGCTCGAAAAAGTGCTATAAATCTATATGAAATTAACCAGAATGTACACTATAATGTATTCTCTGTATTCGGCCTCAGTAACTAGAAAGATCTCCCAACTTGCTCACAGTGTGACAAAGGTTTGTATAGGGTACTCAGTCAAAGGTTTGTATAGGGTACTCAGTCAAAGGTTTGTATAGGGTACTCAGTCAAAGGTTTGTATAGGGTACTCAGTCAAAGGTTTGTATAGGATACTCAGTCAAAGGTTTGTATAGGGTACTCAGTCACCTGGGGAAACGCCCTGAACTCCGGTGAGTCACGCAGGCCTGAGTGCCCCCTAAGTACAGGAGTATGCAGAGGGCTACGACAGATGAGGCATCACGGCAGTTGCTCAACTTCTTCTTTGGAAACGAGTTGCAGCAGGGCGGGTGTGACACAGCGGCCCAAGACTTGAGTTTCTGAAAAGAATAGACATTTTTTTGGTTTGTTCTTTTGCCCAAACCCACTCAGGGCAGAGTCAGAAATTGTTCTTGCAGAGTTATTCAGTAACAGGAAGTGTCCAGGCTACTTCCCTTTTCGGAAAAGAAACAACCCTGACTGCACCCCAGCCTCGGTCACCTCGCCTTGACCCACTTAAAGAAACCTAGCACATGTTTAACCCTTTCTTGGCCTAGCGGCAACCAGTTGATTTGGGGAGAAACCTGAGCAGTCACACAAGGGTGGATCTCTGTGGGTGGTTGCTCCTGTCCTACTTCTTTACTTTCCACTTTGATTTTCGTGCTGGGTTTAACGCACAATCTAATCACTGGATGCATGTTTATTTCCATTCTTCAGAACATTTTGATGTTTCTCATTAGGAGCTGTTTATATGTGGTCAGTGGTGGTACAGAAATGGGTGGCACAGGACTCTGCAAAGAACTGTTATGCGCCACCGACTGTTGTTGGTGGCCTCAACTGAGGGAGGAGTGTCTTAATGAGTGTTTTTGGGCACATCATGGCATGAGTCTTATTTCAAGTGTCCGTCTTGCAGCCCCAATGAATGCACTTGGACCGCCCCAGCCAGTTTCCTTGTGCATTTGTTGTTCACTCAATGCTTCAAGATGGTCGTGTTTGGTTATTGATGTTCGCCCAGTGCGTACTTTGTGCAGGTGCTTGGCACCGGCACTCATTTAGGGCACCTGATCTTACTTATCATCTTCAGGCTTTGACTCAGAGCAGGAGGGCAAATTGATAAAGGTAGAGGAGTAAAGAGAACATGCAGCAGTACATAAAGAGACAGGAAATTTAGGGTGATGCAATAAAGGAGTGAGGTGGAATCGGAAATAGTAATGCCTTGTATTTAGCAACCCCAGGTTAGAAAGCTCTAGCAGCAGACTCCAGAAAAACAATAGCCCTTGAACATTTGCCCTCATTACGATGACATTCAGTCGCACCGCCTGCCGCCATCGTATCGGGCAGGTGACTATCCGACAATGAGTCGACGGTCCCACCCGGCCTATTATGACCAGGTGGTTGGAAAGTGCTTTTTTTACTGCGGCCCAGGAAAAGTGCTGCAGCACAAGCCACAGTAGAAAAAGGCACTTTGTGCACATCCATGCACCGTGTGATGTCTAGCACATGGTACATAGAGGTGCAAGGGGACCTGCATGTGCCCCCAGGGCCACTTAGCATGTGGCCCAAGGGGGCCCTGCTTGGGGCCCACAATCCCTTTTCACCCTGCCATGAAAAGGCAGTCGAAAAGGGACATCCTAATCCCTACAGCAGGCCCTGCCTCCATTGTAGGCATAGGAGTCCGACCGCTCTCCTGACAAGATCTTGGATCCTGCCGGAGGTGGCAGTCCGACCCCCGACCGCTCTGGTCCAACCAGCAGCATCGAAATGCGGCAGTCGACCATTGGCTTAAATGTCGGGTAGATCACTACCGACGGCCTGTCGGTGGTTGTTCACCCACCATCATAATTAGAGCCTTCATTGATAAGCACTAGAATTCACGCTGCTGCCATCCAAGGCCTAGACCTAATACTCCTTGGGCACTCTAGTGTCACATGCAGTACGCCTTTAATCAGCTCCTTCCTGTTCGTGAGTTCACCGATGCACAGCCCTTCCGGGCACATCATTTACACAAAACAGACTTGGCTCTTTTTAACTCCTTAGAAATCAAAGGGGTCTTTTGGAATATCTGGGATACAGATTGGGTGATTTCTGGATAAATGAAAAAATGAGATGATGTAACGCGGATGACGGAGGGCCTACGGCCAGTATAAAACAGAGCGGTCTTTGTACTCGCTTACATCACGGTTTGAAGATGTGCTTGTCAGGCTGGTTAGAGGCTCTGGCAGGAAGAGCAGTTGTGTTTTTTCCGCTATAATGATTGTATGCTTAAGGGTATTCATCAGTCTATAGGTTCCTAGCGTTTTAGGGGCAATGAGTGTCAAGATCACGTACAAACAGATGACATGACCTCCAATATTAGAGGCATATTTTGGGCAACAAAGTAGAAATGTTAAAACATCTTTTACTTAAAGGTTTGATTTGGAAGAATTTCCAAGATGAGATGGGGTTGTAAACATGTAACCCAGGTCATAACATTGGTTGTCTCGGATCTTATCAGCAGATTGAGGGACTTGTGACATTTTTAACCCTGTCATACTTTATTTTAACTCTGCAGATTCTCATTGTGACTTCTTTTGAATATTGTCGCATGTACCAATTAGCTACGTTCAATTTAAGAGCCTAAAATGTGATTGACCTCTACAGGTGGGTCTTTAGAAATCGAACCCTTGAAAAAGGTCAAGTATTGGAAAGGCTGAAACATGTGTTGGCTGAATTTTGGAAACAAATTGCAATGAACCACTTCCAAACCGAAAAATTGGAATAAAACTTTGTTGGTAGTTTTTTTATCTTGTTTGTAGTGAAGCTGTGGCTTTTAATAAATGCGACACAGAAAGCATGGCTAATTTGTGGCACGAATTGCGACTGCCCCTGCTAAAGCTGGATAACCATGACTCATTAGAGGAGGTGCATGCACTCGAGAGCACTCTTGCAGGCAAGTGCCAGGGGCTTGGGTACCTGTAGTGCAGCGAGTTATATAGCAATTGGGCCTGGGAATTGAGTGAGTGACTTCACTCCAGTTATAACTGTCTTTTATTGCGCAGTCAAGCGCAGTCGGCCTATTTTTCATGGTTGCATTAGGGAACATGGCACCCTTGCTACAGCACTGGACACAGTTCAGTTCTAAACCCAAGTGATGTAGATAAAGTGGTACCCGGGGGTATCTTTGAAGGGGAGGGTTCAAATCTTTAATTGTGCAGTAAATTAAAACCATTGCAAAAAGTAAAACAAAAGGATGTCGCCGACAGATTAGCGGCAATTCATCCAAGCATTTGTTACAACCATAAACGAAATGGGAACTAAAATATTAAAATGCATGACATCAGTGGGAAAAATGTTACACAGCTGAAGGCTAAAATACATACAACAGCAAATTCAGAACGCCAAGCCGAAAGCAGATTGCTTTCGTCTGTGTAATCCTTCCTGTAAAAAATAATCTGAAACAGAACCTATCAAGGCTAATGCAGGGGATGGGTTCATACCAATGGGCAAGTGACTCCAGCGGCGGGTAGAGCTGGGCATTCGGGATTCAACACGTTTGTCTCATGAGGTTCAAGCCGCTTGTTGCGACTCTGTGTGAGGGGTGTCCCGGCGGTGTCTGGAGCAAGAACTTTTGAACATCCACCACTCCTAATAAAAATGTTTGTAGTTATATTTTGGCCGACATATTTGTCAAGGAGATTCTGAAGGACACGTGGAAGAGAGGTGTTTTAGATCCACACCTAAACATCATAATTAAGGCTCGCTTTACCCTTTTTACTCATTTTTACAGATAAATCCAGACAGAAAAACATGTATTGTATTGTTGCCATTTATTTTCAATGTGGATAAAAACGAAAATTGGGTTGCTTTTTGAGTGATTCTAAATACCGTCTGCCATGACTGCCAGGCCAATACCTGTGTGGATGGATATTTAGAGGGTTAAAAAAGAAAGACTTTTTAGTAACGAGGCTTAAACAGTAGTAGCTATGCACAAGGATGATACTGAAATGTGCATATTTTCATTTAAGAACATTGATTTATCTTCTGCGTGTGTTCATATCACTGAAACCTTGCAGGCATGCAAGCATAGCAACCACAAGGAGATGTTAGACGGAGCACTGAAACTTTTCAGACACTCACCTCAGTCGCAGATCTGGGTTGAATACATCATCATTCTTTAGCTCACTTTGCCACCTCCGTTTAGACCCAGCTATATGACTGCTTCTTTATCGTTCAATAAATGAGGAAATATGCTAATTTCAGCTTCATTTCTTTCACAAAACCCAAAATAAATATGGATAAAATGAGCAAAATTTGAATATGGATAAATAGGAGAGAGGTCGTGGCCTTACGGCCAGAGCTGCCCACTTTGGGGAACCAGGTTCGAGCTTTGGCGTTGGCTCAGCTTCCTGTGATTCTGAGTAAATCGCTTAATCTCCCCGTGCCCATCAAGAAATTAATGTGTCCATGTTTAACGTAACTGGTGCTCATGTAAAGCGCTCCAATACCTTCGGGTCGAGTTCGCGATATATAAATCTTTAAAAAAAAATACAGCTGTAAATGTCAAAAAAATACATACCTTAAAACCAGGCCTCCTCCTCATAATATACATTCTTTCCACATATGCCACTCTATAAATTCTTTCTACCAACCAATCACAACCAGGGGCGTAGCTTGCTTGTTCTTCAAAAGCGCTTCGGTCTGTATCAGGAGCATGCAGCGCTACACAAATGCTACAGCACTCTACAGCTCGCAGGCTCTTGGCTGGGTAATCTGGGTGAAGGACTGATGAAATACCAGTATTTGTAAAGCGCACAGCTACCTCCGAAGTGGTGTCCCCGCGCTGAGGGCCCTCGGGAAGATTAAGCGAGCTATTGCCCGGAGTCACATGGTGCTGGCCTAACCTTCCGCAAGTGCTGGGGATCGAACCCTGAACCCAATAGTCCAGAGTCAGGCACCCTGGCCGCTGCGCCACACCTCTACCAGGGTGAACATCTTTCCCTCGCCTTGCTGAGCGTTGTAATGGGCCTTGACTTCGCTCCTGCCTGTGAGGTTTGGGTTTCTGTCTAAGGCCGCACACCTGCGCAGACCAGCTGATCTCGAACAGGCAGCCGTCCTCCAGCCCTCTCCCGGTCCAGCGTACCCATCGGTGACCTCTGGACTCGGCATGGAACCGTGCACATCCCATAATACTGCCTACAGTATCACTGTGTGTCCGATGCACGGGCCTCCGGCTCCCGGAAGCGAGTCGCTCGCCGCGGCTCATCAGCAGCTTGCCTTTATTTGCGCGTGAAAACACCTTCTCACGAACTCGCGGGATGAAAATAAACAGAGATTGTGTTTCAGAAGCGCGAAGAGTTATTCACCGTCTCGAAGGTGGGAAACACGCAGCACGAGACTGCTCGCCCACCCTGAACTCAGCTTCGATAGGATCGGAACAGCTGCTCCTTTTCGATTTGTTACTCACTGGTGTAATGCTCTCCTGCCAGAGTGTGACGGGGCTGGCATGTGCCCAGGGCACAGATGTGCCGGCTGGCTTCCTCACATCATGCAGTGGAATTCTTCTCACACTAGCTCATGGCAACAGTTTTGCAACCTTCCCAGGCTTGGTGAATCCACCCCGGAAATCCATCTTTGAACTTAAACCTCTGCTGTCTGTGGTAAGCTAGCATGGTCTATGCATGGACGCCATGGGTCGTACAAGTGAACCTCTGCTGTCTGTGGTAAGCTACCGTAGTGTATTAATGGACGCCATGGGTCGTACAAGTGAACCTCTGCTGTCTGTGGTAAGCTACCGTAGTGTATTAATGGACGCCATGGGTCCTACAAGTGAACCTCTGCTGTCTGTGGTAAGCTAGCGTGGTGTATGCATGGACGCCATGGGTCGTACAAGTGAACCTCTGCTGTCTGTGGTAAGCTAGCGTGGTGTATGCATGGACGCCATGGGTCGTACAAGTGAACCTCTGCTGTCTGTGGTAAGCTAGCGTGGTGTATGCATGGACGCCATGGGTCGTACAAGTGAACCTCTGCTGTCTGTGGTAGGCTACCGTAGTGTATTAATGGACGCCATGGGTCGTACAAGTGAACCTCTGCTGTCTGTGGTAAGCTACCGTAGTGTATTAATGGACGCCATGGGTCCTACAAGTGAACCTCTGCTGTCTGTCTTAAGCTAGCGTGGTGTATGCATGGACGCCATGGGTCGTACAAGTGAACCTCTGCTGTCTGTGGTAAGCTACCGTAGTGTATTAATGGACGCCATGGGTCGTACAAGTGAACCTCTGCTGTCTGTTGTAAGCTTGCGCGGCGTATGCATGGACGCCATGGGTCGTACAAGTGAACCTCTGCTGCCTGTGGTAGGCTAGCGTGGTGTATGCATGGACGCCATGGGTTGTACAAGTGAACCTCTGCTGTCTGTGGTAAGCTAGCGTGGTGTCTGCATGCACGCCATGGGTCGTACAAGTGAACCTCTCTGCTTTCCGTGGTAAGCTAGTGTAGTGTATGCATGGACGCCATGGGTCGTACAAGTGAACCTCTGCTGTCTGTGGTAAGCTAGCGTGGTGTCTGCATGCACGCCATGGGTCGTACAAGTGAACCTCTCTGCTTTCCGTGGTAAGCTAGCGTGGTGTATGCATGGACGCCATGGATTGTACAAGTGAACCTCTGCTGTCTGTGGTAAGCTTGTGTGGCGTATGCATGGATGCCATGGGTCGTACAATTAAACCTCTGCTGTCTGTGGTGAGCTAGCAAGGTGTATGCATGGACGCCATGGGTCGTACAAGTGAACCTCTGCTCTCTGTGGTAAGCTAGCGAGGTGTATGCATGGACGCCATGGGTCATACAAGTGAACCTCTGCTGTCTGTGGTAAGCTAGCGTAGTGTATGCATGGACGCCATGGGTCGTACAAGTGAACCTCTGCTGTCTGTGGTGAGCTAGCGAGGTGTATGCATGGACGCTATGGGTCGTGCAAGTAAACCTCTTCTGTCTGCGGTAAGCTAGCATGGTCTATGCATGGACACGATGGGTTGCACAAGTGAACCTCTGCTGTCTGTGTAAGCTAGTGTGGTGTATACATGGATGTCATGGGTCGTGCAAGTAAACCTCTTCTGTCTGCGGTAAGCTAGCATGGTCTATGCATGGACGCCATGCGTCGTACAAGTAAACCTCTGCTGTCTGTGGTAAGCTGTACAAAAGGGGGTGGTGATGGACGGAGCATCTGAACCAATCAAACACTCAGACCCAGTCAACAGATCTGGGTTTAATCCATCACCGTTCTTTAGCCCACTCTGCCACCCCAGTTCAGACATGGCCATATGCAAATCAGTCTGACCCTGTGCCTCATGGGAACAGTCCAGCCCGAACTGCCAAGCCATGCCTTCCCTGGACCGGAAACAAGTTTCCGAGGACCGGTTTCTGGCATTTCAGCCGTCTTCAGCCCACTTGCTTGAATCCAGTGGCAAAGTGAGCAAGAAACTAACGTCTGAGCATACCCTGCCAACTTATGGCGAACAAAGTGGTACAAAAGGGGGTGGTGATGGACGGAGCATCTGAACCAATCAAACACTCACACCCAGTCAACAGATCTGGGTTTAATCCATCACCGTTCTTTAGCCCACTCTGCCACCCCAGTTCAGACATGGCCATATGCAAATCAGTCTGACCCTGTGCCTCATGGGAACAGTCCAGCCCGAACTGCCAAGCCATGCCTTCCCTGGACCGGAAACAAGCTTCCGAGGACCGGTTTCTGGCATTTCAGCCGTCTTCAGCCCGGCTTGCTTGAATCCAGTGGCAAAGTGAGCAAGGGACTCATGTCTGAGCATACCCTGCCAACTTATGGCGAACAAAGTAGTACAAGAGGGGGTGGTGATGGACGGAGCATCTGAACCAATCAAACACTCACACCCAGTCAACAGATCTGGGTTTAATCCATCACCGTTCTTTAGCCCACTCTGCCACCCCAGTTCAGACATGGCCATATGCAAATCAGTCTGACCCTGTGCCTCATTGGAACAGTCCAGCCCGAACTGCCAAGCCATGCCTTCCCTGGACCGGAAACAAGCTTCCGAGGACCGTTTTCTGGCATTTTAGCCGTCTTCAGCCCGGCTTGCTTGAATATAGTGGCAAAGTGAGCAAGGGACTCACGTATGCTCAGACGTGAGTCCCGTGTTCTCCACACCACTGGAGTCAAGCTATTCTGGCTGAAGACAGCTGATAGCCAGAAACCAGTCCTAGGATGCTTGATTCCGGTCCAGGGAAGACATGGCGTGGCAGTTCGGGCTGGACTGTTCCCATGAGGCACAGGGTCAAGGCTGATTTGCATTGGTTGGAGGCGAAACATAACATTTCTCAACTTCGATTCACCATTCTGGAAGTGATCAGAACACAGCAAGACACAGACATTCATAAAAAAAGACTCAGAGCAGAATACTTTTGGATTCGTAAGATGTGCAGCTTACAGCCACAAGGACTAAATGATAGGATCGAATTATCTTGTTTTCTTTAATCATGAACTGAGACTGTTGTTTCCGCTAACTTCATCCCAATCCAAAATGGCCGACATTTTTGATGTTATCGTTGTATTCAATGTAAACAATAGATTCATTTTATGTGTGGTATGTGAGACTAGATTCATAATACTGTAAATGGTTGTGCTTAGATTATCTCCATCTTCATTTGTGTTGTTACACACATTTTTTCGCACAGTTTTGATTTCGCCATTTAATAATATTTTTTTAATATTCAACATTACTTATCACGTTCTGTAACATGAGTGTCCACATAGCATTCACAATTTTACTCAGTAATCTATTTTGGATTAACAATACAAGTTGCGACCTCGTGACGGGCTTAGAACCCAATCAGCGCTCTGATTTAAAGCTATTACACGCGGTAAACAGCTAACGTGTTTACGATTGGATGAACTACGAGGTTCGCGCTGACTTTCACTTCCGTGAGTACGAACTATGTTGTTACAACTACAGACTATGATTTTTCCAGTTTTGTTTACGCTAGGCGCATGTACAATAGATTTATAAGTTCAATGCACAACTCAGGAAGAGTAGTCTTCATAATAGTGTCTTAATTTCCGCATTGTTTTTTTACATTACTCACCATTGAATCGTGTTGTTAATTGAACCCACAGCGATTGTCTCTATAATGTCGAGATTTTTTTGGCCATTTGGTTCAGTATTTACTTGGTAGGTTTGTTAATATTTATGTACACAAAGGTAACATCTTTTGATGTTTGTTAACTTGAGCACATTCAAAAAATTGAAAGGGTGGCTTAAAATGTCCTTGTTTTTTCCTCATACAGACCCCCGAAGAAGGGTCTTTGACCCGAAATGCATCGGGTTTATGTGAAGTGATAAATGGATTTAATTATGAAGTTTATATTATGCATGAATAAATAAACGTCATTTACAGAAGAAGAACATTTGACAAAATGGATGAATTTTTTCATAAATGATTTAAAAAGAGAAACTTGTGAAAGACCTAGTCAGGTCTGAGTTGAAGAGTGCACACGACCATTCAAAGGTGGGGAGTCTCCACCTTTTCTAGAAAGCAATTTTGACAATAGTGTTCCTAGACAAAACACTTTGGAAGGAGTGCACTACAATAACAATTGAAATACAGTATCAAACTCAGTAATAACAAGAGTGCACCAACGGATCTAATACAGTAAATACCAACTCAGTCAGAAAGCAAGGGCGGAGAGTACAGGGATAAACTCTGCATGCCAACCTGATGTGACACCAGGTGTGCTCCAGGTGACATCAGGTATACTAAACACGCTGGCTTTTACCTCTGATGACATGTAAGTACTCACATGTAGGTTGTGGTGTTTTCAAGTCTGACCAAGGTTGAAGCACCTTTTGCATATTCTGAGCCCACTAAGGTCAATGTAAGAAATGACTTTGATTGTACTATCGGGAGCAGGTTCGAATGTTCTGGCCCATTTCAACAGATATACCTTACAAAAGCAAGCGTATTTTATTTTTTGCACAAAGCACGTTCTCAGATTATACCCTCGGACACATTCTCATTTCTCACGTTGACTGTGGCACTCAGAAGGGTGCCCTGTACACAACTCCACTGTACTTGGGAAACACTAGCGCGTTGCCCGTATTATTCAGTGTTAACCCCCTGATTGATTGATTGAACCCTAATTGTTGCTCCGTTGTCTCAGATGGCCTTGTCTCTGCCCATACATCTCAGGCTGTAGATGTTTGGGGTCATTTGTCTTGTCAGTGTCCCTTCCCGCCGCATGGCCTCCTTCCATATCTTCTGCCAGGTGCGGAAATGTCCATGTGTGTGGTACTTGTGGGAGGTGCGTGTTACAATAATGTTGCCTTAAGACTGGTGATTCCGTCTGGCTTTTTTGCTGCATCGTCTGTGACTCCGCACTGTAAGTTAAATTAAGTCTTCGAGATGAGGCAGAGGTGATTGGAGCGTCGATCCACCTGTGCAGGTGACCAGTATGATGGCTGGTCACCAGAGGTGGCTCCCCAACGCTCTTAGTCCTGTACGTTTCATTGAAGCTATCGGTGCTGCCTTCATCTCTCTCCGCGAATCACGAATGTCCTCTCATCATCGCCCACAGCATCCTCCGTTGGAGCTCAGCCTTGAGGGTCAACTATGACATGGTTCTCCAGGAGCGGGGTTTTGATGTCACTAGTGTGTTCCCTCTTCACCTGGTGTTGATACTGAAGGCTTCCTCTTTAGTTCACCTGTTCCCCTGGTCGGTGCACCCACCACCTCCTTGTGCAAGTCTCCATCGAGCTACCCTCGCTGCCAACTCATCGGGTGGAAATGACCCGCCCCTGCTCAGCACTGAAGTCTCTCCTCTCAGTAAATTTCAGCGAAGGATGACTTTGATGTCAGTGTCACCGCCTCTTTCACAGAGTACTGCTGTGTGCCATGGACATATATTGTAGCATTATTGGTTTCTGCAAAGGTTACTGCTCGAGGACGCAGGTTCACACACAGACACAGTAATTTGGCTGTATTTGCTTTCCAGGCTTTAGGTTAGACATACATTTGACTTCAGTACTCTCACACAATGTTAAGCGCATCATAAAAGGCCTCGTTCATTTACTGTCAAAGAAAAGTTGTGGTGATTTCGTTCAGGAGGAGATATAAGAAGCAAGCGTTCCTGATTCATGTAAAAACCTGTGAGGACATTTTGTGAGATGAGGGGTGGGTCCTGGGAAGAAATGTGTCCCCCTGGAATACTCAGCTTGGTTGCTCAGATAAGTGCTATTTGGCCCCCCTTCTGGTGAAAGTGCCCTCTATCGAGGATACTTGAAGGATTTATTTTGTGATTGCTGCTGAAGGTTCCTGGTGCAAAAGGCTCAAGAACCAGGAGGGTTGAAGCAAACTTTGTATCTGAAACAGGATAGCTTCGTAACAAGATTGTGCAGGTGGAAGATAGATCGAATAGTTCCTTGACAGCCCCATGTTGTGGTGATAAACATTCATTCACTGATCCTTGAGGGGTCCGATTGCTGCAAGATGTTATCAGTGTGTTAATCCTGGTCTGTGCCTTCAGCAGTGAGCCTTGGACAGCACTCGCCACCAATGCTAAATTACATTGTTCCAGCCCTTTTTAGAAAATAATTGGTTTTTTTATTTTTTTAACTTTCCCCAAATATTCTGGGACTGGAGATAGGATTGTAAATCCGGTTTCCTAGCGTTCCACAAACCCCTGTGCTCCTCTGCAGGCGCATCTGATACAATGGCCGACCTGCTCACAAATCAAAGGAAGGGCTTGCGGCAGAGAACAAGTGATCGGATTAATATGTCTGTAAATTGTATTTGAAACGCATAGGTCATTAGACGAAGAACGTTTTAGGTCCGTCCAAAATGTTCCTTCGACAGACCTAGATGTCTAGAGGTGGGAAGCACAAGACTCAGGTGGTCAAGCTAAGTCATTTAGGGCAGCGGTTCTCAACCGCACTGCCCCAACACACTGAGCTAGCCTGCTTTTTCTGTCCCTGTGGCAAGGGTGAGCGTGATTCTCCCTACAGAGTGTCTACAGGAGCGGAAACTGGTTTGAGCAGAGCATGTCTTGAAGAGAGCTATTTTCCACTAGGTCAGCTCTCCTGCTCGTATCTAATGAGACTTCTAAGCGCTAGGTGGTGACACAAGATGCCAGCAAGTCACACTTTGCTACCAAAGCATCATTTAGAACAATTATTTTGAAATGTAACAAAAGTTTATAGAAAAAATACCCTATTTTGTGTAGGCTTATAAACAAATGATCGATTGATTACTTTAAGTCCAGTGCTCACCACGTCACCCACAGCTTGCAGTGGGCATCTTTTTATACCTCACCCCTTCCCACCCTCACCAAGTGCCTGGTGCACCGCCGTCGTGAATAGGGGTTGAGAGGGAGAGCCCGGTGCACAGTGACTGGTGGGGGGCAGGGAACACAAAAGGAAGAACTGAAAGTTTGGGGGGGGGGTGCGAGGAAAGCGGACAATGCCCAGGGATCGGAAGCAGCATTAGGAGGGGGCGGGGCCCAGTGCGAGGGCAGAGAAGAGAGGTTCAGGGCACCGAGGCTGGGAGCAGGAGAGAGACAGCGCCAGCAGGTGAGGCACAGGGCACAGCACCAAGGGACAGGTAAAGGACTGGACCCAGAGACTGGGAGGAGGTAGAGGAGGACAGGGCACGAGACTGGGAGGAAGAGGAGGACAGGGCACAGTGAGAAGGTGCAGAGACGGAGAGGGACAGGACACAGCAGTGAAGAGGAACAGGGTATAGTGACCGTGAAGTTGGCGAGGGGGCAGAGCACAGAGACTGGAGCCAGTAGATGGAGAGAGACTGAGCCTGAGAGGAGCAGAGGCACAGGGCACACGGTGCCAGGAGTGCAGGCAAGAAGAATGGCACAGAGGCTGGGATCAGGAGATGAGCGAGAACCTGAGGGGCACACGGTGCCAGGAGAACAGGCAAGAAGCATGGCACAGAGGCTGGGGTCAGGGGATGGAGAGAGAAAACCTGTGAGGGGGAGAGGGAGCGGGCACCCTACTCGGTGAACCTGCATGGCATAGAAACGGGAGCAGGTTACGGACAGGGCATGTGCCAGCGGAGTAGGCGATGGTGAGAGAGCGGCACAGACCTCGATGCAGACAACGAAGGACAGGGCAGAGTGGCTTGAGAGTGGGAAAATGAGGTTTAGTTTGTGGTCGCTGTAAAGAGGAGCAGTGCTGGCAATGTCAGGGTACGAGGAGCTGTAACAGGGAGAAGGGAACATTGGTGTGCAGGAGAGGGGCAAAGGACAGAGTGGCATTCGTAGTAAGAAGAGGAGGAGGCCGAGGGTGAACAGAAGTCTACCACCGCCCCGTGGTCTCCTGTCATTGGTGTTCTGTTAGCAGTGCAGGCATTGTGAAGGGGGGTCTCCAGGTGTATTCTGGGGGATGTACATGGTGGGCACCTATGTACGCAGCGGCCATTTTGTTGGGGCCCACCATTCAGATGCAATGAGCAATGCATTTATGTATTTGCCAGCTCTGGTTCAAACATACTTTCGTAGAAAGCCCAGCCTCATTTGCATTTATGCATAAATCAGCAAATTCTAACTTTCTGGGTATATGTTAGATGCGCTGCACCTGTATCAAGACCTCATAAAGCACTCGCTGTACACAGAGGGACATAGAAGCGTGCCATGCAGTGGACATCAAATGGTTAGGTGTGGGGACGAGACCCGCTAATGTGCTATATAATTCAATAAAACGTTCCAGCTGTAGGTAAGAGGACATGAGTCACTCGTGCATTATAGAATCGCACACTAAACATTCTAACTGTACTTGTACGGGATGGGACAATTCATGCTTTATAAAATTATAATAGACATTCTAGCTGTGCTTCTAAAGGAACAGGAGCCACTCATGCATTATAGGATCACACAATGAACATTCTAACTGTGCCTGTAAACGACAAGGGACAAGGGACCACTGGCAACCTCCAGCAAGGCCCCACTGCCAACTTCAATAACAGAGGGAACCAAGGCCGCCTGGACCAATCCGGAGCCACCAGGATCACCGAAGCCCGATCCAACTTGACCTTCAGCAGAACACGCGGCAGCAGGGCAATAGGGGGAAAGGCATACATCAGGCCCCCCTCCCACCGGAAGGACAGGGCATCCACCCTCCAAACCTCGGCAGAGCGAACCAGAGAACAAAACGTCTCCCTCAAGGCGTTCCCCGGGGCCGCAAACAGGTCCACCACAGGGACCCCGAACCGGGCCATCAGGCAGCGAAACACATCCTGAGACAGGCACATGTCCGACAGGGAAGGAAACACCCTGCTCAGGCGATCCGCCTCCGAGTTCAAAATCCCAGGCAGATGTAAAGCCCTCAGAGACAACAAGTGAGACTCCGCCCACAGGCCTATACTTTGAGCCAACAAATTGAGGGAAGCCACCCTCGCGCTCCCCTGGCGGTTGATATAACACACCACCACCGTGTTGTCGGACCGCACCATCACATCCCTCTGGAGGACCCAAGGCAGAAAATGAGACAACGCCAACTGAACCGCCTTCAATTCTCGCCAATTCGAGGACATTTCCGCCTCCGGCACAGACCAAAGACCCTGCACAGACTCCTGACCCAAGACCGCACCCCAACCCAGTACGCTGGCGTCGGTCGTCAAGACCAACCTCACCTGGGACACAAAGGGCGAGCCCTGCAAGAGGTTCCGATCCACCAGCCACCAGGACAACTCCCGGGCGATGGACACACCCCCCGGAACCAACAGCTCGTAATCCAGAGAGGCCGGATCCCAATGCTCCAGAAGATGATTCACAAGGGGGTATAAGTGTAAACGGGCCCAAGGAACAATCATCACAGTCGCTGACATCAGCCCCTGAACACGCAACCACTGGCGAGCCGTGGAAGACTTTGCCCCCAACACCTTCTTCAGTTCGTGCACAAGAGTCAGTCTGCGGGGCTCCGACAGGAAGACCTTCCCCAACCTGGTGTTGAACACCCCCCCAATGAACAACAGTTCCTGAGTGGGGTGAAGATGGGATTTCTCCAAGTTCAGAATCCACCCGAACCGTTGAAGGAGACTGCAAACCTCCCGGGAGTGTGACTGAGCCTGAAGGAAAGAAGAGGAAGAAATCAGCCAATCGTCCAAGTAAGGGAAAACCTGTATACCCTTAGCATGCAACAAACCCACCAAGGGCGCCAACACTTTAGTAAACACCCTCGGAGAGGCAGACAGGCCAAAGGGCAATACCTGGAACTGGTAGTGATCCACCCCTACACAGAAACGCAGGAACCTCTGGGAATCTGCGTGCACTGGCACATGAAAATAGGCGTCCCGTAGATCGAGAGAAGCCAGGAAATCTCCCACCGACAGGAAGGGAAGAATCAACTGCAGAGTCACCATTTTGAAGGACCGATGAGGGATACACAAGTTCACCGCCTTCAGATCCAGGACCGGACGGAAGTCCCCATTTGGCTTTTGGATCAAAAACAGGATTGAGTAAACCCCCCGACCCTGTTGTCTCACAGGCACCCTCACCACAGCACCCTTTGACACCAAGTCCCGAACTCCGTCCAATAGAGCACGACATCTTGCTAGAGATCTGGGAACAGGGGTAGCTTTGAACACATCCACCGGAGGAGTCCCAAATTCTATTCTGTAGCCCAGCCGTACCACCTGTAGAACCCACAGATCCCGAACGAACTCCTCCCAGACAGGTAAAAAAGAGGTGAGGCGACCCCCAACCGGCACCTCCAAGGAATCCATCACATAGTCACGACTTGGAGGGACCTGCAGAAGAGGAAGCACCATGTTGACCCCGGGACTTGTGGAAGGAAGGGACACCCCGGCCACGTCCCCTACCACGAAAGGGCTGAGCAGCCATCTTAGATTGAAACGCCTGCCCAAAAGCCCGCTTATAACCCGCAAACTTCCCTTTCTGAGAAGAGCGGACCGGAGCCAACAATTTTTTTGTCCTCAGCTGTCTTTTTAATCAAAGCTTCCAACGGCTCCCCAAACAGCTTAGAGCCCGTGAAAGGAATCTTCATCACGGCCGCCTTCTGAGCAGCTTCCGCCTTCCAAGACTTAAGCCACAACTGCCTCCTAGCAGCAACCGAGGCCCCAGCAGCCGCCGCCGCAGCACTAAGGGAGTCGAAGGACAAGTCAGCCATGAAACGCAACTGCTGTTCCAACATGGACAAAGACTCAGAGGGATCCTCTTCCTGCATGAGCTGCGCAGAAATACCCTGACAGTCCTTAAGAAGCGACTGAACAAGATAGCTGGTGTAAGCAGCAGACCGAACAGCCAGATTGGAGGCTGCAAAGGACCGCTTCAAGGCCCCCTCGACACGCTTGTCCCCAGGATCAGAAGGCACCGCATCTTCAGACACCACCAGGCTCTGAGACGCCATACCAGCCAGCAGAGAATCCACTTTCACCACAGCCGGAAACTCCTCCGCGAAGCCCTGCAAGGGATACCTCTTAGCCAGAAACCGGGGAAAGGCATGCCTGTCAACATCCTTCCACTCCCCCTCCAGCACCTTCCTCACAGACGTATGAATGGGGAGGCTTTCCGGATCTTTCTTCAGGTAATTGGCGAAGAAGTCTTCAGACTCTCCACCCTCCACAGGATCAGGGAATCCCAGATTGTCTCGAACATGCTGCATAACACAGCGAAGGTCAGCCCCTTGGACAAAACGACCCTTCACTTCCTCATCAGAGTCAACGTCCGGATCCACCTCAGCCGAGGCATCCAATTTCTGTCTCTTAGGCCCCTTGGGAACATGAGCCACAAAGGCCGCCGCCACAGCAGCCTCAATCATTTTTTGAATATTTGCCATGGAAGGAGCAGTGGAAGAACCTGCGACCACCTCCCCATCCTCACAGCCGAGTTCACGCACGTCTGCACCTCTACCCTCCATGTTGTAAACAGGAGAACAGAAATCCAGACCCCAAGATATACCCAGACCAATCAAAGCAAAAATCCCCAAGGGCCAACCAGGGAAAGCCACCCAGACCTGGAGCCAATCCCTACACAGGACCGAAGGCCGGCCTTCAAACCGCCCTATCAGAGAAGACTACCAAACTACAAAAGGAAAAGACTGAACAGGGCCCAACTGTAAGGATACAAAGAAACCCAGAAGACCCCGTCCCAGGAACCAGTGAACCCAGAGGTAAGAACTCCCCAACTCCCCAGCAGAACTCCACAGCAGAGCAGCAAGAGGCCAAGACACGAAATCAAGCCCCATGCAAATCCCTCCAGTAAAAAACGGCAATAAAGCAAAATTGGACCGCCAGCAGAGGGAGCTCCAACAACAGAAACGCGGGGGAAGAGAACACTAACCCAGGAAACAATCAACAAAGTCGGACCGAACCTAAATATCGGGCCCCCACGGACCAAACAAAGGCAGTCCCCCCCCCTCCCCGCAACCCCAGACTCCACCAAGGATTGCAGGAAGCATAAAGAAAAAGGGGTTAAAACACGGGCTCGAAGAAACGAGCCCCGAGAGTTACAGACAGAGAAGCCAATCCGGCACGCCCTCGGCGCGCTGAAAAAGCCAGCCACACACCCCCTCTCCCTCCCCGGGTGTACCGGCTAGAGCAGGGACGAACCCGGAAGAGGGGAGGCTGCAGCAGGGAGCCACCACCCCACAGCAGGCAGTCAGGACCCCCAACCCCACGGTCCCGCTACAGCAGGGACTCAAAGCAAATGCCTACAAGGTAAAGAAAAACAGGCCCAATAGGGGTTAAAAACGGGCGCTTAGCATCCCGTTCCACACTCACCAGATAGGAGGCCAATTCCAGTGCCCCCCTCGACGAAGACTGCTCGGAAGTGATTCCGCAGAAAAAACAAACAGGTTGTTGATTGGCAGGTCACAGGGTTATATGCCTCAGGGTATGGGTGTGGCCTGGAGGGAAGGGATGGGTTTCAAGTTGCTTGGGAGTTTCTGGTGGGAGGAGCTATGCTCATGTAGTTAGGACTGGGACGGGGAGGGCTACGACTCGGAGTAATGAATATTACCGGTGAGTAACCGGTCATTATAGGATCACACAATGAACATTCTAACTGTGCCTGTAAAGGCGCAGGGACTTTACATGCTTTGTATCACACAATAAACATTCTAACTGTGCTTCTAAATGGACAGGAGCCATTCGTGCTTTATAGAATCACACAAACATTCTAACTGTGCTTGTAAGGGGGCAGGGACAATGCATGCGTTGTATTACACAATAAACATTCTAACTGTGCTTATAAGGGCAGGGACTATACATGCTTTGTATCACACACTAAACATTCTAACTGTGCTTCTAAAAGAACAGGAGCCATTCATGCTTTATAGAATCACAAACATTCTAACTGTGCTTGTAAAGGGACAGGAGCTACTTGTGCATTACAGATGCACACAATAAACATTCTAACTGTGCTTAAAAGGGCACAGGGACTATTCATGTTTTATGTCACACAAAAAACATTATATCTGTGCTTATAAAGGCGCAGGGACTATTCATGTTTTGTATCACACAATAAACATTAACTGTGCTTCTAAAGGGACAGAAGCTACTTGTGCATTATAGAATCACACAAACATTCTAACTGTGTTTATAAGGGCGCATGGACTATTCATGTTTTGTATCACACAATAAACATTCTAACTGTGCTTCTAAAGGGACAGAAGTTACTTGTGCATTATAGAATCACACAATAAACATTCTAACTGTGCTTGTAAAAGGACACGACAGGGGCAATTCATACTCTTTTATATCACACAATCAGATATTGTAACTGTGCTGTTAAAGGGACAGGGGGTACCCGTGTATTGGGACATCACACCGTTGTATTCTGTGTTATGGAGAGAGGAGTCACTCCTGAATTATGACGTCACTCAATAGACATTGTAACTGATGAGGTTACGAGGCAGAAGCCATGACTTATGACATCACAGAATACAGCATTCTAACTGCGGGGGTTAAAGGGATAGGGGTACTCGTGTATTGGGACTTCACACCATAGTATTCTGTGTTGTGGAGAGAGGAGCCACTACTGAATTATGACATCACTCAATACACATTGTAACTGATGAGGTCACAAGACAGAAGCCATCTTCTGACATCACACAATCAGACATTCTAACTGCGGGGGTTAAAGGGACAGGGGGTACTCGTGTATTGGGACTTCACACCATAGTATTCTGTGTTATGGGGAGAGGAGCCACTCCTGAATTATCACAATAGACATTGTAACTGATGAGGTCACGAGACAGAAGCCATCTTATGACATCACACAATCAGACATTCTAACTGCGGGGGTTAAAGGGACAGGGGGTACTCGTGTATTGGGACTTCACACCATAGTATTCTGTGTTATGGGGAGAGGAGCCACTCCTGAATTATGACGTCACTCAATAGACATTGTAACTGATGAGGTCACGAGACAGAATGACATCACCAATCAGACATTCTATCTGTGGGGTTAAAGGGACAGGGGGTACTCAAACACGAGGACATCTTGGATACAAACACAGACTGCTGCTAAGGAGAAAGGGGCCAGTGTGCAGTGTGACATCACACATTAAACACTGTAACTGATGAGGTAACGAGGCAGGGGCCTCGCACGACCAGCGGGAGCTGCAGAGCCTCTCCCTGCACCATTAATGCAGCACACTTATCTGCAGAGATGTCTTCGCGGCGCCAATATTGGAGGCTGACAGATGGTTGTCATGGTTTTAACTAGGGGAGTTATCAGTGCTGAATATTATTTTTAACCTGTTACTAGTCGTGCCCGCCTGCTCCGGGTGCGTGGCTGCAGCAGTGCGCACCGGGTTAGGGGGGGCACCCTGGCCCCCTTAGGATAGACGCACCTGTGAGCGGTCACTGCCCCTCTGCAGGGACCCACACCACCCCCCTCCTCCTCAGTGCGCCGCGAAGGATGAGCGTGAAGATGAGGCGCCGCAGCGAGCGGGTGCTGGTGCCCCAGGTGGGTGCCGGCTGCACCGGGCACGGGGCGGGGGGTCCGGTCTGACCTGTGCGGTGAGTGTGCCCAGCCTCGCCCCAGCCTCACTGCTGGTCTCTTTTGTGCCCACAGAATAAAGAGAAGGAGAGGATGAAGGAGCGCGAGAAGGAGGGCCGGGAGAAGGACACGCGCTACAGCAACGGGCACCTCTTCACCACCATCACCGTGTCCGGCATGACCATGTGCTTCGTCTGCAACAAGAGCATCACTGCCAAGGAGGCGCTCATCTGCCCCAGTAAGTGCCCGCGCGCGCCTGTGTCCAGGGGTGTGTGTAGTGCTTCGTGCTGGCAGTCAGGTCCTGCATGTCGGCGCTTTTGCGGCTGCCCAGAGTTACATGGCACGTGCATTCTTGCCGGGGGTGGGAGGGGGCCCTGTGTTGTGCCAAGGGCTGCGGGTCACTTCAAAGAGCCGCGCGCTGCGTTTCAAGACCACACAGTTCTCCTAGTCAGAGAGAAAGGGAAGGCTTGGGGGGGCCTGGGATCAGTGTCATTTTAAGGATTTTGTGGGACATACCGCGCCCCCCCCCCCAACTGAAAACGTTGTCCTTTATTTCCAGTTCCTTATTAATATAACCTCCCATGGTGCCAAGCAGTACTGCGCTTTATGTTAAACTGGCATGGGTATATAGAAACTGTTGTAAAATTCGTTGCCGAAAATGCCAAAAATCTGTAACATGGTAAACATGGCACAGGGTAAAGAGACCGAGTCATTGGTAGCGGTAGGCAGAGCAGGACATGACTTAAGATCGAGAAATAGAATAGACAGATGACAAATAGAGAGAACGTTCACTTTTACAGGGGGGCCCTTGGAAAGCGGGATCCCTGAGAAAATACCCACTTTATCAATGCCTTGAACGGTCTCTACCTGGGATGAGAGTGTATGAACAATAATGAAGATGTTCAAAGATTGGGGAAAGTGAAGGGTATTGCTGGCACATCTTGAAGAGTAAATGTAATGGTGGACTTGTAAAGCGCACAGCTGCCCGTAAGCGTCCCGGCGCTGGAGACCGCTGGGGAACCCGTCCTGGCTTTCCCTGTGAGATGGTCCCTTCTGGGTATCTCCAAGGTGAAACCAGGCATCCCCGGCGTCTGTGGGGGGCTGTTGTAGAGATGAGGCAAGCTTAATGCCCAGAGTTACTGAGTGTGATCCCTGGTTAGAGTAGGCACCAAGGCGAGAATTGTCGAGTCCGTTGACCCTGGTCCACGACCCTGCCGCGTCGGGAATTGAACCCTGGTCCCGGGCTGTTCTCTGCTTCCAGGTCTGCCGCCTCTAACCAGTGAGCCACACCACTCCACAGAGTGCAGCTAAAAGTATATACATTGTCTCTCACTTTAAAAAAAACACCTTTTGGAACTAACATGGTGTACTCCAGCCTAAGTGATTTCCGTCATGCAGTATAATGTAGGCACTGCTGTTGGCCACAAGAATTGTCATCCCTTGTTGGAAGGATAAAAGGCGGAGTTTCTTTTTGTGGGAGCAGAATCTGCAACTCAAAGGTTAGACCGTTTGTGTATATGACACTTTGGCCAGTTAATCTGTTCAAGGTCAATAAATGCCACATCTGTCAGAGCATGTGCCACACGCCTGCAGCAGGGCAGTATATCTTGGTATGACATGTCTGCAGAATGTGACACCCCTGCCAGAGGGGGACATGTCCGCAAGAGTGCACAGCTGTGTGGGAAGGACTGCATGGGTGCACACTGTCTCTAACAGCTTAACCTTTCCAAGGGTCCCCTGTTTGCAGGAGTGTGAAAAGTTTAGAATAACTCCCCATATCCGCAGAAGTTTGCAATAGGTGCAAAACAGCGTAGCAGGCGCCATGGCGAAATATCAAACACAACAGGTGATGGGCGGAGTCTTGAAATAGTCGAACCGCTGGCTGTCTCTTAGGGTAGCATTCAAACCCATTGTTTCTGTGGCCATGATGCCACGTCAGATCAGACCCAGCCATGCGCAAACCAGCCTTAGTCCTGCTCCAGTAGGAACGGTCCAGTCGGACTTGTCAAGCCAGGTCATCTCTGAACCTAAGACTAGTTTCTAGGGGTTGGTTAGACTTTACGCAAGCAGTCCTTCATCACTTTTTGTCTGATTAGTACTCTCATTCCAATCGGGGTCAGTCGGGGCAAAGCACTGGACATAGTAAAATACCTACAATGTATACACACGCGTGCTCGATGTTAGTCTATGGAACAAAAACTTGTGATCGAAATTTGTTACTTTACCAAAACATAAGCTAAACAAAGTGAGGAGCACAATGAGTGGATGAGAAGAATTGTCCAGTCAACTGGTGTTTAAAGATAAGGCTTCCAACACCACAGAGCATCGCCCTGAAGAAGTCCCAAGTGAATAGGGACGAAACGCGTAGGCTGTTCATCTTGGACATGTCGTCTTGTTTTTATTTGGAAAATGATAAATAAAATTGATGAAAAGTAATCTGAAAGAACATTGTGTATTATATGATTGTTTACTGTCAAGAATTGTGTTACAATTTGGCTAAAGACATTATGATGTGTAAGACATTTTTCTAGACTCTCGCAAATATTTCTGGTTGTGCTCCTCACTTTGTTTAGCTTATGTATAGATATGGGTTTTTTCTGATGACCCAAAAGAGTGAGCATATCTAAAGACATTTAGGACAAACGGTGTGCAGGCGAAGGTATACCATAACTGTCTTGCTGTTGTGATATACTTTACCAAAACATATCTAGTGAAGCAGGTGGCTTGACGTTCACATGAATAAGATGCAGGAGGTCCTTGAAAGTGAGATCAGTTCTGAAACACTCCGCCGACTTCATTACTTTTCCTAAATCACTCTTCTAGTTGCCAGTATTCAAAATGAGGCTCCGGTTCTGCTAAATGTGCCCAACATGGCCACTGGGATCAGGCAGCATGTTAGTTATGGTTACATAGAAACCACATCCAAATGAGGTTATGTAGCATAAGCTCCTGATTACTGTGCACATGAAGCATTAATACAAGAACAATACATGATCACAAGTGTCTACAAGAGAGCGGGATGTCTGTGAGGGTCCAGACGCATTCAGGAGTGTGATGTATGTGTAGGGCCCGGTGTATAGGCAGGTCCGCCTGGCGTTTCTATGCAGGAGAGCAGTCGTCTATGGTTGAACCAAGGATAAACGGAAGTGATGCTAACTTTGTGGCTCTGGGATAGGTTAGGTCCTACCTATTTCTTCTGCTTGTCACATCTCCTTCTCAATATTCATTCATCTCTCATCTTCCCCTTCTCACAGTCTGGTAGGTGGCAGACGCGGCTTAGTTTGGAGTTTGCTGTGAAGTCGTTGCTTGGTTCACTTCTGGCTCCTTGAGGGTATTCTCCATCATTTTGAGGAATCGACGGTTCCTCGGTTAAAGCCACAAAACGAGACCACAAGCTGTGATTGTGAAATCACAATTTCAGTTATTGGACAAAAAACCTAGTCAGGTGGACTATCTACTTTGGAGGATACCACCATTATTGAAGCGCGTGTCTACATTTGTGTCCTTCATGGTATATACAGCGGGAGCGGATACTCTGCTACGGCTGTACCATTTAAGAGCTGCAGTGCACAGGTTGATGAAACCAGCTGTTATCATTGGATGGTTGCAGATGACGGATCCCGCCCCTTCCACCGCCCGACTGTCCTATCAGTCTGCTGAGTGAGATATATCGAGATAGGATTGCATATCTTAGTATGTACAGCAGGAGCTGGCACGTGGGTATGCCTGTGCCGTTTAGAGCCGCAATGCACAGGACCTTTGAACAGGCTGGCGTCATTGGATGGTTTGAGATGACATCTCTCGTCTCTTATACCGTCTGGCTGTCCTGGAAGTCTGACGAGCAATTGTGTCATTGGTCGTCTTGCATATTTGGGCAGATTCAGCTGGAGCTCGAGGGCAGGCCATGCTACACCATTTAGAACAACGTGACAAGTGATCGTACCGGTTGTCGCTGTTAGGTGGGCCTGTTACTGCTGCTCTCTTGCCGTCCACTCATTGACCCCAGCAGACCTAGCAGACAGGGGTTGTAATCTTCACGGCCTGCTGATTCTCTCTGGCCATTGCCACTGTTTCCCGGTATCTGTCCTGAGTCCTCGACACATGTTTCGCTTGCTCTGCGTCTGATGTAGAGCGTGTCCAACTGTACTGCAGACCTAGTAAAGTGCACCAAAAACATCCCTCCATTTCACCGTTTTCAGTGACCCGCTGCTGTTTGAGGTGCTCCCATTGGTTTTTGGATGGGCGCAACATGTGCAGGGCAGACATTTTGTCGCATAAGGCCTAGGCGGTCTGAACTTTGTGAAATTTGGTGATTCCAGTCCTGTGCTCCTGAAAATCAGGAATAAACATGGTCGAGTGGTCAGATAGAAGGAAGAGAAGCACTGTGATAACCTTTGTTCAGTTTTATGTTTCTGGTCTAAAGGGTGAAATGTTGCTGGCCTGCAAGAGGTTTAAAAATGAATTTGAAAATGGATAACAGTAGGTGCATGCCTGTGTATGTTACAAGGATTCCTAGCTTGTCTCCATATACATCGCCCTGATGCCATTGCTGACGTCGAGGCCGCCCAGAACCTCCAATTAAATACATTGATTTCTACACATCAATGTTCCTTGCGTCATGAAATCAGTTAAAAGGCCCCGAAGACTCTAAAGAGTTCAGAAAAACGCATCTTGTCTGCCATCCACCAAAATAGAGAAGTGTCTTGTGTCTTGCACAGAACAGTGATCTGTGCATCCGCCCCCACCCTCCACGTGATCCTATAGAAAATCCTTGCGACCCTTCTTCATAAGGTCACGCATGACGCATGCTGCGCTGTTTCCTGCGAGCCCTAATATAATCCGGGCTCCTGCTTTATTATATTTACTACTTCGACAATTCTGTCTGTAATTATCTACATTTATTCATCGTTTAACTCTAGCCATCTTCATTTTGAATCTAGTGGAAAAAATAAACCTGAAAGGAGTCCATTTCCGGGTTTGTGTAATGGATAAAGGTTACACTGATTTTAACTGACTGCCTCTATCCTGCTATAAGAAGCCATATGTAATGCTACACACATACATACACTCCTATGACATTAGCGTTTTAGAACATACGCATATCTGCAATTGATTATAGCTTCATTGGGAACACGTGTACCTTCACTCATTCATTACAGGTGCCTTTTTTAATTCTCCTGTGTGTCAGTCTGCGCAGCTGTTGGGATAGCAGCACTGACTGATGCACCAAGAAACACTCAATGAAAACTTTCTTTCCATATCTTGTCAAATTTAAAAAATAAATACAGGCAGGGAAATCAATACTTGTTTGGTGCACTTGTCTACAAAAAGCAGTCAAAACCGAAAACTGGGAGTCTTGATTCCATCTCATGAGTCCTGCACCCCCATACAGTTTCAAAATAAGTCCCGGTCCCGTGAACGAGTGCTGATGTCCCCAGCCAGCAACCACCAGTACAAATTAAGCCATGAGGATAGGGTGAGAGTGATGATAACGAAAGACGTTTGAAGGAGGAGCTGGGTAAGGATTCCTTTCACAATTAATTGATACAGATCAGGTGAAAACAATGTTAACTTGTTTGCACTTTTGTTGCTTTTAAATTCAATATTACACAGGGCATTTGTGGGAAAAAAACGTTATTATATTAAAAAAGGAGCAGAGAACTCTGGGTAGTTCTCAAGTTTAGGTGGAAAGCAGCCCCTGTATAAAGCACCCTCCACTGACAAGTAAAAGCAAAATATCCCTTGGTTGTTCGACAGACAGTAAAGGAAAGCTTTGCTCACATTCGAGTCATGAGTTTAAATGAGTACAATATTACAGCCCTTGTAATAGACAAAAAGGATGTATTATAAAGCCCAAAAGTTATCACAAATATTTCATAAAAGATACTATATACCTCCAATTCATATAAAATTGTTAAAAACACTAAAAGAAAACGAATACATTTGATACAATTAAAACAACAAAACATTACATGACATAAAGAGAGAAGAAAAATTTAGACAATATACTTTGTCATTTACAAAACATATCCATTGGAACAATTTTATAACTAGGCCTGGATACAATACATTTTTTTAGTATCTACAGATCCAATATCTTCCACGGATTACGTGAGCGATGCGTCCTGACTCTAATGTGAGCAGAGCTTTCCTATACTATCTTTCGAACAACCAAGGGACATTTTGCTTTTACTTGTCAGTGGCACCCTATTCCTGTGGTGAGCCACGAGGGGTCCCTCTCTTTTCTCATATAAAGCACCCTCCTCACCAGCGACACTTGAAATGTGCTCACCTCAAATGTTTGCCTTTCTATTAGTCTTTAAGCATAGGATTAGCACAGTGCCATCCACGCAGAGATATAGTGGAGAAGTGTGGCTCAATGGTTAGAGTAGCAGACCCTGATGCAGAGGTCTAGCCCGGGACCAGGGTTCAATTCCCCGCCTCGGCGGGTCTTGGGCTCAAAATTCCACGGACCTGATAATTCTCACCTCGGTGCCTATTCCAATCACGGAGTCCCACTCTACAACTCTGGGCAATAGCTTGCTTAATCCCCACAACGCTAAGGATGCCTGGCCTCCACCTTGGGGGTGCCCAGGAGTGGACACCTCACAGTGAAAGCCAGGATGGGTTCCACAGCGGTATTCGTACAAGCGCCTTGAGACCCTTGCGGGTGAGTAGTGCGCTATACAAGTATCAATTTACATTTTACATTTACATAGAAACGGACAAAGTATTTTACAATTTCTACAGCAAAGTCTTTAAGCATAGGATTAGCACAGTGCTATCCATGCCGAGCTGTAAAATGGCCAAAGCCGTTTACCACTCCAGGCACAGTATTCCAGCTTTGGATTGGTAAAATACCATCCAAGCCAATCTGAAATGAATAAAAACAACCCCTGACACATGTTTCACTCTCATTATAGCTCTTCAGAGAGGGATAGCTTTGTCCAGACACAAGAGAGCACCCAGTATAAATCAAGACAAAACCCTTTCTGGCATAGAGTAATGGATAAATTATGAAAAAAGAAGCAGATAACTCTGGGTAGTTCTCAAGTTTAGGTTAAAAGCAGCTTCTGTATAGAGCACCCTCCACACCAGCGAAACTCTAAATTTGCTCACCTCAAATGTCTGCTGTTCTATCAAAGTCTTTAAGCATAGGATTAGCACAGCACCATCCACTGCAAGATAGAAAGGGACAAAGTATTTTACCATTTCTACAGCAAAGTCTTTAAGCATAGGATTAGCACAGTGCTATCCACGCTGAGCTGTAAAATGGGCAAAGCTTTTAACCACTCCAGGCACAGTATTACAGTTTTGGATTGGTAAAATACCATCCAAGCCAACCTGAAATGAATAAAAACAAGCCCTGACATGTGTTTTGCTCTCATTAGAGCTCTTCAGAGAGGTATAGCTTTTTCTAGACACAAGGGAGCACCCAGTATAAGTCAAAACAAAAAGCTTTCAAGCATAGAGTTGAGCATAAATTATGAAAAAATAAGCAGATAACTCTGGGTAGTTCTCAAGATCTGAAAGAAACAGAGTTATAGATTCCTTATCTTAGAATTACCCCCAGGCGTCAGACTTGATCCAGAAAGTTTTTCGTCAGCAGTACCCCTGTGCGTCAGAAGGTGGCGCCAGTCGACTCTGCATTCAGCGTTGTGGTCACTGGGATGACGTCGCAGTAGCTACATAGAGGCCACCCTCGCGTGGTGACGTCAGTTCTTTCTTTTTCCGCGCCAGCAAGCGCAGATCTGGAGAGAGCGGTACCCTAGTCATTTTTTGACTGAGCTTTTTTCTCGACTTTTGTAGACTTTGTTTTTTGAATCCATACGACTCCTGGTGCACGAGAAATGCCCGGCTTTAAGGCTTGCGGTTGGGGTAACTGACTAATGTCGGTGATGGGATCCGCACAGCGTGTGCCTCTACTGCCTGGAGCACGACCACGACCCCAAGTCATGCTCCGACTGCCGGACCATGGCCCGAAGTCTTTGTGGGAGCGGTCCCGAAAGCTACTAGAGGCCTAGCAGTCGGCTCCGCGTCGTTCGAGGGACCGATCGCGGAGCCAATACCATTCTTGCTCTAAGTCTTCGCACCCTGGGTCAGGTAAGTCAAAGCACAAAAAGAAGTCGAAGAAGCATTGTTGCTCTCAACTTCTCCCCGTCCGTCAGGCGATGCTACGAGGGATGCAGGTGGTGCCCCTTCCGCGGCTCCGTGTGGGGAGCCTGTAGGGCCGGCTCCAGGTTCCCCCCCTGACCGGGAGCGATCCCTGCCCAGCTTTGTCAGTTCTAGGAAGCAATGCACGTCCCCTTTGGGCAGCCTGGCTCTGACAGCGTGCCTTCGGGCCCTGCGGACTGGGCTGAGGGCCCTGGGCCTTCGGCTTAGGCGGCCTTGGCCTCGGCACTGCAGGGTCCCCTTCGATCCAGGCCTGGATCCTGATCAGCGCAGGTCGACCTTGTTACACCTCCCCTGGCGCCGATTCCAGTGGCACCACGTCCGCTACCGGCGTCTGCTGTGTCCCCAGCCGGCGTCGACCCCGGCCTCCACCTCAAGGTAGACACGGAGCCGGACTGGCGTCGATCAACTCCAGATCCAATGCCAGCGGGTACTTCTGAGCCCCTGTTCTACCCAGACTCTTCGAGACCACATCAGCAGCCAGAGGAGGGTGAGGAGGACTGGGAAGGGTCTGGGGACCCTTTAACCTACCAGTTGGTGTACGAGTGTACGATGGCGGTGGTCGCAGCTCATCTGCGCAGATCAGGGGTTACAGTCTTTCTCTATCTCGACGACTGGCTGCTGAAGGCGGGCTCGCCCCAGGCTGTCGTCTCCCATCTCCAAACTACGGCCGACCTCCTGCATTCACTGGGGTTCTCCATCGACATGCCAAATTCACATCTGACCCCCTCTCAGAAGCTCATCTTCATCGGAGCTGTTCTGGACACGACCCAGTTTCAGGTTATCCTCCCGAACAGCGAGTCTGGGATATTCGAGGTATGATTCAGATCTTTCAGCCCCTATCCCAAGTTTCAGTCAGGATGACCCTGAGACTGCTGGGCCTTATGGCCTCCTGCATCCTGCTGGTCGATCATGCCAGGTGGCATATGCGGGCTCTGCAGTGGGACCTGAAGTTACAGTGGGCGCAGCATCAGGGAAATCTGTCTGATTGTGTCCAGTTCTCGGAGGGCACTGCACGACAATTGCCGTGGTGGCTTACAAACCAGGATTGGGTCAACGGCACATCCCTTCTCCAACCAGAACACACAGTGGTGACAGACGCATCCATTCTGGGATGGGTCAGCCACATGGGAGAGGCAGAGATCAGAGGCCTCTGGTCTCCGGCGGAGTCCGGGCTCCACATCAACCTTCTGGAGCTTCGGGCGATCCGTCTTGCACTCAAAGTATTCCTTCCCTCTGTCCAGGGAAGAGTAGTGCAGGGGTTCAAGGACAGCACAACAGCCAAGTGGTACTGCAACAAACAAGGCGGGGTGTGGTCGTGGACCCTGTGTCAAGAGGCCCTCCCCCTCTTTACATGGCTGAAACATCAGGGCATATCCCTGGTGGCTCAGCAACTGGCAGGTTCGCTGAAGGCCAGGGCGGACACACTCAGCCGCAGGTGCATGATGGATCACGAATGGTGTCTTCACTCGGAGGTGGTGCAAGGTCTCTTTCAACAGTGGGGAGAGCCTTGGTTAGATCTATTCACCACTGAAGAGAACGTGCAATGTCAGCAATTCTGCGTGTTAGAATTTCTAAGGCGGTACTCGCAAGGCAACGCTTTTCGTCGTGAGTGGAGTTGCGGTCTTCTATACGCTATTCCACCTATACCACTTCTACCCAGAGTGCTGAAGAAGATCAAGCGCAACTGGGCCTAAGTCATTCTTGTGGCTCCGTATTGGGCACGGAGAGTCTGGTATCCCGAGCTGCTCAACATGGCCATCGATCCTCTGATCCGACTGCCGCTTCAGGAGGATCTTCTGTCGCAGCAGCAGGGGACGGTCCTCCACCCGAACCTACCCAGCCTCCACCTCCTTGCGTGGAGATCGACCGGGGGCAGCTGACATCATTTGACCTGCCTCCCGAAGTCTGTGATGTAATCTTGGCACCCAGGCGTCCTTCCACTAAGACGGTATATGCATGCAGATGGAACAAATTTGTGGCATGGTGCAGAGCAAAGGCTGTGGATCCCCTTTCTGCCCCTCTTTCTGAGGTTCTCTTGTTCCTCTTGTTTGGAACAACAGGGCTCTCTGATCTGGGCACTCTTAAGGGCTACCTCTCAGCCATTTCAGCCTTCCTTAGGCTCCCTGATCAGCCTTCTCTTTTCAAGTCCCCTGTTGTAAATAGCTTCCTTAAGGGCATGACTCATCTTTTTTCGCCTGTTCCCTTCGTAATGCCCCAGTGGGACTTGAACTTGGTTCTGACATATCTCATGTGTGCTCCCTTTGAGCCGCTGCATTACTCTCCTCTCAGACTTCTCACTTTGAAAACTGCCTTTCTGGTGGCCATCACCTCTGCATGCAGGGTGAGTGAGCTACAAGCTCTGTCTTCCAAGCCTCCCTTTCTGGCTGTCCAATCGGACAAGGTCATCCTCAGAACTAGACCTTCCTTTCTTCCCAAGGTGGTTACTTCTTTCCACATTGGACAGACCATCACTTTGCCCACCTTGTTTCCACCTCCGCATCCTTCGAAAGAGGAAGAGAGGCTCCACTGTCTGGATCCAAAACGTGCGCTTTCCTTAACTTGGATCACACCAAACAATTCCAGGTGGATGACGAACTCTTTGTTGGTTACGTGGGCGCTAAGAAAGGTCGGGCGGTGCACAAACGGACCATCTCCAGGTGGGTCGTTCTGTGCATCAAAGCCTGCTATTCTTTGGCTAAGAAGGAGCCTCAATTTGGGCTACGTGCCCATTCCACCAGGGCGACGGCAGCTACTACTGCTTTGGGACGAGGAGTCCCCCTAAATGACATCTGTCAGGCGGCTACGTGGGCATCCCTGCACAAGTTCACCAATCACTACTGCCTGGACAGCCAAGTCCGGAGAGACGGCTTCTTTGGCCGTTCTGTTCTCCAGGATTTTCTGGTGTCAACTTAGTTCACAGACCCACCTCCGGGGTTGGTATTGCTGGGGTATCTATTCTAAGGTAAGGAATCGATAACTAACTGTTTCTTTCAGATAAACAAGTTACTTACCTTCGGTAACAATATTTCTGTAAGAAACATAGGTTAGTTATAGATTCCTTACCACCCAATCCATCCTCCCCGTTCTGCGAACTGACTTCTAGGGTTAAGGACATCCTTCCAGGGCCCTAGTTTTGTGCACCAGTGCTCAGTGTCTTGCATGGCTTTGTGCTTCTGGCGTGGAAAGTTGTGTACAGAACTGACGTCAGCGTGCGAGGGCGGCATCTATGCAGCTACCAAAGCGTCATCCCGGCGATCACGACGCCGAGGATGAACGCGTAGTTGACCGACGCCACCTTCTGACGTGCAGGGGTACTGCTGACAAAAAACTTTCCGGATCTAGTTTGACGCCGGGAGGTAATTCGAAGGTAAGGAATCTATAACTAACCTATGTCTCTTATAGATATATCGTTACCGAAGGTAAGTAACTTGTTCTTTAGGTAGAAAGCAACTCCTCAATAGAGCAACCTCAACACCAGCTAAACTCTAAATTTGCTTAGCTCAAATGTGGGCTTTTCTATCAAAGTCTTTAAGCATAGGATTAGCACAGTGCTATCCATGCCGAGATAGAAAGGGACAACGTCTTTTACCATTACAACAGCAAAGTCTTTAAGCATAGGATTAGCAAAGTGCTATCCATGCTGAGCTGTAAAATGGCCAAAGCCTTTTACCACTCCAGGCACAGTATTACACCTTTGGATTGGTAAAATACCATCCAAGCCAACCTATATATCTAGCACGACAACAATATGCATGACACATGTTAGTCATGTAGGTAGCCCACGGTGTATCATTCTACCTGCCTGAAAGCTTCATCCTGGGTAGAACGCCCTATATTAATGCCATTGTCATAAAGTACAATTACTGCTGCCCTCCATTTTTACTGATCTGTATGAGTCATTTGTAAGCTTATTGATTTTCTTGTTTTTTTCTTTTTTTATGCGCCACCCACCACTTTTATATTTAGCACAATGTGGTGCTTTTTATTTAGATTTTGTTTACTGGATTAAGCCAAACAAAGGAAGGCCTCTTGCCAGCAGGGACAAGCAACTTGAGATCCTTTTGTGCATCATGGCACTCAAAAAAACTTGTCCTACACATGTGACGACTTAGTCCTAGCCCCAGCCGTGGTGCCACCCTGCTGGTGAGAGGGTAGAAGTCCAGCTCTCAGTATTACATTTAGGAAAGTGTGATCTTCGGTATCTCACATACTCTTTTACACAGCTCTAAGGGGAGTGCTTTGAAGCTGCCTTGAGGTGGTATTTGGCGTAAGGTATACATAACTCTGGTGTGATGTCATGTGATTTACTTTATTGCATCTTTTGAGTGATTTTGTCCTTTTCAAGCAGCAGTGTGGTCATAGCTTTTGTGTTGTGTCCCCTTTAAGATGGACTCCACCGCCACTTGCTGTCCAGCCTATAATAAACCCCCATTAATGTTTCCGTTCTCAGCATTTGCCACCACGACTATTCGTAGATATTGTAACTGACATACTACTCTTGGGAATCCAATCACTTTGAGTCCTATTGACCCAAAGCGCACTATCTTTTACATGCAGGACAGCTGCAAACGTGTCAACTTTAGGACTAAATTATATATGTATGTTTGTCATATAATCGGACCACTGGAATTATGCGATTTTGTGGCTGCAGTGCTGTCTGCATGATTATGGATTTTCCGCTTTTGCCACATAAATCATTACACGCTGCATAATCTTGATCAAAAGTTACTATAAACGCAAGACACGTGTTGCTGCGCTGTGGAAGGCCCTTCGCAAAACTTGACTGGTCACCGTTATGTTGCCTATTGCTGTATTTGGGTGTCAAACTGGTACTAATGAAGTCAAACCTTTGCTCACATAGTGTTGATATGTGCAAAAAGTGACAAAGTAATGAGGTAATACTGTCACAAAATGTGCTGTGTTATGCCACATAATTTGCCTTTTCACGCTGCATAATTTAGTTAGCTCTGCCTCATAATTTAATCCTCCCCTACCGCATAATTCCAGGGACCCTGCATATAAAACGCAATTATTCTGAAAACTACTCGGTCTCAAAATCGCTTAATGCCAGTGGTCCTGTTTGTTGGCCACGTGCAGACACTTCAACCAGCGCGCCTAAAGCTACACTTCCAGTCTGGCCAGGGCCGGACTGGCCATAGCGGGCACCGGGCGTTTCCCCGGTTGGCCACTAGGGTGGGGGCCGGTTTTGGGCCCCTGGCGGGCTGTTTCTGTTACCGGGAGTCAGCAATATCAGCCCCGGTAACAAAAGCGGCCGAAACCGGCCCTCGCAAACTGCTTGGCTGCACTCCCCCTCACCAGGCCCGGTTCCAGGAATTTTCATCTGGATGGGCCAAGGATATGTTCGGGTGGGCCAATGTGGTCCCAATTTTTGTCAATTTTGGAGGTAGTCTACAAGCCCAAGATTGCATCATATCTTCTTCCAAACAGACATTCAGTGCATCTAGAAAGTTATTTAAGAGTAAGAGCTGATGTCACAGTAGGAAAAGTGGCTACTTACACCTTGCAATTTGCTCAACACCAATTTATTTGCATGATGTGAACTTTGTAACTTGTAATGATCATGTTTTTTTTTTTGCAATGTACTTTCATTGATACAAAAGTTTAAAAAACAGCTGCACATTTGGAAAAAAAGCAGTATTGTTGACAAAGAAGAGCAGTTTTCATTCCTTACAATTGTAAAACCAGTAATTGCAGTCAAACAGGTAACCTTGTGGCCATATTACATAGAGGGCTTTGGTTACAGAAGGGGCCGCAGATGCTTGTGCAGCCCTTTCTGTAAGAATGATAGCGTTAGCACACATTTATAGCCAGCGCTATATTCAGAGGTCTTTCCCTCCTTTGCATGGGGGTGACCCCACACAAATGAGGGAATCACTATGCCCCAGAGCCTGTCCTATATTAGAGAAGCAGGCAAAGAGGCAAACAGGCACACAACATTGGAAACAAAAGCAATCATCCAGACTAACAGGATACTCCAGCCATGGTTGAGTTCTGTACCAGGTTGAACTGAATGTTCCATAAACTGCATTTGCTTCTCTCGGGTCAGATCATGTCATGTCATGCTATGTTGGTTTGTAATGCAAAAAGAACAATTGATGGATGGAATGCTGAACAATGTCAAAAACTCACCCCAGTACAGAGATCTGGGCCTAAATCCATTGTATTTTGCTCACCATGCCATCTCGGTTTGGAACCGCCACAAGCAAATCTGTCTTGGCCCTGCTCTCCATGGGAAAAGTCCAGCCCGAAATGCCAAGCCAGGTCCTCCCTGGACCGAAAACAATCATCCTAGGACCAGTTTTGGGGTATCACCCCATATCAGCCAGGATAGCCTGAATCTAGTGGCATGGCGAGCACTGGGCATACGTCTGGGAATCTCCGTCCCACTTGGAGTGACAAATGCAAAAAGAACAATTGATGGATCAAACGCTATACAGTGTCAAACACTCACCCCCAGTAGAGAGATCTGGCCCTAAATCCATAGCTTTTGTTGATTGTTTGGTGATACCCCGAAAACGGTCCTAGGATGCTTGTTTCTGATCCACGGAGGACTTGGCCTGGCAGTTCGAATTGGACTGTTCCCATGAGGTATAGGGTCAAGACTGATTTGCATATGGCTGGGTCCAAACAGGAATAGTATGTTAAGCAAAAAAACTACAGCTTTAGGCCCAGATCTCTGTACTAGAGATGAAATGTTTGACATTGTTCACCATTCATTTCATCAATTGTTCACTTTTTATGTTTTTTTCAGACACTCTTAGTGCCTGATTCAAAATGTAAACTTAAACTTTTGTGTAAATTTACTATTTTTGGTATTCATAAACTACATGTTTAATTTTAAAAATAGTAATTTTATAGCTGTAGAGACTCCGCACTGGTGGTAGATACACCACACATAAAAAGTTAGGCCTGCCCTATCTTCATGTCCAGAGCTCTCCACCTTGACTGCAGTACCTATGTAGTCAAAATATTTTGTGAATACAAAAAAATATTAAACTTACATTTACCTTTGTGAATCAGGCTCCTACTCTATTAGGCATTGTAATTCCACATTAGTTATTGTGCGGCATTTATGATTCTCTCACCCTAGTTGCTGCTCAACCAATGAGGCGTTCACTGCTACTATATGAATAGTGGCCCATCCTACAGTATATTACTGCGTGGTTTTTACCGAAGCTAAAATACATAAACTCTCTCAGAATCCAAATACAGACCATAATTGAGGTGCAGAAGGCTGTTCACGGGCATTGGCCCTGGTGTCACTGTACCTGTTGCATCATTGCCAGGTACACCTCTGCCCGAACTCTCCCAAATAGAGATGGTGAACCCACTAAAAGCCTGATCTGTGCTTGAGCCTGAAGACTGGCTCTGGGTCAGCTTGAGGTGCTCGTGGAACTTCGAGCCAATAACAAGCCAAGCATTTATGTACTGCCACCCTCAACCTACCCAGGATGTGACATTACAGTGAGATCTTCTAACTCTGGAACTGAACATGCTAGGTTCGAGTCTAGGCTTTGGCTCAACATCCTGTGATTCTGGGTATACCACCAGTGCATAAAAGAAATGAATGTGACCTTGTGTAATCTAACTGGTGTTCATGTAAAGCGCTTCGATACTTGCAGAAACCTGCACAAAGAGGTAAAAACAAAGCATAAACATAAAAAAGGAGAGACAAATAGATTGCCATTTAGTGGCTGATTTATACGAAGTGAAAACATAAACCTGGATAAACTGAAGCTTTCTCACTTGAACTGTGTGATCTTGGGCAAATATTTTATTTCACCAAAACTCATTTCTCTTCATATTTGTGCATGAAAGCACATTCAACTAAATGAATCAAAAGAACAACTATACCAAAACCTATTGTGTTTGATTTAATAGACTAATGTTGCCTATAATATCTTGCCCACATACAGGGTTCACCGAGCAACGTTCTTGCCTGTTTGTTCACTATCAGCACTGTCACCAGAGTGAGGTCGGGGTCAGGAATGACTCTTAAGTTCATGTTTATAAGTACTTCTCAGTGCAGTGCCATTTTGTGACATAATCATGTAAAAGCTTCCACATGTTAAAGAAATACAGTTTTTTTTATTTTTAAGTGACTGTATCAAAATTTATGTTTTTGTATGTTTTACTACACACACTGCCCAATTTCAGTTTTGATGACAGTGAAACAACATTACAACATTCCGACCTTGAGATGGAGGAAGCACTTAACAAGTGCCTTCTCTATGGCCTCTTCTGTCGTGATTGGGTGGGCCAAAGGTCATGTTTAGGTGGGCCGGGCCCACCCAGCCCCCCTGCTAGAACCGGGCCTGCCCTCACCCCGGGGAGGGGGTGGGGGTGTATCAGCTGAGCAGTTTGCCGGGCCGCTTTCTGTTCCCAGTCCGACCCTAAGTCTGGCGCTTGATTCTGAGCTTTACATCTCTGACCCATGTTATTGGCTGTATCCTAACAACTACAGCGCTCTGTCTGCTCTGCTCCCATGTGCCTCGCATTAATGTGTTACGTTTGTGTGCTTTGGCACATTAAACCCAGCTCTGTTGGCTTTGCTGATGATTTGTAAAACTTGCACCCGCAGCTAAATGAGCACTTAATCTTTAGTCCTTCCATTGCTGGGATTCAATGAGGTTACTTTATCTTTACGCGCCGTCAGGAACTCTCGCGAGATCACGCCTAATGTTTGAAATGCATTTGTTCAGGACATGCTTCGATGTGTTGAGACTTTACCTGTTTTCGGAATCTGGGCACCCTTTGAAGTTCTGGTATTCTTCAATCAAAATGGCGTCTTGATATTGTATTTAGTTGTGATTCATATTGAACTGTGTCCCTTAAGGTGCGGCGATTAATGTATCATGAGTGCAGAATTATGTTACATACGGCTGCCAGTTACGATGTAAAGGGAGCCCAACGCCTTCAACTTCTCTTCTTCATCACGTTCTGTTTTATGTCCATTCAAAGGGTGGCCACAGAGAAGGGCTGCTTTATAATTCATTCTTTCCTCATGACCAAAGGGGAAGTTGTGAGCAGCGCTCTTGCCTCAGCTGAGCTACCGCTGTGGTGAGCGACCAGGAAGAGGGTTGACCCCATAGAGATGGCGTGACAATGGGCTGTACCACTCCACAGCTCGCCCCTTAGCGGTATGATGCGTGTGAAGACCGAAAGAGACAGTATATATAGCCCAAAAAAAAATAAAAAATACTTTTACACGAGCTGCCAATAGGAACCTTCGAGGACTTTAATCCACTTAAAATGCGGGTGCAGCGGAAGTGACATTATGCATCCCCAGGACATCACGGGGTTGGCGCTCCCTCCCCGGCAGCCAGCTGTTCAGTGCTGAGGGGCTATGCGATGGGCCAGACCAGAAACATGAGGAAGTAAACGTGGCTCTTAGAGTCGTGTTGACTCTCTGTCCCTCCAGTCGCGGCCGGCATGGCTCGCTGTTGGGGGGTTAACTTAATAATAATAATTTAAAAAAAATCAAACTTACCCTTCTTCTGGCCGGGTCCCGCGTCTTCTCTGCTCCTGCTCTCCTGCAAGAACAGGCAGCCAGGCTCCCTCTCCTATGCCAATCACAATGCTGCACGACGCCCAGCCAGGGACTTATGGGTAGGCGATATTCTCCATGAAGACTGCCTTGCAGCCTGCATGGAGGACAGAGTGCGTATGACTGGTTTGGGCAGCCCCTGAGGGCTGACCAAACAGTCTTTGCGCACTCAGGAGTAAGCACACCACTACTCTCCTGCCCTGCTCACAGAGCAGTCCCGCCCACCCGCAACCAAACATAACACTTATTACCATTTTATGTTTCTGCTTCTCGCACTGCAAAAAAGCAGTGGGGCGACACTGCCCTAGTGGAGGAGCCACCCCTGTGTCCCTCCCCTCCCTTCATGAGCTCTGGGTCTGTGGGAGCAAGGACATGGTCTCTGGTACCCAGAGCAGCTGCCGCCCCTCCCTGACTGCCACAGGAATCACCTTGGATGTGAAAGGACTGTCGCACCTTTCTTCGCACAGTATGAAAGCATCGCAAGTACATTGCCTCTGACCCTGGGAATGGAGAGAATTATGTGGGGCGTTAAGGGGGTCTGGATGGGACGGAGTGGAGGATACGCAAGTACTTTACGGAGTGACGGTGTACCGGGAGACCCTGCGCAGGATCTGTGAGAACGTGTGGCACCCGGGTAATGCCACCCCTTTACACATGATGCTTCTTCAAGTGGTGGAGGTGCACCAGGAGACACGGCAGAGGGTATCTGAAAACTTGTGGCAGACCGTGCGCAGGGTCTGTGAGACGTGTGGCACCCGGGTAATGCCACCCCTTTACACATGATGCTTCTTCTAGTTGTGGCGGTGCACCGGGAGACCCTGCGCAGGATCTGTGAGAACGTGTGGCACCTGGGTAATGCCACCCCTTTACACATGATGCTTCTTCTAGTGGTGGCGGTGCACCAGGAGACACCGCAGAGGGTCTGTGGGAACGTGTGGCACCTGGGTAATGCCACCCCTTTACACATGATGCTTCTTCTAGTGGTGGCGGTGCACCGGGAGACCCTGCGCAGGATCTGTGAGAACGTGGGTAATGCCACCCCTTTACACATGATGCTTCTTCTAGTGGTGGCGGTGCACCAGGAGACACGGCGGAGGGTATCTGAAAACGTGTGGCAGACCGTGCGCAGGGTCTGTGAGACGTGTGGCACCCGGGTAATGCCACCCCTTTACACATGATGCTTCTTCTAGTGGTGGCGGTGCACCAGGAGACACGGCGGAGGGTATCTGAAAACGTGTGGCAGACCGTGCGCAGGGTCTGTGAGACGTGTGGCACCCGGGTAATGCCACCCCTTTACACATGATGCTTCTTCTAGTGGTGGCGGTGCACCAGGAGACACGGCGGAGGGTCTGTGGGAACGTGTGGCACCCGGGTAATGCCACCCCTTTACACATGAGCTTCTTCTAGTGGTGGCGGTGCACCAGGAGAAACCGCAGACGGTCTGTGGGAACGTGTCGCACGTGGATACATGCCAGTCCTTTACACGAGATACTTGCTCGCACTCAAAGGTTGGCCATGGTCCTAGGCGGAGACATGATTGTTTCTGTGTAGGTGATGGTGTCTAGCAAATGCGCACACTACAACTGAAATCACCTCTAGGCGCCTTCTTCCAAGGAGGGGTCTTGAGTGGAGAGGGTGCTTCGGAAGAGACTTACAATGTATGAAAGTGCTGAAGAGACACCTCTTAAAGGACCCTAGTCCTGGTCTCAGAGGGGGTCCCCGCTGCTCCTCCAGCCCCTCGCTGACTGTGACCCTGTACAGTGTAGGGTCGCTGCATGCACACACCACCCGACGAGGGTGACGGGGATCTAGTGAGGTCGGATCCTTTGTTCGGGCCACGCATGTGACACAACCCCCGTGGCCATGTTGCTGGGAGACGGGCAAGGCTGGCATCTGCGCGCCCTTCCTCCCTCCCCGAGGACTCTTTGATTGCCTGTCTGGGGCATGTGTTTTAATGTAATCTCTGCAGTTAGTGACAGGATTAGCGCAGAACAGGTCCGCGGGCTCAGTTGTTGCTGACATCTGGGCACAGAGAGCCCTGTGTACCGAACACAATTCAATTTTCAGGAGCAGAGGCCGATCTGCGCAGTCACTCTGCTTTCACCCGGACCACGCCCTCGGCAGCCTCAGGAGACGGATTACTTCCGGCACAGCACGGATGGCCGTTATTTATGTTGTAAACATGGAGGCTCTCTTTATAGCCACACACAGGTGCAACCAGAAGCACACAATGGAGGGACGCTGGGCAAGTCTAGACTCTAGAAAGTCGGAAGTGAGCGCACGCATTCACATGTGACGTCAGCTATTGATTATTGTGGAGCGCTAGAGAAGTCCACACGAGGGCTTTGGTGATGCTACAAGATATCTAGGAGAGACCTACGGCATTCAGTGTGTCGTCTCAGCTCTGTAGCTGGTGCAACAGGAGCAGACGAAGAGTCATTGGAGAGTCAGAGTGCATCAAACCGAGACAAAGAGGCCGCTTCTGCAGCGAATGAAGGAGAAACCCACGGCATTCTGTTCTTGGTCTCAGCTTTGCAGCCAGTAACAGGAGCAGGGACAGGGTTTGTGGACAGTGAATCAAAGATAAGGGAATGAGGGAGGCCATCTCTGCAGTAAGCAGTGGCCAAAGTGCATTACAACAAGTATGGGAAATATGCTGCACACAAAGGGGGCTGGGTGGGTGATCGTGGGGGCGCGGTCAAAGGTGCTGCTAAAAAACAAAATATTCTGTAACTTTTTTCGGTCTTTTACCTTCAGGTAGCTGCATATAAAGTAATGCACAGCTTGAATGAAAATGTAATGCAAAGTATGTTCATCAGTGAGAAATACACTATTGTACATTATGAAACCTCCATTAGTTGATGCACTGCACCAAAGGGCCACATAACTGAATCGAGGTTGGCGCTGTGAGGAATAGTGACTTGTGTATGTTTAGTGCTGCGAAGCCCCAGTTTCGGGCAGAAAGCACTATGAACATGTAAGTCATTCTTTTAAACTTGCATTGCACACAGTATAAGATAGGCTGCTACAAAATGCACAAAAAGGTTTAAGATAAAAAAGTATTCCCAATATATATGTTTTTTTGCAGACTGTACAATAGTACAGGTTTTCTTTAAATAACCATATTTTAAAAGTACACACTTCACAGCTAAGCTGGCAGCTTCCGTACAATGCCCCTCAAAAAGAATAAATGTGTGTCATCAGGAAGCAGTTTTTTCATAACTGTCTTTCAAAAGCACGCACTTCACAGCTTAGCTGGTAGCTCCCTTACAATACCTTTCAAAAAGAATTAATGTGTGACATCAGGAAGCTTCAAGTGATTCCATTAATTAAAGCCAATACCGACTTTGGAGCTCCCTTTACATTTGCAGATGGACCATTTGCACACATTTACATTTCTTTCCGACAGCAGGCACCCTGGTAAGAAGGCCTGCTTAGCTCTCTGCCTCTCCTTAGGTTTCACAGCACAGGAGACGCCCTGCCTTACACTTCAACTGAAGCATTTCAGCTCTCTGAATTTACCCTCCTGGAATGGTTGTCTTCTTACAAAAAGTAGGGGAACTGTTTTTCTAAAATTATAAAAGTATTTGCACTCCGTGCCCCTCCCACCCACCCCACACCTCGACCAGTGGCAGGAAGTCAAAATGAAACAAAGAGCAGCCAGTTTCTGTAGCCCACTCATTCATAGGGAATATCAGGCTCTGTAGCCCGTGTTGCAGAAAAGAGTCCAGACTTTGTGGACCGCAAGTAAGAGGATAGAGGCCGCCTCTGCACCTAGTCGAGGAGAGACCCACGGCAGGTAGTTTCTTTAACCCGCTCGTACCTGGGAGAGATCGCGGACTCTGCGCCCAGTGTTACAGGGGAGATATCAGGCTGCTATCTCTGTAACTTTGGCCAGCGTTGAATTCCCTCCGATGTACTTGGAGCCAGGATTGTGAAGTGGCGACATTGTGTAGTCTGTAGCTTTACTGCAGGCGCGGTACAGCGGACACTGGGGAACACAATACACAGACCCACCAGTCTAGCGACTTGAACATGAAACCAGAGCTATGCATGAATGGGCTCTAGTGTATGTGCCTGACTGTGGCAGGAAATGAAGGCCTGGCCCACCGCTTCTGTGGTTTACCAGGAATTCCTCACACATGCCTGTGAAGGCCTTGTTTCCATAGAGCAGTGTACGCAGGGGCTCTTCATCGGTGTGCTGTTCTTTGTGGCTGTGACTCAGACCTGTTCCACTTCCTGTTTCCTGAACTATGATGGGAATCCCTGCTCCCCACCCCTGCTCCTGGAGGGATGGAGCGTGCTCTTCATTTCTTAATTTTCTAGTTCTGGCTTAGCCAGGATATTTAGATCTTACTAAAATGTGTTATATATATATATATATATATATATATATAGTCATAGTCACTGAGAGAAACAAAAATTAAATTAACGTTATAGTTAGATGAATATGTCAGTGGCAACAGTAACGTTTTGAACAAAAAAGCTCAGTAATTCGCCAGTTATAGTTAGCAGAGATTACTATAACTTGAACCCCGTCAGGCACTGCTTATGACCTCACATATTACATCATTCATGTCCTATTCTACGACATCATTTATGACATCTCAAATGTGGACGACCCACCCAGAGCCAGCACAGCTGCTCATTACTAACCTGGGAGGGGCAGGGCCGAATAAAACAAAATTTGTAGTGCGCGATGCATCGCATTTTGCAATGCAGGGCGCGCAACGAAATTTGTTTAATTAATTTTATTGTTTATTTACCTCCGATCATCCATATTCCGGTGTTTACTACTCCCCATCCTGCCGCTCCCCACCCCGCCTTTCCGCCCCAAGGAACCCCTCCACGGGTCGCGACTGTGTGGTACAAGGCATTAAAATATGTCTAGGAACCCCTCATTGCCACAATGAGCACTTGACGCATGGAGGCATGTCATTGGCTATGGCCAAAGTCCAGGCCGTCTACCCTGATTGTGGTGCACAAGGCAGTGGGGGTGGGTGCAGGGTGTGGCCACGATTCAAACCCTCTGAACCCATCACAATGTCTTTAGCCCACCACCATGCACAGAATGCACTTATATTAGCAGGAGTCCACAGTATATCATTAAGACCCTTTCTGATGACATCATGTGTGAGGTCATAAGTGCCTTGGGGAGGAAGGTTGTTTTTCTCTTCAAAACTGGCACATTTCTCTTTTTAAGCTTTACATGGTATCTATCGCTTCCCTCCGATTTCATTTTTCTTCTGTAGAGTACCATAGTGTTTTTTAATTAAAAATGTTTTCTGAGAAAAGAAACCTTGCCTTCCTGTTAGTGGGTTTTTCTCTGTGAATATACAATGCAAAAGCAGATTTTCAGTAGTAAAGTAGTATTTTCACCCTTTCCGAGTGTGGGGAGGAGGCAAGACCGAAGCAAGGCTGTGCTGTGGGTGGGTCTTGATGCCCCCCCCCCACCCCACACACACACACACTCAGCGTGGCTTATTGTGTGTAGAAGTTACAAACAGTGGTATTCACCAGGGCGTCTGGGCTTGCAGAGGGGATACAAGGCAGCCGTCTAGTCTCTTGTTTGTTTTCGTTGTCCTTGGCCTTTTGAAGAGACCGTAGAAGTGACTCGGGTCATGTCATGCCCATGTTCAAGTGAGGGCTTTTCCCTGCACATATTCTAAATAATACATTGGCGGGTGCAGATATGCGAGTCTCCATGGCTTACGTTTCTCTTCCTCTATCTGAGGAGTGTTCAGCTGTGTGAAACCCAATGCTCGAGGCCCTCGGACAGCTGATAGAGTGGGGAGGGCTCACCGGCTTTAAGGGAGCAGGTGATGAGGAGAAACACCCCTCTCTTGCAGATCACTGGTCCACTGGTTGGAGGGGACTTCAGTTTGTCTGTCACGTAGGCCTTGTTTTTTTCTCCCTTGCTGCTTAATTAAAAAAATGTTTTTTTTTAAAAAAAGAATGACTACTTTTGTAAAACACAGCCGAGAGGAATAGAATGAACATGTAACTTAGATGAGCCAACGGTAATATAGCAGGCAAGTGACCCATGACCTCTGCCAGCCAGTGCTGTTTATTTTACCCAATAGTACTCTAAGATTCTGGGACTTGCAGTGTTGTTTCTATGGAGGTTAATATGGGAATAGAAATCCAGGAATCCTACAGTCTCTATACTGGAAAGCTAAGAACAGCCGAAGCTGTTCCCATCCCATGTGGGCTTCTGGTCGCAGTGCCCCTGGTACGGTTGTGGCAGCCTTGAGCCACCGGTGTCTTCAATCAGGGGTCATTCTCACGCCCTGAACCTTCTCTTTAAATTCAAAGTAGCACCTGGAGGACAATCAATTTGTAGCACACCAAAAGGGCCAAAAGTCTAGTCAACCCACCTTTCACGCCACTGCCCCATTTAGAAATCGGGAATGACAGGTTTTCCCAATGACCGCGCCGGCGTGTACTCCAGATGCCATGCCCTTTGCCTGGCTTTCACACTTTAGTTCATGCTGAATGGTGGGAAGACATAACCCTGAAAGAGGCCCCAAACTTGTACAAAGGCATCTACTGCCCAGGCCTCCGGGTCTGGTCACCAGCTCACAAAGCGGTGAAATAGGTGGGTTAGGAGAAAAGAAAAGAACATCCCCCATTAGACCACGAGTTAGAGGAGGGACTGATGGACGTGCGGGTCCTGCATTCAATCACTGGAAGACCAAAGGTAAAGAGTGCCGGTCGCAGTGGAGCTAGAGAGACCTGGAAAGAAGTCCACAAAATGAGTCCGCGGTCCTTCTAGGCAGTAGGACCAGAGGTCCTTGGTTATAGCGCTCAGGTTCTTCAGCTTGCTGTCACTGTCCTTGTAGATGTGGGAGACAGCTGGGATATTATCCATTTGGGTCAATAAGGAGCAGTGAGATTCCCGCCCAGACTCTTCATGGTGATTGTCCCCAAGATCAGCGTGCGGCACTTGATATAGAGCGAGACCGTTATCGACCCCTTTAGGCTGTTCACCAACCATCCTGCTGGCACACGGTTCCAAGAGGGCATCTGGATGGGTGACAAGGACGGCTTTCCCAGTTCTGATTCCATGCTGCCACATTGTTGAGCCACCAATGGCGTGATTTCAGGGAGTGGTGGTCTAGGGATTCATGCCTGAGAAAGGGAAGTTTCAAATAGAAGGCTTTTCAATGTTGCACAGTCTGACAGTGAAGGGGGCGTGAAATGATCGCTTGAATCCATGATGAAAGAAAACCTGTTACTTGGGCTAGATTCCTGCATGAGAGGGACTTCTGGTACATTTTCTGTTTAACCCTTTCTTCAGGTGACACTTTTTGCGTGTGAGCTTGAATTGAGAGATGGTGTTCACAATAAAGGCGAGGGGTTGCATTTTATTAGGTCTCGCGACCTATCGATGCGCGCATGCGCATAGAGCGGAGCGAGAATTCATGTCGGCAAAGTCCTCTTCAAACTAAGGGCTTTCAGCCCGGCGTTTTCTTGAAGTTCACGTGAACCACGTGATCAAACACGAACGCGCATTCACGCAGCACAGCACATCAAAGGGCTTCTCCTCCCCTAATTATTCATGGCCGGCCGCAGGCCGGCCGTACTTTCAGTTTCCCGGCTGCTCTGCATTTATCAGGTACGTGTTGTTGTTTTTTTCACTTTGTCTCCGTGCGTGCGTTCCCCCACCACTCGTGTTGTTCTCTCCCTTGTCTTATGTCTCCCCAGCGTGTGTGATCTTGTTTGGAGAGTTATTTATTTATTTATTCATTTTCTTGAACTCCTCTGTTTATTTTTAGAAGTTCCCTTAATCTTTATTTTGTGTCTCCGTGGACTCTGATCCTTCCCGATGACCCCGCCTGCTCGCCACGTCACTTGCCCACGTGCATCTTTCCACCTATACACGGGGCTTTCTGATTGGCTTAATTCCGCGAATCAAGAGTTCCTTTAAATGCCCCCCCCCCCTTCCGGGATATCCTCCTAGCTGCCTTCCTCGCTTGAATCTCTTCCAGTTCTTCATTGGCTGAACAGCCAAAAAAGGTCACACTTTCTCTTACGTTTTGTCTCAACTGCTCGACTGTCCCGCGATCTCTCTCTCGTGACCGACCGTTGTGACATGTCAGCTTGCTTCGTTACACCCAAGAATCTAACTTGCGTCGTTCCATGAACCGTGACATTAACACATTGGAAGGTAATCGAAGCTCGCATGATTAGAAGTGTGCCATTTTTCTGAATAGTGTAAAAGCGGAAAATTGGCAGAATGTAGGCCAGACATGCTCAGTACTTTGAATCTATCTGTTCCCCGTCTGCAACGCATCGTGAACATAGCGCTTAGAAGCACCAACAAGCCGGAATGGAACAAATAAGCATCGACACGAAAGGGATATAACATAAAAGTATCAACATGAAGGAGTAGGTACTCATCTTCCGGTGGCAGTTCGTTCTTCAACAGTCATACATTCATTCATTCATGCAGTCATTCCAATCGCACTGAATTACGGCTCATATTTCGCGAGCTTTCACTCTTAGTGGTAAAGTTCATAGGTGTCGTTTCTGAAACAAGCCCCAGCCTGGATTTAATTTTTCGCACACAGTATAAATGTAGGGCTCATCAGCACAAAATCCAAATGACACATCATAAGCAGAACTCCTGCTGACGCATTTTATGTGTGCATGAGATTACTTTTACCTTACCTTAAAAATGTATTCACTAACAAACGTTTACGAATGAACGAAAACAATACATTTTAGAAGACAATGTAGTAACTATGACAATACACTTTCGTAATACAACTGTGGATAGATGCCCCATTAAGAAATAACCCATTGACAATGTAAGGGCACAGGTGATGGCCCAATTTCCAGTGACAGAAAATGACGTGCCACACCAAAATGCAAGGAGAAAACACATAAGGTGAAAGAATAAGGTAAATGGAGGTGTATCAGCAAAACTAAATACTTATAAGGTCCCACAAGCGAGACCTATTGGCTATGCCAATGCTTGTTTATTTATTTATTGAATTTATAGGGTACAACAGCTACTCAAAAAGGGTTTCCGGGCGCCAGAATGGACTGAGTTAGAAGGGAAGTGGCAGTTTGTAGAGATTATTGGTTAAATAACCAAGTCTTCAAGGCTCTGCGGAAATGGGTGTAGACTGTTTCTTTACGGATAACTAAGGGAAGGGAATTCCAGAGTGAGGGACCAAGGTAGGTAAAAGTTCTGCCTCCCATCCTGGAGAGTTTGAATCTAGGTACATTAAAGTTTTCTTGAGTAGCAGAGCGAAGGTGATGAGAAGGGACATAGGGGCTGACAAGAGATTGCAGATACTGTGGTGCCGTGCCTTGCATGACCTAGGAAGCAATGCAGGTCAGCTCCTACAAGGTCACTGTGAAGTCCAGGTGGTGAAGGAGAGATGATGTGTCCTGGAGACCCTCCTGGAGATGGAGAAGACACTGAGCCACCAGGTGGCTATTCTCATGGTAAATTCACGAAGGAAGACGTGATCCCAGAGGTGGCCTCCAACTCCACGGATCAGCTTGGTTCCCTTCCAAGGTGTGGAAGTGGCACAAAAGGGATTGTAGCAGTACTGACTTTGCCTGTCATACCTGTGAAACTTGAGAAATGGAGGGTGAGCCTCAAGTGGGAATTGAAATGTAGGCATCCGTGAGATCTGGGCACACCAGCCAGTCCTTGGCGATGAAATCCACCGTGGGAGGTGGATGCCCTTATATGAACGTGTGTGTAAGAGCGATAACGTTTCTGATCCATGCTGCTGAAACTTAGTCATACAATCTTCTGTGCAATTTCACCAAGGATGCTGAAACAGTGAGTATCCTTTGTGCAGCCTTATAAGTGTGGATGGATCACTACTATCTGACTCTGAATTACCAAAAGGCGAGCTATTGATATTTTGGTGCTGGTTTTTGTAAGGCTGCTTTCATTTGAGATTTTTTTGTAATCAATGGAGTTACAATCCCAACTTTTACTTGAATGAAAACACCAATACATTCATTCAGCGGCCAGTGCAGACATGTGGTGTAAAAATACCCCAGCTCCAACGTGGTGTATATCAGATGTTTTCTGAGTGTTGACACATTTTTAGGTCTCGCACCTGGCAATTACAGCGCGAAAGCGCTGTCTCGCCTGCGAGACCTATAGTCACCGGCTCTGCTTCCAAGGAGACAGGAGTTGGGCACGCGCAGTATGCTGGAATCGGATCAGGTCGCGCGCGGACAGCATGCCGGAAACACACACACACGCGCGCGCGCACACACACAGACAGACACGCGCGCGCACACACAGACACACGCGTGCACACACGGACACACACACGCACGCACACACGCACACACCGCCTCCCCCCCACCCCACTCACCGGGCTCTTTCCGCTACAGGCTCCATCAATCCGCCGCATCAGTGTACCATGCTGGTTGTCCCTCTCTCCCTCATCAGCGGGTCAGTCTCGGCAGCAGGCGGGGCTCTCCACGAGCACGGGAGCCCCGCTAGCTCACACGCCCACTTCCGGCTGGCTTCACGGGCACAGGAGCGCGGGGTAGGCTCCCGTCTGCTTCCTGTCTTTTTGCGGCCCCGCACCCGTCCCAACACAGGTTGCCTGGCTTCCTGTCCAAGCCGGGCTGTGGCGGTGAGTTTGTCAATTAATGTGCTTGTTTAAACTATTGCAAAAAGCAGAGGGTAACGCGTGCAAATTGTTATTGGGGCAGTTCTACCGAGATAATTTTTTGACACATTTTCCCTCTGGTGCCTACATCTGAATGTTGATGTTAAGAGACGGAGTGCTTTCAGAATAGCATAAAACTAGGAAAACTATTTTGTAAAATGTTATCCTTTTCTCCTTTGTTGTCAGTGTTATAATAGCGCTTTTAATTTTGTGAAACTTTTTCTGCCATGTTGTATATTGGCACTCTATCTTGAATCATTTTCCATTCATTGTATTTTTTTAAAGTGTACTCTAACTTTTAAACTTGTTCTACTGCTTTATTTTGTTTTTAAGTTGCTTTACTCTTTCAGAATGCAACACTTGAAAACTGAGTAGTCCCTCTTGCCTCCCAAAAATATCCCTACCTACACTTTACTGTTTTGCAAATTTATAGGTGCACATTTTTTGCCGAAGTACACATCTGTTATGCGAACATAGAATTGTATTGCTCTGAGCTCCCATTTAGTGAAGCTTTGCAGTGCTATTTGATTTGGGTACCTATGCACACTTATTCAAGGCTTCCGTCAAAGCCCACAGTCTGTTTTCTGTTTCATTAGGATCATTTGTAGAGTCAGGGTGGTTAAAATCTCATGTATGCGTTTGCTTGTTTAGTGTTATGTGGTGTACCTGGGGATATTTACAAATCCAGGAAAGAACCATATGAAGAACTGTCGTGGGTTGACTTGCCAGAAGTATGTGCAGAAGGTTAAACAGGTGTCTTTTTAGGGTCCAAGTATCCCATTAAATCCGTTTATCTTTGAAATAGTGGGTGGGTGTTGCTGTAGTGTGTTATGCGTTGTCTCTTTATTTTGGGTGTGCTGTATTTTGTTTTGGGGGGGTTATTCTGAAACCTTCATTATAGTTGTTTTGGCTCCTTTGTTCTTTGTTCCCAATTGACTTTAGTACTCCTACAGTTTGTAAAGATCCTGAAATTGTAGCGGTTGAGAAAGGTGTTTGATGTTCCTTACCTGATCATTAAGTGGAAAATGAAATATAATGAGCCCTGCGGGGCAAACCAAAATATTACAGGGTTTATTTGTGTATGGTGTATGCTTCTTTTATCCTCCGAGCATATCCTTTGTTGATGGAGGCTGAATATTTCACAACTTTGTGGTTTGCAGCTTACAGTATTGTAAATCTTTAATGACGTAGGTATACTTTATTGTATAGAGTAAAAAAATATACAATTTAAGGTATGGATGAATAACCTAAATCAGCTGGCCTCATAATACCTCGTCTAAAAAAGTAAGTTTAATAATGTACTACCAAACAGCAACAAATATTATATCATATGGAACTGTTTGGTGCTAAAATCAAGCATCATATATTCTATTGCCATCAAATTACCAACGAGAAAAAAAGTTGACCTGATCCTAACCAGTCAGTAGTATTATTGGCTGCCCCCAGGGCTTTAAGTGGGATAAAAAAACAGGGGGGTCTCACAAAGGCGCGTGGCCTGCGTAATCAAGGGCGTGGCTTAAAACCACGTAAGCCAAAAATCTGTAATTAGCATAGTGTGCCGCCCGACTTGTATTTTGCTTTCTCTGTCATTGCATCCAGATATATGACACAACAAGTAACTTCGTACCTACTAGTCAGGACTATTGGCTTTGTCAATGGTTGTTACTAACTGCAAAAAGATAAGGGAAATCCTGAGAGAAAATGGCTCTCTTTAAAGGATTTTCCTTCCTCCTACAACACAGCTCACCTGCAATGGCGTCATGCCTTGACCTCCACTACTCAGTAGTGAGCAAAAGGAGCATGCGCACATGGATGTGCATGCTTCACTGCAGTCCAAGAAAAAAAATAGAAAACGGAAAACCTTTGCGAGGCCCGAAAATTCAGCCCGATAGAGACCCGTTCCGAGGCCCCCTGAAAATAACTGCTGGTGCTCAGACCCAGACAGATCGGGCCCACTTAAAGCCCTGGCTGCCCCTAAACCGTTATTGGGCCAGCCTTGAAAAGCTGTTGGTGGTCAGAATGCCAGAGCACAGACGAATTCACCTTCTTTATGCAAATGCATGCCAACATTTGGAAACAGGGAAGAGAGAGATGTAAAAAGAAAAAATATCAGAGGAAGTGATTTTCCCCATTGATTGGCATTAGAGCGGAGACTTTCTTTTTCCAAGAGTGAGTCACTAGCCACCCCCCATCCAGCCATTGTTTATCTCTTTGCCTCCAGACCCTCCCTTCCTTGTGGTCAGCTTGCCCCAGCCCCTACCTCTCACTGTCCCTTTTTGTCAGCTTTTCCTCAGACCCTTCCTCCCGCCCATCTTCCCTCCGATCCTCCTTTGTCGTCAGCTTGCCGCTTTCCCCCACTCCCTCCCTCCCAGCCTCCCTTGTCATGCTCAGACAGTTGATGGACAGAATGCAGAACAATGTCATACATTCACCCCAGTACAGAGATCTGGGCCTACATTTTTTTTGCTCCCCATGCCATTCCAGTTTGAAGGAAAACATGGCTGAAAAAAAGGACAAATCAGTAGGTTTCTCGTACCTATTGACTTTGCTAATGCTTGTTAGGTCTGGCATGACAGCGCAGCTGTCTGAATGAGAGAATGTTACCAACACCTTAAAAAAAGATACCGAGCGGGCATTGGCTCCACCCATAGGAGTACCCCTCACTAGCTTGCCTTATGCTATTGGTCTCTTGGGATATCATTCTCCTTCCTAGAAGGGCTTCCATTGGACTGCGTGAGGGACTCTTAAAGTCAGGAAAGTACACTCCGTCTTAACACCGTCCCACTGGGTTCTTATTCTCCTGTTTGCATTCTGTACAGAAAACATTACTTTTTTGCCACTTTTTTCTGTGCAGTTTCTATGCATTAAAAGCCACCACTAGGCCAGGCTTTAATGTGCTGGCAGAATTTATTATCTATACAGTGGCCAGTTGTACCCTAGCAGGCTTAAATAATGGAAACACGACCAAACCTGACTCCTGTTCCCTCCCTCACTCACTCTCCTCATCTCTTTTCCTTCCGTCCCTCTCACACCCCTCCACTCTCTCTCTTTCTCTTTCTTTCTCCCTCCTTCCCCATCTCTCTCTCTCTGTCTCCACCTCCCTTCTCTCTCACCCTTCTCCTCTCTCTCTGTCTCCTCCCCCCTCGCTCTGTCTCCTCTCTCTTTCTCTCTCCCCCTCGTTCTGTCGCCTCCTCTCTCTGTCTCCTCCTCCCTCTCTCTGTCTCCTCTCTCTCTCTCTCTCTCTCTCTCTCTCTCTCTGTCTCCTCCTCTCCCTCTCTCTGTCTCCTCTCTCTCTCTCTCTCTCTCTCTCTCTCTCTCTCTCTCTCTCTCTCTGTCTCCTCCTCTCCCTCTCTCTCCGTTTCTCCCCCCACCCCCCCCATGCCGTTGTTGGGATCCCAGATAGTGTTTTGTAATCAGCAGCTGCGGCTTTGGCTGGCGGATCCCTGAGCCCGGTGCACATCTGTCTCCCGACAGATGTTCACACATCTCATGTCACTTCTTCACAAAGGAAAACAAGGGCTCCGATTTCTGAGAAAGTGCTGCGTGGTGTGAAGGCTCCGAAGTCACATCTCAAACTCGGCCTTGACTCTTCCCTTACCAGGCTAACCCTTCGGCCTCCACAGTCCAACCAATGCTGCTGCCACCCGCTCGCACCTGTCGGAGCCGCGGACTGATGGGGAGGGTAACACGAGGCTCATCGAAAGGACTGGCGGACTCCCTCCCAACCCTAAAGGCATTCATTTTACAGAGGAGATTCCCTGCTGAGAAATGCTTAGTTCCCATCTATGGTGCCAGGGCTAGGCCTTAGTCACTGCTTCCCACACACCTTTGCAATGAAGACTTGCGAACTCGAATATGGAGTCCCTGATTCTTTTCAAGGACACTCGCCTCAAATCTCTATCAAACCGCCACTGCAGCCAGTTTATCTGTGGGTTGTCAGCTGTCCCCGTGTCACCCAGAGCGCACGTAGGCCTGATAGGGGTGCAAGGCAATCTCGCACTTGATTGGTCAGACACCCGCAATTTCCTGGATATTATCTCCTTGGCGAGGACGGTTACCCGGGCAACCGCGCAGGATGCTTTTGTGAAACAGATGCAACTTTGAATCTGATCAGGTTTACAACAGCAGCAACGTGCGCCCGCTCTGCGTCGTTCTACTGTATGCTGAACAGAGCCCCTTACAAATGTGTCGAATTTCACTTAAAATACTTGGCTTTAACCCCCGTAGACTTGGGACTGATGTGCGTTTTTTGGTAGCCACGTCCTTCTGAACTTGGGGTGTTTTCACAATTCATTGTGCGTTGGCTTAACGCTTAGACTGTGTTTGCTATAGCGCTTTCGAACGCAGTTTTCCGCCTCGCTGCACCCACATGATCTTAACAAATTCAGACGGATGAAACATTATATCCGCCATTGCCGGACCCAGTAAAGCTACACGTGTATCTCTGCAGTTGGTACATGAATCCACTGAGCTATATAGCAGTTTGACCCCGCGCGAGAATGCCCCAGTGGTCCCGAGGGGTGTCAAACCTCTAGGGGGTCCCCCTTGGGCAGGTGTTCCCGCATCTCACATGATGTCCTCGACGCTTGTTGGTCACGGCTCGCCTGCAGTTCCCCGAGCAGTAAAACGCCTTCCGGACAGGAGACTCCTGCGACGCACGTGCTCTCCAGATGTACAGTAAACCTCTGGAGGGCACCGAAAGGAGCGGGTGCCCTGTGCAGCAGTCAGGAGCAGGCCTCGTCGAGCGGGCAGGATGTGTGCTGTGGAAGCAGAGACACATCCCCGCTGCTTACCATAAATGTGTGATCCTGGGAAATCATTTGACACCTGCGCGTTGTATCGTCCAATAAAGCGTTCCCTTAAAACATGAAGAGCGATCTGAAAATGCGGGCTGGGCAGCAGCAGCGTCGCGGCCCAGGAGCGTTAGCGCATCAGTAATGTGCCCCACAGGTAAAGGTGTGCTGGTGTGCATCAGCCGTCAGGCCACCCCATACAGACTGTGGACGCGCGTGTGACGTGTGCACCCACAATGGGTATTATGGGAGCCACCCCACAAGTATTGTCTCCCCTTTCTGCAACACGGAGGCTCCTAAACTGAGCCCAAATCCCTTCTGCGTTTGAGCACCAGAGTCCCGGAGCCCCATGTCCAGGATGGCGATTCAAGCTCAGTTCATAGAACCCCCTCCAGGAAGTGACGCGTGGTGGTTGATGTACACATCAGACTTTCGGTTCCTCCTTCCTGCAGATGTTGTAGGACTTGGGTGCTGCACCACATGGGTCATGACTCATGGGGTTTTGAAACCTACATCCCAGAGCAGGGCAGGTGCAGGAAGTGTCCTAACTCTCGTCTGACCCCATCCCCCTCCTGATAGAAGTTTCATGATAGGATGGGTCATCGAGTCCGAGGTGGTCACGTCTCTGTGACCCTACGCCAGGGCTGGCTTGAGCGCTGGTGGCGCCCGCTGCGACAGTCATTTTTGGCACCCCCACCCCATGACCGCCTCCTCAGATTCTCTCACTACCACCGAGCAAAAGTGCCCCTCATGTCTCCAATCATAAGTTATTACTAAACACAGCACCCCCCCAACAGGTCAGGGCCTTCTGCGGCCGTACCTGTCGCACTGCCCTAAAGCTGGCCCTGCCCTTTGGCGACAATTCAGGGTCTTCTCGACTCCTTTTGTGGCATTAAAACATATAAGATAACTTGAGTGATTAGAAGATAACAAACCTTGCCCCCTACATGTATCCAGAGTACTGTTGCTGTATGCTGTGAGTGCTGCTTTCCTCCTAAAGGATCTTCGAGTTTTATCCTTGCCATCCAAGGAAGTATGACGCGAAGGCTGCGGGGGACAGCAGTGCGCTGTAGGCCTATTTACATTTGTTTCCCTCTGCTCTCCTGAGTACGCTTCATACACGCGATCACCCAGTTCGAACAAGCACCGTGGAATCTGAGTGCGGCATTAGTAGGGTGGGAGATCCCAATATTATGGTCCACGCGCAGTGTAGGCCAGCACCGCATCATTGAGGTGAATAGATGTGAAGTTAAGAACAGTAAATCTATACCCCCCTACATATACTCATCTTGAACATACACTCACGGTCTCTAGTGTGGAATCGACATTGCTATGGTGACACACATCCCTTCAGGAACATTGTGAAAAGCGGCCTTGAAAGCCCTCAAACCAGAAAAAAGCAGGAAAAAAGACCTGTCTGGGGCATCTCTATATGATAATGAGAGATCCTGAAGATTGCGGACTCCATCCCCTATAGACAAATCCAGATCCTTGCTAATCTTTAGGAAAACCGTGCACATGGCTACTCCATATAGGACCAGCATTCTCACAAGGCTCCAAAAATGTTGTTTCAGCACCAAAAACCGTGTTCATGATCTGGGTGAAGAGGGTTATTCACAGTTGGAATGTCACTAAGTATTCTAGTGGCAATCATTTCCAGACTTATCCCGGAGAACCATTGTAAATCTCAATTATGTTCCTTGGTTTTGCGGATTTTTAGCAGGCATGAAAAATAAACAAACTAGCTAATTTTATGTCCGCATCTCCGTTTCTGTATCTGCGGGTAGTATGCTCATTGCCTTATCTGATTGGTAATAAATCAAATTTCCTCACTTAGATTCTTGGAGGAGGTGTTGAGAGACTAGCATTTACATCATTGTGGTTTGCGCATATTCGGCGGATAAATGCCTATTTATGGTATTTTAGGCTTTCCTTTGTGACCTCAGAGGCAGAAAAGTTGATTAAAGAGGAACTCCATCTTTGATAGAAATAAACTGTCATGGCACATAGAGCCGAGACACAGGCCGATGGTCACCGGCCCGGGGCGCAACCAGGAGGCTGCAGGGGTCAAGCCGAAGAGTTGCTAAAACCTGCTCTGAGATATCAGAGAGGATGACCACACTGGAAGACAGGGTGACGACAGTAGAGACGGATGTGGCAGCTGTCAAGGGACAAGCAGAGGCCCCCAGGAGGCTCAGCTTAGGGACACACAATGGAAGCTGGAAGAGTTTGAGAACTGTCAACGTCGTATGTACATGTTTAGCTCAAAAATAAAGGGCAAGGAATTTTTGGGGAATATGATTTAATCGGCTATTGCAATATAAATGCCTGACATGATCCGATGTGATACATCCCTTTGGGGATCAGGATATAGCGACTTTAATGGATGATTTATGATTATTTTCTAACTTTTGGTCTGTATAGACCCCAAAGATTGATCAGGGTCATTCTAGGATGTAATATTCTCCCTTATCTATAAAGAGAATGGATGGGGGAGAAAAGGAAAGGAAAGAGAGGGAAAAGGGTTCCTGTGTTCTACATTTTTAGGTCGAGCCTAGCGGCCTCGCTCTGTGAACCATGCTGTATTGGAGTATGCAATGGAAGCCCCGCCCACTCTCCGCCCATACTTGTCATTGGCTTGTCTCATTGTCCTTCGTAAATACTGACTTCTGATTCATAAATAGGCTTGCTAGTCCCTCCTTGGTACCGCCTTGTCTACATTTGTGACCTCCCATAACAACTGAACCTTTTACTTGGCTTGTTACACGGTCTGCATTATAAGTGGGTGAGCACTGTTTTGTTGATTGACACTGATGGGGACAATGGCGGCTGCTTTTGATCATAAAGAAGCGGGACGATCACGAGCTGCTGCAAAATATCACTGTGGCTAAAGCGAGGATTAATAGCTACCGTAGCAGGCCGCATGCAGAAAAACAGCGGACTCATAGGGCTGAAAGCTACGAGTATGGAAGAGCGTTAGGAGATTATTGGCCCTTCGAACACGACAGACCAAAACAAACTGGAGTATAGAATCCATACTAGACAGGGAAGGGGGCTGGCTAGCACACTCAAGGCTATCACCAGAGTATTCAAGGAGTATTATCAAGAACTTTACCAAGAAGACACATTTCCCCATGAGATCAGTAGGAAGTCTTTCTTAATAAAGTAATAATAAAGGGGCTTGAGAAGGAAGAGCGTGAAACCCTGGAGAATGCTATAACCCCAATGAAATCAGATTCGCTTTATATTGTCTAGCATCTGGTAAAGTGGCCGGGCCAGATACCATACCAGTAGAATTTGATAGAACATCCTTCCCAGAACTAGCTAGAGACATGACAGATATTTTTCTAGGCATACAGCGGAACGGGGTTGCCTCCGCTTCATGGGACTGTATTAATATTTTGGTCTTTATAAAGAAGGGGAAGCCTCCTACAAACCCCGGTTCTTATATACCGATTTTGCTAATCAATAGCAATGCATAACTCTATTTAAAAATCCTGGCTTCACAAAGGGGCAGGATCGTAGCCAAATAGTTTCTCCCCTGGTAACATGGATTTATACCTGGTCGGGGAACTACAGATCATATAAGGCAAGCAACTGGGCCTGTTTGATGTAGCGACAGTGACCGAGGAGCCAATAGCTCTGATCGTGCTCAATAAGGGGAAAGCCTTGTACAGAATGTTGTGGTTATACCTATGGTTAATACTCAGGCGTAAGGGGCTTGGCCCTGACTGAATTGAAGCTACAAAGGCATTATACCACAAGCCATCTTCTAGACTACAAATAATGGGGGTTGGAAAAAAATATAGATTGATCACAAGAGGGACCCAAAAGATAATCTCCCTTATGACCAAAGTTATTTATACATATGAATTAATCCCAATTGCCACTGTGAGCGCCCAAGCCAATGTGTGCACCCACTCAGATAAAATTATTACAACATACATGAAAAATATACACTTTTTATTTTCATTTCATTTTATCAAAATACTTTTTCATAACTATACAAATCCATAAATATTTTTACAAATAATATTTTTCAGCATAATAAGGTCGCAAATCAACATAAATGAGAAAAACAATACATATAATCAAATCATGAGGACCCGGGAAGAGACAAGCAGAAGCATCACAACAACCCATTCAAACCCAACTCACACATATCCATACACACCTTCACATTCATAACATATCTGGGGAACACAATTACAGAGTGACAAAGTAACTGGAATGACCAAAGACAAAAATTGCACAAGGGCAGGATGTTATAAGGGCAAGGGCCACAAGAGGCACCCAACAGGGATGCCCATATTCACCCTTTCTATTTGCATTATAAATTGACCCCTTCATCAGTAGCTGAAGGAAAAAAAAGTGATAAGGCCAATGTGTATAAGGAGGATGAACACGGGAATCTTGGCATATGCTGTCGACATCACAGTGCTTACCCCAGAGCCGCCAAACACCCTGACCAAATTAGAAATGGAAGCCAAACTATTTTAGGCTTTTTCTGGTTACCTTCTAAATAAAGGGAAACCCCAGATAGTCTGTACCAATGACGTTGTATTGAGTGATAGTAGGCGAGCAGAAAGCACAACATATTTTGGGGTTAGGATCAGGGCTGAAGTGGACAAAATCACAGGTATAAATTATACACCAATACTGACGAAAGCCAAGCAAGACTAAAGAAGAATAAACAGCCTACATTTAACATTAGCTATTAGGCGCAAGGTAGTAAAAAATGATCATTCTCCCCAAGATCTTGTACCTATTCAGGGCAATATCACTTTAGGTAGAAACGCAGTGGTTGAAAATAATTTAGCAATGTATTTTAACTTTATCTGGCGGTACAAGAGTGCGACGATCCCGGAGATATCTGTACTCCCCAGAAACAGGGATGGCTGGGCATTACGTAATTTCACATATTACTACTGGACATCACTTTTACAGCATATGGGACTCCTTATTACAGAGAGAGAGGAAATCGCTGCAGCTCAGCCAGAGCTACCATCAATATATGAAGTGACCAAAGGGGAAGAGGCCAAGGAATGCTTTCCCAGAAATATTGAGTACAGCTACTACCATAAAGTTAAATTCAAAACTATAATTGTGGCCTTTAAAATATGGAAATAACTCGGGCTAAAACTGGAATTACCAAGTATAATAAATATACTCTGCTATGGACATCATCTATTTTCCCATCTATACTTCATGATAAAGTTTTTAGGGCATGGGAGATTGAGGGATGGTAAGGCTGGTGATCTTTTTAATCACAATGAGCTCTACTCATTTGCTGACCTACAGCTGAAATTCAGTCTTTCACAGCAATGTTTTTAGGTTGAGCCTAGCGGTAGCATGCATGCGCTGCTCGCTCTGCAAGGCATGCTGTAGTAGGGTGTGCTGTGGAAGCCTTGTCCACTCTCCACCCATATTTGTCATTGGGTCATTGTCCTTTGAAAATGCTGGCTTTTGATTGATTATGAGGCTTGTTAGCCCGCCTTGGTACTGCCTTGTCTCCATTTGTTAATGCTCATAAGGACTGTACTTTTTACTTATTACACCATGGGCTTTATCTGGTGGGTGAGCACTATTTTGATAATAGACAATGATTGGGACAATGGCGGCTGCAGCGCTATTGGCTCTAAATTGTATGCTTTTTACTTTAATGAGCGTGGTGGCCGCTTTAGGTACACCCCGCTCACTTTATTTATTTCTATTTAACATTCATGTTGAGCGCGGCGTCCACTTCTGGGACACTGCGCTCTGTTTAATTATTTTTTTTCCTTTCATAATGAGAGCGGTGCCTGCTTCAGTGTTAAAGTTATAAAAAAAATAAAAAACTGAAACCGAGGGCGGTGTCTTTGAAGTGGCGGCTTACTTAGTTTTAAACGTAACCATTTGCAATGCAATTGGTCTCACATTTACGCGAGTTTAAGCTATTGGCATTGTAAATGACAATGTCTTTTATTTATGTTTTAAAAAACAAACATAATAGGCATTGTCATTTACAATGCCACTAGCTTAAACTCACGTAAATGTGAGACCTATTGCATTGCAAATGCTTGTTTTATTTATCTATAGGTCAAGGATTTTATACTAAAGCTCGGCAACGATCAACTTTCGGCGTCCAAAATGTAGTTCCTGGAGCTTATAAAGGGCACTAGGGTAGCTCGGAACTGGGAAATAAACAAAGTTTTGATTGATACAGGGGCCGATAATTTATACTACCAAACCAAAAGATGGGAGATTAGCCTGGGGGTTACAGATAAAGAGCTGCAGAAGTTTTTGAGTTGAGCTCGGAAGTTCTACTAACGGCAGGTCTGAAGAGCCAACATTATATGGTGGTGGTTAATCTCTACTATGAAATGAAATGAAATGAATTTGTACTTGTAAAGCGCACTTATACCCCAACCGGGGTTTCCTGGCGCTGTACGCATACCGCTGTGGAACCCTTCCTGGCTTTTCCCTGTGAAATGTCCACTCCTGGGCACCCCCAAGGTGAAGCCAGGCATCCCAGCGCTGTTGGGGCCGTTGTGAAGATTAAGCAAGCTATTGCCCAGAGTTGCAGAGTGGGACCCATGATTAGAATAGGCACCGAGGCGAGAATTATCAGGTCTGAGGAAATTGAACCCAAGACCCACCGAAGCGGGAATTGAACCCTGGTCCCGGGCCAGACCTCTGCATCAGAGTCTGCCCCTCTAACCATTGAGCCACACTTCTCCACCGCGGCCAAGATGTCTAGTTGGAGAAAGAGACCTGATAATAAGTGTCTTTGTTGTGGCGATGGACCAGCTGATTTGGCAGATATGTTTTGCTCATGGCTACTGGCGTTGAGAGATTGGATTGGGGCTTTCCTTGAGGAGGCACTTGAAGTAGAAGTGGAGATTACTGCCCCCCCACCCACCGATACTATTTGAAATTGATCAGCACTTCCAGGGCAGCAGAGTGATGCTTTACATTGGGCTTATAGTCATCTGATTTCCACCTACAAATTCTTTTGACCACCTCTGGGTTAAGCCCTGCCCCCGCCACGGATGTAGTTGCCACAATTCTAAAGGAATGTGAGCTGAAATTGCTCTGGATCACAGCCGCCTCCAGGGCTCGGCGCATGACCTCGGTGAACTAGAATTGAGTCAGTGGGCACCATTGGCTTGGATGGGCAAGGGGAATGCTGACCCTTTGGAATGTATCTGTAAAACCCTTTAGCCCTTCTACTTTTCTCAAGATCACTTGCTCCGGGTTTCCTAGTTGCTTTGTCTTAGAGCCGGAGAATGATGATAACCAGATCTTCCCCCACCACTGATATGTGGTTGAGCCGAATCCCCCATGGGCATCGCATTTGGCCGTCGCCACACTCTCAGAAACCCTGAAGGGCTCGTAAAAGGTGAGGGAGAAGGATGCGCTGCGCCACCTTGAAGGAAGACATGCAAACCCTATGCGAATCTGCTGTTATCCACCCAAATGTGTCCATATCTATGGGACAGCTTTGGTCAGCACGTGGACCGACCAACCTCTCTCATCGCTTAAGGACTTGCCTAATTAAAAAGGAATGTGAGAAAGCAGCTTGTGTGTTCCTGGTAAGTGGGGTGCACCTGCAGCTATCTGCGGGCCCAGGTGGCCAATAGGTAGGGTGGCCTCTGTTTAGTTCACCTGTCCGCCCTAGCCGGTCACCCAGGCGACATCGCCAACTAGTGTCCAGCCAGTGCCGTTCGAGTGTGGACCGGCAACAATTTGGAAGACGCGGCCACCATTGGCCACCAGTCCTGACCGGTCAATTCCAGCCCACACCTGTCCCAGGGGCCCGGAAGCCAGTGGCATGGGTACCCGCTTACCATGTTGTCTTTATTTTTGGCAGACTCTCGCCTGTGCTCCTTTCTGTCTCTTTTCTCTTTGCCTGCATGCTTCACTGCTTTACCTTATGTTTTTTTTATCTTGTTTCTATTTGAATTTTTGTTGTTCAGAAAGTCTAATTTTATGCAACAGAATAAAACATGCAGAAATTGAATGAAAGTCTATGGTTACCTATGAGTATGATATGCTAACTGCAGTGAAATACAGGAGAATAACAAATATGTGCATGTTTTCCTTTTCTTTGCATCTTTCATATAATTGTATCTTTTATTTTGTTTCCTTATTTTCTGGGGGGTTTGTGTGTTTTTCTCGTTCATTTTTTTATTCGTCAGTCCCTGCCTGTTTCTCTTCCCTCCATTTTTCTCTATTCCACAAACTCGTTTGTCTCTTGCCTGGCTGTCTTTTACAGATCTGTATGCACACACATCCTCCTTTTCCCTGCACCATATCTGCTTGCTTTGCGGTTGTTAATCTGCTGTAACCCATAGCAACAACCAACTATTACCGTCTTATTTTGGGAAACTTCCTTCCCTTGGAGCATTTCAAATTCGTCGACAGTGCAGCCTTCTGCTGCGGGACTAAAAATTGTGCAAGAACCCCATTATGCCATATTTATTTCTGCTGTTCGTAGTCCATCTGGAAGCCCTCTCTAGATCCATAGAAAGCTCATTGTTGACCAGTGGTTCCTGCGGCCTGAGGTGTAGCTGGAGCAAAATGTGTCTAGATTCAAGGAAACATCAGTGCAATAAACCAGTTGTTCCTGCATTCCAGGCTGTTACAAGACAACCTTCCTATAGAACAATAGGAACCTCATTGTTCAACATTATCCCAACAGTGTGAAGGCCATTCGAGAGCAAGCTTCCTCTAGAGCTGCAGGAACCTCGCTATAGGCTAGTTATTCCTAGGGGTTAAAGTTCATCTAAAGGTAAGCTTCCTGGAGATTTACGAGCATATACAAGCTGCTTCTGAACCGTTGGGGGTCCACAGTATTTGAGAGCAAATTGACCATTCAAACCCTCTTTAAGCCTCCTTTTCTTCTTTGCACTTTAAACACTAGAAGGATCTCGTAAAATACAAACTGTTTGCAGCCTCTAGCCCATGGGAGGGCACACTGCCCTCTAGTAGACCCTGGCGCTAATCCCATTTGTTCAGTTCTCTAGACGATGCTCCTTAGAAATCAGTTGCTCCTATTGCGCTGGGTCACATTGAGAGCATGCAGTCATCTAGGGCATCCTTTCTGCATGCTCCTGTGTGCTTGTTCTGCCCAGGGTTAGGCTTTGGTCATTCCTGTAGGAGGAACAGCATACATTGGATGTTCCCATAACACTTCCGCCATCCTACAGTGCTGGAGTGAGGTGAATGTCTCTATCACTGTTTGTGGTTTAATGACCCAATTGATCCCCACACTCTAAAGATGGCCCCAGCACCACAATCCCACTACAGACAACTGCTTCTGACACCAAGTGTTTCACACGATAGTGGTTACCGGACTGTGACCCGCTGTTTATGCTTTGGATGCTACAACACTTCCTGGATGCCAGGATCCCCCCTTTGTGTTTACCCCGCTTTCAGCCTGAGATTGGGAGTGCTAGACACCAGCATCTGGGTGTGACCTTCAAAGAAGCAAGCCGCCCCTCAGAGAAATCCCTGAAATATGACTTATTGTCCAGTTGCACCGGCCTTTCAGAGGAACAGACCTCCCGGAAGTCCATCAGAGGTCCTCTGCCATAGTGTGGCCCTGCCTTGTCTCACTCTGCCAGTTCCATAACTAGCCTTCACCTGGCATCTCCGTGAACGATTCTGAGATACTGAAGTCTGGAGGGACTGCAGCTGGGCCACCTTGTACCCAAATATAATTCACACATAGGCCCAAGTCGGATATCAGTCCTTTCAGTGTGAAAGAAGGAGGCTGGGAAACAGCTCATGTGGTGAACTGTGGGGAGAAAGATATGAGCCGGGCTTCCACTATTGACTGAGCGCTAAGGCCGAGTTTGTGTCTAGGGAATGAGTTTAGATAGGGAGCTATCCCCCAGGAGGCAGTGACATTCTTTCACACTGCTTCATCCCTTATAGAATGAGGACTTGTATCCGACTGAGACTTGTATGTGAAACATCTCAGTGAATGATGCCAAATGTTATCACGAGGTTTATGAGAACCAAATGCACTCTCCCATCATGACCACACCAGCAGGGTGCAGCATTGCTCTGTGACTGAATAAGCGGATGGCGCTCTGTCACTTAGAGGCGGGGTTGGCTCCACCCAGATGAGTGTTATTCCCAGACTTCATGCTATTGGCTGTTTGATGTGTCATTCCGCCTTACACTGAGTGCTTCCATTGGAACTCATCAGGGACTAGTTTGAATCTTAAGAAGTTTATGCAATCATCAAGCTGCTTGTTACAGTCATTACTTTTTATCCAATAAGCATCTCTATCAAATGCAATCCTAATTTTGCTTTATTCCCAGCATTAAGAAAGCGCCTTGGGCAGACTTTAATCCAATACACACCATTTGTGCATGCAATGCACATAGGCAGCTGTTGTGAATGCCTGTGTTTACAAACGTTGGCACATTAAAGACCGATTTATTGGTTTTGCCAATGCTTGTTTTTTCAAGCATTTATAATAACAAAAAATGTCTATGGGTCTAAAGAGTCAACTATACATCCTGTTCAAGACACAACTAGATAGTGGGAAAACTTAATGGTGAGAAAAAAGGGGAGTGTGCTCTCGTGTAAACTAAAAGTACAGCATAATATCATCAGGGTATAAAAAACACCCATCATTTCCCGTTCGGTACCGCCCTTGTCATCATATGGGTTCTCCTCATACCCAGGAGAATATGCTGGCAGCCTCAAGATGTTACCATGGCTGCCACCAAACCATTGAGAATCACATTTAGTAATAGGGAGTACCAGAATAAATGTGTATAAGGGTAACTGATTTGCAGTGCGTGAGTAAGTGGGAGTGAAGAAAAGGTGAGGTATATGAAATTGGAGAGAAGAGAGTAAAAGGAAAAATGTATTAGTATCTCTCAAATCTTCCAAATTCTAAAAACAGTGCAAAATAACAGCAGATTCACCAAATAACTACTTTTTAGAGTCAACGGCCAACATGTTTCAGCAAATGTGGATACTATTTGTCCACTGCTTTCATCAGGACCATATATTCGCTACTGCAAAAACGTGAAAATATTTAAAAAATTGGCAACCATGTCACCTGATCATCCTAGGTCATGGGAAGTATCCTCCAGAGAACTATTAGGTAGAAGGAAAAAGCATCGCCTCAGCTAAGGAGAACCGACGGACAGAGCGGTGCTCCACTTACCTGAGCTGCAGCCAGGTGAGGCGATGCTTTATCCTTCTACCTAATAGTTCTCTGGAGGATACTTCCCATGACCTAGGATGATAAGGTGACATGGTTGCCAATTTTTTTTAAATATTTTCACGTTTTTGCAGTAGCGAATATATGATCCTGATAAAAGCAGTGGACAAATAGTATACACATTTGCTGAAACATGTTGGCCGTTGACCCTAAAAAGCAGTTATTCGGTGAATCCGCTGTTATTTTGCACTGTTTTTAGAATTTGGAAGATTTGAGAGATACTAATACATTTTTCCTTTTACTCTGTTCTCTCCAATTTCATATACCTCACCTTTTCTTCACTCCCACTTACTCACGCACTGCAAATCAGTTACCCTTATACACATTTATTCTGGTACTCCCTATTACTAAATGTGATTCTCAATGGTTTGGTGGCAGCCATGGTAACATCTTGAGGCTGCCAGCATATTCTCCTGGGTATGAGGAGAACCCATATGATGACAAGGGCGGTACCGAACGGGAAATGATAGGTGTTTTTTATACCCTGATAATATTATGCTGTACTTTTAGTTTACACGAGAGCACACTCCCCTATTTTCTCACCATTAAGTTTTCCCACTATCTACTTGTGTCTTGAACAGGATGTATAGTTAACTCTTTAGAGCCATAGACATTTTTTGTTATTATAAATGTATTCCTTGAGGGTTATGTCTATGTTTTGGGCTTTAAATATGCCCTTAGACCCTCTTTCAAACGTTTGTTTCTGATGTTTTTTCAAGCAGCCACACGAGAAAGTGATGAAAAGTAAATATTACCTACCCCCACCAGACCTCCCACCAGACCTATATGTTTTATTTTGATTGACCTTGTAAGAAGGACTTGCTTCTTAGATTTAAGATGGCGACCAGTGTCCGCCAGTCAAGTCTGCTGAACCGCTCAAGTCGGACATCTTTATTCGCGTGCACTGACAAGGAATGGAATCTGAGTGCCATGTCCTAGAAGGCCCTCAAGCTGCATCTACAGAACAAGAGACCGCAGTCTGCGCCATTGAGATGGGGCACTTTCCATCTGATAAAATCACAAGTCTTGTCCAGGGATTCAGATGTCTACTCGAGGGAGCCTGGGGTTTACATTTAGCAGGAGTCCTAATGTGCCTTCATGTGGGAGATGGAAAGGGAGGAGAGATTTTTCTCAGTACTACTTCCGGTTGACTTATGAGGTGATTTATGAGGTTGACGTTTGTGGTGAATTTGCCACACATATTGCATATAACCCGAAAGAGCGCTGTTTTTATTCAAAAGCTCTGCTCCCAGCTCTTTTCCCAACACCCCCCCCCTACACACACCCTTAAACGTATTGCTCTAGCTGCAACGCAGTGTAGCCCCATCTTTAAAACAAAACAAGCATTGATAAAACAAGTTGTTCTGGTAGTTGCTGCTAACTTTTTGGCTCTGCCAATTCCTATGGTTTGTGGAGTTTTTGTATGAAGGCATACAATGTGTAAAAACAAGCATTGTCCAAAAGGCCATATATGAATACGTACATATCTGTATGTAAAATCCCACATTGCACCAGTAGTAAAGGTTCCTGAGTGTGCGGATGTGCACCATGTGCAAACACAGATGCGGACGCATGCGGTCAGACACGCCATTGGCTGAGTGGACTTCCCCCCTGTCCCTTGCTGCAAGGCTGGTGCGTAGAAGCAAAGTCTGAATGACACTACGCCCACTTAAGGCCTTTTGGAAAACCCTGGAATTATGAAGAGTATATGGACTTGTATTAAACCCAAAAGGTTTTTGGTTGTTGCCAGACCTAAAAAAAAATGTCTGTTATTTGTTTTGTGTTTCCTCACGTTTTGTGGGGCACTGTTCTGGTGCACGCTTTGTGTAGATCACACCGACTGTTATCGTTGTGAAGAGGCTGTTTGGACAGCACAGCGGGTTAATCCGTAGGCTGCAGAAATATGTTCGAAGATCACAGTTTCGAATCTTAACCCACTAAGCCATTCGTTTTCTGTGAGCAATAAACGGAATATTATTCATGTTGGTTGGCCTGAAATCCGCAGGACTGTGGAGGTAAACAAAAGCAAGTTATTACTACACTATTTATTAATTCTTGGAAACGCGTTGGTAAATCTGCTTTGCGCTTTGTAGCAGAATACAGTCTCGCAGTCTAGCGCCTTGGAAAGGAACAGGCGCTGGAAAGCCGGCAAACCTCCAAAATATGAATTATGATTGGCGTCCGTCAAAGACACTGACTGCTCTGGTGTTAGTCTGATGCATTTAAAGGGATGGTAGCGCTAGCCCAGGAAGACGCACTTGGCGTGCTCTGCCCGACAGCGGGTTACGGCTAGGAACCTTTGCCTTGCCTTAGTTTCCATTCCGAGACACGCCGGCTTGCCGATCCCTACACGCTAGCCACCTCTGGCTACTGGGTTACTGTTTCGGCTGCAGCCAGGCCGAGCTGTGCTGATGCACAATGGTCCTTTCAGACACGCCTGTCCAGCTCTCCCTTTATCTTCTCTCCAGTGAGGCTGCGCCTTTTAAGGCCCCGGCTGTAAGACATTGTGTCTCTCCCAAGGTCTTTTTTTGTAACTTTTGGGCAGCTTCAATAGCGTTTTTATCACTGTTCGAAGTATTCGATGTGTTGAATTGCACCTGTGTAAGAGGTTGGCGGGGAGGGCGAGTTCCATTGCCGTACTCGGTGTACACCCCCGGCCGCCCCCACACATGTAGATGCCCAGTTTGTATCTAGCGCTTACAGGTGGTAGTCAGTTTCTAAGCACTCTCGGCTGTGGCCTAAAATGATTTGCAGCACAGGAAGTTATCCAGACCCGTGGGACTCCTGTTGATGACTCCGTTGTTGGAATGCCAGAAGCAACCTGCAGGGTAGACTCAGGTCTCTGCAGCAGGTGCATTGACCCCTGTGTAATGCCACCGCCTTATGATGGCTGCCAACCGTGCCCCACGCCACCTCAATCAGAAAAGCCATGTGTGGTCATCTGGGGGCTCCCAGTGCCCCACACAAACTTCGGTGAAATAGCATACTTCCCAAGAGCCTTATCTCCCGCCTCGGTGAGCTCATCCCCACTGCCCGATCCCCGCCGGTGAGGTCATTTCCGCTGGCGCGCCCTCTGTCACTCTTCAGGAGCCGCTCCATGCAGCCTGTTCAGGCGCTGCCTGTCGCTGATTATCACCAGCTCGGGGGCTAAGTGTGTATTTTGGGGAGCTGCAGCAGCGGGGCGATAACGCCAGGCCCTGCTGAGCGCGGATCGGCCAGGGAGGAGTTTCCGCTCTATATTTATGCAGCGGGAGGAAAGCGTATTATGTATTTTTTCCGAGGCCGACGGAGATGCCGAGAAGCAGGCTTCAAAGCACACTGTGAGGTGCCTTGATCGACAACAGACCCCGGCGGGGGCCATTTACACCGATTAGGGATTTATTTATTGCGGATCGGACTCTGGCCGCCGCCCTGGCTTCTCTCCCACGCCGCACATGAAATCTGGGCCAGTGTTTCCTTCACGTGCCAGCCTGGCGTGCGGGTGCAAACGGGTGGTTTCTCTGAAGGCCCCGGGCGCCGGCGTGCCAGGATGTGGCGCGTGGTTGGCACAGACGTGCAGCCCGCGGTGCAGTGCAGCTCACGGCGGACTCTATTGTTTGCTAGTAAATATGAAATGCGTAAACCACTGCTCTCGCTGCATTTGGCAGGCTTCTTCTCGGTGGGTTTCTTCCAGGTTCCAGGTTTAAAGTCTTTATTTCGATATCAAAATCATAAAAGACAATATTAAAACACATTTCATTATAATTACGTTATTCATTTTAAAAACCACACTAACGGCATTGTTTAAAAAGTTATTAAACATACAGAAATACAAGACAAACCTGACCATAGCATATTAAAATTTGTAAGACAGACAAAAATACAGGAAACATACCTCAGACTATATACAATATTGCAGAATTAGTTAGGGGTGATGTAAGTGATCCTTTATAAAAGAATTATTAGGAGGCCCTAATAGGTTGTCTACTTCTTGCCCTGATGGCCCAAGCCCACCCTAGGAATTTGGCTACACTCACCACGATCATCTCCGAGGTATTGGTTTTTAAAACCTGAATAGCCTCAGAGGACCTTCTGAAAGGGAGGTGCTGGAACAAAGGTTCTAGCCATTTTGTACGGGGCACAGAATAGATCGGGCAGGCGAACAGGAAATGACCCTCAGTTTCTTTATAGCTTGTGCAGCAGCTACAAAATTCAGTTGTTCCATTGGCCCATTTTTTTGTAAAGGAGTTCAAAGGCAATGATCCTACCCGAAACTGATGGTAAAGCTTCTTGTCCAGCTGTTTGGTGATAATGTCCCAGTAGGTCTCGCGGGAGGGATCCAACTTAATAGTCAAAAACCTTCCCGTGAGACCAACAGAGCTGGAGGCAGTTATTAATGGTAAGCGGGCCGAGGCCCAGTACAGTGCCTTGAAATCCTGTTTGGATGGGAAAGTATTAGTGCTAGGGGAAATCCACAGATGTTCTAAGCCCATTTCAATCAAGATGGTTTTTACGCTTTTTAGCCAGGGAATTCTCCCCGATCCTCCAATTGACCTAACTTCGGCCAGTTCCCTAGCAAAGAGGGTAAGGTCGGGGGATGTCCATAAGCGCCTCCAATAGGCCACCAGTCTAAATCTAGCCATCTCATTGATAGGGTTACATCCCATGTCCAAACATAGGGGTATAGAAGGTGAAGATTGGGGTAACCCGATCAAGCCCCTTAGGAACTTACACTGGGTTCTGAATAGGCTGGTTAGATCAATATAGCCCCAAAGATCAGCACCATATAAAATTGCGGTGTTGATCTTGGTGTCATAGATTTTTAACGCTGGGGAAACCCGTTTGGTAATTGATCTCCTTTGCTCACTCAGAAGACCTTAAGGCTTAAGCTGTTGGGTGCTGACCTGATCTTTCCAACCCAGGCGACGGTCCAGGGTGACCCCCAGGTACGTCATGGTTTCAACTTGTTCCAGGTCAACTCCACTCAGACTTACGGAGCTCCGGACAAAATGCCTCCTATTAAGAACCATAAACTTGGTTTTACCAACGTTTACCTTGAGGTCATTAATGGCACAAAACTCCTCAAAGCGGTCCAGCGCCCGCTGGAGTCCGCTGCGTGTTTTCGAGAGGAGGAGAGTGTCGTCGGCAAAAATAAGCATTGGAAACTTCAGCCCTGCCAACAAAGGGGCGTCAGTGGGGGTATCTGCAAAGAACTTGACCACTTGATCAATGAACAGCAGGAAGAGTGTTGGGGCCAGGACACAGCCCTGACGAACACCACGGGTCACGGGGAAAGATTTTGATACTTGTCCCTGGCCTCCCCATCTCACCCTAGCATAATTATCCTCATGCATTTTAACTATCAGATCAAGAAGTTCCCTTGGTAGGCCCAAGTCCCTCAGGACGCACCACAGTTTAACCCTCGGCACGAGATCGAAAGCAGACTTCAGATCAATAAAAGCGGCAAAGATGGTACCGCCGCCGAGCAAAACCACCTTCCAGTAGATCAGACAGAATCTGAACACCTGATCGATGGTGCTCGTTCCAGATCTGAAGCCTGCTTGCATGGGAGATAGAATGTCCTCCAGTTCAATCCAGCCTTGAACTCTACTCAGGACCATGCGTGTAATAATTTTTTGGAGGGAGTCGATAAGGCTAATCGGGCGATAATTGCCCGGATTAGACCTATCACCTTTTTTGTGGATAGGGAGTATCTCCGCTCCCTTCCATGACCTAGGGATTCTTGCCCCATTAGCTATTGCGTTGGCAATCTTTGTTATGTAGGGCACCCAGAGAGCGGGGTTGGCTTTAAACAAGTCCGCAGGGATTAGGTCCATACCAGGTGCTTTTCCCCGCTGGGACAAGCCAAGTGCAAGCTCTACCTCAGTTTCTGTGAATATGAGTCTCTCCCCACGAATGGGAGGCAAAGGTACCTCATCCAAATTGAAAGGGGGTTCGGATGTTTCGGCACAGAATTGGGCCGAATAATGGCTCACCCAGACTTCGGGGGACACGTGATTTGTAGGGGTACATGAGTCAGAATCCCTACCCCATTTCACTAGATTCCAGAACTTAAGCTGGTTATTTGAGGTGGAGGCGTCCAAAAGATCAGACCAATACATGTCCTCCCACTCCCGTTTGGCTTCCCACTGAGCTTTCTTATATAGCACCCTAGCTACCTTAACCGCATGCATATTGCGGGATTTAACCTCTTTAACAAGATGTCTGTGGGCCTCCCTGCACTTTTTGTTATACCATTTCTGGCGGAATACGTTCTGTTTAACAATGCCCTTCTGACCTGGTAGAGAGAGGAGGAATTTGAGCTCGTTAAAACAGCGCTCATGAAGGTCAATAACAGTGATTGCAGAACCGCCCACCTGCAAATCCTCACGCATAATGCTGCCCAACGAGTTAGAAACCACAATCTCAACACACTCCAGGAGGGTCTCATCCCCCGCTAGCCTAGACCATTCCAACCTTCTACGGTCATTGGTCAAGAGAACGTCCCCTGTCTGGGTGGTATCAGGTTCTTTTAATCTCTTCATTCCTGGAAACTTTAATTTAAGTGAGAGGGGGTTATGGTCACTTTCTGGGCGAGGTACAACTTCCATATCCACCATCTGTGACCAAAATTCCAACTTCAACAAAAAATAATCAATCCTGCTTTTCCTCAATCCGTTATCAAAGGTGTAGTTGGCACCCAAATCAGATCTTGACCGACCATTTATTGCCCTGAGCCCCCGGGTAAGGCACATAGCCATCCAATTCAACGCGGCCTCAGTAGCTTTAACAGTTTTATTTGCCAATAAATCTGGGATATTTCAAGCTGTATCTTCTGCAGAACCTCAGCTGTCACCGGCTACATATAACGACTCAAAGGTGCAATTAAAATCACCTGCCAGGAGGACAAAATCTTCTCTGGCCTGTCCTACGAGAAGATCGTCCAATACATCCAACACAGCTGGGCAGCGGCCCCCTGGGAGCCCTCGTGCATAAACATTAATAATATTCATGTCCCGGTGGCCCTCTTTACTCAATTTAATTACCAGGAGGTCCGGGTTATCTACAAATATCTCAGATGGGTGGTATCCAGATGACTGTTTCACCCAGATCAACAGACCCCCAGAAGCACGCCCTTTGGCTCCCTTTATAGCTGGTTTATAGAAATTTACAAAACCTACTCTATAAACTGGATCAGGTGCCCAGCTTTCCTGTAGCAGAATGATATCAAAACTGTCCACAAACTCCAACCAATCTTATGATTTCAAGCTACCCCTCACCCCTGCAATATTCCAGGATAGTATGTTAAGTATGTCCGATGGGAAGACTACTGGAGAGATCATTCGTACAGGCGCAGCAGGGGACAGTACTATACCTCCCCTTGGCCCAACTGTGTTGCAGGAAACCACCCCTGGAGGACTCACTAAAACTCTAGATGGTATCACCTCTGATGAACCTGCCTCTTCGGCTCTGGTCTCAATAAAGCCGAGTACTGGTTTCAAAACAGGTAGTGGGCCCTCCAAGGGTGTATCAACAACAACATGAGTTGCATGTGAATTAGTAGTAGGGAGCTTGATTGCATGTCTTAAAACATGACCTGCTAGTTCTAAGGGGACAGCATTTTCTACACAAACTTCTAAAGGGGTAGGAGCAAAAAACAGAGACATAGGGGTGGATTCAGGATAATAAGTTGGCACATTGTCCCTCCGAAGTCAATCGACCTCGTCGAGGCAACCAAACCTGTTTGAGGTGGGGACCCCTTCCCACCAGCCATTATGACCTTGCCAACCTTCCCTTCGTCCACCCCATGTAGTATTATGGACTGTAGACCAATTCCCTCCTGGGTTTGTGTGCGGTCGTGGGGGGTAAAAGAAGGTGAGTGGCTTGACAGTAATACCAGAGTTATCGCCCCGTGCATCCCAAGAACATAGGTGGTGAGCTGTCTTTGGGTCTGCAAAGGAAATAACAATGCAATCACCCGGGATAGACTTAAATGAAGGGCCTACCCAAGGAACCCTGCGAACCATTAGGATGTTACTTCTAAGATTGTTCGGTAATTGTCTATTTACGTTAAGCCAATGAATAGCCTTGTTCTTTAATGAACAATGATCCTCTTGAGACCATGGCTCCAGAACAGGCACACCTACCAACACTACAACATAAGATCTGGCATCTGGTGGTAAATCAATATAGCCTCCACGAAAATTATGTCGATTTCCATCTCTAAATCCCTTGGAATAAGTGCGTGGATTCACACTCTTATTTGTTTGCTGGACACTAGCCTGGTTGGCCCTTTTTATAGGTGCTTTGTCTTGTTGAGGGCATGGAATTGGGACAATAGGGTGGGGGTTAGTGGGCAAGGGGTTACAGACCTTAGTGCGAGGTTTTGGTATGGGTTTGGGGTTGGGCAGGGGTGGGGCCGATGTAAGTGCCGCTTGAGCCTGTGGGATGCTCTCGACACCCAATAGAGTATTTGCCTCCAACTGCTTTAAGCCAAGACTAGCTAGAGTAACAATTGTCTTGTCCATTTCTAATACATTATTTTCGATTCGTGAGAGTCGGAGTTCCAAGGGGGACAGAAGCCTTTTCAAAGTGTCCCAAACAATTTTGAGGAAATCTTCGTCACCCCCCTGTAGCTTACCAGACTCACCTAGCAGTTCCTCAGGGGCTCCCTCAACTAAAATCGGGAGTGATTCCCCCGTTGTTGAGTCTAGATCTATGCTATCAATACTGGTACCAGTGACCACACCAGTAGGGCAAATATTAGCCAGCGGGGCACTAGTACCTGCTCTATTTAAGGCCAGCAGACGGCGATTATTAAAGAAATGTGCCCTCGCAATTTTGGCCTTTTTGCGAGCAAAAGCTGATCTGGCAAGACATTTTTTTATATGAGCAGCATCCCTTTTGTTAACACTAGCTGGCTGCTTTAGCGTGTCTGATTGTTTGGAGATACCTAGGTTTAGGCTTTGGATTTTTATCATCGAGGTCTGGGGGAACTTAGAAGGAGTCGACAAGGGAATGGGTTGTGGCTCTGGTGGGAAAATTGATGGGGGGGGATGGATAGCTGCCTGTACTATCAAGGGCCGTGGGCCGGACAGGCGTTCAGGAGTTTTAGCCGAGGCAATATTGCCTAGTGATGATTTTTTAGTAAATGCTAAATCCTGAGACAGTCTTCGCGCTGCCTCGAGCTCCAATGACACTCTGTGTTGCATTTTAGTGATTTCGTTGTCGATGGCTATGTTAGTCTTGACGATGAAATCGTCGAGTGTCCCATTTGATTTAAGCCCTCCCTTAGCAGTTTTGCTACGAGTACCCCGTGAGCACATGTTAATATAAATACAAATAAAAAGTAATTAAAACCTGTACATGTGCACACAATTAGTCCAGTGGGGTGGCCCAGTCCAGTCCTTTCCGTCCTCGAACGGCCTCAAACGGCCCGCTCTTAGCCCGTCTTCGCCCCGAGCTGCGTCCCGCGCTGCGGGAGTACTGAAACTAGATATAGTGATCGTAGAGGGCGTTGGGCGGGCCAACAGGGAGAGCGGACCGGAAGCTCTCAGACGGTCACGCAGGGACTCCTGAGCAATGGAGTCCCTGCAACGCTCGCAGCCCCGCCGCAACCGCTATCCCAAGTCCTGCGCTGTTCCTCCTCTCCTCCCTGCAACAACCAGAGTCCTGCCCCACACACAGGCGGCGAGGTTCCTTAGGGAAAGGTGAAGTCCCAATGGAGCAAGCGCCTCCAGGTAAAAGCGCTAAAAACGATTTGGTGTCCCAAGGGAAGAGTGAACACAGGGGTTTAAAAAGCCCTCCAGTGGGCGGTGGGCGGGCCAACAGGGAGAGCGGACCGGAAGCTCTCAGACGGTCACGCAGGGACTCCTGGGCAATGGAGTCCCTGCAACGCTCGCAGCCCCGCTGCAACCGCTATCCCAAGTCCTGCACTGTTCCTCCTCTCCTCCCTGCAACAACCAGAGTCCTGCCCCACACACAGGCGGCGAGGTTCCTTAGGGAAAGGTGAAGTCCCAATGGAGCAAGCGCCTCCAGGTAAAAGCGCTAAAAACGATTTGGTGGCCCAAGGGAAGAGTGAACACAGGGGTTTAAAAAGCCCTCCAGTGGGCGGTGGGCGGGCCAACAGGGAGAGCGGACCGGAATCTCTCAGACGGTCACGCAGGGACTCCTGGGCAATGGAGTCCCTGCAACGCTCGCAGCCCCGCTGCAACCGCTATCCCAAGTCCTGCGCTGTTCCTCCTCTCCTCCCTGCAACAACCAGAGTCCTGCCCCACACACAGGCGGCGAGGTTCCTTAGGGAAAGGTGAAGTCCCAATGGAGCAAGCGCCTCCAGGTAAAAGCGCTAAAAACGATTTGGTGTCCCACGGTGGGTTTCTTATTTTCTTGCACTTGGGGAGAACAGGGTAGCAGCTGCTGCCCCTGCCTTCCTGTTTAATAACTTTGCCCCTGCCTCTCCTTGGGAGCAGGAAGGCAGGGGTTACAAAGAAACCAACCAGGACTTTAACACCTCTGTTTCCCATGCCTGTGGTTCTGCAAGCTATGAATTTTTAGATCTAAGGAAAGCGAGGGGATACGGCTGGGAGGGGAGCTGAAATTAACATGGAGAAAAAGCGTTTTGGGGCCCCCTTTATCTCGACCCCTGCTTGACGGATCACCCCGAAACTTTCAACACAGCACATTAGTTTTCAAAATTTCGCAAAGATTCGTCAAACGGCGCCAAAGTTACTGGCATATCAAAAACGCTTTTCCTCTGGAAATTAGGTTAATATATTTATATATGCAATTAAAATTACAAAAGAAACAAGCATTTGCAATGCAATAGGTCTCGCATTATGAAAGTTTGAGCTATTGGTCTTGTAAATGACAATTTTTTTATTTATGTGTTGATTTTGAAAATAGCTAAATTATTAGCTTTGTCATCTTCAATGCCAATAGTTATAACTTTCGCACATGTGACGACTATAGCATTTGTAATGCAACATGTTTTGTATTTACGTGACTTAGATGTATTGATATTACTAATAGCAACGGCTTTTAATTTTTTAAAATAATTAATACTTAAATAAAAGTGATTGTAATTTATATTGGCAATAGCTTAAACTTTTGTAAATAACGTTTGTGAAGATTATGTTCAGTGTATTTTATTGTGATGAAAATCCAAGAACAGAAGTGAAATAACATCTTTTTGTGACATTTGTAATAAAGCTTGAAACATTGAGAGAACATAATTGAACCAGTTGTTGTTGAATGGTTGCACAGATTGATGCTGTGGTGGTGGTGCTGCTGAGTTTTCTCTGAATCTGCACTCTGAATCTGCACTCTGAATCTGCACCCACAATCTGCACCCACAATCTGCACCCACAATCTGCACCCACAATCTGCACCCACAATCTGCACCCACAGCACCCACAATCTGCACCCACAATCTGCACCACCAATCTGCACCCACAATCTGCACCCTGAATCTGCACTCTGAATCTGCACCCACAATCTGCACCCACAATCTGCACCCACAATCCGCACTCTGAATCTGCACCCTGAATCTGCACCCTGAATCTGCACCCTGAATCTGCACTCTGAATCTGCACTCTGAATCTGCACTCTGAATCTGCACCCACAATCTGCACTCTGAATCTGCACTCTGAATCTGCACCCACAATCTGCACCCACAATCTGCACCCACAATCTGCACCCACAATCTGCACCCACAATCTGCACCCACAATCTGCACTCTGAATCTGCACTCTGAATCTGCACCCACAATCTGCACCCACAATCTGCACCCACAATCTGCACCCTGAATCTGCACTCTGAATCTGCACCCACAATCTGCACCCACAATCTGCACCCACAATCTGCACTCTGAATCTGCACTCTGAATCTGCACTCTGAATCTGCACTCTGAATCTGCACCCTGAATCTGCACCCTGAATCTGCACCCTGAATCTGCACCCTGAATCTGCACTCTGAATCTGCACTCTGAATCTGCACCCACAATCTGCACCCACAATCTGCACCCACAATCTGCACCCACAATCATTGGCATTGCCAATAGGTCTCGCTTGTGGGACCTTATAAGTATTTAGTTTTGCAGCACAATATGATGAGTGGCGTTGCGTGTGTGAGTGGCGTTGCGTGTGTGAGTGGCGTTGCGTGTGTGAGTGGCGTTGCGTGTGTGAGTGGCGTTGCGTGTGTGAGTGGCGTTGCGTGTGTGAGTGGCGTGTGTGAGTGGCATTGCGTGTGTGAGTGGCGTTGCGTGTGAGTGGCGTTGCGTGTGTGAGTGGCGTTGCGTGTGTGAGTGGCGTTGCGTGTGTGAGTGGCGTTGCATGTGTGAGTGGCGTTGCGTGTGTGAGTGGTGTTGCGTGTGTGAGTGGCGTTGCGTGTGTGAGTGGGGTTGCGTGGGTGAGTGGGGTTGCGTGGGTGAGTGGGGTTGCGTGGGTGAGTGGCGTTGCGTGTGTGAGTGGCGTTGCGTTTGTGAGTGGCGTTGCGTGTGTGAGTGGCGTTGCGTGTGTGAGTGGCGTTGGGCGTGTGAGTGGCGTTGCGCGTGTGAGTGGCGTTGCGCGTGTGAGTGGCGTTGCGCGTGTGAGTGGCGTTGCGCGTGTGAGTGGCGTTGCACGTGTGAGTGGCGTTGCGCGTGTGAGTGGCGTTGCGCGTGTGAGTGGCGTTGCGTGGGTGAGTGGCGTTGCGTGTGTGAGTGGCGTTGCGTGTGTGAGTGGCGTTGCGTGTGTGAGTGGCGTTGCGTGTGTGAGTGGCGTTGCGTGTGTGAGTGGCGTTGCGTGTGTGAGTGGCGTTGCGTGTGTGAGTGGCGTTGCGTGTGTGAGTGGCGTTGCATGTGCGAGTGGCGTTGCGTGTGCGAGTGGCGTTGCGTGTGCGAGTGGCGTTGCGTGTGCGAGTGGCGTTGCGTGTGTGAGTGGCGTTGCGTGTGTGAGTGGCGTGTGTGAGTGGCGTTGCGTGTGTGAGTGGCATTGCGTGTGTGAGTGGCGTTGCATCGATGAGTGGGGTTGCGTCGATGAGTGGGGTTGCGTGGATGAGTTGCGTTGCGTGTGTGAATTGCTGGTTGGGGGAGTGGGGGGGTGGGCGGGGGAGCAGCAGGCAGATGCGAGTGGAGCGCGCGCTGGAGAGGGAGGGGGTGGGAGGACTAGGCAGCGGGAGAGAGGGAGAAAGGAGCGCGAGGGAGGCGTTTTTAGATACATGAAGCCAAAATTACAAGTGAGCATGTTACAAAAGCAAACGTTACGTTACATGAGACAATAGTGACAGTTGTGCAAGTATCAAGAGCAACAAAATACAAGAGGTAGCAAACGATATGCAATAGCATATCTGAGGGAACACGGCCTGGGGGAAGTTGGCTGGGGAGGGGGAGGAGAAATGAAAGGAAGGCTGTGTTTGCGGGGAGAGAGAGGGGAGGTGCTGGTGTGGGCGGGGCGAGGTGCTGGTGTGGGAGGAGTGCTGCTACGGCAAGGCTGTGTTTGCGGGGAGAGAGAGGGGAGGTGCTGGTGTGGGAGGGGGGAGTTGCTGGTGTGGGAGGAGTGCTGCTAGGGGAGGAGAAGCCCTGGCCGTGAATGCTCGTGCATGTTCACGTGAACTGCAAGAAAACGCCGGGCTGAAACCCCTTAGTTTGAAGAGGATTTTGCCGACATGAATTCGATCCTATCCATTCCTACGGAATGGGACAGGCTCGACCTAAAAACACTGTAAATGTAATAAGTTCTCTTTTGAAGTTCTCTAATACTAGGTTTGTGTTTAAAAAAAAAGTGGGAAAAAGGGCTGGATTAAGCTCTAACTGTCCAGCCTGGGGTCTCCGTCGAGTTGTATCGACCCTTTCACAGTTTCTGATGCTGACTGAGCTTTTACCCCCCTCAATATCATATGTACCCTCTGTCCATGCCAAGCGCTGTAGACTCACGCTTCACTCCCTGCCACTCCGAGAGTTATACACAGTGTTGATTCTGTCGGATGCATTTACAATAGAGATGATTGTAGTTTCTATGAAGATTCCTGGAAAGGGTTCTCCTCTTCGTCAATTGATGGAAGTACAAGACACGTATTTTGAGAAAGCTCACTGAGTGACACTGTGTTTGACAACAGTTGAAGCAGTAACAATAAGACGTTTTCTACAACACAGAATAAGTGCAGTAGCACAGTGCTGATGGGAGGTTAACAGGTGATAGATAAATAACTAATGGTTGAAGCAAATTCGCTCGTACATACAGGAAATCAATTCAATTTCACATAGTATTGCCAGTTTCATCAGTATAAAATCAAAGCATTAAACAGAAATATCATCAATGTTTCGTTTCATTTAGTATTGGTTTTGAGGGAAGCAGGTCTTCATCAGGGCAAGATTAGTGGGAACACCCTCTTGAAGGAATCCAACAAATTGTGCCTGTACACATTGTGTCACAAAGGGACACCCCCATATGGAAAAACCAGAGTTTAAAACTTCTAGTTATGCAGTAGTGGGAATTGTCTGATTATTAAAACTCCAAATTAGTCTATAATGGGAAATAAATGTGTGTTGAACTCCAGGATAGTTCTGTGCTTGCCTTGAAACAGCATGAAGAGCCGCATAAGACCACTTTCTAGAAATTTCAATTAATATATCTGACAGAATCAACATTGTTCATAACTATACTAAATGCCCTAATTCTGAGGAAGAAAGGGATACCCATTATTGTAACAATAGGTTTCCTTCCACGCTTGGGAGCAGCAAAGCACTACTTTGTATAAGCAGCTTTACATCGGTGTTTAAATATCTGGATTTGTAACATATCAAAATATATAAGTCTAAGATTCGAAATCCACTGCTATTCTGTATATCTGACTGCTTTAACCTTTGATGCTCTTCCAATATTCTAGTTCTAGCGCAAATCGCTCTAACACCTTTGGGTAAAGTCTGCTCTATATTAAACCCCATAAATAAACATATAGTGTCCAATCAAGGACTGCACGAGCAGCTGGTGGTGGATCGTAAAGGGGGCTTACAGTGAACAGTATTTTATGGCTCTAAATGTGATTTGCTGTGATCTACACGGCTCTGGCAGATACACCATTTACATCAAAGGCCACCAGTTTTCTGTACTTCTGGCCATGGCTCTAGGAGCAGCTACTCTTGCGAGCAGTAAAACTAAACGGCTACTACACCCCCTGCAGCAGCTGACGTGTTACTGACTTAGCCCCAGCCAAGCAGCCCTTGATAGACCTCTCTAATCAAAAAATAATCAGATTTCACTCTAGGCCTGTCTGCGTCCACGAGATGATGAATATGTGTTGCTAATGGTCTGTTCTTTTCCCTTTGTTTCCAGCATGCAATGTCACCATCCACAATCGCTGCAAGGACACTCTGGCCAACTGTACCAAGGTCAAACAGAAGGTGAGAGGCTGCGGCATGCAGAGACGTGATGACGATGTGAACAATGCTTGGTCCTGTGACAGTCAATATTCACTTAGAAGAGGTTTGATTAAAGTGGACATGGAAAGGTGTCTTTTCCTAGGTGTCTTTTCCTAGAAATTCAGGTTGCAGGGCCAGAGCTCAGAGTACCTAAAATGTTCACTTGTTTTCTGGAGCATCCTCCTGTCCCGTGGTCCAGAGCACAAGCTGAGATATTATTTACATCATATAAACAACCAAGTCAATGTCGAGCCCTCCCCAGGAGCTCCCTTCCCTCTGTGTTGACCCTTCACACCATTGTTGTGCTAATCTTCTTAAAAACACAAGAATAGTCCAAGTACTTCAGTAGTAAAAAAATAAAAAGGTTTTCCGGCAGGACAAGACATATACCTGCAGCTGTGCATTATTTATGTTTATTCATTAATTGGTGTACCTAATTTCATAGGATGCTTTCGACTGTGGTACCCGTGAGTACAGCACACTATGCCACTGCATGCATCTCCCACATATGCAAGACCACTGACAATACTAAAGTCCCCTCCCCTGATGACGATTTTCCAGTGTAACTAATGATTTCCTGCACGTGTACACAATTCACTATGTGCCCAAAATTTGCTAATTTCAGTCACATTTGTCTTTTAGTTCATGATTATGAAAAGTACCAGGTAATGATACTCTAAAATCTTAGCATTTTATAGATGATCATTTTGCCCAGGTAGGGCAACATCTCAAGTGCACTGAGGAGGGGAGACGGGGGCCGAAAAAAGATAACTCAACCTAGTTAAATGAAAGTAATTCCGACAGGGTGGAAAGAATGACTTGTTCTTTGTCATGATTTTTTCTGAGTGTTTATGGAAATCCGTGTTTACATCCGTGTTCTCTATTTATTTCAAAAGAGTACAGTGTTGAGATTAATTCTGCACATTTGGTATCTTTTAAAGCTCTGGTGTTCGAATCTTACATAATAAAAATGTCATACATAATACTATTCTGCATGAATCTCACATAATAAGCCTGTCGTGTATAATACTGTTCTGCAGTTTCTTGTAAAATAGATGCTTGCTTAGGCCCTATAATATGAAAACAGTTACAACATAAATCCGTAAAACAGCTTTAAAGCCTTTGATATTCTCAGATTTAATAGGCACAGTTTTTTTAGGTCGAGCCTGGCCAGCGCAGGCGCTACTCTGAGAGGCATGCTGTGTTCAGGTATGGCTTGAAGCTCTGCCCATTTTCTGTCCATCTATTCAATTGGCTCCTGTTACTGTTGTTTCTAAATTGTTGTTTTTAATTCATGAATAAGCGTAGTAGTCCCTCCTTAGTACTGCCTTGTCTGCATTTGTATCCTCCCATGAGAACTGGACTTTTTATTTACGTTGTTACACTGCCTGTTTTATCTACAGTCTGTGAGCACTATTTTCTTTAATGATTTTCCTCTATTGCAGGCACGATGTGCTTTCCTGCAAGGGTGCCCACTTTGCCTCTGGGCGCCGCGTTATAGTTTCAGCACGGCGCCCACTTTTACATTTTTATTAACAATAATGCCAACTCGAAAAACAAATGCTTTTTTTTGTAAACGTGCCCCATACCGTATTTTCACTTAAATGGCGACCGCTCCCCTTTCTTTAGACAAGCTGCATCTAAAGAAAGTGGTGTGGCCGCCATTAAAGTGATAGCGCAGCATTGGGCGCTTTTACAAATAAAATACATTTGTTTGTCAACTCGACAAGCAAATGTCAAGTAGTCACTCATGCTGTTCAACCTAAGCACAGGAGTGGAGGCGGTAGAATGCACCTAAACAACCAGTTGCATTAAGTCGGAGACACCCCCCCCCCCCCCCCCCGGGCTTATCAAGGATGCGATTGGCAAAGACCTCAGCAGTGAAACCAAAGTCCACTCCATGCATCTAATCAGCAATAGATCTCTGACAGCTGTGTTGTCAAAATCCAGATCTAACCACATCACAAAAATATAATGAGCTTAAATAATGAAGTAAAGTTTATATTGTGTACAGATTCTTAATTTTTCCTTTAGGGTTACTCGCCCCAGAAGTGTGCTTTCCATAAGGGTGCCATTACAGTGGTGCCAAGTGTCTTCGTTCTGTGTCCATGTGGTCCACGTGCCACAAGAGGGTCCATAGCCAGACTGGTTGAAGTCAGGCCGTGACCCTTTTTACTGTGGGACACTCACTACAGGTCAGTATCTGCTGAAGTGACCATGCAACCACTTTGCAGGTGTGGGGATGAGGTCAGGGCATGTGGTAGGCAAGTGGTGACATGAGAGATCTAGTGCATTGTGCCTTACATGCATATGGTTTTTAGCTCATCGCATGCGATGTGTGCAAAACCATCTTTCAACGTTTTGTTAAGTTAATTGATGAAGAAATCGCAGACACAGGAAGGGATGCCACCCAAGGAATATGGTTGGTGACAGGAGTTGCCACCTTGTAAGGATTCTTTGTGCATTCTGGAGAATTCATGCATCATGTTCCGCTGTTGCAGCTTGTAGTGTTAAATGCACACATGTGCAACCAAAATGGACGCTGGACTGTAGAACTTTGAAACGTGCTGGGTCATAGCTCTCATGCACTCCTGCAGATGCCCAGAGATGACCAGTGGCACTGTTGGGAGACTAGACTGTGCAGTGACCGTTTACCCTGGAACGCGAGGCAGAAGGGTGGCAGTGCTGGGTGCAGATTTTAAGTGGTATGATGGCGTTTAATGCAAGAACTCAGTGGAGAGGATAGAGAGTTGAGGAAATGGAAGGTGCTGTGTAATCTGTACAGACTTGTGGTTGTTTGGTCTTTGCCAATAGCACCCAAGAGCTGGGAATCCTTCTGTCTCCCTCCTGAGGAAATGGGTCAGATTTTAGAAGTCCTGCTAGGTGTCCTACTGAGAAAAAAGGCTTGTGTTCCAGGAATCCTTCTAAATGTTCTGCTCAGGAAATGGGCTACGTCCTAAGAATGCTTCTACCTGTCCTAATAAGGAAGTCGGCGTAGGTTTTAGGAATAATTGTACCTTTCCTACTGAAGAAATGCGCTCGGGTTCTATGAATCCATCTGTCCGCCTTCTAGGGAAATTGGTTTGGGTTCTAGCAATCTTTCCATCCATAAGACTTAGGAAATGGGTTCAGATTTTAGGAATCCTTCTATCCATCCTGCTAAAGACCTGAGTTCTCGGTCAAGGAATAAGTCTGTCCGTTCTCCTAAGAAAACGGGGCTCGGGTTCTAGAAATACTTCTCTCCTTGCTACTAAGGAAATGAGTTCACTTTCTAGGAATGCATCTGCCCATCATTTTAAGCAAATGTGTGTGTGTCCTAGGAAACCTTGTATCCGTCCTACACAGATGAGCTCTGCTTTTAGGAATCCATCCGTCCATTCTGTTAAGAAATGGGGCTCGTGTTCTAGGTTGGCCTGAGTAAATAACTTTGCTAAAAGCAGAAAAAGACAACAACAACCGAGATCCTATGATAGCAATGAAAAACTTGCAGGCAGGAAAATAAAGGTAGAACAAGCATTTACAATGCAATGGTTTTGCCTTTGTTAAAGTTAGAGCTATTGGCATTGCTCTTGACATTATTTTTATTTATGTTTTTTTTTAAAATAAATAAATGGCATTGTCATTTACAATGCCACTAGCTTTATCTCTCGCAAATGACACACACAAACACACACAGAGCCCCCCCCACACACACACAGCCACACAGAGCCCCCCACACACACAGCCACACAGAGCCCCCCACACACACAGCCACACAAAGCCCCCCACACACACAGCCACACAAAGCTCTGCACACACACACCCACACAGAGCCTTCCACAGACACCCACACAGCACAAGCAGGCAACAGGGGCACACGGAGGCACAAGCAGGCAACAGGGGCACACGGAGGCACAAGCAGGCAACAGGGGCACACGGAAGCACAAGCAGGCAACTGGGGCACACGGACGCACAAGCAGGCAACAGGGGCACACGGAAGCACAAGCAGGCAACAGGGGCACGAAAACAGAGGCACAAGCAGGCAACAGGGGCACACGGAGGCACAAGCAGGCAACAGGGGCACACGGAGGCACAAGCAGGCAACAGGGGCACACGGAGGCACAAGTCTGTCAGACCGGAAATGCAGGAGGCTCCCGTGGACATCCGAGGGCCGATGCAGCTACCCAATGTTGCATCCACAGAAGTTTTTTAAAAGAAAGTGTGCGGACTGCTTTGTATGTGCATGTATGCTCGGGCTTGTGTGTGTGCGCGCACATGAGAATATGAGTATTGACGAGCCCAAGGCATAAGGTTTTTGGCGCATGCGCACTACGTGCGCATCGCCAGTCAAAACCTAAAAACTAGATATTGTATTAACATAATTTTCGTGTGGGGTTCTGCATACATTGCACATTACATCGCGTGGAATATGAATCGTTTGAACCAGGGAACGCAAAAGGGCTGTACGTTAGAATCATATATTCATTTAGTTAAAGCCCACCGGCCCATTTTCTTTACATTAGTACATTTAGTTGTGTTTATATGTAACCTCTTTTGGAATGTGGGTTCGTTCCACCTGGGCTGTTTGACAAGTTTTCTAGAAAAAGAACGTGCCCAATGCACTTCACGGTCATCAGTGTACACATTTTATTTGAACATTATCCAAATACCCTTATTCCGGGGCAGTCCGGAAGCAGCCGTTCATTGAGACTTGTTGATGCAGCTGGTGATAGGCGGGGAACGGAGGCGACGCCATTTTGTTCCGGGGTGTCACATCCCGCAGAACCTTAACCTCTCACATGAGAAGTGAAACATCTTATTTGGAAAGTGCCTGCGATCTTTTATTTATTTTATTTCTGAAGACACTACATTGAAGACGTGGAATCCGTCCAGCTCATCCATGTTTATATATCCAGCCAAAAACATCAGCACCTGTTGGAGCTGCCAGAGGGGCTGCCTAAAACACATTCAAATTATTGATTATTTGTAACTGCGAGTAATTTAAGTTTTAACTAACCAATGCATGTGATTCGATATGATTATGTCCATTATTTCACATGGAACATGTGGTCGCACGAAAAAAATGAATGTTTTTAGATCCTGAGTGAAGTGTGACACAATGACTTCAAGGGCGCGTCTTAAACGAGGTCGGCGTGCAGGAGGCGCCAAAAGGACGTCAGCCTCTGATTTCATCCAGAAAATCTTTTTTCCGGTTATTTGTCAGTGTACTAAGCATGTTTTGGCCACCATAACCCACGGTTGAAAACTGATCCTATGATTGTATTTGGAACTTGCTCCTAGAGGCGGTTGAATTGGACCTTGTGTTCTAACTAGGGGCCTTATGAGGATCTTAACTGCGCACTTGACTTGGTGGGACACACGCGTGTCCAAAATGCCCGCCTCTGCCCTCAGCTCCCACAGACAGGTAGCTCTGCTGTCCGGTGCCCATGCGCCATAGGAGGGATTGGAATTATTTGTTTTGTGCCAATAGGGGCTGCTGGTCTGACCGGCTGCCGTTATATTCACATTCCTGCTCCGGCCCCTCTTCCTCTGCTGTCATCGGCGGGCACACCCGCAGGTCCCAGTCATGCCCTTTTATTATCTATTACAACTAATTCTAACTCCTCGTGCCCTTTTCAGCAGCAGATGCGGCTCCTTACCCAAAGCCCCCACCCTTCACCCCACACTCATCCGGCAGAGCCCTTTTTTCCCAAACGGAGGGGGGGGGGGGCGTACTGTCAGCAGGAAATGTTCGCTTCACATTATCTTGGCTGGTGTACATTTTCGCCTCTCCCCCTCCCCCCAGGCCGGGGGCTCGCCTGTCTCAGCCCTTCTGACAGCCAGAGAGGTTCGGCCATCTCGATAATATCATCCCGGGGAGCGAAAGTCAATACAGTGACAGCAGATATGACTGCCGACATTCCAATTACAGCACCTCTCTCGCCTACATACAGAGAGGGGTGCTCCGACCTGCCCCCCAATTCACCCCTGGAATTGATTGCTATGAACGGATTTATAACGGGGAGTCGGTGAGTATTCCCGAACCTCTGATCTGGGCTAGCAGCTCGAAGCTGCATGCAGCCACATGCAGCACTGTAGCATCAAGAAAACTTGTGCATGTTATACTTGGTTTCCTTCAGAAATCTTCGAGTATTAGTGCACATTTGTAGGGTTGCCTGCCAATATAAGTGGGGTTGCCGAAGATCGTTTTGCTGCCATGGGACGGAACAAATAAAAGGCTCTATAGCTCAGTGGGTTGAGCGTTTCCTGATCAGATGGTTATGTAATCTTTAAAGTAGCGCGTGAAAGATGATGTCAAGCCTTGGCTGCAAGGCGTCAAAAATGATGTCTTTTTACTTTATATAACAATTACTTATTCGCAAATAGTCAAATTGCAGTGTTTTTGGCGCTATATCATCAGTCAGTGCAATACCGCCCCCCTCCCCTCTCCACCCAAGGGGGTATGCTTTTCTTTCTTTTTATCTATTTAACTGCTCATTGGTGAGCATGTTCTCTTTTTGAAGATTCTATTGTAGCGCCTAAGAGCCTATCCGCTCCACGGCAAAAACGAGGCCGAAGGAGTGGTGAAAAAAAAAATCAAAGTTTGTAATGGAGTGTGAGCGTGGCTGATGCCTGACGACTAAATGACGCGTTTTGCTGCTGGTCCTCGGATCGCGGGTGATAAGACGCACTCTCTCCCTTGACTGCACTCTCGTTTTAATGTCAAAAGCGGTAAAGCGTCTATCCTGAAATGTTGAAATATTAATCCCGCCGAACCGAGGCCGCTGCACTGGGGAGGCGGAGAGAGGCTCGGACTCGAGGGGTGGGTAACACGGCTATGGTGGAGGGGGCGATAGGCTGCTGGCGAACGAGGCCCTGCCCCTCCATGGGTGTTCAGACACCATCACTGACACTAATGACACCGAGGGACACCCCCAGCGCAGAGGCCTACAAGGCGCCCGCCTGGCTCCTTTATACCCAATTACACTGCGGTCTCCAAGGTTCCGTACGTAGAGTAGCGGCTTGAATACCGTCCAACACTGTAAGAACCTTGTATTGCCTGAATAACGTCCTGCATCGTAAGAACCTTTGGGGCGGCATCTCGAATGCGGAGTAAAAAGGTTCGAAAAGCGCACGTGCGTGTTTGTATAAAATGTGCAAAGGACAATGAGGCGTGGGCACGGAGGGCTGCGAGCAGAGCGAGGAATGAGGGAGCAGCGTCTGGCAGGCAGGGTGACCATGCCGGACCAGATTCGGGGGCGTTCCCGGCTTTTGGCTGACGTCGCGTGACGTAGCCAAAAGCCAAAAATTCTCGGGAACGCCCCCGAATCTGGTCCGAGATTGACGGACGCCCCCTCCTCCCAATGGCTAGTCTCCATTTATGGAGCTAGCCAATGAGAGGAGGGGGCGTAGACCCGACTCCAAACACAGCTCATAAGATTTTTTCCTAGCGCATGCGTACTTCGTACGCATGCATCGCTAGTCAAAACCTAAAAAGGAGGCACCTACAAGGGAATGGTATCGCATAGTCCAGGTCTCCCAACATACTCTACTGTGGCGGGACAGAAGCTGGCAGATTCCAGCCCGTGAATCTTGCACTGAAGTTCATGGTGATCACCAAAGATCTCATCTCCATGGATGCTGTCCTCAGCCTGACAGCTCATGGCCTATCAGCAGCAGGGAAGACCTGACTGGGAGGCGGTCAAAGATGGCGCTGATGTAGGGATGTGGTGGTTCTATATTAATTTATTTAGTTGTGCCTGGTGGCTTGATTTGTATCATTTCTCCTTTTTCAGGTGCAGAAAGCAGCGCTTCAAAAGAACAACTCTGCGCTTCAAAACGTGTCTCTGCGGAACAAAAGTGAGTAAGCATCGCATTGAGTGGGATTTTGTTGGATTCGTGGAAAGACCTACTATATTTCACAGCAGGGCACAGAAAGGGTGTCACAGCATGCCAACTTTGTGTTTCCCTTTTGTTTTATATTGCTAGCGTAGATCCAAGCCCTCTGGGACCGTGTTTTTGGTAGGGCAAGCATCTGGTGGCAAAAATGTGGACGAGAAAGAAAAGCACACTTGCCAGTTGCCACAAAGACCCACTTTTAGAGTATTTTTGGATTACAAATGAGGCTGAAGTGTGAGTTTCCACCTGAATCCGTATCCTACAATTAGTGGTATTACTGCAACCAAGGTTTCCGAAAAGCTCATTTTGTCAGGTGATGGAATATGTTCAAACAAAACATCCTGATTGTGGGAATTACATTCAAACATCATGTGTAAACCTCAAGTTCCTCAGTTATTCCACGTTCTATACAGTCATCTGGTAATAGTTCACCCAGAAAAACTGATATTGGGGAGTACAATAAATTTCCGGGTATGGTATTCGCCAATCTGTAGTTTCACAGAGCAGTGCTGGGAGCCATTTTATGCCGCTGAGGCTACTGTAGCCTCTCTGGTCTTCAGTGGCACTCTTCAGACTGGTTTCCTTCTTATTTGTAATTGCGAGAGTCCTTTCTGTTCAGTGGCACTGGGATTTGGTTTTTGGTTTATGGCATGTTCATAAAGAAAAGCACCTTTGCACATGGGCATCCGCAGAAATTTTTCCAGGGGGGGCTAACCTGGCAAACGAAGGGACGCAGCTAATGTTAATCAATAGGGCCGGGGCTAAAATGGCAGACAATCAGGATCGGGTAATGCACAGGCCAAGCTGATAAAAAAAAGTGGTGAATTCTGCATTTGAAACTGGTCGAATTTAGTTGCGTGCACTGCATCCCCAAATGCGATACAGTGCACGCAACAAAATTTGTTTTATTTATTTATATGTTTACTTACCTGTAAAGCTCCGTAATCCATAGATTACTACCCCCCACCCTGCCCCTCCCCCTCCCGACGTCACCGCCCGGCAGCTACTCCCACTACAGACCGCGGCTGCATCCATGTCCATATTCATCCATTTACAAACCTATCCATCACGTTTCCTTCCATCCATCATTTCACTCATCCATCCCTCAATCCACCCTTTTACTCATCCATCATCCATCCATACTTTCATCCTATCCATCCATACACTCATCCATCCACTCTTCCACCCATCCATCCATTAACTCATCCATCCAGCCACTCACCCGTTCACTCATCCATTTACCCACCCCCATCCTCTTTCAATTCCCCTTTCACTTAGCCATCCATCCTTCCATCCACCCACCCATCCAGCTACTCATCCACTCATGAATCCATCCATTGAACCTATCATTCATCCATCCTTTCACTCCTTCAGTCATCTATCCATACTTTTCTCCATCTACCCGCCCTTTCACTCACTCATACAGACTTAAATCCCTCCTTTCACTCATCCGTCCATCCATTCACCCTTTCACTTATCAATTCATCAATCCACCCTTTCACTTATCAATTCATCAATCCATCCACCCATTCACTCGCCCGTCATCCACCCTTTCACTCATCCATCCATCCATCATTTCACTCCTCTATCCAGCCATCCATCCACCCATCCCTTCACTAACTTACTCACCCACCTTTTTACATTAATTATGAGACCCATCAAGAACTCCACCTTCACTGTAGTTCCTAAAGCAAAGGGTGGGCTGGAGCAGGGTTCACTATGCCCCTGCACAAAGGCAATCTGAAAAAGTGGAAGGCATGAGTCATGCATGATGCACAGTGCCTTGACGTGTGGCGACTGTGACATGGTGTTGTTTCCAGAGCTTTAAGTGGGATGAAAAAAGTAGGGGGGGTCTCTCCAAAAGGGTGTTTGATGTGATAAAATGCGTGGCTCAAAACACATAAGCTACAAATCTGTGCTTAATATAATGTGCCGCCTGACTGGTATTTTTGTTGCTTCTGTCATTGCATCCAGATATATAATACAACAAGTAACGTTACACTTAGAACAAGTAACGTTACACCTACAACAAGCCAGAACTATTGGCTTTGTCTATGGTTGTTAGTTGCATAAAATCAAAAGCAGCAACTATGGCTGCTATACTATAACTATAATCCTTTCCATTCAACTTCTTTCACCACCTTCCTTTGGCTAACTGGATTCTCACCTAGCAGCAGCATGGGCGTTTTTGCACTTGCAGGTGACAGAATGCCCTGCCCTGGACTGAGGCTGGAGGAGGCCACCACATGCTGTGCCAGCCCAGACTGACCGATTGTCATTCTGTATGGGGCAATCAGCCCCACACAGAATGACAATGGGCGGGATGGGGCTGCTCTTGTGCTCAGATGAGTGCGAGGGGCCCCATCAGGGAGCTGAGGCCTTTTGCAGGGGAACAGCTCTGTTCCCCTGCAAAGCCTAAATTTAAGGACAAAACATGATGTTGTGCCTTAGGACGAGCCCCCGTCAGGCCTCCCTCTGGGATGCATTTGTGCACATGGGCGTGCGTAGGGGGGCAAGGAAAGGCGCTCCATGGGGGGGGGGCAAGTGCCCCTCCTTCTAACCCCCCCCCCCCTGCTGACGCCCATGCCTTTGCATACATTTTCCTATGAGTGCTTCAAGGTCTTAACTCTGGTACCTCCATGAAGTATGTTTTTTGGAGCACCCAATTGCTGCTTCAAGCAGTTGATCCCTGTCATCATGGAAGGCCTAAACTCTGCCTTGCCTGTAAATACTTTGAAGGTCTTAGGAGGGTGCAGGCAGGGCAAGGAAGGATTGGTACATGTCGGTCACGATGAGGCATCTTGAATAATTCCAATCTGAGCTCACACTTTAGTTTATTGATTCTGGAGATTTCTCACCAGAGCTTTGGCCACCTGTAACATTTTACAGCAAAACCCGGGGCTCCCCTTCCCAATGCTTTTCACTACTAAACTAATTAATGCAGTTAACTGGTTAGAGAGGAGTCGGTTCCCACAAAGCTCGGGTACGCCATCTTCACCTCATGCCTCATGAGCATAACCGGGCCTCTAGTGTGCTGGGTTAAATCCTTCTTGATCAACCTTCCTGTCTTAACCAGTGAAGATATTTCTGCACCTTCCCCAGTTTTTGTGATCACCCGTGCCACGACCCAGGATTGGGCCGTCTGCAATCCTGTTTTACACCAACCTGTCTACACTTCGCTAGATTGCTGCTCGTTGTCAACAATGATCTAATCTGTGCCTGATGCTACAGCATACAGGATGACTAGGGCCAAAAAGTAGGCAGTCAAAATCAGTTTCAGAACTGGATGCAAGCCAACCTCAGTCCTTAAAAAAATCCATCAGTGTTCCTACTGGCCCAGAGCATCAATACTCTATCATTTCAAGTGGGTAGCGACTATGGGCAACACTACCATCACACCCTCTGCATGGAATGTGAGCGTTCCTTCCAACAATGATCTTTCATTGGTCCATCTTGTCCGCGCGGCCCTGTGCTCTGCTTTCCATCCCTCACAGCTTCTCCAGAGGATCCTAAAGAAACAGACGATCGTGCACCTCCCGACAATGGGGATGGACAGTCTCACCTATTGTAGTGCATTCTAGGACCTTCATACCAAAATGACCTCAGACTGCAGCACATCACCGATATGTAGCCCACATGATATCTTGATAAAAACCTTCACGTCAGCGGTCATGATGTCTGCCTCAGTTGGCAATTACAGAGTGAGCGAAGGTCAGTGGACTCAGTCTACCCAGCAAGTCTTTACATGAGCACACCCCAGACGACTCAAAACTGTCCCATCTCTGTCAGCCTATCGAATGCCAGTGGTCAGCTGGGCAGAAAATCCAGAAAAGTATACCTTATTGACCCTGCAGTAGTAGAGAGTGAGACACCAATAGTCCATCTCGCTAGTGCTTCCCCAAAGGCATATCTGTTCTGAAACAGACTACAGTAGGTGCAGTTGAAGCCGTCATTATTCCTCGGTGTGCAGATTTTAACGGCTGTTTGACCAGAAGACATTTTCTTCTATTCCCCGCCCCCTTAAAAAAAAAAAGGTCTCCAGCCTATCAAAATGCTCCAAAGAGACATCCAAGAGCACTATTATACACAAATCTCAAATAAAGCTACACTTTTAAACAGATGTGTGTAAAGTCCCCGGGGAAGCGGATCGGCTCGTTCTCTTCCTTCAGCTGTCTTCCTTTGCAGACGTCCTTCTCATTGTAATGAGAGGAGCCGCTGTTGGCTTGAGAACCAGAGAGTCCCGGCAGCAGTGTAGTTGTTGACTCGAGTTTTTGAATTTCTTGTTTTTGTATGGTTATTTTACAAAATATGTCCTCCTTTTTAAAGCAATGCTTAAGTTTCTGTTTTAGTGGGAGTTCCTTTAAAGCACATATGTCTAAAGCCATTCTATTGTCTGGCCCAAGAACCAGAACATTTATACTGTGAATTTATTATAGATTCACAGGCAAGGCAGTATTCCACCATCTATCGGTTATGTCCAAAGAAATATGGCTTAAAAAGAAACTTTTTTTTTGCTTATGTGTTGACCGTAGGTGGAGTCAGAGGCTGACTGTGACATCATAGTTAAGCCCATAATGCCTTCCTATGAGACTACCCTTTTCTGCAAAGTTATGCCTAGTGGGTTTCATCAGGGACCACAGCAAAGGTAGAGATTGATGTCTGCAACATAAGCCGGCGCTGCAGAAAAGTGGACCAAAGGTTTTCACAGTTTGCTGGGCATGTTGGCTCTTATTATAAATCTGGACCCCGCCATTGTTACGCTGCCAGCGCATCCAGGTCTGCAGCACCCCACTGAAGGATGACGTGTCAGTGCAGGTTTCTCCTATTTTTACTATTACCTACTGTCAGAGAATGGATAACAGGCTCCACGTGAGGTCCTTGTTGTTGAGGGGTGTCTAAAAATAGCTTTCCCCCCCTCTATAAATATTAGTCGTGCTGTCAATCTAAAAGAATGGCGTCTCTAGTGTTGGTGGAATATTTAACGTCAACACTCGGGGTAGTACTCGCTGTAATGTCATCCGTCTTCACCCAAGTTATGCCCTTCTCTAGTGTAAACTCGTTCTTTCTCGTTACTGGTACCCCTGTTATCGGTAACTCTTGGGGTGCAGAAAGCCCGACACATTTTCCAGGCTACTCATAATGAGGCTTTTATGGAGATATGTTTTTACTGAACTACAGACGCACCCTTTCAATACAGGTGAGCAACAAAAACACTCACTTCTCTTTAGAATTCAATATTGAAGAAGAGCTGCGTGTCGTTGCCAAGTTCGACAAAAGTAAGCGGTTGTCCTCCATCTTGAACAGCTGAAGAGTTCAACACCCTGTGACCCGCAACAGGCAGCCATTTTGTTTGCTGGTGTTGTGTGGACGGAAATTGAGCCTCTTGGAGATTGTAAGAGGAGCTGCAATTCTGTGTGTGGCTCGCAAACTTTGTCATAATCAAGCTGTCGCGGAGGCCCCTCCCTGCCTGGAGGCAGGGCAGCTCTCTCGCGCTGGTGACAATGCGCGGATGAATCTTAAGATGGCTGCAATTTCTTTCCATTACCAGTAGGTATTGTCATTTTTTTCATAGCGCCTGAGAAGTGGGCTTAATCTGGGCTAAAGGGTTTTGCTTTAGGACAGACTCAGATTGCATGTATTTAATTGACTCATTATGCCGGATTATATTTACAATAAATCTCGAAATAATCAAATGTGCAGCAGGCATTTGTTTGAAGAGAACAATTGGCAGATTATTGATAGTAATTTTTTATGCTACACAATGATCATTTGAGCCCTTGCTGTAATGAACAAGGTGTACACTTTCTACTCTGACCCTCTTCAGCTCTGCTCTTATTCATTACATATGCCTTTTGTAATTGTTTTATGTACGTTTCAGTATTTGTATTTCTTTATTTTTTGTTATACAGGTTTTATGCTGAGATGTGAGTTACTGGGTACTATGGCATTTATCACGTATTGCTAAATGTATAGTTTTTTTGTGATAAGGTGGACTGGTAAGAAAGTTGGAGTGCCTGTGGCGGGATTTAAAGAACAGCAGAGTTCAGAGGTGGAGCAGGTGTCCGTGGTGGACAAGGCACAAGTCAGCCATTTAAGGAGTCTGACAAATTGGCGAAGTACCCTACGGCGGTCTCTAGGTGGGCTCTGGCCCCGTGGTAGGATAGTATGGGTTGGAGGTCGGGAGCGGGGGATTGGTGGTTGATGACAACAAGGACCTTTGTTTGGGAAAGGGTGTTTGAGCTGCCGATACAAGATCCGTAGATGGGGGCTCTGTCGCAGGTGATCCTGTCCAGGGGTTCAGTGAAACATTCCGTAGCACAATGTGAGGTAATGAGGTGGAAGGCAGCGCCTTCAGCCAGGCTTCTACCTCAAAGAGAGCATCTAGTTAAAGATCTGTGATGATATGATGAACGAAGAGTGTGCATAGGCTGGGCACTGCACACTGGCCAGGGTGCGCTGACATTCGCGTGGATGAAAAGGATGCATTGAACTGGGATATCCTTGCGGTTGGAAAATATCAGATCGATGTCCGCTGAGAAGCCCTTGGGTCAGAGGGCTGTGGGTGGAGATCAGGGTTGTTCCTGAGATCGCCTAATGCCTCTGCGAGGGAGGAGCCATGTACTTTTTGCACAGGAATAGAAGGCACCGGGCGGAGTTCATGAAAAATGGCCAGACAATTCTCTGTAGGGGCAAAAGAGAATAGTGGGATGTGTCTAGTATTCACGGTGTACGGTGATGCGATAAGGAGTTTGGACTGTCGTGCGAAGACCAGGCGACCAATCACATGAAAGGCAAGTGAGGCCTCTGGTACCCTGGGGTGGTGGGTAGATTCATTCCACTTGAGGAGTCTCTACGGTGAGGTGGTTGAGGAGACCCAATGCAGAGTGATTGGAGAGGGGTCCCTATAGCACAAGTGCACTGGGTGATGTTATAAACAGATGTATGAAATGTATACCTAAATCAGCTGTGGAGAGGAGGTGAGTCCCCCCATGCAGAGGGAGAGATGTCCTCATGCAAGGGTGTAGAGTTCACTTTAATGCAGAGGTGCAGATGAGAGGTGTCCTCAATGCAGGGGTGTAGAGGGAGCAAAGTACTTACCGTCGGGTAGAGGAGACGTCATCAGTGCAGGGGTGTACATGGAGAGATGCCTCAGTCTAGGAGACTTTTAATAGGTTTGTCTATAAGTCACGGGTTTAGAGAGAGTGAAGTACTCAGTTCTGTGGTGTAGAGAGAGATATGTCCTATAGGCAGGGGTGCAGGAGGAGAGATGTCTCAGTGTAGGGGTGTAGAGAGAGAGATATTTTAGGATTAAGGTGCAGAGGCAGATGCATCAGTGTAGGGGTGCAGGAGGGATGGGTTAGTGTGTAAGGGAGAGATGTCTCAGTGTAGGGTTGTAGAGGGAGATGTCTCACTGTAGGGATTTGTTGTGGTGACAAATTGTCCTTATTCCTTTAAGGACAATTTGTCTGTCACGCGCCTGTTCTCAGGCGCTGTTTTCATTTGTATATGCCGATCATTCTGGAGCTCTCCTGCTTTTGTGAGTTTGAAAGTTGCAGCGGGAACACCAGGATGAGCGGTTGTGGGTTGTTCTTTCTCCAAGCTTAAAACCTAATAAAGGTCTTCAAACTAAACCAAGCATAAGGATCATCATTTTAACACAAGAACCCTCTTTCTACAGGATTGTAGAGGGAGATGTCTCGGTGTAGGGGTGTAGATGGAGAGATATCTTAGGGTTAAGGTGCAGAGGGAGATGTCTCAGTGTAGAGGTGCAGAAGGAGGGGTGTGTTAGGGTGCAAAGAGAGAAATCTCTCAGTGTAGGGGCACTGGGCGAGGTGTGTCCTTGATTCAGCGGTGTAGATGGAAAGAAATAATCAGTGGGTAGTATTGTCGGTGACGCTTTTCTAAGGCAGAGGTGTAGGCGGAGTACCAAAGACCCCCTGAGTACGGAGGCGGAGTTGGAAACGCGTCACTGGTGCCGAGGTGTAGGGTGTGAAATGCTTTTGATGGAGTATTCCGTCCTTCGTGGGCAGTGTCTGTTTCTTCGTGTCTGTCCAGATTGAATCTTTCGAAATGACTCTGCATGTCTCCGACCGGTCATATGAGGGGATTTCCTCTCTGCTTCGAGTCGGCTCTTGTAAGCAGGAAGCGCTAAGGCCGTCATCGGCTTTCATTGTCTGCCCACCCGTCTGGTGCGACTGAACGGCAGCCTCCGGAAACCCTGCACACTCCTGCAAAAACAGGGCCATTCTCGGCCCTTCACACCCTGAGCGTGAAGGCCAGTATGCAGTGGGATGAGGGTACTGTCCTGTATCCTGGCCCACGGCCTGCACTTTTCTTTCTCTTGTGCTTTTTAACTCACTTTACACTGGGTGCATCAAGCTAAATCCGCCTATGGTCGACACCTAAATATAGACTGTTTTTAAGATGCAATTCCAGACTGTACCACTAGATGGTGGAATAATTTTATTTATGTATTTATTTATTTTAGAGGTTTTATATAGCGCTGGCTGGACCCGGGGGTTTCAGAGCGCTTTACATTTTAGAGACAAGAAAGGTCAATAAGACAGGGGACATATATAGCATCAATGTATATAAACAACAAAAAGTCTCCGCCTGACAGATTTCAAAAAGATAAAATATGGGAAATAAGCACAATAAAAAGTGTAAGATGTGATAAATCAAAAATATCAAAAGGCACAAATTGAGAAAAAAAAAGCCGGAAAATTGCAGGGTCCGGATAGGGAGGTTAGTGGTCCGTTAGGTTGGTAAGGAAGAGAAGCGGGAGGAGCTGTTTTTTATTAGGAAGAATTTCCCTTAGAACAAACTTACATAGGAAAAGAGTAAGCTTTGCGTGCTGGTTACGTGAGCCAGTTTGGTTACTGCTTAAGATTAACGCCTTTGATACTCTGGAAAGCACAGAAGTATCCGTGCATCACTTGGAGCCATTTTGCAAAATACCTTAGACTGTATCGGGAGGACTTCCCCACTTCACTAACCCCATACACCCCTCCAGAGGGTGGTGGCAGGATCCCTTGCTACGCATGCTTTGTGTAATATGGGGCTGGCATCACAAAGGCTTACCAGCTCAACCCTAACCTTTAGGAAACATGTCTTTATGGTGTGCCCAGGATAAACCAATCTGTGCCTTAATGACGTCACGTTGCTGTGACAAGGACGGCCGCTCGAGGCGCTTGTCTCGCTTAGATCTGGGGCGGTGACCACGACTGGACACTAGGGAGGCCCGCTCAAGGGACAAACCTATCTGTGATTGGAAACCGTTCTTAAGGTCTGTTCATAGGGACGCGTCAAGGTGCCGAGCCTAGCTCAAAGCAGAGACAGCCCAAGATGGAATGGTCCTTAGGAGAAGAGACAGTGCTCTCGGACTTTGAACAAGAGGCAGTCCCAGGTGGTGTGTGCCTCGCAACACAAAGCAGAATTAGACCCAGAGAGTTCAATGAACAAGACAGTGCTGGAAACACCGTGTCCACGGAACAAGAGACAGACCTGGAAGTAGAATAAACTCCGAACAAGAGACAGTTCTAGAGAAAAGAGTGCTCTCTGAACAAGAGGGCGTCCTGGAAGGAGAATATACTCAGAACAAGACACAGTTCTAGAAGAAGGGTGCTCTCGGAAAATGATACAGTCCTGGAAGTAGGATATACTCCGAACATGAGAAAGTTCTCGAGAAAGAGTACTCTCGGAACAAGAGACAGACGTAGAAGTTGAATATTCTCTGAACATGACACACAGTTCTAGAGAAAGGGGGCTCTTGGAACCAGAGACAGTTCTGGAAGTAGAATATACTCAGAACAAGACACAGTTCTAGAAAAAGGGTGTGATCGGAAAAAGAGACAGTCCTGGAAGCAGAATATACTCTGAACACGGGATACAGTTCTAGACCAAGGGTGTTCTCGGAACAAGAGACAGACTTGGAAGTTGAATATACTCCGAACCCGACACACAGTTCTAGAGAAATGGTGCTCTCGGAACCAGAGACCGTTCTAGAAGTAGAATATACTCTGAACACAAGACACAGTTTTCGGGGTGTTTTTGGAACAAGAGACAGTCCTGGAAGTAGAATATACTCTGAACACAAGACACAGTTTTAGACCAAGGGTGTTCTCGGAACAAGAGACAGGCCTGGAAGTAGAATATACTCCGAACACGACACACAGTTCTAGAGAAAGGGGGCTCTTGGAACCAGAGACAGTTCTAGAAGTAGAATATACTCAGAACAAGACACAGTTCTAGAAAAAGGGTGTGATCGGAAAAAGAGACAGTCCTGGAAGCAGAATATACTCTGAACACGGGATACAGTTCTAGACCAAGGGTGTTCTCGGAACAAGAGACAGACTTGGAAGTTGAATATACTCCGAACCCGACACACAGTTCTAGAGAAATGGTGCTCTCGGAACCAGAGACCGTTCTAGAAGTAGAATATACTCTGAACACAAGACACAGTTTTCGGGGTGTTTTTGGAACAAGAGACAGTCCTGGAAGTAGAATATACTCTGAACACGACACACAGTTCTAGAGAAAGGGTGTTCTCGGAACAAGAGACAGTCCTGGAAGTAGATTATACTCTGAACATGAGAGACAGTTCTAGAGAAAGGGTGTTCTCGGAACAAGAGACAGACTTAGAAGTTGAATATTCTCCGAACATGACACACAGTTCTAGAGAAAGGGTGCTTTCGGAACCAGAGACAGTTCTGGAAGTAGAATATACTCAGAACAAGACACAGTTCTAGAAGAAGGGTGCTCTCGGAAAAAGAGACAGTCCTGGAAGTAGAATATACTCTGAACACGGGACACAGTTCTAGACCAAGGGTGTTCTCGGAACAAGAGACAGACTTGGAAGTTGAATATACTCCGAACACGACACACAGTTCTAGAGAAAGGGTGTTCTCGGAACAAGAGACAGTCCTGGAAGTAGAAAATACTCTAAACACAAGACACAGTTTTAGACCAAGGGTGTTCTCGGAACAAGAGACAGTCCTGGATGTAGAATATACTCTGAACACGACACACAATTCTATAGAAAGTGTGTTCTCGGAACAAGAGACAGTCCTGGAAGTAGAATATACTCTGAACACGAGACACAGTTCTAGACCAAAGGTGTTCTCGGAACAGGACACCGTCCTGGAAGTAGAATATACTCTGAACATGAGACCCAGTTCTAGAGAAAGGGTGTTCTCGGAACAAGAGACAGACTTGGAAGCTGAATATTCTCCGAACATGACACACAGTTCTAGAGAAAGGGTGTTCTCGGAACAAGAGACAGTCCTGGAAGTAGAATATACTCTGAACACGAGACACAGTTCTAGACCAAAGGTGTTCTCGGAACAGGACACCGTCCTGGAAGTAGAATATACTCTGAACATGAGACCCAGTTCTAGAGAAAGGGTGTTCTCGGAACAAGAGACAGACTTGGAAGCTGAATATTCTCCGAACATGACACACAGTTCTAGAGAAAGGGTGCTCTCAGAACTAGAGACAGTTCTGGAAGTAGAATATACTCGGAACAAGACACAGCTCTAGAAAAAGGGTGCTCTCGGAAAAAGAGACAGTCCTGGAAGTAGAATATACTCTGAACACAAGACACAGTTGTAGACCAAGGGTGTTCTCGGAACAAGAGACAGTCTTGGAAGTAGAATATACTCTGAACACGACACACAGTTCTAGAGAAAGGGTGTTTTTGGAACAAGAGACAGACCTGAAAGTTGAATATTTTCCGAACATGACACTCAGTTCTAGAGAAAGGGTGCTCTCTGAACCAGAGACCGTTCTGGAAGTAGAATATAATCAGAACAAGACACAGTTCTAGAAGAAGGGTGCGCTCGGAAAAAGAGACAGTCCTGAAAGTAGAATATGCTCTGAACACGACACACAGTTCTAGAGAAAGGGTGCTCTCGGAACCAGAGACCGTTCTGGAAGTAGAATATACTCTGAACACGAGACACAGTTTTAGACCAAGGGTGTTCTCGGAACAAGAGACCGCCCTGGAAGTAGAATATACTCTGAACACAAGACACAGTTTTAGACCAAGGGTGTTCTCGGAACAAGAGACAGGCCTGGAAGTAGAATATACTCCGAACACGACACACAGTTCTAGAGAAAGGGTGTTCTCGGAACAAGAGACATTCCTGGAAGTAGAATATACTCAGAACACGACACACAGTTCTAGAGAAAGGGTGTTTTTGGAACAAGAGACAGTCTTGGAAGGTGAATATTCTCCGAACATGACACTCAGTTCTAGAGAAAGGGTGCTCTCTGAACCAGAGACCGTTTTGGAAGTAGAATATACTCAGAACAAGACACAGTTCTAGAAGAAGGGTGCTCTCGGAAAAAGAGACAGTCCTGGAAGTAGAATATGCTCTGAACACGACACACAGTTCTAGAGAAAGGGTGCTCTCAGAACCAGAGACCGTTCTGGAAGTAGAATATACTCTGAACACAAGACACAGTTTTAGACCAAGGGTGTTCTCGGAACAAGAGACCGCCCTGGAAGTAGAATATACTCTAAACACAAGACACAGTTTTAGACCAAGGGTGTTCTCGGAACAAGAGACAGGCCTGGAAGTAGAATATACTCCGAACACGACACACAGTTCTAGAGAAAGGGTGTTCTCGGAACAAGAGACATTCCTGGAAGTAGAATATATACTCCGAACTTGAGACACAGTTCTAGAGAAAGGGTGTTCTCGTAACAAGAGACAGTCCTGGAAGTAGAATATACTCTGAACATGAGACACAGTTCTAGAGAAAGGGTGTTCTCGGAACAAGAGACATTCCTGGAAGTAGAATATATTCAGAACACGAGACACAGTTTTAGACCAAATGTGTTATCGGAACAAGAGACAGTCCTGGAAGTAGAATATACTCCGAACACGAGACACAGTTCTAGAGAAAGAGTGCTCTTGGAACAAGAGACAGTCCTGGAAGTAGAATATACTCTGAACACGAGACACAGTTCTAGAGAAAGGGTGTTCTCGGAACAAGAGACAGTCCTGGAAGTAGAATATACTCTGAACATGACACACAGTTCTAGAGAAAGGGTGTTCTCGGAACAAGAGACAGACTTGGAAGTTAAATATTCTCAGAACATGACACACAGTTCTAGAGAAAGGGTGCTCTCTGAACCAGAGACCGTTCTGGAAGTAGAATATACTCAGAACAAGACACAGTTCTAGAAAAAGGGTGCTCTCGGAAAAAGAGACCGTCCTGGAAGCAGAATATACTCTGAACACGAGACACAGTTCCAGAGAAAGGGTGTTCTCGGAACAAGAGACAGTCCTGGAAGTAGAATATACTCTGAACACGACACACAGTTCTAGAGAAAGGGTGTTCTCGGAACAAGAGACAGACTTGGAAGTTGAATATTCTCAGAACATGACACACAGTTCTAGAGAAAGGGTGCTCTCTGAACCAGAGACCGTTCTGGAAGTAGAATATACTCAGAACAAGACACAGTTCTAGTAAAAGGGTGCTCTCAGAACAAGAGACCGTCCTAGAAGTAGAATATAGTCAGAACACAAGAGACAGTTCTAGAGAAAGGGTGTTCTTGGAACCAGAGGCCGTCCTGGAAGTAGAATATACTCTGAACAAGACACAGTTCTAGAAAAAGGGTGCTCTCGGAAAAAGAGACAGTCCTGGAAGCAGAATATACTCTGAACACGAGACACAGTTCTAGAGAAAGGATGTTCTCAGAACAAGAGACAGTCCTGGAAGTAGAGTATACTCTGAACACGACACACAGTTCTAGAGAAAGGGTGTTCTCGGAACAAGAGACAGACTTGGAAGTTGAATATACTCAGAACAAGACACACAGTTCTAGAGAAAGGGTGCTCTCTGAACCAGAGACCGTTCTGGAAGTAGAATATACTCGGAACAAGACACAGTTCTAGAAAAAGGGTGCTCTCGGAAAAAGAGACAGTCCTGGAAGCAGAATATACTCTGAACACGAGACACAGTTCTAGAGAAAGGATGTTCTCGGAACAAGAGACAGTCCTGGAAGTAGAATATACTCTGAACACGACACACAGTTCTAGAGAAAGGGTGTTCTCGGAACAAGAGAAAGACTTGGAAGTTGAATATACTCAGAACAAGACACACAGTTCTAGAGAAAGGGTGCTCTCGGAACCAGAGACCGTTCTGGAAGTAGAATATACTCCGAACACGAGACACAGTTCTAGAGAAAGGGTGTTCTCGGAACAAGAGACAGACTTGGAAGTTGAATATACTCTGAACATGACACACAGTTCTAGAGAAAGGGTGCTCTCGGAACCAGAGACCGTTCTGGAAGTAGAATATACTCCGAACACGAGACACAGTTCTAGACCAAGGGTGTTCTCAGAACAAGAGACCGTCCTAGAAGTAGAATATAGTCAGAACACAAGAGACAGTTCTAGAGAAAGGGTGTTCTTGGAACCAGAGGCCGTCCTGGAAGTAGAATATACTCTGAACAAGACACAGTTCTAGAAAAAGGGTGCTCTCGGAAAAAGAGACAGTCCTGGAAGCAGAATATACTCTGAACACGAGCCACAGTTCTAGAGAAAGGATGTTCTCGGAACAAGAGACAGTCCTGGAAGTAGAATATACTCTGAACACGACACACAGTTCTAGAGAAAGGGTGTTCTCGGAACAAGAGACAGACTTGGAAGTTGAATATACTCAGAACAAGACACACAGTTCTAGAGAAAGGGTGCTCTCGGAACCAGAGACCGTTCTGGAAGTAGAATATACTCCGAACACGAGACACAGTTCTAGAGAAAGGGTGTTCTCGGAACAAGAGACAGACTTAGAAGTTGAATATACTCTGAACATGACACACAGTTCTAGAGGAAGGGTGCTCTCGGAACCAGAGACCGTTCTGGAAGTAGAATATACTCTGAACACGAGACACAGTTCTAGAGAAAGGGTGTTCTCGGAACAAGAGACAGACTTGGAAGTTGAATATACTCTGAACATGACACACAGTTCTAGAGAAAGGGTGTTCTTGGAACCAGAGGCCGTCCTAGAAGTAGAATATACTCTGAACACGAGACACAGTTCTAGACCAAGGGTGCTCTCAGAACAAGAGACCGTCCTAGAAGTAGAATATACTCTGAACACGAGACACAGTTCTAGAGAAAGGGTGTTCTTGGAACAAGAGACCGTCCTGGAAGTAGAATATACTCTGAACACGAGACACAGTTTTAGACCAAGGGTGCTCTCAGAACAAGAGACCGTCCTAGAAGTAGAATATACTCTGAACACGACACACAGTTCTAGCGAAAGGGTGTTCTCGGAACAGGAGACCGCCCTGGAAGTAGAATATACTCTGAACACGAGACACAGTTCTAGAGAAAGGGTGTTCTTGGAACAAGAGACCGTCCTGGAAGTAGAATATACTCTGAACACGAGACACAGTTTTAGACCAAGGGTGCTCTCAGAACAAGAGACCGTCCTAGAAGTAGAATATACTCTGAACACGAGACACAGTTCTAGAGAAAGGGTGTTCTTGGAACCAGAGACCGTCCTGGAAGTAGAATATACTCTGAACACGAGACACAGTTTTAGACCAAGGGTGCTCTCAGAACAAGAGACCGTCCTAGAAGTAGAATATACTCTGAACACGAGACACAGTTCTAGAGAAAGGGTGTTCTTGGAACCAGAGACCGTCCTGGAAGTAGAATATACTCTGAACACGAGACACAGTTTTAGACCAAGGGTGCTCTCAGAACAAGAGACCGTCCTAGAAGTAGAATATACTCTGAATACGAGACACAGTTCTAGAGAAAGGGTGTACTTGGAACCAGAGACCGTCCTGGAAGTAGAATATACTCTGAACACGAGACACAGTTTTAGACCAAGGGGGCTCTCAGAACAAGAGACCGTCCTAGAAGTAGAATATACTCTGAACACGAGACACAGTTTTAGACCAAGGGTGTTCTCGGAACAAAAGACCGCCCTGGAAGTAGAATATACTCTGAACACGAGACACAGTTCTAGAGAAAGGGTGTTCTCAGAACAAGAGACCGTCCTAGAAGTAGAATATACTCTGAACACGAGACACAGTTCTAGAGAAAGGGTGTTCTTGGAACCAGAGACCGTCCTGGAAGTTGAATATACTCTGAACACGAGACACAGTTTTAGACCAAGGGTGCTCTCAGAACAAGAGACCGTCCTAGAAGTAGAATATACTCTGAACACGAGACACAGTTCTAGAGAAAGGGTGTTCTTGGAACCAGAGACCGTCCTGGAAGTAGAATATACTCTGAACACGAGACACAGTTTTAGACCGAGGGTGCTCTCAGAACAAGAGACCGTCCTAGAAGTAGAATATACTCTGAACACGAGACACAGTTCTAGAGAAAGGGTGTTCTTGGAACCAGAGACCGTCCTGGAAGTAGAATATACTCTGAACACGAGACACAGTTTTAGACCGAGGGTGCTCTCAGAACAAGAGACCGTCCTAGAAGTAGAATATACTCTGAACACGAGACACAGTTCTAGAGAAAGGGTGTTCTTGGAACCAGAGACCGTCCTGGAAGTAGAATATACTCTGAACACGAGACACAGTTTTAGACCAAGGGTGCTCTCAGAACAAGAGACCGTCCTAGAAGTAGAATATAGTCAGAACACAAGAGACAGTTCTAGAGAAAGGGTGTTCTTGGAACAAGAGACCGTCCTGGAAGTAGAATATACTCTGAACACGAGACACAGTTTTAGACCAAGGGTGCTCTCAGAACAAGAGACCGTCCTAGAAGTAGAATATACTCTGAACACGAGACACAGTTTTAGACCAAGGGTGTTCTCGGAACAAGAGACCGCCCTGGAAGTAGAATATACTCTGAACACGAGACACAGTTCTAGAGAAAGGGTGTTCTTGGAACCAGAGACCGTCCTGGAAGTAGAATATACTCTGAACACGAGACACAGTTTTAGACCGAGGGTGCTCTCAGAACAAGAGACCGTCCTAGAAGTAGAATATACTCTGAACACGAGACACAGTTCTAGAGAAAGGGTGTTCTTGGAACCAGAGACCGTCCTGGAAGTAGAATATACTCTGAACACGAGACACAGTTTTAGACCGAGGGTGCTCTCAGAACAAGAGACCGTCCTAGAAGTAGAATATACTCTGAACACGAGACACAGTTCTAGAGAAAGGGTGTTCTTGGAACCAGAGACCGTCCTGGAAGTAGAATATACTCTGAACACGAGACACAGTTTTACACAGTTTTAGACCAATGGTGCTCTCAGAACAAGAGACCATCCTAGAAGTAGAATATAGTCAGAACACAAGAGACAGTTCTAGAGAAGGAATATGCTACTTACCAGTATGCATCTGTTCTTGGCATAGAGGGCTGCAGAGTGGTACATTTATGAATAGATCGCCATCTGGTGTTGGGCTCGGATGATTGCACTTTGTTTTTCTTCTGGAGAAGTCTTTGTCGTCATAGGTGACTCCTCCTCTCGGTGTTAGTGCGCATGGGCATCGGCTCCATCCTTAGATTGTTTTGCCATAGTAGGGTTAGATGGAGTAGTGTAGTGTAATACATAAAGATATGCCCATGTAAATGTATCTAAATAAGATAATGTTGGGACAGACACAGGTTTCCGGGGAGGCAGGGAGGGCATGTACCACTCTGCAGCCCTCTATGCCAAGAACAGATGCATACTGGTAAGTAGCATATTCCGTTCGAGGCATATGGGCTGCAGATGGTACATTTATGAATAGATTGTACAGCAGTTACCTCCCTAGCGGTGGTCACCAGCGTCTGTCGCAACTGTCTGAAATAGAGTTTTTAATACAGCTTGGCCCACTCTGGCTTGTTGTGCAGCCTGTACATCAACACAGTAGTGCTTTGTGAATGTATGTGGTGTAGACCAAGTTGCTGCTCTACATATGTCATCTAGGGGAATGTTCCCTAAGAATGCCATAGATGCTCCTAGTTTTCTTGTGGAATGAGCTCTAGGAGGAACAGTTAATGTTCTCTTTGCTTTAATGTAACATATTTGTATACATCTTACAATCCATCTTGCGATGCCTGCTTTAGAGATAGGATTGCCCTTATGTGTTGGGGAAAATGCTACAAATAGTTGTTTAGTTTTCCTGAAGTCTTGTGTTCTTTCTATGTAGTATGAAATGGCTCTTTTAACATCTAGTGTATGTAGAGCCCTTTCTGCCACCGTCTGTGGCTTTGGAAAGAAGACTGGTAATTCCACTGGCTGATTGATGTGGAATGCTGAAATTACTTTAGGCAAGAACTTTGGGTTTGTTCTAAGAACCACTTTATTCTGGTGTATCTGTAGGAATGGTTCTTGTATTGTTAATGCCTGTAACTCGCTTACTCTTCTGAGTGAGGTAATGGCTATAAGGAATGCCACCTTCCATGTAAGGAATTGTATTTCGCACCTATGCATAGGTTCGAAGGGTGGCCCCATTAGTCTGGTGAGTACTACGTTGAGGTTCCAGACTGGGGAAGGTGGTAATCTTGGTGGAATGACTCTTTTAAGCCCTTCCATGAATGCTTTTATCGCTGGTACTCTGAACAGTGATATGCGCTGCCTATTTTGTAGGTATGCTGCTATAGCTGCTAGATGTACTCTGATAGATGTGTACGCTAGATTACATTGCTGTAAGTGTAACAAGTAGCAAATAATCTCCCTTGTTGATACGTCTAGAGGGTTGATATTGTTATTAGTGCAGTGTATAGCAAACCTCTTCCACTTAGCTGCATAGCATGCTCTGGTGGTTGGACGTCTCGCTTGTTTGATTATTTCCATGCAATTTGGGGGGAGATCTAAGTACCCAAATTCTAGGATTTCAGGAGCCAGATCGCTAAGTTCAATTGAGTTGGATCTGGGTGCATTATCTCTCCATGGTTCTGTGTAAGGTGCATGGGTAGAATTCTTAGCTTTTGATGTGGCACTTGTGAGAGTTGCAGGAGCGTGGTGAACCACGGCTGTCTTGCCCACGTGGGTGCTACTAGTATCATGGTCATTGAATGTTGTTGCAGTTTCCTGACCACTAATGGGATTAGTGGGAGAGGGGGAAAAGCGTATGCAAATTTGTTGGACCAATTTATCCATAACGCATTGCCCTGCGACAGGTGATGTGGGTACCTGGACGCGAAGCTTTGGCATTTTGCGTTCTGATGAGTGGCAAATAGGTCTATCTCTGGTTGTCCCCATCTTTGGAAGAATGGCTGCAGTATTTGTTGGTGCAGTTCCCATTCGTGTATTTGTTCCGACTGTCTGCTTAAGATGTCTGCTATCTGGTTTTGAACTCCTGGTAGGTGTTCGGCTAACAGATAGATGTTTTGAGGAATGGCCCATCTCCAAATCTCCTGTGCTAGTCTGGATAATTGGAGAGAGTGCGTCCCCCCCTGTTTTTGAATATAATACATTGCTGTCATGTTGTCTGTTCTGATCAGGACTGCTTTGTGGATAACATGTATCTGAAAGGCTTTCAATGCTAGAAACACTGCCAGTAGTTCTAGATAGTTGATGTGCAGTGTTTTTTCCCTCACACTCCACCTTCCTTGTACTGTGTATTTGTCCATATGTGCTCCCCATCCGGTGAGCGATGCGTCTGCTGTTATTGTCACCTGTGGAATTGGCTCTAGGAACGACCGCCCCTTGGTAATGTTTGTTCTGTTCCACCACTTCAGAGAGCGGTGTGTGCGGTCGTCTACCAACACCAGATCCGTAATCTGTCCTTGAGCCTGATTCCACTGTGTCGCTAAGCATTCTTGTAGCGGACGCATTTGTAGTTTTGCATATGGTATTAGCAGTATGCAGGATGACATCATACCTAGTAGCTGCATGAACACTCTTGCTGTTAGTGAGTGTTGTGGCTGAAATCTCTGAATGATTGTAAGCATTGCTTGGACTCTTATTGGGTTGGGGTACACTTTGGCTTTTTCTGTGTCTATGGTAGCCCCCAGATATTGTTGAACTTTGTTTGGTTGTAGGTGTGACTTTGTGTAGTTCACCGTGAACCCTAGCTGGTGTAGTAGCTGAATTGTCCTTTGTGTGTGTTGCAGACACTCCTCTTGCGACCTGGCTTTTATTAGCCAGTCGTCCAAGTATGGGAAGACATGAATTTGTTGTCTTCTTAGGTGAGCTGCTACCACTGCCAGGCATTTTGTGAACACCCTTGGTGCCGTCGTGACACCAAATGGGAGGACTTTGAACTGATAATGCTGTCCTTCTACCACAAACCTGAGGTATTTCCTGTGGGCTTTGTGAATAGGGATATGAAAGTAAGCGTCTTTTAGATCCAGTGTAGAAAGAAAGTCCCCTTTCTTCAGTAAAGGAAGTACTTGTTGGAGCGTGACCATGTGGAAATGTTCCGAATTTATGTATGCGTTGAGAGGTCTTAGGTCCAGTATTGGCCTTAGAGACCCGTCCTTTTTGGGGATTAGGAAGTATAGGGAGTATACTCCTGTTCCCTGTTGGTGCTGTGGAACCTTCTCTATGGCATGCTTTTCTAGCAGTGATATTACTTCCTGTTTTAACAGTGTCAGGTGATCTTGTTTCATTGGACGCTGTTTGGGGGGGATGTTTGGTGGGGTAGCTGTGAGTTCTAGGCAATAACCATGTTGGATAATTTGTCTTACCCACTTGTCTGATGTGATGTTTTCCCAGACAGGTAGGAACTGTGATAGGCGTCCCCCTACCGGTGTTATATGGTCTGGGGGAAGCTCTATGAAGTCACTGTTTTGGGGTTGGAGAGTTGCGGTTGTTGTTGTTGTTTCCGCGACCTCTACCCTTGTTGTTGTTACCCCTGTATCCACCTCTAGAATTACCTCTGGGTGATGTAGGTGTAAAAGAGGTTTGCTGTTGGTTTGTACCTGTACTTTTGGATCCTCCTCTATAGGTGGATCTACGAAAGGAACCTCTTTGTGTCGGCTGCTGCAATGCTCCCATTGATTTAGCCGTTTCTGTATCCTTTTTCATTTTTTCTAGGGCCTCATCTGTCCCTGTGCCAAAAAGTGTTTTCCCATCAAAAGGTTGATTAAGTAACGAGGTTTGTACCTCTTGTTTGAATCCTGACACTCTGAGCCATGCATGTCTCCTTAGCATGATGCTTGTATTTGTCGACCTTGCCGCAGTTTCTGCCGCGTCTAGGGCGCACTTTATTGAAGTGTTAGTAATTAACTTCCCTTCTTGTATAAGTTGATCAGCTCTCTTTTGATGTTCTTTAGGGAGATGTTTGATGAGTGTTTCTAATTCATCATAATGCGCTCTGTCATACCTTGCAAGTAGTGCTTGCGTATTAGCTATGCGCCAACTGTTTGCCGCTTGAGATGCTACTCTCTTGCCAGAGGCATCTATTAGTTTAGACTCTTTGTCAGGAGGTGGCGCTTCTCCCGTAGATAAAGAGTTTGCTCTCTTGCGAGCGTTTGTGACCACTAGTGAGTCTAGAGGAATTTGTCCCTTAATGTATATTGGGTCTTTTGGAGCTGCCCTATATTTTTTATCAATTCTTGGGTTCAATACCCTAGCCCTCACTGGGTCTTTGAATATCTCTGATGTATGACTGAGAAGGCCCTTTAGCATTGGTAGTGTTCCTGATGTTCTTTGTGCAGTAGGTAGTGTCTCTAATAAGAAGTCCTGTACTAGAGGTTCTGTATGTAGGTCTACCTTATGAAATGTTGCTGCTCTAGTAATGAGTTGTGCAAACCCAGTATTGTCATCAGGAGGTGAAGGTTTTGAGGGATATGACTCAAGGTCGGTATCATTACCTGATCCCACATTATACTCCTCCCATGGGTCTGCCTCCTCTGGGATTGTGTCCTCATCATCCCCAGGGTGTCCCCCCTCCCCTGTGTCACTTTCTCCATCTGTTGTAGGTGTAGATGGACGTGTGGGAGGAATATCTGGCCTATTGTGAGGAATAGGCGAAGATGGTGTGTGAGGTTTGGGAGAAGGGGGAGGAGTTGTATTCGTCCCCATTGTTCTCTTCTTTGGATGAGCCTTGTCGTCCAAATGTTCATGTTTCCTCTTTTTAGGTAGCTCTGTGACTACCTTGCCAGTCTTTGGGTCAATAAACAAAGTCTTTTGTTTAGGATCCGTTCCGTGTTCCTGTGTCGGTACCGCAGTTTTCGGTTCCGAAAGGTGTCTTTTCTTTGAAATGTCCATTTGTGTTTTCGGTGCCGAAGTTTTGTTCGGATCCGATTTCTTCGGTATCGAAGATGTCCCCGGTGTCGAGGGTGTTTTCGGCGCCGAAGCGTGCTTCGGTGTCGACATGGACTGCTTCGACTTCGAGCTTTCCTTGACCTGGTGCTTCGGTGTCGATGTGGTTGGTTTATCGGAACCGGAACCACTATGATGGGGGACCGAGTGTTTCGGTTTCTGTTTCGTTGCCGGGCTCGAAGGCGGGGCGTTGGAAACTTTTTTCGGTTGTCTGACCGGGCTCGAGGGCGGGGTCGACACCGTGCGGGGTCTGTTTTTCGGTAAAGGGACGTCGTCACTCACGGTTTGTTGGACGTCGATCTCCTCGACGTCGGACTCGTCCGCTTCTGACCCCGCCTCGTCGGCCTCTTCTTCCTCCTCTTCTGGTTGCTGGTCCTCGAACAGCTCCGGGATTGCTTGTGACTGCATTCTCGATACCTCGTGTCTTCGGGCTCGACGGTTTCTAATCGTCGACTTTGACGAGAACGCTGCACAGGCCTCACAGTCCCTGGATTCGTGTTCAGGGGACAAGCAGAGGTTGCACACCTCGTGTAGGTCCTTGTGTGGGAACTTAGCACCACACGTTGGACATTTTTTGAATGGAGTCCTTTCCATGGACCCCGGGCTGGACTACTTCGAGTTTCTCGTAGTCGTCGTCCTTCGAATCGCGTCGGTATGGAGTGAAGTCGCGTTCGATAACGATACCGTCGATTTGGAAAGGAATACGCGCCGGTTATAACCTTCTTTGTTGAAGTCGGTCCGGAGCGCTTCGATCCTCATCCGAACCCGATGGCGGAAAAAAACAATCTAAGGATGGAGCCGATGCCCATGCGCACTAACACCGAGAGGAGGAGTCACCTATGACGACAAAGACTTCTCCAGAAGAAAAACAAAGTGCAATCATCCGAGCCCAACACCAGATGGCGATCTATTCATAAATGTACCATCTGCAGCCCATATGCCTCGAACAGGGTGTTCTTGGAACAAGAGACCGTCCTGGAAGTAGAAGAGACACAGTTTTAGACCAAGGGTGCTCTCAGAACAAGAGACCGTCCTAGAAGTAGAATATACTCTGAACACGAGACACAGTTTTAGACCAAGGGTGTTCTCGGAACAAGAGACCGCCCTGGAAGTAGAATATACTCTGAACACGAGACACAGTTCTAGAGAAAGGGTGTTCTCAGAACAAGAGACCGTCCTAGAAGTAGAATATACTCTGAACACGAGACACAGTTTTAGACCAAGGGTGCTCTCAGAACAAGAGACCGTCCTAGAAGTAGAATATACTCTGAACACGAGACACAGTTCTAGAGAAAGGGTGTTCTTGGAACCAGAGACCGTCCTGGAAGTAGAATATACTCTGAACACGAGACACAGTTTTAGACCAAGGGTGCTCTCAGAACAAGAGACCGTCCTAGAAGTAGAATATACTCTGAACACGAGACACAGTTCTAGAGAAAGGGTGTTCTTGGAACCAGAGACCGTCCTGGAAGTAGAATATACTCCGAACACGAGACACAGTTCTAGACCAAGGGTGCTCTCAGAACAAGAGACCGTCCTAGAAGTAGAATATACTCCGAACACGAGACACAGTTCTAGACCAAGGGTGCTCTCAGAACAAGAGACCGTCCTAGAAGTAGAATATACTCCGAACACGAGACACAGTTCTAGACCAAGGGTGCTCTCAGAACAAGAGACTGTCCTAGAAGTAGAATATACTCTGAACACGAGACACAGTTTTAGACCAAGGGTGCTCTCAGAACAAGAGACCGTCCTAGAAGTAGAATATACTCTGAACACGAGACACACAGTTTTAGACCAAGGGTGTTCTCGGAACAAGAGACCGCCCTGGAAGTAGAATATACTCTGAACACGAGACACAGTTCTAGAGAAAGGGTGTTCTTGGAGCCAGAGGCCGTCCTAGAAGTAGAATATACTCTGAACACGAGACACAGTTCTAGACCAAGGGTGCTCTCAGAACAAGAGACAGTCCTGGAAGTAGAATATACTCTGAACACGAGACACAGTTCTAGAGAAAGGGTGTTCTTGGAACCAGAGGCCGTCCTAGAAGTAGAATATACTCTGAACACGAGACACAGTTCTAGAGAAAGGGTGTTCTTGGAACCAGAGACCGTCCTGGAAGTAGAATATACTCTGAACACGAGACACAGTTTTAGACCAAGGGTGCTCTCAGAACAAGAGACCGTCCTAGAAGTAGAATATACTCTGAACACGAGACACAGTTCTAGAGAAAGGGTGTTCTTGGAACCAGAGGCCGTCCTAGAAGTAGAATATACTCTGAACACGAGACACAGTTCTAGACCAAGGGTGCTCTCAGAACAAGAGACCGTCCTAGAAGTAGAATATACTCTGAACACGAGACACAGTTCTAGAGAAAGGGTGTTCTTGGAACCAGAGGCCGTCCTAGAAGTAGAATATACTCTGAACACGAGACACAGTTCTAGACCAAGGGTGCTCTCAGAACAAGAGACCGTCCTGGAAGTAGGATATACTACGAACACGAGACACAGTTCTAGACCAAGGGTGCTCTCAGAACAAGAGACCGTCCTAGAAGTAGAATATACTCTGAACACGAGACACAGTTCTAGAGAAAGGGTGTTCTTGGAACCAGAGACCGTCCTGGAAGTAGAATATACTCTGAACACGAGACACAGTTTTAGACCAAGGGTGCTCTCAGAACAAGAGACCGTCCTAGAAGTAGAATATAGTCAGAACACAAGAGACAGTTCTAGAGAAAGGGTGTTCTTGGAACAAGAGACCGTCCTGGAAGTAGAATATACTCTGAACACGAGACACAGTTGTAGACCAAGGGTGTTCTCGGAACAAGAGACCGCCCTGGAAGTAGAATATACTCTGAACACGAGACACAGTTCTAGAGAAAGGGTGTTCTCAGAACAAGAGACCGTCCTAGAAGTAGAATATACTCTGAACACGAGACACAGTTTTAGACCAAGGGTGCTCTCAGAACAAGAGACCGTCCTAGAAGTAGAATATACTCTGAACATGAGACACAGTTCTAGAGAAAGGGTGTTCTTGGAACCAGAGACCGTCCTGGAAGTAGAATATACTCTGAACACGAGACACAGTTTTAGACCAAGGGTGCTCTCAGAACAAGAGACCGTCCTAGAAGTAGAATATACTCTGAACACGAGACACAGTTCTAGAGAAAGGGTGTTCTTGGAACCAGAGACCGTCCTGGAAGTAGAATATACTCCGAACACGAGACACAGTTCTAGAGAAAGGGTGTTCTTGGAACCAGAGACCGTCCTGGAAGTTATGTTATGTTATGTTATTTATGGGTCTTGTATAGCGCAACGGCTACTCCAAAGGAGTGTCCCGGCGCTTTTGTGCTCCAGACCCAGAAAAGAGACTGAAAAACATAACAACAGACAAGCCAAAACATAGGATGTAGATAATAGAGCTCTAATCAGAGAATAACCAAGTCTTGAGACCCTTCCTAAAGGCCAGCAGATTGGATGTAGACCGTAGGGACAAGGGTAGGAAATTCGAGACACAGTTCTAGAGAAAGGGTGTTCTTGGAACCAGAGGCCGTCCTAGAAGTAGAATATACTCTGAACACGAGACACAGTTCTAGACCAAGGGTGCTCTCAGAACAAGAGACCGTCCTGGAAGTAGGATATACTACAAACACGAGACACAGTTCTAGACCAAGGGTGCTCTCAGAACAAGAGACCGTCCTAGAAGTAGAATATACTCCGAACACGAGACACAGTTCTAGACCAAGGGTGCTCTCAGAACAAGAGACCGTCCTAGAAGTAGAATATACTCCGAACACGAGACACAGTTCTAGACCAAGGGTGCTCTCAGAACAAGAGACCGTCCTAGAAGTAGAATATACTCTGAACACGAGACACAGTTTTAGACCAAGGGTGCTCTCAGAACAAGAGACCGTCCTAGAAGTAGAATATACTCTGAACACGAGACACACAGTTTTAGACCAAGGGTGTTCTTGGAACAAGAGACCGCCCTGGAAGTAGAATATACTCTGAACGCGAGACACAGTTCTAGAGAAAGGGTGTTCTTGGAGCCAGAGGCCGTCCTAGAAGTAGAATATACTCTGAACACGAGACACAGTTCTAGAGAAAGGGTGTTCTTGGAACCAGAGGCCGTCCTAGAAGTAGAATATACTCCGAACACGAGACACAGTTCTAGACCAAGGGTGCTCTCAGAACAAGAGACAGTCCTGGAAGTAGAATATACTCTGAACACGAGACACAGTTCTAGACCAAGGGTGCTCTCAGAACAAGAGACCGTCCTGGAAGTAGGATATACTACAAACACGAGACACAGTTCTAGACCAAGGGTGCTCTCAGAACAAGAGACCGTCCTAGAAGTAGAATATACTCCGAACACGAGACACAGTTCTAGACCAAGGGTGCTCTCAGAACAAGAGACCGTCCTAGAAGTAGAATATACTCCGAACACGAGACACAGTTCTAGACCAAGGGTGCTCTCAGAACAAGAGACAGTCCTGGAAGTAGAATATACTCTGAACACGAGACACAGTTCTAGAGAAAGGGTGTTCTTGGAACCAGAGACCATCCTGGAAGTAGAATATACTCTGAACACGAGACACAGTGTTAGACCAAGGGTGCTCTCAGAACAAGAGACAGTCCTGGAAGTAGAATATACTCTGAACACGAGACACAGTTCTAGAGAAAGGGTGTTCTTGGAACCAGAGGCCGTCCTAGAAGTAGAATATACTCTGAACACGAGACACAGTTCTAGAGAAAGGGTGTTCTTGGAACCAGAGACCGTCCTGGAAGTAGAATATACCCTGAACACGAGACACAGTTCTAGACCAAGGGTGCTCTCAGAACAAGAGACCGTCCTAGAAGTAGAATATACTCTGAACACGAGACACAGTTCTAGAGAAAGGGTGTTCTTGGAACCAGAGGCCGTCCTAGAAGTAGAATATACTCTGAACACGAGACACAGTTCTAGACCAAGGGTGCTCTCAGAACAAGAGACCGTCCTAGAAGTAGAATATACTCTGAACACGAGACACAGTTCTAGAGAAAGGGTGTTCTTGGAACCAGAGGCCGTCCTAGAAGTAGAATATACTCTGAACACGAGACACAGTTCTAGACCAAGGGTGCTCTCAGAACAAGAGACCGTCCTAGAAGTAGAATATACTCTGAACACGAGACACAGTTCTAGAGAAAGGGTGCTCTCAGAACAAGAGACTGTCCTAGAAGTAGAATATACTCTGAACACGAGACACAGTTCTAGACCAAGGGTGTTCTTGGAACCAGAGACCGTCCTGGTAGTAGAATATACTCTTAACACGAGACACAGTTCTAGACCAAGGGTGCTCTCAGAACAAGAGACAGTCCTAGAAGTAGAATATACTCTGAACACGAGACACAGTTCTAGAGAAAGGGTGTTCTTGGAACCAGAGGCCGTCCTAGAAGTAGAATATACTCTGAACACGAGACACAGTTCTAGAGAAAGGGTGTTCTTGGAACCAGAGACCGTCCTGGAAGTAGAATATACTCTGAACACGAGACACAGTTCTAGAGAAAGGGTGTTCTTGGAGCCAGAGACCGTCCTGGAAGTAGAATATACTCTGAACACGAGACACAGTTCTAGAGAAAGGGTGTTCTTGGAACCAGAGACCGTCCTGGAAGTTATGTTATGTTATGTTATTTATGGGTCTTGTATAGCGCAACGGCTACTCCAAAGGAGTGTCCCGGCGCTTTTGTGCTCCAGACCCAGAAAAGAGACTGAAAAACATAACAACAGACAAGCCAAAACATAGGATGTAGATAATAGAGCTCTAATCAGAGAATAACCAAGTCTTGAGACCCTTCCTAAAGGCCAGCAGATTGGATGTAGACCGTAGGGACAAGGGTAGGAAATTCCACAACTGAGGGGCCAAAAATCTAAAGGACCGCCCTCCCAGGCGTGCCCTCTTTATACGTGGCACTGCAGCCAGTGCTAGAGACTCCGATCTTAAGGATCGCGTCGGCCGGTAAAAAGCCAGCCTCTTCTGCAGGTATTTTGCACCCGTGGCATGCAGTGCTTTGTGGGCTAATGTCAAAGCCTTGAACATTATCCTCTTCCATATGGGAAGCCAATGGAGGGATTGCAGCAAGTTAGAGGCGCTGGCTCGACGATGCAAGCCGAAAATAGCTCGTGCTGCAGCGTTCTGGGTCACCTGCAAACGCTGTAGAAGGTATTCTGGGAGACCCAAATACAGAACATTAGCATAATCCAATCTGGATCCAATGAGGGCCTGAACGATTATTCTCCGGTGTTCCTGGGACAGTAGAGGGAAAAACTTTCGAAGCATCCGGAGAATGCCGAAACAAGTTCCTGTAAGGGTTGCCACCTGGGAATTGAGCGTAAGCCCATTGTCAACTTTGATTCCCAGGTTCTTAGCCCAATTGGACGCCTGAGCTGGAGGGAACTTGTCGGCAGGCCACCAACCATGCCAGTCCGGTTCCAAGGGACATCCAAAGAAAAGTATCTCTGATTGATCCGAGTTGCACTTGAGGCTGTTTAGATGGAACCAATTAAAAACAGCCCCAAGGCACTCACGGTACTTTCCCCATCGAATTCTTCGCTCTTACGGCAGGTGAAGAGAAGCTGGGTGTCGTCAGCATATGAGACGATCTGGGCCCCGTAGGACTCCACCAGAGCCGCCAGAGGGGTCATGAGGATGTTAAATAAAGTCGGGCTCAGTACTGAGCCCTGAGGAACTCCGACTCCCAATGGCGGCATTTCGGCAGATCCAGGAGGGGCCCAGACCGTTTGCCGGCGGTTGGCCAAGAAGGAACAAAACCAATTGAGCACCGTCCCCCCTAGACCGATGTCATGAAGTCTTACGAGGAGATCCTCATGGGGGACGGTGTCAAAGGCCGCCGACAGGTCTAACATGACTAGCATCACCCTGCCTCCGTCATCCAGCACCTCCTTTACAATCTCTGAAACTTCCAGAAGCGCCGTCTCGGTACTCAAGTTGGATCGAAAGCCCGATTGAGACGCGTGGAGAAGCTCGTTAGACTCCAGGAAGTTGGAAAGCACGCTATGAACGTGCTTCTCCAGGATTTTAGTCAGTGCTGGAAGGAGCGAAATTGGTCGATAGTTGGACGGGACTTCTGGGGCAAGGTTGGGCTTTTTGAGGAGAGGAATCACCATAGCCTGTTTCCAGGAAAGTGGCAGAACTCCCTGACTCAATGAGAGGTTGAGAATAGGATTGGCTAGTGGGTTGACAACATCTGCCATTTTGGCTAAAAATTTTGCCGGACAGGGATCACATGGTGAGCCAGATTTAAGGTTCCTCATCAGAGCTAAGGATGACGCAATGGTAAGAGGCGGGAAGTCCAAAAGCGCCGGACCAGAGATAGGCGGGTGAGCTATCTCATTAGACAGGATCGAGGGATCAACTGCCGATCTCGGAGAGAAGGAATCCTGAATCTGTCTAATTTTGGTCGTAAAAAAATTGGCAATAGTGTCCGCCCAGTTCTCATCTGGAGCCTCCTGATCTGAGACCGAGCGTGAGGTAGTAAATTCTCGTACGATCAAAAAGATTTCCTTACAGGAGTTAGCTGCTTCCTCAATTTTTTTAGCAAAGTAGCACTTCTTAGCCTGTACAATTAAAGCATGATATGATTTCATCATGGACTTGTAGGTCTGTTTTGCCTCAGCGTCATATTGGGCCCTCCATGCGCGTTCAGCGACTTTGCATTGTCTGCGGGATTGGGCGGCCTCTGCCGTAAACCAGGGGGCCGAGGACCGTTTGGTGTCAGATCTAGGTGGCTGTAGAGGGGCTAGCTTATTCAATCTAGCTAAGAGCCAGGACTGCAGGGTATCTAAGTCAAGCTCCAGATCCCCCGTCACGGAGAGAGGATGGTTCACCAGGGCCTGAGATAACATGTCGGGAGATACCTGATGATACGCCCTATAGTTACTTCCCCGTTGCCTGGATGCCCTGATAGATGGTTTCTCGGTGCCAGATATTTGAAAATGTGCTAAATGGTGATCGGACCACAGTACAGGCAAGAGTGCAGTAACCACAATTGGTGAGGTGGAGAAGACCTGATCTAATGTGTGGCCTTTATCATGGGTCGGGCCCGAGAGATAGGGGAGCAGTCCCAGAGCAGATGTAATATCTAGCAACTTCACGACATCCTGACCCTGCTGATCTTCCATGTGGAGGTTGAAATCTCCCGCCAGTAAGCACTGTTCCGATCTAAGAACTAGTATAGACAAGACCTGCTGGAGATCCTCAAAGAAGGACCCCACAGGGCCCGGAGGCCTATATACTACGAGACCCTTCACAGTTTGTTGAGGTGATAGGGACAGGGTAAGTAGAATATACTCTGAACACGAGACACAGTTCTAGACCAAGGGTGCTCTCAGAACAAGAGACAGTCCTGGAAGTAGAATATACTCCGAACACGAGACACAGTTCTAGAGAAAGGGTGTTCTTGGAACCAGAGGCCGTCCTGGAAGTAGATTACCCTCACAAAGAGAGTCAGAGGTGGATAGTGTACTGGATAAAGACCGTCTTGGTCCGAGAGTGTGATAAAGTCCCGGACAGAGATTGTGATTTAAATAAGATGCTGACCTGTGAGGAGAGTGTGCTCAGAATAAGAGACACTCCAGAAGTAGAATAGACTCCGCACAATGACAGGTCTCAGTGGAGAGGATTGTGTGTTTGGCACAAGAGACAGTCCTGGATGGGCAGTGCACACAGATCAAGCGACCGCTCTGGACCGAGTGTGTCCAGGCGAAAAGATACCGTCCTCTCGGCGACTTTCCCTGGAACAAGACAGTCCTCGTTGGAGAGTGAGTGCCCCTGGGACGAGAAAAAAGTAGCGACAGAGACAGCCCTAGTCGCGCAGGTTCCTCCAACCAAGGGGTGGTTGTAGACGGCGAGTGCACGAGACAGTCATAAGAGAAGAGCGTACTCCAGAGCAAGAGACAGCCCTAGCCTACCAGACGGCCGCTCAGGAGAATGGGGTCACGCTGGCTTCCTGTGTCTGCTGGCCACGGAGAGCCTGGACAGCGGGTGGACGGAAGGGCAGTCCTGTGTGCATGCCCCCAGGCAGCAGACACTTGAACCTTTGGGCAGAGTCAGCATTTGGCACCCACGTGGGAAGTTCTGCTGCCAGCTTTAAGATTGTAGGAGGCGAGAAGGCTACTCGAGTAGACACCCGCTGATCAGCTGCCTGCGAAGAACACGGAAACCAGCCGCGTCTTCAAGGGTGCGGCTCGGGTCAGCAAAAGCACTCTAGCATGCGACCACTCGAGGGTTTTCTTGCATTTGCTGCCACCTGCCGGCACTATCGTGGAACAGGTCACTTTGAACTGCATTTATTTAGTTGCAGTTTTGTATGGCGTGGCCAAGACCCAAACTATAATAGACCCTTCATATAAACAACAATTTCGAAAAGATATGACTAGACGGGTAATACGAGTCTAATATGTGATCACATATAGAATATACTATACATAACCCAGAGTTTCCCGAACTGTAGGCCGCGAGCTGATCCTCGGTGGGTCGGGAAAGTTCGAGCAGTAAATAAAGAGGTCTTTAAATTCTTTGTTCAACTTCTCAGGCTGTGTCTTTTGTTCAATTGCTGCGGGTTTGATGTTTACTTTTCTTTCTCTGACTGCAAAAGGAGAGGAGTTTTTAAGTAATTATGTGACAATCTTGCTGGAGTAAAGGGAATGTGAAGTGAAAGGCTGTGTAGGGTGTTGTTTCTTTTTTTTCTAACGCGCAACAAAATGTAAATACTTGTAAATGACGTCTATGCAGTTACGAAAGCAAAGATGAAGTACGTTTTTTGTAAATGTGAAATGTGCTGGAAGCAGAGATTTTTTAACAGGATACAAACAAATCAAGACACTGTTCTTGGCGTTCGTTGAACAGATGATCAATATTCCTAGAAACCCGATTTCCATACATTAACATTTGTGTTCTATATAGCTCTAGCATTAAAACTGTCTGTGCAAAGCTAGTGGCAGTTTCAAAGGAAAATGTCCTCCTATAAATGACAATGCGCTACCATGTAAAGCTCTAGTTAGATTACAAATCCTCCGCCTCATGCTCATTAAATATAGGTGGGTCCTGAAAGTGGGTTGTGGTTCTAAAATGCTGTGAATCACTCCTAAAACCTACTATAGTTTAACACACTAGATAACATGATTGATAGTTAACATATGGGCAACCATGGTGTACAGTGGGGGTGGATACAAATACATAGGGTATGGTAGACAAAATATGGGAGCAGCATAGTTAGCAACATTACCAATTTATATAGATCAGAGTAAAGAGATGGTGGATATTCATGATGGGAAGTGAGGTTGAAACAAAGCTTTCAAATCTTTTTTACAAATATAATTTTGTGGTATTGTTCTAAATTATCCACATCCTAGGTGCACTTCTTGATGTTTTAGGGATTTTTCTTTCTTGGATGTTGGTATTTCAAGGAGCAGGACGGGGTCCTTGCTCTAAGAGGTGTCTGGTCCCCAGATAGTGTGTATTCACGCAAGTTAGTTAGGACATCCTGGAAACACAGCTCTATGCATGATGCAAGCCGGTCCATGGATGCTTCTCTGTTGCAGAGTGAGCCCCTTGCGAGTGATCAGAATGGAATAGGTGGGTTCATATTTTCTTGCTCTCATGGCCAACCGGGCATTGGCATGGAGGGAAGCTTTGAAGGGGGGGCAGGGTCAGTTTAGATGCACCCATAAGTAGGGAGTTGCCATGCTCTAGTCTCAACAGAGTGGGAATTGTGCGACTAACATCTGCTTCCAGGATAACGTTTTTCATAACAAACTGGAGTCTGAGTTGAAATTGAGCTCTCATTGCATTGATATGTGTGTGTGTGCTGGCTAAGATTTGTGTTCAGAATGAAACCAAGGGCTTTAATGTATTCAACAATTCATGGTTTACAATTGAATTCTGGAACTGAGTTTTGCGCTAAGGAGCGGGCTGGGGATAACGGGAGGAACTCTGTGTAGGCGGGTTAAGCTGTGATGTTGGGACAGACAGTTGTTTTAAGCAGGTTAAGCTGTGGTGGTGGGACAACCAGTCTTGCATTCCTTTCAAAATTGTGGTCACAAACTCTACTTCCTCAGTGATGCGGCTTAGTTAATGTAAGGGCTAGCGGAGGCTTCCATCCTAGTCTTTCCACAGATTCCGTAAGGTAAAGCTGGAAGAGGGGCGGGGTGTTGGAAACCTTCCCAACCCTTTATTCTTCTGACGTAGGGTTGGTTTTCCTCGTCTCTCGTTTGTTTCCATATACGGTCGGACTTCAAGTTTTTGGTTCCCTTTTTCAGAACTAACATGGTCACCTCCTTGAGAAGATTCATGGTCTATTCTTTTTTTTCCCATTGGGCCCATATATGAGAGGGTTTGTTGCGAGGTCAGCTTGTGTTTGGGGTGAAAGTGGTGTAGACAGGGAGGCGAAGCATTGCAAATTGCAATTGTCAGAAGAAGGCTTCACATTAAAAAGCCATGGACAGCCTGCTGAGCAGCTTTTTGTTACTGTTACTGCTCAATGCATTTCTTTCTAGTTTTATAGGTGGAGTAACTTTTCCATCTTGTGATGTTGAGTCCACACTCGGGCCAACAGAACAACAGTTGCAGACTTGGAAAGTTTATCCAACTGGGTTGTTTATACATGTCTCTGGGAGAGTCTATGCAACGTATGGGCGTAACAATTTATGAATGTGTTACTGGATTGGTTTGCCCCCTATCAGCATTTGGCATGGGAATATATGGTCATTAATGCACTTATGGTGTCCATCATTCCTCTCGGAGGCTGGGGTTGCTGCTCTTTGAATGGGTGTTGTGAGGTAGATCCTCCCATTGGACTGGCTGAAACTAACTTCCCCAGGTACAATCCCATTAGACTGACCTAAGCAAACTCCCCAAGGTATCCTCCCATTGGACTGATGTAAGCGAACTCCCCAGGGGACACTCCCATTGGACTGACATGAGCGAACTCTGCAGGGTACACTCCCATTGTACTGGCCGAAATGAACGCGCTAGGTACACTCCCATTGGACTGACATAAGCTAACTCCTCAAGGTACACTCCCATTGGACTGACATGAGCGAACTCCCCAAGGTACACTCCCATTGGACTGACATAAGCGAACTCCCCAAGGTACACTCCCATTGGACTGACATAAGCGAACTCCCCAAGGTACACTCCCATTGGACTGACATAAGCGAACTCCCCAAGGTACACTCCCATTGGACTGATGTAAGCAAACTCCCCAAGGTACACTCCCACTGGACTGGCCGAAATGAACACGCTAGGTAAACTCCCATTTGACTGATGTGAGCAAACTCTCCAAGGTACGTCCCCATTGGACTGTCCTAAGTGCACTCCCCAAGGTACACTCCCATTGGACTGACGTAAGCAAACTCCCCAAGGTACACTCCCATTGGACTGACATAAGCGAACTCCCCAAGGTACACTCCGACTGGACTGGCCGAAATGAACACGCTAGGTAAACTCCCATTTGACTGATGTGAGCAAACTCTCCAAGGTACACTCCCATTCGACTGTCCTAAGTGCACTCCCCAAGGTACACTCCCACTGGACTGGCTGAAACTAACTACCCCAAGGTACACTCCCATTGGACAATGGAAGAGGGGCGGGGTGTTGCAAAACTTCCCAAGCCTTCATTATTATAAGTAAACTAAGCAAACTCCCCAAGGTACACATATTTTATTAGGCAGGAGACAATGTCTACTTTTTGGTTGTGCCAGTGAGCTAAGAGCTGGTTACAATATGTGTAGGTTTGGTAGCCAAGCTGGAGAGACAGCACTGCTTCACCTAAATCTTCCACTTTTTGAGCCTGAAAATCAGACGTTCTCCTACAGATGGCTCACTCCTGTTCCCAGCTTAATCGCTTAATTTGTGAAAGGCTGTCCGGTGTTGATTCCACTCATATTTCATTCTCCCACCACCCTTTCCGGTCTCATTACCTGGCTCCTGCAGGTTCTTTTTCAGCACTGCGTTCTCCCGGTTACTGTTTTCCTATCTTCCTCTCACACTTTCTTTCTTCCTTCATCTCTCTTGCTCTGGGTCAAACTCTGATTATGAAAAATTAGTCCCAGTGCCCTCCATCAGCAACCCCTGTCACAAGTTAAGCACCACCCACCTCATGCTCCTGACAGATTTCTCGGGCACTGGGAATTAGAGCGAGCCTAGGAATAGGGGAGTCACCATGAATGTCTCCACTGCTGATGTTGACTCATTCTCACACCCTTCTGCAGCAGGTAGAAGACGAGCAGCCACCCTGGATATTAATAATTGTGTAAATAAAGTCTCTGCCCAACTGTGTTTCACTTGGGCGAGATGGGTCGACACGTAGGCGAGGAATCTAGCAGTCTCCCTGCCTCACTGAGCTTGTGTTAGACAGTAACATATTGAGTCCGCAGAACCGAGTTGTGAACTCGCCAGCGCATACTTATTGGCGCTATATTTTCTCAGCGTCTCTTTGCTTTGACACTGCCGGGGTATCACCCACCATCTGGACGTACCAACATTTCCTCCTTCCCGTTCAAAGTATCACCTTCGAAAAGGGCTGGGTAGGTTATTTGGATATCCCCACAAAACTGAGTGTCTCAAACGCGCCCATGGCTGGCAGACGTCGATCCATTGTGCACTGGCTTTCAAAAATCAAGAGTGACAAAGTGATGGTTGGGGGTTGTGCAAGGTGTTGAAGGGTTGCACCACCATGTTGTTTGGCCGGTTCGAAAAGGCTAAAGTGAAATTAATATTGGAAGCTGGGTAGGGCACTGTGTGAAAAGCCTACCAAAGATAAAGTCCAGGCTAACTATACTTTAGTTGCGTGATACAGACACACAGCGAGAAGACTGTTTTGAAAGGGATGGGGAATTTGGGGTACAGGGCAAAGAAACTAACATAGTTCTTGGTGGGCAGGGTTTTCAAAATATCTGTATACGATACATTAACATAAATACATTTCCATGGGAATTACACACAATGTCTTTGGATGTGCTGAAAATGTGATACAACCCTCGCCCTCCTGCTGCTATGCTGGACACCCCGGGAATAGGCTGTATTCAGTGTGTGTATTAGAAATCATGAGAGCTCTATTTGCCTACAGGTCCTGGATCTGATGTTAATGTCATAGACATATACATCATTCTCGTTGAAAATACAAGTCGCTGAAGGCAGACCTAACTGTCTGGGTGAATTGGGTGGTCGCGTATTAATTGGTTAGAGATGGCTGTATTCCCTGCGCCAGGAGTTTTGCCTTTGATGTTTATTAACGTTGAAAGAGTTCAGATCCACTGCTCAGAGTCTTAAGCCTCAGCCAGATGCTCACTTTCTGACTTCAAAAGAGGAAATGAGCACATTCCTGGCATACATGTCACTCCTTGGAGTTCAGGGAGCCCTGCATGCCAGGTCCCATCTTGTTTCACAAATTCATCTTGGCATCATCTCCTCTTTATTCCATTTTCAGCAACCGTACGTGAGCGGCCCAGCTCAGCCATCTACCCATCGGAGAGCTTCCGCCAGACCCTGCTGGGATCGCGAAGGGGTCGGCCCTCCTTGTCCCTGTCCAAAAGCGTCTCGACGACCAACATCGCAGGGTAAGTCTGAGTGTCCTTCGAGGGGACTTGCAGCCTCTCCTGCTCCGCACTGGCGTCCCCAGCTCACTGTGCTGAGCAAGGACAGCAGCAAGGGGTCTTTTCCAGGTATCTCTGGTTTCCAAAGGTTCTCCTCACACTGCAGGAGGAAGATGGTTTAGCTGCCTTGGCGGGAGTCGTGGAATCCGCAGACTGTGTGCAAGATGTGTAATGACCAGGGCTGGAAATGGAGCGCGGGGTAGTGGGAGGAGATTAAGTTGGGACCAGAAGAAGAGAGTTTCAAAAAGCACAGCAGAAACAGATGTAACTAAACATACGTCTGTTGTGATGTCACTGCTGCAAACCAATCCCCTTCTAGCAACTTCTGGAGCTCCTTCTGCTATGTCAATTTCTGTAAAGTGACCCCCTGCACCCGCTTTTTACATTACCGTGCCTCTGTGTCCAACTTTTGTAAAGCACCCCCATGCACTCGCTGTCTGGTATGTTACCCTCTATGCCCACCTTCTGGAATGGTGGCTCCAGAGGTGAAGTTATGGAAAAAGATCCCCTGCCTTGTCTTTATGGAATGTGATCCCTTTCGCCCACCCTCTGGAACATGATTTCCTGCACCCACCTTATAGTATGCGACCCCTTTATCCACTGTGTCGAACACGATCGATGGCGTCTACCTCAGAAAATGTGATCTCGTTTTTCCACCTTCTTAAACACAATTCCCTGCTCCCACCTTTCATTTCCAACCCTGGTAATTACAAAGATGAAAGATTGAAGCTGATTGTCAATCCTCAAAAGAGCCCTCTTATGTGACTCATTAAAATGCTCAATTTAAGGAATTGGGAAAGAAAAGATGATTCACTCCAAGGCCTGGTACCTTCACATTTTTAGCCCTCACTGCGCATGGCAAGTAGTTTTAGCAGATTTCATGGGAAATATGCCATTCTCGGTTTCACTCCCTCGGAAGTCATTATTCACTTTATTCAATTTATCATTTTTTAGCTTCGGACCAGTGCTGTGTAATGTTGTTCAGGTTTGGTGCATAAGGGGAGAGGAGCATCCTTGTAGTTGTCTCGACCAATGGGGAATGAGGTTCATTGACCATACACACGAGAAGAGTGAATAGAGTCTCCAGGTCTGCTCTCCGGTATTCCTTGTGTGCGGGTCTGGCAGACCACTGACCAACTGTGCAGTGAAATGGCCTTTTGCCACGCGAGACAGGCTTGCGTGCACACAATAGACTCACCCAATGTGTGGGAGGGATGGTCAAACCACTTAACATTTTGTTTTAGCACATTCCTAATAATAGTTTGTCCACACCTTGAATTGAACATAGTAAATGTAATTGTTCAGAGTAATGAAAACCTCACAGGGAAATGGGACTAGTTAGAGAGACGCATTAAAAGGGGAGTAGGTTCCATGTCAATAGCTCTAGCATTCAATGAGCAAAGAAGCAAAGAAAATAAATGCAAACTTTAAAGTGTAACAGGCGGAGTGTTTACAACCAGTGAGATGTCTTCTTGTGAAGCAACCAGGCTTGCTGAAGTAAACTGGTGAACAGTCTCCAAACTACTAGATAAAACAAGCTTTCAGGAGCTGTTAGCACCACAGACTGATAAATAACAGTGGCTTCCGTTGAGATTGTGAGCATTTCCAAGTATAACAGAGCCGGCACACTAAGATGTATCCCCCAGATCCCCATGCTTTTTCGTGTAAGGGTGATAAACGAGTCCTCTCCACATTAAAAATAAATTATAATAATCAAACGCAGTATTGGGGTAGAATTTTTTGTCACCTTTGGCAAAATGACTTCTGGCACCACATTTGCTAGTCTTCCTCAAAGAAGCAGGGACTAATTGGCAGGCTGCACGAGCACTCTGGCGCCCCCATGCTCTGGCAACGGAGGGGGCAGACTAGCATTTGTTGCCTTTAGGACACTGTAGGCAGCTACCTCAGGGCACCACCACAGATATCCACAAGAGGGCACTAAAATGCAGCAGATATTCACACAAATGGCTTTTTTAGCTAGTCTCAGTTTGATCTACAGCAGCAGAACATTATCTCCTGCAAGCAGGAGCATTGCTTCAGGGAGGCGTACCCCCTAATAAATGTACTTTCTGATAACGAGTTGGGTACAGGTGTTTTCAGTCGGTAAGCTGAGATGTCTGTCGCATTTCACCAGGAATGTGTACAGACAAAAACACACACTTTCTTCCTCTCTGTTTTGAAAGTCTTACAAAATGTTGGTTATTACAGAATGTTGTGTTTTTTGTCTTAGTGCTCCTACCATTCTGCATTCCTCTCCCTTTCCACTGCCCCTTAGCCCCCTCCCGTGCACCCTGCTTGGCGTATAATGTATTTTAACATTATACTTCAGCCTGATTGTTGGAAAATCTGAAGCCCCCCTCCCCATCTTTCTTACCGGCCAGTCTACGCGCGAGACGAGTCCGTCAGCCCCACATGCTAAAAAACACGTGCTATATGTGCAAAAGAAAATTGTGGTACAACACGGTTTATGCACAAGACTGTAGAATCCCGAAAAAATGGCACACAGAAAAAAACTATAAGAAGTGAAACGTCGAACAGATTAGCTGAAAGGTCTAATAACGATATTATTGTAAAGGGCGGGCCCTAGGCCCTCATGCTGGAAATCACTGGGACGCAGGACATACTGCTTACTCGGTGCAACTGGCCCAGAGCACGTGCGCTCGGCCTCTTTTATTGGTACTGTGTCACATGACCTGTGACATCAGTGGTGGGTGGGTGTTCAGTGTAGTTACAGGCTCAGCACTAGAATGCTGACTTGTGCTGGGCATTACATCCCTCCCCAAATTGGTTAAAAAGTAAACCAAACATGAAAAGTCCAAACACCTGTGGGGGAAAGAAAACACAGAAAATAACATTGGACTTGCGCTTTCAAAAGAGTCTCTTTGGCTGCTTGCAAGCCGCAGGCAGTATAGTTCTTGCGTTTTGAATTAGCAGTTCTTGCGTTTTGAATTAGCAGTTCTTGGTGGCACGGTTCTTAGTTGTTCGGCGGGTTCATTCTTTCTCTGTCGGCTGTTCTCAGCCCTGCCTTTTGCTTTGCTCTCTTGGTGACGAATGGTTCAAGAGAGATGGATGACGTGGTTGTTGTTTGCCTTCCGGCTACTTTTCTCCAAGCTGGTTGCGTGTTGTTTCCAGGCAGGCTTCAGTGTGTTTCTTAGCAGGTGAAGATAGTAGGTGCGAACATCCCTCTCACTAGGATGCCCCTCTCGCCGGTTTTCTTCTGCCACAAGATGTCCGGGAGGACCTCTTTGCCAGGTTTCCACTGGACTGGTGTTTTAGGTCGCGTTGCTCTACCATAGCCTTCGGGCCGTGAGCAGGGCGCTCCACGAGCCTCACCGTCGTGTCCTAGTTCCACCTGAAGGTTGGGTTGTCGACTCTCTTCATTGCTCTCGAGGCTTTCATCCTCTTGAGTCCTGCAGACGTGCTTCTGTAGATCTGTCTCCCGTTTGGGACTTGCTGCCACCAGAGTTCCTTGAGGCCTCTTCTTGGGTTGCCACGGGTCGGTGTGGAGTGGTCAGTTCATCAGCTGGATGTGTGAGCACTCTCGCCATTCGATCTTCCGCCAACCCCAGAGGTAGATGTCTTCAACAGTCTATCTTGCTCCCTTCTGCGTTCGCCATGTGGATGGATGATTCGTAGGTGGTTGTCTTTGGTCTGCTCTGCCGGTGCTCTTACCAGGCTTGTTCTCCATTGCACTCCGGTGTTCCAGTGCCTGTCACCTTTCTTCTTTTCTTAGTGGCGGTGGCCACTCTGTTCTTTCTTCATTCTTCTTAGCTTGACAGTCGTGCCACTCTGATTACGTCTTCCTTCTTTTCTTCTTAGTGGCAGTGGCCACTCTGTTCTTTCTTCATTCTCCTTGCAGTGACTGGGTGTCACTCTGACTTCTCTTTCCTTCCTTTCTTCGGTGGCAGTGTGCCGCTCCGATCTTTCTTCCTCTCTTCTCCTCTTTTCGCAACGTACCCTGTTCCCCTTTTCTTCATCTTCTCTGGCCAGGCTTCCCCATGCAGCGCGCGCACTCTGCACGTGTCTTCCTGGTCTTGTCCTAGTCCTAGGACACTATCTTCTCATTACTCGCTTCCCAGGGTTAGCGTCGCGACCTTCACATCTTCTTCCTGTTGCTTTCGTTAATTTGTGTGGTTGAAGTTCGTGGGTCTAGGTCGTCGGACCGTGCATTGTCTGAACTTCTTGGACGTCGTGCTGGTCCCTTCTGCCGAGGTCTGGCAGGTAGGATTTGTGGTGCTGAGCTTCTTGGACGTCGTGCTGGTCCCTTCTGCCGAGGTCTGGCAGGTAGGATTTGTGGTGCTGAGCTTCTTGGACCTCGTGCTGGTCCCTTCTGCCGAGGTCCGGCAGGTAGGCTTCTTGTTGCGACCATCTGGCTGGTCGACTTCGTGCTTTGTGACCAAGCTGAGTGGTCAGGTTGCTTCTGTGGTGTATCTTCAATGCTGCGGGTTGTCTGCGCAACCATTTCCTGTTCATCGCAGTTGAGTTGGTTTGGTGCGCATCTGGATGCGCTCTTCATGTCTTCTCTTGTGACTTGCTGCTTTGGGCTAGTGCTGTCCGCACTGCTGCGCATTAGCGTCATGCGCTTTCGCACATCCTCGTGCTGGGTTCCAGAACCATCGTGTGGGGGTATTCTTACTTTCGCCATTTTGTTGCAGCGATGACCTGTGGCCACCAGGCATCGCTGTCTTCTCTTCTGGCGTGGCGTAGATGCTTCTTGGGTGTTCGCTTCTGGAGGGTTACGTCACCACTCCATGGATTTTCTTCTGTTTGGTGCTGGTTGCGATTCTTGTGAACTTCTTCGCGTGGGCGCACTTGTCGCGCGTTCTCTTGAATATCTTGTGAGGAGTCGCTGCACTCCTGGCGCGCTTTCCTTGGGTTGTCTTTGCGCTCTTTTAGGCTTCTGGTGCGCTGCTGCGCATTTACCTTTTCTCTTCCTCGGCGGTGTGATGGTTTGTGGACTTCTTAGGACTTGGCGGCGGGCAGGTTGCTGCTCTTCGTAGTCTTTTGCTGCAGACCTTCCTTGTGCTTTGTGGCGCGTTTCTCTTCTTGCGAGTGACCACCTGCCAGCAGGTGGTCCTCTATCAGTCTCTGTGCGTCACTTGTGGTAGCTGGTACTTCCTTGGCTTGTCGCAGGCTTGTTGTCCTTTGAAAACTTTTCCTTGGCTTGTGTAGACTCTTGGAGTCTTTCCCTGTGTTAATCCAATGCTTGTTTTGCCTCGTGGCATTGAAGTCAGCTACCAGTGTCTTGGATATCCTGTGAGGGTGATTCTGCTTTTGGCCACTAGATGGTGCTGCAAGGTTGAGTTAAGGCAGTTCTCGGCCGTTTTCTTCTTTCTGGAACCTCGTTCGGTTCCGTGGTTGTTCCTTTGCCCAGTGTATTAACCTCTTTGGAGTGTGGGGAAAAGACGATCAACATGTGGTGAGTGTTTTCCTTTGGTTCCCTCTGGCTTGTGCACACACATGGCTGGGGCGCTTCACCGCTGTCCCTATTTGTACTCCCTGCGGCGCTCCAATGGGCCAGAGAGACTTCACCCACGCTGCCGGCTTCACTTTACTGCCGGTCTTTCTCATCGCGGGGAGTAGGGCTGGCTGCATTACCCTCTGTGGGGGAGGGGTCCTCGGGGTTAGAAGAAACGGAGGGTAACCCGAGGCAGTTGCCGTCACCAACCCCTTGCCCCTTCACACTTTCCTGATTATGCCACAGCATGGGCAATCACTGGGGAGTATTGATTTAATATGTCCTCGAGCTGGGTGCTGCCTTCGACCTTTCACACCCCGCCGCAGCTTCACTTGTTACACGCTGCGCGGCGGGGGAGGGGTGTCAGCGCTGGTCTCCGCTCTCGGCTACACACACATACGGAGCAGCGGGGGGCGAGGCAGGCGGTCATCGCTGGACTGCTGCCTTTTGCGGTGAATTTATGTTTGGCTGGGCCTGCGCAGGGATTGTACGGGTGATGTTACCGGCTGAGGCCGGGTGCTGATTTCACGTTTTCCACCCCCGCCGCTTTCACACCACACGCGGCGGGGGAAGAAGTTAGCGCTTGACGGGTGGGCTCCGTTTAAACTCCGGTTGATTGCGGGTGAGCTCCGCTTCAGTTGTCCGGCGCCTGGCAGCTCCCCTCACGCTGCGGGCGCTCTATGGTAGTTTCTCACCCCGCCGCCGCACTTCACACGCGCGGCGGGGGACGCTGCAGGCAGGCCGCGGGTGGGCTCCGCGAGCCTTGCTTAATTTAAGTCGATAGCTGGCGCCGCTCTCATTGCAGGGGGCGTATTAAGTGTTCGTGGCTCATAGCGGGTGGGCTCCGCTTTTAGTGCTTCACAGTCTGGGGCTCACCTTCGGCCGACGGGCCTGTGCTTCCGCGGGTGGGCACCGCGATGGCTCCGCTTGTCTTCTTGGGGCTCCGCCACGGCAGGGCGGACCACGGCAGGCTGGAGAGGTGCGGGGTGAGCTCCCGGTCACCTCCTCCTTCTTCTCTAGGCCCGGGGCTCGACACACGCCCCACGGGCCCCTCGGCGCTCGAGTCTTCGCAGGGGGTGCTCTCAGGCGAGCAGCATTCTCTTCCCCTTTCCTACGAATTTTCGTTTAGCTGGCACGCGTGGAAACAGCTAAACCCTCGTCGCCATTGTAAAGGGCGGGCCCTAGGCCCTCATGCTGGAAATCACTGGGACGCAGGACATACTGCTTACTCGGTGCAACTGGCCCAGAGCACGTGCGCTCGGCCTCTTTTATTGGTACTGTGTCACATGACCTGTGACATCAGTGGTGGGTGGGTGTTCAGTGTAGTTACAGGCTCAGCACTAGAATGCTGACTTGTGCTGGGCATTACAATTATCAATAGTTTGGTGCTTGGGCAATTTGTTTCCTCCTCCCCAAAAGAAATATGAGCATCAATATTTCCTTAAAGACCCGAAAACGTGTAAATGTCGTAGTTATTCCAAATGCACTAGAATTTAAAATACCGAGGCAAGGGGCGCCACCACGTGGCCAATCGTTGCCTAGCCTTCTGCTCCATAAACGGGTGGTTGATTTCTCCTTTAGTGTTCAGAGCGAGTACATTCCTGTTTTGTTCTCATCCATTGCAAATGGACGATTGGTGGTTCTTGGATGCAAAACAGACCCGTTGTCGAAATATCCGTGTGACAATGGACCTGGCGATGTACAGGGCGATTTACCTTCGAGAACACGTGGGTCATATCTCCCTCTCTGGGAACACTTGTGCACTAGTGAAAATACAGTGGCCCACTCTTATGTGTTGGGCTGGGATTCTGAAATAATGTGTTTTTGCTCTTCCACTGTGAGCATTTTCTTTGCCAGAGGTATTTGGGCAAACACTGCTGCTTCCAACTGTAGCTGCCGTTCATTGGCACAGAGTCAGCTAGTCGGCTGTCTCACCCTTTCGCTCATGCAGGGAGATGTCGAAGACACCAGCTCTGTACACCTGTAACGTCCAGATCGCTTGTCAGTCGCAGCAGTGGATTCTCGCAATATGTTGACTCAAAAGTGCCCTGAAAGAAAGGGGTGAGACTGGGCAGTGTAGGCAGATGCGGTGTAATGAGTATGGCTTTTTGGGATGCCTCCTACTGACTGACACTCGACCATTTTATAGTAAAACTAGGTCTCCACTTTAAGAAAATCGAAAAAACGATGCAAACATTGCAAATACGCAGGCAAGTCAACAAACTGGTCTGAACGAAATCAACAGTCAAATATTAGACATATGTAGTCTAGAAAACACTATGGACATATTGGCGCCTCAGGCGGGCCAGCCATTTGGAGTTTGAACAGGCCAATTTTTATTTATTTATTTGTGATAACAGGTTTATATAGCGATATCATGCCGTTACCCCCCAGGAGGGACTAGGGTAATGTACAAAGAACGTATTTGAAACTTAAAGTAATTTACATTGCAAAAGACATGAATAACCTAGAGCAAAACTCAGAGTAATAGAAAAGTGCATAATCTAGAGAGTAATTCTACGTCTAGGTAAACAACTGGCCATCAGAAGGGAGGAAGGAAGAGGACAGACCAGTTTTTCCTACGGTAGAGGCGTAAGATTTGCGTTTATAGAGGTTACGTCGTGTTACTTATTATTTGAAGACACTGTTCACAGTGGACATCTTGGTGCTGTAAAAGTAGCAAATTTCAAGGAGAAGCAGCACAGCAAACAGAAGCGACATGGAAAAAGAGGCTCCGAAGTGGCACATTGCAGACTCGAAGCGCTGCATTTCGTGGCGCATTGCAGTCTCGGATGCTGCATTTCAAGCTTTTTCCAAACAAAGATTGGACAGGCTGTAGCTGGAGGTTCCAAGGAGGCTTCTGCCAGGTTGTAGACACTGCACGAGAACGCGCACCTCCAAGCATCCGAGATGTGGCGTTGAGAGTTCGAGGCAGAGGTGGCAGCACCAGAGGAGTGTGTGCGCAGAAAACCTCTAGCTTCCGTAAGTTGTGGCTAGCATTGCACTGCATATGTTGCGCACTGGTCACTTATAGACTCGAGAGCGGATGCTTTTGTAAGAAAAGGAGTGCGGTAGTCCTTTATTCGATGACTCAAATGAATGCACATGCGGCGGTCTCTTCCCTAGCAGCATAGGAAAGAGCCATAGACCCTGGTACAAGGGTTCAATGGGCCCCTCTGGTCCTTGGGCCCTGTGCCACTGCTGTACCAATGGTAGGTACCCCCCACCCATCCTTTCCATGTGAGCTTCAACGATTTGCAAGATGCATCAGCCTTCAATAAATTATTATCCATTTTAATGGAAAACACAACACATTGAACTGCCTCCTCAGTCTTAGACTGTGAATGTTATGTTTGTATTTGGCAAATCCTTTTGTTTACAGTTTCAGTAAAAAGGTGCAATACAAAATAGAGCACTGTACAAAAAAGAGCACTGTACAAAATAGAGCTCTGTTAAATGCATGAACATCATGCACATGGACACTTTAAAGCCTCCAGTCTTCTCCCCCTCCCGCCCCCCCCCCCCATGCAATCCGCAGCACTTCTCATTGGTTCTGTCAAGGCTGTCTGCTCACCTAAAGCGACATTGGCTGGGATGCTGCATATATTAACTCTTTATTCATTCCACTGTCCACAGATTTTAACCCATTTAAGGGGGCAACATCGCCCTTCATAGATCACCCTTTCAGCCAACATGCAGCAGTCCATATCGCGTTTCCATTCCTCCAGCTGTGGCACCTGTTTCGCTCCCCACATTTTAACAAAATGTATTTTTGCTACAGTCAACCCCAGCACTAACCATATACGTTCCATGTGGACCAAATCAGTATCCTCCCAAGCATTTAGGAGATACCACTTCGCTGCCAAAGCGAGTGTGGACCCCCATATTTCACTCAAACTGTCAACTACTGCCAACCAGAAGCCCTGAAGGATTGGGCTAAACCTTGTGATAGGTACCAGTGTGGCCACATCTTGTCTGCAGTCTTCACTTGGCACCCTACCCGTCTTAAACAGCATGGCTGGGGAGTAAAAGGAGCGGTGGGGGATTTTTAATTGTACTAGGCGGAGACCTGAACGTATGTTCACCTCTCTAGGGGATGCCATGGCTTCTTCCTATTTGTCATCCTCGAGTTCCCCTAGATTTGTACCCAGCGTTCTCTTAATTGCGTCAGGGCGTCAGGTGCATTCTGGAGTATTTCTTGTGTGTCAGAGATGTGGCTTTGCGTGGCATATAATCAACTAACAGTCTGTCCTCTAGGGGTGAAGACTCCTGTAGCACTTCATCCCTTGTCAGCGTTGCCGTCAGTGCATGTCGGACCAGTAGGCAATGATATGTTTTGGTAGGCGCTAATTGGTAGTCATGTTGCAGGTCTTTTTACGGAATGACGTCACTCTGATGCCATAAGTCTTCCACCTGGGAGGGACCTATTAGGTCTAACTTGTCAAAGCAAGGCAGCAAAAACAAAGAAGAGAGAAAGGGTATTTTATGAGGGAATACTCATGATCCCCTTGTAATGGAATAATCAAACAATTGGAAAAGTACACCCTGGAGACACCTTAATGCCTCCGAAGTATAAAGAGAGGTATACACAAAGGCGAATTTCTCCTTTTTAAGAAGACCCCTCACTCACCAACCTAGTTGGTGACATGCTTCATCTTAGGGGTCCCACTCGAATAGCCGAGTGCTATCCGGGTGTGCCACGACATCTGATTACAGTGGAGCAGAGGTTTTTTTGTGGTGCAAGTGTGTGAAAAAAGTGGATTAAAAATTGGCCAGATTTAACTCCCTTCATAATTTTTATTCTTGAGCAACTGGGCAATGTTAAAAATTCGTAAGACGTAGTTCTTGGTTAAATTGACCTTTGGTATCTTGGTAGTGAAACAAAAGTGAAATAAAAATGGTTTACATGTTTCAACCTGATGGCGATAATACCAGGTTTTCGTCAGGACCAGTGGGCGTGACCCGGGTGGTCTACACGCGCTAAGGTGTACCCTATCCTTGGTCACTGCTATACCTAACCATGTACTCACAGTCAGGTTTCCTCTCTGCAAATGTTGAAAGGAAATAATCTGTGAAGACAAACATACGCAAAACATAATAAGTTGCATCAGGGGTGTCTTTAGAAAAAGTGCTCCTCTTGTTCACAACCAGTGCATTTAAACGGGAAAATAAACAAGATGTGTCTGGTGACTACTGGAGGTAATCACACGTAATATGCCCCATTCAGTATGCGGCACCAGAAGGCAATAATAGCCAATTGCACAATCAAACTGGACAGAAGCTCTGCCCGTGATCATGCGTTACAACCCAGTCTCAACATTCATAAAGTAAGTGTCTGCGCGCTCACACAAATTAGTGAGCTAAAAGGAGTGAAAATATGCCGGATGTACAGTCACTCCTAATAAATATTCAGATAGTGAATATCTTAATCCACACCACTGTCATAATTCAATTAAAGTGGGTGTCTACGCACTCAAACAAATCGGTGAGGGTGTACAGCAGGTTAAAGCATGCATGCTGGTTCAGAGCGTTACAAAGGAGATGCTGTGAATCGCAGGTGTGAATAAAAGGGGGCTTACTAAAGATGCAAGGTTGCGTGCCTCATGGAAGCCAGGGTCAAGGTGCTGGCCCTTTTGCACAGTCTGGGAACAAGGAAGGTATATTGTATTAGTACAATCGTAATGGTCATGGAGTAAAAGGGTAGCAGAGTGAGGAAGCAGAGCCTACCCGAATCATGTCTGTATTCCTCATTGTGTGAAGACCAGTCATCGGCTGTTACGCCTGGTCCGAGACCCGCATCGGCACCCAGAGAATCTCCATAGATTCATCGGCAGCGGACCGATGAGTAACCACACCGCCGTCATCTCCCTACGTCATCCCAGACTTCGGATACACCAGCCATTGTGCTGTACAAGTTCAGGCTGAGAATCCCCGGCCTAGAAACTAGAAACTGTCAAAAATATATACCACCACCCCCCCCCCCTACTCCTGTCTTGAAAAAGAACTGCCGTGACCACCGATTGGGGCACCTTAGGGTCGAAACGTCGACGCTTGTCCTGGGGTTCAGCACGACCAGGATTCCAACTGAAAGAAAAAGAATCCTTGGCTCTAAATCAGTAGCTGGCCACCAAAAAGAACTCTTGTATATATCTGTAAATTATTTGCAGTGTATATATCTTTCACCTTTTTGAGCACCGAACACAATTTTCACTCAATTGCACCTTGCCACTTATACTGACAATCTACCCATGTACTGTATGACATCAATGAATGACGTAATTCTGATAAAAAGATACAGTACAAACCAGTCGATCTTATGACTTATTTGCTAAATTATAAATTTCTGAAGAAAGTGTGTGCAGGAGAGCTTCTGCCCTAGAATGCATGTACTAGCAGTGTCAAAAGTAATTTTGTTTTACCCAACAGAAACAATTGTTTGTTTAACCATTAATTACCCAGGTTCTGAGGGACACAGGGTTACCCCTTTTTCTTTAACCATCCCTGAAGAGGGCAGCATAGAATCAACCTATTTAGTTTCAGACTGAAGCTTTCCCCTATACCCGCATCTCAACCAAATTCCTCATTTCCATTCGTGAAAAAATTGGTTGCCCATTGGGGACCTATTGTGTTATAACTGTATATCGTAACATAGTGTAGAACACATAAATACCAATCAACACAGCACAAAACAGAAGCCACTCCACTCCTCGGGTTGCCTCGTGATGGCTGTACCAACATCATACTGAGATGTTCCAAAGATTTGCAATGTAGCGCTAATGGTCTGATGGTCATCCTTGCTCAGAACACATTGCACCCTGTGGGAGCGGATCATACAAGTAAATGGCAAATAGTTACCTTCGTGCGACAAGGTGAGGATTGAAATTTGCAAGGTTGCATCTGCTCGGAAGCTGTGCCTACAAAGGAAACTGTGTTGTTTTTGAAGTAGCACACAAGCGGCCGAGGGCCGTGGTCAGAGAGGAAAGGTCAACAAACAAAATGGATCCCCTAATTTATAACATTGCTCAGCCTTCATGTGGCCAAGTTCTTGGAAATTTTGAACACAAATAAAGTAATAAAAACAACAGTGTGGGGTCCAATGAAGAGATTCACAAAGATTTTTTAAATATTTGAGACTGCATAGAAAATATTATATCTTATGCATGCTCTGACTTCAGAAATGTTGGAATTATAAGTGGCAAGATATAATGGGTGTGTTACCTGTCGAACATCGAGAAATGTTATGCAGATGATGCGGGCACCTACACACTTGTGAGCATTTTGTGTGTTGTGTCACACTCATATGTGCACATCCAAGCTTGCACTTGAATGATTCTGAGCTAGGTACTGTAAAATGTTCAGAAAGTTTGTGTACTTCTCATTTTCAGAAGAAGTGAGAAGGAGGGAAAAGCATTTCTCGGTAAATATTTTCTCAAGTTAGTAAAAATTAAAGAAAAAGAGAATTAAAAAATGTTGTTATTTTCTCTAAAGTAAGAATGCATTGTGGAGATTCTGCACTTGTGCGATATGGGGAAATGGTCATGAGTCTGAAATCTAGGCTTTTCCTTGTATACATTTCACTATTCTCATGTTTCCCATGGCTATGCTGGCAATTTGAGTGAATCACATATTCAATCATAAATGCTAACCATGAGTATGTGAAGACTGGGGCTGCGTGAACATGTGACTTTCTTTGTAAATTTAACCATGAGCATTTTATTCTATTCAGTGGACCAACATTTAAAACTCTCATCCTCTTGAACTCCATTTGCAGGGTTTGGTGCTGTTCACATGCACTTGATGCACCAGAAACTGATTTTCAAAACCACAAGCCATGGTTGTGGTTATCACCTTAGGTGGCAAACATTCCCCTAAAGTCTTTAGAAGTGCCTCCGTGAATTTGTTGAATAAAAGTGGCATCTTTATTCAGATAATGTGTGTAATTGTTACAAGATGTGTCCTTCCCAGAGCAATTCTTGAGCAAGCCTGGCTCAAAGGATGGGCCTGCAATAACTACAAGGTCATCCCATTGGCTGCGTAGAACCCATCTCACAACAGAGGTTCGACTTTGCACACTTTAATTCAATGGTACATTATCCACCAGAAGCAGAGAATGATTGTTCTGAGATGAGGTGAAGAATGCTATCCAGTTGTTAATTTACCTGTTTGCTTCTTTGAAGGAACTTGAACGATGATTCGCCATTGGGAATTCGCAGGATCCTTTCCCAGTCCACGGACTCCTTAAATATGAGGAACAGGACACTCTCCATGGAATCACTCGTGGACGAAGGTAAGTGAAAAAAGCACTGGTTGAGCAGGACGATTGGTCAACAACTCTCTTAAAACTATAGGTAAATATAAAAAAGATATGTTATTTTAATGCCGGTACAGAAAAAATCCAGGCTTCCAATTAAGTGATAAATTCTCAGTTTACAGCTCAAATTTTAAGTATGTGGGGCCCTTAAAGCGATCTAAGATATAGTTTCAAGTATTAACTTTCATATGCACAGATCAAGTTTTCCATACGTGCAGTTCCTGTTCTTTTGTGCTGCCACCATAAGAACTGAAGCACATTTAGGTCTAAATATGAGATTGCAACAGTATTTAGTGGAACCATGAAAGGCCTTGTTCATGCCTTATGGGTTTCGAGTCTAGAATCAGTCTCAGTTGCTAGGGGGGGCATACGCTAGTCTTGGGGGAATATCTTAGCTGCCAGCAAAACAACTGGGCCTTGGATAAGTAAAAGTAAAACAGAATAGTTGCTAGGGTACAGCCTTTGTTTTTTAAAACCATTTTTTGTACTGGTGGCTGGCATGAGCCTTCACCTCTCTTCTTTTTGCGCCTTAAACCCGGTGTTACTATTGAGTCCTGCAAGAATCTTCAGTACATCGGAGAGATACTCTGGTTCTCCAACTATTGTCAAGGTTTACCTTTACTATCTTATCGTTGGTTATACACTGGTCTGTGAAAACCCTATGGAAACAAGCTCCCAAGAATACATGATTGCTCCATGGATCTCTGTAGGGATGTCATGCTAACTTATCCATCCTAGAGGGCTTCCAGCTAAACCCAGACCGGCTTCTGGGTATTTCGTTTTTCATCAACCTTTCTTTGCTTGGCAACCATGAGATTGGGGTCAGAGAGCAGAAATTTCCCCACAGCACTCGAAATGGTAAACAATTAGAGAGGATCTGCTCCCTTTCCTAAAGTTGGGGCATTGCTTCCCCTCACCAAGTGTACAGAACTTTTGTATTCTCTTTGCCACTCTGAGACAAAGGGAGCAAGCATGAGACCGGGTAAGACCTAACTAGTCAGCCTATAAGAGATTTGAGCTCCAGAAGAGTTAACCAATGAGTTGAGTTTTATCCTGTTTCTAGTTGCTCCCAAATTTGTTAAGTAAGAGAGCTGAGGTAGAAGAAAAGAGATGGTGGGGGTCTTTAGCATTTGTTTGTTAGCACCAAAGAGGCATAAAAAGTGTATGTTGTGCTCATTTAATGTTCAAATAATAATCATTTTCAAGAACGATGCAGTTTGTTTAAGTATGGAAGTCAAGATTAGAACTCTGGTTTTCTTGTTGCACAGTCGATGGTGGGTTCATAGTACCACACCGCACCCTAATAATATGGATTAGGATTGTGATGTAAACACCAGGCGCTGCCACGGCAGATCTTGGGGAAGGAAGAGAGCTGTGAACTGAGCTAAAAACTAGGATGCCCATGGGCTGTGTTTGGGATTTTGTCACTGAAATTCACCGAATTTTTCTCTGCCCAATCTTCTGTAGGGACAGAGGTCATGTACAATCAGCTAATGAGCGACTTTGAAACTGATGAGAAACATTTTGAGGCGGACTCCTGGAGCCTGGCCGTGGACAACAACTTTCTGCAGCAGCACAAGAAGGAAGTGATGAAACGACAGGATGTCATCTATGGTGAGTCGGGTTGACGCCAAGCTGGGAGTAGCTAATTCTGAGACGTTTGCCAGGGTTTTGTTTTTATTATGGTTTAGGTTAATATCTTATAGCCTTTTAATTCTGAATTGCAAAATGTATATGGCTTTGCGATAGAGCTGATTCATGGGCTTTGCAGACTGTGTTTGCAAGTTTCATATAGTAGGAGCTCTGGAGTGTGGGAGGGTCTCGCACTCCTCTTCAACGCTGTGTAAGTGTGCACAGGTGGTCATGTATTTAGGTGTGTGTTTTCCCAACCAATGGCAGAGGCGATCCAGGAGCTGGGGTTCCATGTCTGGGTCTACCAGTGTCACCGCCTCCCAGTCAAGGGTGGCTCAATGTCATTGTGCACCTATGTGCATGTAATTGATTCAGCTAGAGTAAATGATGCTTCCACCCATAGTAGGATGCAGGAAAGGGTTTCAACGATGCTTGTTAAAAGAGAGTGTATCTGAATGAGAATTTAAAACAAATTAGTTGCTGTCACTAAATCAGCAGAAATGTTGCAGCATCTGCCATTTTCATGCCAGAGTAAATACAGGTTATGGGTAAAAAAATCACTAATGCCTGTATAAGTGGATTCCAGGTTCGCCTTGTAAAAGTTTCCATGTGTTTTTCCTACGGCTTTTCCAGACGCAGTCCCATTGTCTGAGCTTCCTTCTAACCTAAGACCATCATGCACAGAACTCAAGGTCAGGGGTCCAGAGGAGGAATATGTGAAGCAAAAGTTCATGTTTTAATAGAAAATCCTAACATAATTAAAAAACAAAATTTAATAAAATCAAAGGTGTGAATCTCCATTAAGTTAAAACTTGGCCAAGAGCATGATGACTCACAACAAGCATCTAAGGCGTGGAGTTTGATGTGTCATAGGTACACACTTCCACCTAGTGCATCCAGTGAAGCCAAGTAGGCTTTGGTTTATCTCCCGAACATATCATTGACAATATCCCAAGGTGGTGGGAGATTGATATGCCAAAGCTTTCTCATTCTTAGTATTCTTATTTTCATTCATTATCAATGAAGTCCGTCTATGCAATCAAGTACCTGGTTAGGTTGGTGACCAATTCTTTATGGACGTTATCAAGTGAACTTCAGGGGCGGCCGGCAGGGGTCTTGGGTTGGGAGGGGTCGCGGAGGCTGCATGGAGAACAAGGGAGTGGGCATGACTAGTTTGGTCGGCCCAAGAGGACTGACCAAACAGTCATTGCGTACTCAGGAGTGGGCAAACCACTCCTGCCCTACTCCGTAAGCAGAGCAGCCCCACCCACCCGCCCGCTGGCAAAAAAAAAACATAAAATGGTAATAACTAAAAGTTATTACCATTTTATATTTTTGCTTCTCGCGCTGCGAGAAAGCTGTGGGGCAACGCTCCTCCGCCATAGCGAAGGACCCACCACTGGGGACCTTCCCAGCTCAGGCGCCAAAAGAAAGGAAGACTGTGGATGTTTGGCTAGCACCAACCAAACTGTTTCAAAATGCCTTGGGTGCTCTTGAGCCTTGCTCTGTGCTTTAGCATTGAAGAGGTTTAAAAAAGAGTGGATGGTCTCATGTCTGTCCCCTCTCTCCCCGCAGAGTTGATTCAGACCGAGGTGCATCACGTCCGGACCCTGAAGATCATGACCAACATGTTCCGCAAGGGGATGCTGGAGGATCTGCAGATGGAGCCACTGCTGGTCAACAACATGTTCCCGTGTGTGGACGAGCTGAGTGACATCCATGTGCGCTTCCTCATCCGACTCCTGGAGCGGCGCAAGGACTCCCTGGCAAGCGACAGTAACAAGAACTTCGTCATTGACCGGTTAGGGGACATCCTGATCAACCAGGTAAGGAGCACTACATGGCTGAAGAGGTGCTCATAACATAAAGTAGCGTGACTTCCATGTGCTTTAATGGGCTCTTTTCATCACTTTCATATGGTAGCCCAAACCAGTAGAACAAGAACATTCATTAATTCTTGATTTGCACAAAGTGAAAAAATTGAAAATGCTAATTTTCAGTGAATAGTTTTGAAATGTATCCTTGGCTCCAAATGTAAACAAGCATTTAAAAGTCTGGGAGCACCTTTTCTGTCTGTGCAGTCATGAAGGGGTTTTCTATCTGCCCCACACTTTGTGTTTCCTTTGCCAGGGAATTGTGCGGCTGATGGGGTTTTAGCCAGTATGTTAGGTTTTGAGACTGTTAACAATTTTAAGGTTTCCACCATTTGTACTGATCCCTTATGCGGGTCCCTTCCTCACTACACAATAGAACACAAACTTCGCCTCAACAGCTAAATGCATAAAGGGTGAAAGTGGTCAGGGTGTGTTGCCTTCAGAGGGGGCCAGTCCCGCTGCTTTGGGCTGGACTATTGCTATTAGGGCAGGGCTAAAGGTGACTTGCATATGTTTGCCCCCTGTATGGACCAGAATGTGGCTCAGTGTAGCTAGCATTCCACCCACCACTTTTATGTTTCTCAGTCTTTTAACTTAATCATCAGTTCTTAAGCGCTGCAAATTATGCCTAGCGCTCTGTGCTGGGCATCCTGCTCGGTTGTGCTCCTTGAATCAGCGACACCCTGACATGTCCCAGAGTCGGAGGGGCGCATTCAGAGCACAATTTAAGTCCATAGTTAAACGTGCTCTGTCCTATCCTGTGCTTTAAATGGGCCAGTAGTGAGTACCAGCACTTTTTTATGTTTCCATTTCAAGCACGGGTACTATCTGTTGCCTCCCATGCTCTCAGTACCAATACCCCATGTCTGCAGTTTTCAGGCGCCAATGCTGAGCAGATGAAGAAGGCGTACTTTGAGTTCTGCAGCCGCCACCACAAGTCCATGAAGCTTTACAAGGAGCTCTTCACCAGGGACAAGAAGTTCCAGCAGTTCGTACGGGTGAGTATCACCGTCATCGTTTTTGTTAAAAGATGCCTTTAAGACAAGTCTTACTCCAGAAATGGAAGGCGCAAGAAACAAAGGGGAGGTAAAGAATTGAAAAGGCATGAGCTTGGATTTGAAAATATATACATTTACTATTTTTGCTCTTTCCCATCGCCTTCAATGTGCCTTGTCTGTTCTGTTCATGAGATAGGAACTTGGAACACTCATTAGGGTCGCAGAAAATCTTAACAATAATAATCTTCATCACAGTAATAGTTTAAAGGATATTAGCATTAATTGTATTAACAAAACGACTATTTCATAAATACAACAGTAATAATAATAATGATAATCTTTTCAACAGAATGCGATGAGGTTAGATGCGGGTGAAGGGCGCCCTTCATCCAGAAAAACACACTTACACTGCATTAACCCCACCAAAAGTGGCATTCGGATTTGGGGCTGGGCAAAACTGTTTTGTGAAACATGCAAAATCCCACATTTCTTTCCATTTGCTGCAGAGTGTAATTGGGCTACAAAACCCACCCAACATTTCTCTGCATGTGAACATGATAAATTGGAGAATTTCCATGGAGACCCTCACAAACTGCATATAGCCAGAAAGTTCAGGCAGGGTTGGGCTGCCCTTTAGGCCAATCAGTATGTGGCGAGGGGCTGGTATTATAGGTCAGTGTGTGGACCGTATTTTGTGGACATGTTTCATGGTCTGGTGGGGTGGTTTTCCTTGATATTACCGCAAACGTTGCCGGTAGTAAGCACAAATGAATGCATACCTTGCAAATCACCTCTACAGCGTGTCTTCACAAGTTCAAAACTGCTCTATATGCAAATGTGGGCCGCTTCTTAGCTGTCTGCTTCACTGATTGGGGCCACTATTATTTTGGTGCCCGGGCCTATTTACTGTCCTAGTCCAACACCCGGGCGAGTCGTGTGGTCTCCCTGGACTGATTTTTCCTAGGCAGAACTACAAGAACTGCACGACAGACAGTTTGTGGTATGTGGGCCTTTTTTTCTTATTTGCCAGGGGATGCAGAGTCCGTGAAGCTTCTTCTCTGTTGCCTTCAGCAGAGCAGAATAAAAAAAGTTTACCCAGTCCCATTCAAAATTATGACACTGTATGCTGTAATCATGATTTATTACCCCCCTCCAATTATTCTCAATTTCACACATCAAAGTTGTTCTAACGGACAATGACAATGAATATGTCATACAATTCCATTTTGCATTTCCTAACTAGCGAATCCCAAGAAATCGCTTATGAGGAAATGCAAAATGGAATGAGGAATTGGTATTAGGAAATAGCTATTTAAGAAATGCTAAACCATTCGTTCCTAAAGGCGAAAGGGTATGAATGGTTTTGCATTTCCAAATTAGAGGAAATACAAGACCACGGTTGCCTATGGGCCTAAGGATGCTCTTGATGCACCTCCCAAAAAAAGTGGTGCACATTTAAAACGCACAAATGCCCTAGGGCCATGTGCGTGCTCCATGGCACTTAAAAAAAATAATTGTGGTTGCCTTTTTTAAATTGCACATGGTTACCATCGACTAAGAGTCAATAGTAATAGCATTTCCTAAATACCTACTTTGCATTTAGGAAATGCTTTTTACATATGCTTAGGAAATGGCAAGTAGGAAATCCCTATTTGTGATTTCCTATTTAGGGAATCACAAAATGCGATCCCTACTGGGTAGAAATCGCATTTTGCGATTCCCTATCTGCCTTTGTTCATATTGAAAGGCAATTTAGCATTTTTTACGGACCGAAATTGTGATTCAGTCCATTAAGAAATGCTAAATCCTTTCGTACATATGGCCCATTGTACTCTAATTTTAGTAATCCACACAAGATGCGATTTTTTGCATACATTGCCCTATGGATGCATAACAGAGAAGTCTACTGTGGCACCACAGTAACAGGTTGACACTATAGAAAAAATGTAAAATATAACTAAATCACAAAGTCACAGTAGTAGTTATAGGTTATAGAAGAGTTGTATTTGCATAGTGCACCAAGATAAAGGACTTACCCCCAGATGCATCAAGCATCCATTTTGCGATTCCTCATTAGCGAAAAATAAGGAATCGCTAATAAGGAATAGCAAAATGGTATGCAAGAAGAAATCACTTTAAAAATAGCGATTTCTTAAAATTCCTTAATTGCGATTCGTAAATTGCGAGTCGCAGTTAAGGAATACCTCCCCATTCATTCCTATGGGCCTAGAGGCCCATAGGAATGTATGGGAATAATTTTCAATTTGCGAATCGCAATTAGCGAATCGCAAAATGAGAATGCGATTTCAAGGGTGCAGGGGTGTCCAAAGGACACCCTGTTGCACCCCTGAAATTGATATGTGCACATATGTTGCGCACACACATGCCCTTAGGGCATGTGTGTGCGCAACATGAAACTTTGAAAAATGCACTTCAGTGCATTTTTCAAAGTTTTTGCAAATTACCATGAAGTTGTACTTCATGGTAATTTGCGAGCCCTATTAGCGAAATCGCTATTTTTTAAACTTTAATGCATTGCATTTAAGGAATCTCAATTTGAGATTCCTTAAATGCAAGTAATCGCAATTTAGCGAATTCTCAATTTGCGATTTTTGCATTTGGGATAATGCATCCCAAATGCAAAAATACCGGTCGCAAAGGGGCAGATTCTGAGAATCTGCCCCTTTGCCAGCGGTTTTTAGCTTCATACATCTGGGCCATAGTCAGCAAGGCAAGATACCATCCTTTGAAGTTCTGGCTATACACAGTCTATGCTGAAGGCTCATTAACTTAAATTACTACTTTACAACTTAAAGGAAACATATACCAGTCTAATATGGGAAGCTCAGTAGCTGAGACCCCTCTTGTCCTGCTCTCATCAAGAGTGACATTTCCCAGAAAATCCGGGGCCACAATTGGTTCTTGTGATCGGAGTTGAAAGAGGCAATGTGAATTGTGATATTTCTTTGTAATATGGTTTTCCAAGGAGTTTGGGAACATCGGTGCCATATTTATGGGACATGCGTGTGCACAATGGGTGAGGGCTTCTTTGATTATCTGGTTCTGTGCAGCCAGGTTCATAGTTAGTGTGTGTATAGTTTGCACTGGATCGCTAAGAAGTCTTTCTTCAGTTCTAATCCTCGCTTTCTCCCGCCTCCAGAGGATGACACGCTCAACTGTGCTGCGCCGCCATGGTGTGCAGGAGTGCATCCTGCTGGTCACCCAGAGAATTACCAAGTATCCGGTTCTAATAGATCGCATCCTGCAGAATTCCAAAGGTAAGCAAGATCAGTCTCACGTGGTCTTTTACCACTGGTAATTTGGTTGAAATCCAGCTGTGCCTCCATATTGGGTGCCCCTTGATTTCCTGGGTAGTTGTTTCAGTACGGCTGTGCTCTGAAGAAGTAGTTTAGCCTCTTTAGTCCATGATGTTGACATTGCAGAGGGGGCGTTGCCATATTTCTGATGCTCTGTCCTATGGGTTAAACGTTTGGCATACTTGTCCAGACCTCTTCTGTAAAGTACGGGTGGTTTTTTTTTGTTTTTTTTAAAGGAAGCATCGCCCAATAAAAAGAAACAAAGATTCTGTCATTTATTTCTAAAGTTCAGCTGTCAAACCCCATGTTTTGTCATCTTCTGGGTCTTCTAGGTGTACCTCACCCTAGACGTCTATGCAGTTAGATTGAGCTCTGCGTCTGCCCAAACATCCGCCTTTACACGCAATGCACATGAAACAGCAGCATGGCACATGCCATACACGCAGAGCAGGGAATATACTATTCCCTTGTGAATCAAGACAATCCCCCACCTACTCACAGTGGTAATAAATGGAAAATGATATTGGTGTCCTGCAATGACTTTAACCTCAGGTTGCCAGATATGAGTACCTCTTAAATTTCTGTTTTGTTGTTTGTTTACTGCTACATGTAGCTTTGCATTCCAAACAGAAAAAAAGTGAATACACCAGCACAGACAAAAAAAACAGGACAAGATGAGCTACCCTCGTCAAAATATGGGACAACTTGATATTTCTATAGTGTGCCCCATCACCGTGATGAATCTGTAAGGAAGCCCATAGGCCGATCTTCTCTTTCCTGAAACTAAAAGAGCCAAAAGACAAGATTGGGCCAGCACCACTTCCTGTTAGTCCTGAGGACAAGGTCAGGCAGAGGAAGCGGCGTGGAATGAGAGCTAGGTCTTTGCTTCGCACATTTGCGTGAAGCAGAATGAGTGGTCATGAAAAGATCATTAAAACCACTGTCTAGTAATGATTGGGAGATTGCATTATTGGTGGGCATTATGCATGAGAGCAGGGTGCACAGCAAACTGGGTGAGGCACAGTTCACAAGAAAAGCAGAGAGGCAACAGTTTTTAGTCTCGGTTTTTGGAGCAGAGAGTATATTTTGAGGGACAATATGGTGCTTTCAATATATGTGCTGAGTCAATTCTTTGGTAAGAGTCATTGTCCTGTAGTTGATCGCACCTGACATAACATTTTATTTGTATAGTTTGAATGGTGATCATTCTATCATCAGTCACCAATTTGTGTGTAAGACAAATCACCATTAAATGAGAATGTAATCATCATGCGTATTGGGTTTCCTCTGAGGACTCTGAGGATTTAAATGTGTTTAATATTTTTGCAGTCCCTGGCTGGTGTCTGGATGAGCTTCTGGCTCTGAAAGGGCAGATACTTCTAGGGCAGAGTCAGTAACATTTTGTCCAGCGCCTATAGTAAAGCCCTGTCCGCCTTTTTAAAGAACTCAGAATAGCAAAAAAAAATGGGGGAAAGAAGAGGTAGGAACTAAATGTAATTGTCCTTTCCATGACACTTAGGGAACGAAGAGGAATACCATGATTTGCTGACAGCCCTGAATCTGGTAAAGGATATGATCTCGGCCATCGACCAGGAAGTGCATGACTCGGAGAAGAACATGCGGCTGCAGGACATCTACAATCGAGTGGACAACCGTGCGGCGGCCCAGATCCATGAAAACCGCTACTTCCGCAAGGAGGAACTGCTACGGCGCAAGCTGATCTATGACGGGTCACTGCTCTGGAAGGCAGCCACTGGCCGCTTCAAAGGTGAGAATGAAATATACTGGGCAGGAAAATGGGGTACGATGCAGTGGAAAAAACCTAAACACCTTAATAATCAGAACTATTAATTTCCATGTATAACAATGCAACCCACAAATTAAAGTGCCTCTAGGCACTTAATAATAAATGTTCTAATTGCCCACTTTAATGGAGGCAGTTAACCTCTGATGGATGAATGGTAGAGTGGACCCCTATGCATTCTAATCTTTGACATGCAGGTTGCGCACAACACTATAGCTGCAGTGAGGATCTGCTAAGGATCACTCATTAGGATAGATGTGAGAAGCCAGGATTAGTACCCAGGTCTCTCAGTTCCAGAATGTGCAAACTACGGATCTAGAACAGATTTTTGCCATTTTCAAGCGATTCTCCCATTCCACCTGGATGTATTTCCTAGTCATGGTCAACATCTCAAAATTGTTTTAAAGGTTCTTACGACTGAACAATCGTCTGCTTGCGGTGGTGACTTTTAAGCTCACTTTAACGATGTTTTAAACTGCTTTGCGACTCTTAGTGACAGGGCTGATTTTGTTCCCTTCTTCTCTAGACGTCCTAATGTTGCTGATGACGGACGTCCTGGTCTTATTGCAGGAGAAGGATCAGAAGTACACCTTTCCGCTTCAGGTGAGCCATCTTGCCTTCATGTATTGGGTGGTGATTGTTGGTGGATCAAGATGGACCTACATTTCTAAATGGTATTCGCCCATATCAAGGCACACTTTGTCTCTGTTTCCAGACGATTTCAGGTACAAAAGTTGCTGCACATGCTCTGTGTGTTAATGTATAGCCACCTAAATCATTGAGAACTTTGATAGAGTTAGGCCAAACATTATTTTTCCAACCCACCTAATGCAGGAATGAATCACCAGGCAAATTTCCCTTTTCTCCACATTCATTTTCTCTTCACCTGACAGAAAAATAGTTGTATGTCATTGACTATTGCTAGATAGTCTGCCTGCAGGGAGTCTTTGGTTCATAAACCAGTGCTGTTCTGGTTTGACTTTTAAACAGCAATTCAGAGCGTAGCTGTTGAGTGTCAAATTTAAGACCAGGAGGGCCTGAAATATGCCAAGATTTTCAAATCACCAAATATGTAAATGAGTTTAATGTAATTTCATGTTACGGGGGAAAAACAATCTAACAGTGGAGCCATTGGCCATGCGCATTGCCAACTAAAGGAGAAGTCACTATACCTTGTGACTCGAAAGATTTCCTCAAAAAAAAAAGTTGCAAACGTCCAAGTCCAACACTAGATGGTAAGAGTATGTAAAACTACAGCACTACACACTACGAACAGATACTTACAGGGTAAGCAACATATTCCTTTTGTAGAAATGCAGAACATCTAGCATGTACACGGTCCCCCTGGACGTATGCTGGGCCCCCATTTCTAACCACAACTTCGAGTGGTTGACATGTGATCAGTCAGGTTTGCTCAATCAACCTGGTTTTAGAAATCTGATTGTCAAAATTTCTCCTTTCCTTTATATTCTGCTCACTTAGAAGATTTTAATAGTTTCCCAATTTTAAACCATCTACAAACTGACTCAAAAAATAGAGGTGAATTCTGTTTAGTCTTGAAAGTTGTAACTACTCCTAGTCATAACATAAGTTAGTGGCAGATTGATTTTCAATGCGCAAAATACTATTGCAGATCAAAGCAACAAATGGCAGGGGTGGGAAAGCTACGTGATGGCATAACAGTCATCCAGAAACAACTTGGGGTTGTAATTAAATAACTTTTACCATTTCTTCTTAAATTGCAGTAGGATTGCATGAAACATATGATGCGAGTCATTGTTTCAGCTGTGCAAGTGTTCAATTAAGAGACTTTTGAACTTATTCAGGATACCGATGTCTGAGCTCTTCGCAGAGAACAATTTATGGCTGCATATTGGTTTAATATCTGTAAATGCTGTATTTGAGGCACAAACGGAGAAACCAGTGGTGAAGGGCGGCAGAAGTAGGCCTGGGTGAGACTTCCATTATGCTAGTGTAATCTAGCATAATTTTGTTAATTACGCCTTACAATTGTTATATGAAATTCCTGAAATCACGATATTACACTACCTTGTGTTTATTGCCTGTCCTTCATGGCAGAAATTTCGCATGAGTTCATGGGAATAATGCCAACGAGCAGAACAGCAGCTGTTGCTAGTTGCTGCACTTCTGATTTTCGGGTTAGTTAGCGCAAAATCCATCATCACATCCTAAATGGAAATATATTGTCAATGCTGGTTTTTCATTATTCATTTATTATGATAATTTCATGTATTTTTGACGATATTTCATATTACTCTGCAAAAGCAAATGATGTGAGCTTTGCACACCCCTAGGCATTAAGACCTTGAGAGAGAGCAATGCTAGGTTATGTTTTTAAATATTTGTGTTGCACATTTACATTTTAAGGCACACATTTAGGAAGTGCGGTTTCCAGGATAGCATGATTTTGTATGTTCAAGTGCAGAAGCAGAGATTAGACCGTACCTTTACAGGTTCCAAAGTACGTCTGTCTGCCAAAGACTACATAGGCAAGAGTGCAAGGATTTTCAGTGCTCTTCATGCATTAAAACAGGCCTTTACCACACCTTTGGCAATTATTATCACTACGACTGGTGATGTTCTAGAGCAGGAATCTTACATTGGCCCTTTGAAGTGCCGGCGCCATTCTCCACTAATACCTTTAAAATGTATCTTGAAACGTGTCTACACAGCTGAAGCCTTTAAACATAGGTGGGCATTGTGCTATCTTGAACTGTGGCACAGGGTCTTAGAATTACATTTGGTCTATGAGTATTGTCTAACTCACAACTAAAATGGACCGGTCTGAATGGCGTACGTTCAAAGGCCCATCACAAGATTCCTTGTAGGGATGAAAGACTTGGTGTATGAGGAGAGGCTCATCCTAGGGATGAATTTCCTTATTTATTAATGAGCCATATCATTATGGCCACTGAACAATGCTAGGATCATTGAGACACCTGATATGTCATGTCTCTTATAGTTCTCTGTCTGACTATGTAATGTCACTGCACTTAGCGTGTTTGATGTTAGGGATTGTTGGTTGTATGTGTTCACTTGACACTGCTCTTTTATCTCATTGAGGTTGGATCAGGCTACTACTATCATGCTCTGGTGGCTGTTTCATGGCTGTATATCAGTCAATCATTCAAGTTTATTTTGCACATGTGCAGCTATAAAATGACAGAAATACATTAGAAATATTCAACATAAAAATAAAGAAGATAATATCTGGTTAATGTGTCTATAAAAAGAATAGAAAAGCACAGTTTACAGTAGATTAAATAAATCCTCCTAGATAGAAATGTACAGTGCACATGCTCATAAGAATGTTGTTTATACAGAGACTGCTAGGCACATGAATCTATTTTGGTAGGAAGGCTGTGTTTTGTGGTTGGTCGTTCCTGTAAATTGACTTTGTTTTCCAACATCTCCTTGGACTTTCCAGCTTAATAACAACAGTTGGAGATAGACTATAACACTCTCATACATTATTGTATTGATATGATATTGTTATTTACATAGCGCTTTTCATAATCATTGTGAACCTAAAAGCACTTAATTGCACAAACTGGCTCTCTTCACAAGCATAACATTGGTTTTGCAGCGTGAATCTTTCTGGATTCACTATGCTGTGCATATTCCGCAATCTGGTGGTTGAGTCCGGAATCGTAGTCTTTTTTTCTCTCTTTTTTTTTTTTTCCGTAGCCCAGGTGGGCGTCGACGTCCCACCATTTGGTGTACCTTCGGTGACGTCATGGTTTTAGGGATGACTAGGAGGATTTCTTTGACGGCAAATCTTGAATCTAGCCTTTCTATTAGCTCCCAACACAAATATTCCAAAAATAAAAACATCAAAATGTATGTAGCAAACTGAGTCCGTTTTTTGGGAGTCTAAAATGAATGGAGACGCCTCTGGTAAAGATCTCTAACAATACTTAAAACAAACAGTTTAGTAAAAGTTTAATGTTTCCTTTTCTAATTTTAACATGTCTCCTGTTGGCTGCAGAATTTCCCGTAATAACCAAGGCACAACACATTATGTGCAGTTCTGGATGTTTTGCATTGAAATCAGGGGTGTGACAAGCTTTTCCTCCAAGTTCTTCATCAAGCTTTTCTCTGCAACTTTGTATATTTTCAAAGTTTACATACGTTGGTAATTTATTTTTAAAAAATGCTGTTAGATCCCACAAGCTTAGAACATGAGTAGAAATCTCGGCAAAACTGATTTATATTGTTATAGTATTTTCATACCAACATTTGCTTCATGTGAGCAAATATTCTGCAAATATATTTGTGTGCGAATGTTGCTTGTTAGCAAAGTTTTTCAAACTTTTCAAAATCTCACAAGTTTGCAAAGTTTGTAAACCTCATTCTTACAAACCCTATAGTAATTCCCTAACGTTTAAGCAACAACACTTGAAACTTAGCTTTGTGAACTCTAAATGTAACATTAGATTACTTTTCAACATGTGTATTCGAAAACAAATTCAATGTCCGGCGTCTATGTTGATATAATAAATAAGAATGAAGTATCAAATGTTCCATTTAAATGGTGTCTTTCAGTGCTTCATGGACGCTTCACTCACAGATTTCCTCCCTTTGTTAGCAGGACAAGCCTGCTGTCATATCCCTGCAGAACTTGATTGTCCGTGACATTGCCAACCAGGAGAAGGGAATGTTCCTAATCAGTGCTGCTCCCCCGGAGATGTATGAGGTGCACGCAGCCTCCAAAGATGAGAGGAACACCTGGATGAAGATCATCCAGCAGTCCGTCCGCCTGTGAGTACCTGGGGTGAAGCCGTGGTTTATGTTGCATGCCCCAGCCCTACGATGGAAGACTTCATAAGCGGCCATGTTTATAGAAGTGATGTGAGGATTTTTGGTTATCCAGCAGAAGAGTGGATTGCCTGCTGAGACAAATTGTTCCTACTCTTTTCTGCAATTCTCGTTTTTCATTATGTATATTAAGATAAGTGGGAAGCCCCTGCAATAATACAAGATGGAGGAACTTGAGCTAAGAAAAATGAAAATAATTTGGCTAAGGCAGATGGGGTTCCTGTGCCAGGACCCGATGGTGGTATTTATTAGTCAGACAAAATGGAGTTACTTGTGCTAGGACAAGTTGGTGGTTAATATGCTAATACATAGCTGTCGTTCTTGTGCAAAGAGGCAATGGAACATCCTATGTTAAGCCAATATGGTATAATCTGTGTGACGATAACAAAGTACATAGTGCGTACGACAGAGACAAAGTAAATCTGTAATTCCACAGTGCATTATATATGTTAAGCAGGAGGGAGGCTCTTATATTACTATGAGATAGAGCTAAACAAAAATCGAAAAACAAGCCAATAATGGTATCAATATTCTGGAAAAGGAATAGGTGATGCTTATAGTAAGAAAACAATAGATTGTGTGGTACATATGCTAATCTGTGATTTATGAACTTCTGGAAAGATAAAATAGAATCTTCCTATGTGAAGCCAAGATGGAGGAACCTATACCAAGATAGAAGAGACACTTAGAGGTTAAGATGGAAATGAGTCCCTAGTTCCGAATAGAAAGAAGACAGTAGTCCTTGAAAGCAAGCATGAACCTTGGAGCACAGATGGACATCTCTGACACTGCAGAGTTCCAATATGTATAGGCCCTGATATAAAATATTTCCCTCACCCTTAATTCTAAGGCAGACTGTGCTTATTTATCAGAAAACCGTGTCATATCATAGTTTGTAAAAGTATGTATTTTGTTCTTGGGGAACAAAAAACACCAGCGAGATCGGAGGTTATTAAACGCAGGAATGGAATTCCACATCTTCAAGCTTAAATCCTTTTGTATAATGGCTTTCTGCACATTCTACAATATGAACGTTTGATCCCTTTGTGAGTTTTATGGGTTACAAGATTATTGCTTTTTTTCATTAGCCTTTTCTAATAGAATTTTTGGATTGTTACACAATTATGATTTTGTTCTGTGCTAGAGAAGAGGAATATTGGCTTTTTAATTTGGTTTCTCTTAGTAAAGATAATAAGATACATTAGGTTTTATCTGTGCCCAGTCAGTGACATTCACCATGAACTAGCACCATGTCTTTTCTAGCTATCACTTTCTTCCAGTGTATCAAATCACAGGCTAGAGTGGTCGACCTTGAAGTTGGGGAACCGGGTTAGAGTCTCGGCAGCGACACTCAACATCCTGTGATTCTGGGGAAATGCTTAATCTCCTCCTGCCTAACAAAAAATAATGTGTCCTTCTGTAACGAAACCGGTGCTCCTGTAAAGCGCTCTGAAACCCGATGTCTCGGGTCTAGTTTGCGCTATATAAAACAAAAACAAAAAAAATCCTAAATAAAAGATTACTCACATAATTGTATATTTTTACCGCACCTACTATGGAATGGAGAACTCCAAATGGCATCAAAGGGAATTCACACATTTTGGGTCAGCCCGCATAGATTAACAATATCAAATATTTTCATTAATTGATTTCCTTGCATGAAATATATATATTTAAATTTGCTCAACTATATGTTTAAGTTTCCACTTCAGGATTTCGAAGTTGCTGATTCGGAATTCTGATTTGTGAATCCGTTTTTTTGTCTGTGTTCAATATGTAAGCATTCAAAACAGTGACTATGGCTAAATGTAGTATGAATTATCTCAAATTTAGAATGTGCATCGTCAGCCTTTGGAAATAACCCACAGGTGATGCAACACTCCTCTATGACCATATGTTTACACTGTGCCACTGATGTCCATCTTGTCTTTTGAAGAGCTCTGTTGCCAACTTATTTGCCTGATTTACCTTTGATCGAACTGCTTTCTTTTTAGGTGCCCAAAAAGGGAGGAGTTCCCGCTGATTGAAACTGAGAATGAGGCGTACTTAAGGAAACTGAAAGGTAAAGAAATATATTTATAAATCTAAGTATGTGGTTTACATTCCTGCAACCACAAAAGCGTATCAACAGAGCTACTGGCAGAGAGGAAAATAATGTTCACTGTCTTGTTCGTCATGCATGGTACTTAAACAAAAACATTGGAAATGTCCTGGCAGGCATTATCTAGGAACCACATTTTCTTATTTGTGATTCCTTATCATTTGTCCCCGTAGTGAATGACACAACGGGATTACGGAATGTCTGCGTTCTTCCAGACACTTTACATCTTGTCATTTCCTTCTTTTATGGGGAGACCTAATTTACGCTTCATCAACACTTTTGACCTATAGCAGCTTCGCTCGAGGCAGGTTATTTTTAAAGCGAGACCAGGCAAAAACCTTTTTTACCAATGGACAGTTTGATGACCTGGTTGATCTAAATGATGGCTACCACTCTTTCTTTTCAGTGTTATAGTGTATATTATTTGTGTAGTGCTTATGCTGCTTTTGAGCCACTCAAAGCGCTGATACCCTTAATAATGATGATAAAGGAGTAAAGGAGCATATGCTGTCCTATTTGTAATGTGTCAGCATATCAGTGAGGTACCTCCAAAATATTTGGGAGCTGCAGTGGTAAGGAATTAGTTAATGGAACACTGGTACTAGTAGCAATAGAATGAACACTGCCAGGATCTCACACTATATGTACATCGCTGTGTTCTTCTTCCCGCAGACGAGATCCTGCAGAAGGACCGTGATATTATGGAGCTCCTGGAGGAGAAGGTGAACCTGTTTACACAGGTCATGAAGGTGCAGGCTGATGAAGACACGGCTCCCTGTGTGAACACTTGCAACCTCTTCCGGTCTGACTCCATGGAAGGGCCACGGGGTGAGAAACTGGTGAAGAAGGCCATCAAGGAAGGTGAGAATCAAAAATTGGATGGTTCCTGTCTCTACAAAGATCGAGTCAGTGGCATCAATTACACTAAACAATTATTATTAAGCCAGTACAAATAGTTCAGCCATTTTAAGTTTTCAGACTCAACTACCAATCGGGCTTACTTAATCTGTTATTCATGCGTGTTAATATATGTTTCTGGTTTTGAAACCATCCTTTTGTGCATTTGAAGCAGTAGCGGTTCCTCTACTAATGTAGAGGAGCGTCGCATGCTGCTCTGCAGCAGCGAAATAAAGGAAAAGTAAAAAGATAATAACTCGAGGTTATAATCATTTTATTTTTTCCTGCTGCTGCAGCTTTGCAGGCGGGGTGGATCTTCTCTGATGACAGAGGGGGAGGAGTGGTGGCACACTGTAAGTGCGTATGACTGTTTGGCCGGCCGTCTGGGGCTGGCTAGACATTCATGCCCACTTTGCATGTTCTCCACCCAGGCTGTATCACAGCTTGGGTGGAGAACATGCGCAGGCTCCCACTGCCTGTCAGAGCAACGAACTACGGCGCTCAGACCAATCACAATGCTGCATTGCAGTATTGGGATTGGGTTAGGGGAGCCTGGGTGCTTCCTGTTTCGTTTCAACTGGGAGAGACGTCGGAGTGACGACGACAGAGAAATGCAGCGAGGAGGTACGTTTTTGTTCTATTTTTATACCCTCTTACCCACCCCACTCCCCGATTCATGCCGAATTTTGAGAAGGGCATGCAAATCTCTTTATGAAGGCCCTCTGTTATATGGCAGTCTGCTTGGGTCTTCACAAGGAGAGCAGGTAGAGGGTATGTCCACTTCAAGTCCATCATGGTGCTTGAGAGTACTTACCACATCCTGTTGCTGTGATCTGACATGCTACTCCTCAGAAACCCACCCTTCCGGTGCCCACGTGTGAGGAAGAGCAGCTTACCAAAATCGCCATTTCCCCTGACCCTTTTGGATCTAACAATACAGGCATAAAGGGCACAGCAAATAGAAACCTATCCTAATATGAAGGCATAACAAAGTCTATTTTGGAGACCAGTTTATTGTTCACAAGTCACAAGAGATTCCATCCCCCAATGCCATTTTGCTGTACTGTTTACTATTTTGCGGGTATGATTATGCAGTGAGGTAGGTGCTAGATGCTTGGATGAATGTCCTCCCCATTTTCCAAGTTGGCCTCTGGCAGGGTCAATGCTGCCTTGTATTCTTCTACAGTGGATACAATTTACACCCATTTGGAGTTGATAGAAATTGTACATGCAGATGTTCCTTATAAATGTTTTGATAAAAGATCATGGATTACCGCAAATTATTCAAATTAATTAATGGTATTATGTTTCATTTTTTCTTATGTTTTGTGCCTATTTTATCCCAGTGGAGAACTTGAAGGATATCTTGGTGGCCTCTGGGATTGAGCTGCGTCTTCCTACAGAAGATCAAAACCACGACCTCGAGAGCAACTCCGACACCCACTCAGTCAATTCTACAAGTGCGTGCACATCCTTGTCATCAGATTCACCCTGCTAATTTTTTTAAGTTAACATTCCGAACCAGAGTTGTAGGCCATCCATAAACGTATAAGCATTCCACCCTGCAGGCGGTCTGCTTGCTAATTCTAGAGAATGTCATGTCAGCGGGACACACTGTGTTGGAATTGTCTAGTTGGTCCCATCAGCATCCAGAAAATACTAATTAACAAGACTACAAATCCATCAAAACATTACGGCTAGTGCAGTAATACGATCACTGTTCTCTAATCCTATTCAAAATTAAATGGCTGAAGGTAGAGTCCAGAATGCAATTCAGAATCCCTACAGTCACCAACAAAGGCCTTAGACCCTTTCACCAAATTGTTAAAATCACTCACCACCTCTTTCCCACCTGCACCAAGGGACGGAAGACATTTTTCTGTAGAAGGCCCATGAATCTGGATACTCAGAGTACGATGGAAAGAAACCCTTCCTCCTCTTCTGCTTTCAACTCACAATGATTCTCCTCTTTCCTGAAAAGTAGCTCAACACCTGAACACACCACAACATTCGCAGATCAAGTTCTAACAGAACTAACTCATGCAAGCACATTCACACGGATGTGCGCACAATGGTGCATACATGATCAGAATAAAAAACACACACTATAACGTAAGTGAAATCTTTCATGAACACATACACATGCCAGCAACAAACATATAATGAACATATACACAGTGATGTATTCTTTCACAAGTGTTTCCTAAGTACACTGTAAAAGTAACCGGCATTCTGTGCATTACAATTAGGGCTCCCGGTTTTAGGATATATATTTTTTAGACATTTCCGTCTGTATTTATCCAAAGTTATTTTTTGTCAACTTTACGTGTATTTATCCATATTTATTATGGGTTTTGTGAAAAAAAGAAATCTGCAACTGGTATATTTCCATGTTTATTTAACCAATAAATATGCACCCATGCTTGAATGCCTGCCAGGTGTCAGTGATATGAACATTTGCAGAGATAAATCAATGCACTATTATGAACATATGCATGTTTCAGTGTCAGCCTTGTGCATATATACTGCTGTTTAAGCCTCTTTACTAAAACTTTCTTTTTTAACCCCCTTACCTATCAATCCACACAGTTATTAGCCTGGCAGTCATGACAAAGTGTATTCCGAATTACTCAAAAAGCAGCCCATTTCCGTTTTTATCCACATTTAAAAATAAATACAGGCAATAAAATAAATGGGTTTCTGTCTGTATTTATCTATAAAAATCAGTAAAAACGTAAAACAGGGGGCCTTAATTACAATCAAAGCGCTCCCTTGGGATCTCATACGGTAACAAGACTACATCATTCAGAATTAAAGGAATGAGTTTTCCTTGTGTGTTCCCTGAACTCTGATAGTTGGTGAAGCTCCTTCAACGTATGACTAATACACTTTGAAAATTACAGATCCCACATTGGGATGTGGCCAGCTAGATGCACAAGCCTGCAATCCAAGGAGGAGTCCAGATATATTGGTCAACCTCTGAAAGACTGCCTGGGAAGAGAATCGAGAAATCCCAGTTACACATAAGAGAACAGACACAAGCTTGTTTGGTCACATGACCATCGACATGGGCACCTCACTGTGGCCTCAGATCTACCACCCACTGCATCAGGTCACTACTGTTCCAAACCCAGCCGTTAGGAAATATGAAACAAGAGGCACCCCTTTGCATCAGTAGATACTTTGCGGTTGGCACGTGCCTCCCTCCCAAGCTGAAAGGACACGTGCTATTCAAAGAGACTGGTCCCAAAGGCATTATGGAGTGCATAAGGTATTACCGCTGTAGTACTCTTTTATCTAGAATGGGACTATTCAAGAAATATTGTGCTATAATCAGTAATAACAGAAAGGTCTGTGCCCTCCTTATACTTCTCCTAATAGGGAGTTTGATGCTTCGGACTGATTTAGAAGTGTACGTAAAAGCGTCCTTCGATAGTACTACTTCTCATAACTGATAAATGCCTTTGTGTATCGGTGCCTGGGTGTTCACTAATCACCAAGAGTGGGGAAAAGTATTCAATTTCTTTTCTCCCTCATGCAGATGCAGAGTCTGTAAGCATGAACGGGTCCATCGAGTTCTGCAGGACGGACTCGGACTTGAGCCAGAAGGTAAAATAATGCCCTAAATATTTTCCTGCTATCATAACTGTAGTCCCAACAGTCCTGATATTTACCCTTGTACTTGCCTTATTTGCTGTAGTGGTATTTCCAGTACTGGTATATATCGATGTGGTGTTTCAATGTAATTGTGGAGGGTGTTATTACTTGTAAAGATGTGCCCAAAATACATCGGGTTCAAGGTGCTAGATTTTCTATTGTTATGGAACAATTTAATACTCACAACTTTTGTGCCTTATCTCCACCCTTAACTTTCTTTTACTTTTACGACTGGCACATAAGATGTTTGGCTGGTTACGTCTATTATGTGCTCTGATCGGATGTATGACATTACAACGCATGCTTTTACCACGCATGCTTTTACATCACAGTTTTTACAACGCATACCATTACAACGCATAGCGCTTTGGGGTGCTGTATAGTGAATAGTTTAATTTACTATTCCAACTCCAGTCCCCGTGGATAGTAGGGAAGGTGTTGGATAGTAAATTAAATCTATTCCCTATCCTAGAGTGCCACCCAGCACAATGCGTTGTAATGGTTTGCGTTGTAAAAGTTGCGATGTAAAAGCACTGCGTGGTAAAAGTTGCGTTGTAAAGGATGTTTCCCGCTCTGATCATGTGAGATTATTTACGGCCCGATGGAGTGATTACAGTCAGAGTACATGCGCTGATTGGAAAGTGAGCAGTGTTATTCAAATGTTCAAACTTTTCAATTGTTGTATTTAATTGAACCAAGTAAAATGGGGAGAGTCTTTGTAAAATGATGGTGAATGGCTGCAGTCCTACTACATCTTCCTACAGTATACAGAAATGATTGGCCAAGGTTAAGAATAAGTTGCATTTGTACCAGCACTGGTGTTTAAATATAGTAACTTCCAAGAGAGGGACATTCAGTTAAATAAAATCACAAGAGTGTGGCACAGCTTCGCCCTCTAATGTTAATTTCTTGTTCTCTGTGTGCAGGATCGGAATGGGAACCAAGTGCAACACAAAACTCCACAAGAGGTATGGTGGGAGGCCAGAAACATGAGATCCCCAACTCTTTTGGATGTGGGAAGAAATATTAAAATATTTATGCCATGGTCATCCTTTTCTGTAGTGGTTTTTGCTGATCCTGTTCTGATTCATATGTTCTTGCCAATCTTCCAGCTCCCCATTGAACCCCCCTTCCAACCACTGTAGTCCTTTCATATGTACCTTTTTACTCATGCAGTGCCACCCTAACCCTATTCTCTTCTCAATTTCCACCCATAACCTGTGTTTCTTTGAATGATAACACTCCATCCCTACCCCTCCAATTTGGAGGTAAATTTCCAACATTTCTGCTTTGCCTTAGTCAATATTGTGCATTTTGTGCACATTCCCCTGCACGACAAAGGTGCATTGTCACCTGCTGGAGAAATCTGGCTATCACACAATTCTAAGTAAAAATAACCATTCTCAGGTACTAAGCCAGTCTCCATCTTTCTGGAGTGGAACATCCTATCTCCCCTCCCTCCTAGAGCGGGCAGCACCGTGCTGCTCTGTCTTGCTTGTACTGAAGCAAGGGCCTTTGGAGTATACTCATCTGCGTACTTGCTAGTTTGTTCTGTAGTGTAGAGCTACACTGTGGGTAACCAAGAAAGCTGGGCCGGGTGGGCTCTTTGGCTAGCTCGAAAGCCCTTCAAAGGCTGGAGAATGGCCAGATGTGCTGCAAGGTACTCTTTCATCGCTTGCTGGATGCCGCTGTGATGGTGCGTGTCACAGTGTTTTTTAAAGGCACATGCTTAATTTGCTGCTGCAGAGAAATACTACGGTTCAGTATTGTGCTTGCCTTGACCCTGAAGTATTGAAATACTCTACAAATGCCTGTTTGTAACTAACAGTTTAAATATTTGACTTACATCCAATGTATTCTTAAAATGAGGCAGTAATATGAATTCTTTAGCACTATTTATAAGAAAAACTAGACAAAATCATCCACTGTGGCCCCAAAACTTCCATGAAAGGGTGTGGTTTGCTCTGTCTGCATGATATGGAGTCTGGTATTAACATGTTTTCCAGAGGCAGCTGTTAGCTTCCAGTAAAGCTCAGGTATCCAACCACTGGAATGATAGGAGTTTTGACTAGATCATAGTGTTAGGCGCTAATTGAAACAGAGGTGTCTTTAGCTCTAGGGTTGCCTCTATGCGATTGCAGACATTTTTCACACAATCTTGATCCCAGATTTGAGAATCCACAGTCTCATGTGTTGATTCTATGATGTGAGGAACTAAAGACTTGATTGCAGGGACGCTATTTGACCCCAATTCTTTAGCTCCCTTTACTAAAGCCGGAGAGTCACCCCAACCAGTCCACATACTTCAGTCATGAAGCAAGCAAACATTTGTTGCAGAAACTTAATTGAGACTGAAATCATTTTATTTTCACTAAAACACATCACCTGAAGCATTCTTAGCTTGTAAATTTCTCTCAAAGCACAATGCTCGATTGCTTTTTAGTTCTGTGCTTAGGGACAGCTTTACCGGTCACATGTATTAAAAATAAATATACATTTATGTATACAGGGGAGCTTTGTCTTATCCCTTTTTATCCATTGATCTGCACAAGTGTCGTTATTGTTTTGATTCCTCCCTCCAACATGGGGAAATGGGTTAGCCCACTTTAGCCATTGGCTGTTTTGCTCTGAGTGAGTGCCATTTTTTCCTGATCGGATGTGCACATCCGCCTACAAAGAAGTGCACTTCACTCACAGGGCTGGATGAGCCAATACTTTTCTTTGCCAATGCTTTTATTTGCTTGATATTCTTAAACCCTTTTTTATTCTTTTTAATTTAACTTTTTGTGTTCAAGCGATGTCTTCGCTGTATAATAATTTAATGCCAATATAACGTTTTATTTGTGCCAGTAAGAATCAAATTTTCCCACGATATGACTTAAAAACGAAAGGGATTCTCTGCCTGTTCCCCGTGTGCCTTTCTAGAAGACACCCGTGCTGTTCAATTAAATTTATATGCAATGGTTATTTAATTTGCTTTTGATTTAAAATTGTATTGCAAGCATATCTGCCATGTTTAGGAGCTAGCAGGCTTTCTTATTTATGTCATCCTTTTATTTATGTGGCATGTTATTGCAATTACTGTTTATTTTGTTTTTTATATGTTAACCATAGCAACATTTTCTTAAGGCCAGACCTATTTTTTATTGGCTTACTTGGATCAGGGTCCTATATTCAGTTCCCGACCAATAGCAGCTCTGTGTGATTTCCGCAGCAGATAAAACATAGGTTCCTTTGTGCAATGAAACATGGGAATTGCCCAACACTGGTTAATATCTGCCCCAGCAAATCTTCCCAGGTTCTTTTAAATTCTTCTATATCATTTGGTTTCTGGAGTGACTCCTATGTCTTCTAACCTGTCATCATTAAACTCCAATACCAAGTTGGATGGGCCCACATTTCCCCCTACCTGCCTGGCGGTCCTCCATTGAATTGTAGTCCCCTTGTCATGCCAGAGTATTTCTGGTGCTGTCCCAGGTCATGTGCAGTTTTCTTGTGCGCTTGTGTCTGTTCTCTTAAGTGTAACTGGGATTTCTTGATTCTCTTGACAGGCAGTCGTTCAGAGGTTGACCAATGTCTATGGACTGCTTCTTGGATTGCAGGTTTGTGCACCGAGCTGTCCGCATCCTAATTTGGGATCTGTAATTTTCAAAGTGTTTTTTGTCATACATTTAAGGTGCTTCTCCATCAATCAGGGTTGTGGGAACACACAAGGAACACTCATGCCCTTAAGATGTGACTAACCATACCAGCAAATTTTGATATAGATATGTTTTACATGCTAATCTCTGTAAAAAAAAAAAGCTTGCATGAGTGAAATTAAGGCATGTAGTTGAGTGGTACTCTCAGCTGGTGTCGCTACATTGATGCCGCTAAAGCTATCAAGTAATTGCTCCATTTATATTGTCTCCAAGTTTAATATGATTGAGGTGTTTTTGGCAAAGTTGTATGGATGATGTCATGTATGATATCCAAAACAATGCAATTTGTGGAATATTGTTCAGGAATGCACAGTTATGGCTCCTTGCTTCCGTAGTATTTGCATCATCTCTGTTTTATTTTCATCTAAGCATTAGTTCAAACAGGATTTGTCTAGTGATATTCCATAGGTCCCTTTTCTAAGGGAAATCACAATTGGGAACCCAAATGAAAAATTAAAACTCCTCAACTTTAACTGCAAGTTCATTTTGAAATTAAGTTTTACTTTGTACATTTCTGAAATCAGTAGTTGTTTAAAGAAAGTGAACATGTATAGCATGTTTCATAAGTAGTTTTCCGTTTTTTTCTCATAATTTTAAGATTTGGATCCTAAACCACATGATACTTAAGAAAAGAAACCAAAATCCACTAAATCCATATCAGCCATAAAAAAATGATAGTACCGTAACCTTCTATATTGGGTCCTTATTTAACACTTTTATTACTATTTTTCAAGTGATGCATCCACTCTTGAGACATGCTTGTTAATGCATTGAAAACGTCCTGAAGATTCCACACAAATGGGGAATAGATGTACATTTTCTGCAATCTTTTTCAGCTACAATGTAACCAATGTGTGTCAGTTATTTAAAAAAGCAGTAAGGGATGTGTCTGGAACAACTTTTATCCTTATATAAATATTTCTTGATGAACTTATTTTATTTTTGAAATTATTGAATAGCAGTAGTGGGCACTTTTTTTCTTGCTGATTCCTCGAAAGCAGCTGAATACATTTTCGCCATTCCTTTTGCACCATTTTAGTTTAATCAAAGAGCCTCCTGTGTTTTGTGTAAACGAACTATCCCAGTTTTAATAAGTATCTTATAAACAATGTTCTATTGTGTTAAACTGAAAAAGAGATATAGTCAACCCCGTCGGTAATCACAGATATCCTTTCCCTCTGTTTATATAAGTGAGGCCTTGTTTACAGTTGCCCATGATTTCCATTTTTCTTCTTTATTTTTATTATAAAAGGCACATAAAGAAATCTATGCAGATGTGAGCTGGTAGATACTCAGCTGGTTCAATAAAACCATAACTATATAATTGTTAGAAGGCAAGGTTGTGATCTTTTCTGCTATATCATGCAGAATTTTGTATATTGCTATATAGCCATCTATTTGTACACCCAACAGTCAACATTCAGTCTTGTAAGATCGACTACTGCAGAAATGCTTCTTATTCTTTCGAGTCAACAATACCATCAGGTCTCTTAGAAGTAGATTTCAACCAAAACATAGAGGGTAAAACGAGCTGTACGGGGCACTGTCGGAAAGAGATGAATTGAAAAAATGCCTGCTGCAAGGAATGGGGCAACCGCTGCCCTTACTTAGCAAAAACAGTTAAGTGTGTTAACGTTCACATGTACCCATATGAAATCGTTAAGTGAACAATGCTGCTTAACTGAATGAACTGAATGAAAACATGGTAATCTGATCTAGAATATCTGTTTTGTATTGTTGACTGTGTCTTCATGGCCTTATACCAGTCTAATTTTATGTGTGATTAAGCTGCCCCACAATATTGCAAAACAGGTGTGTGTGTATATATGTCTCTCTCTCTCTCTCTCTCTCTATATATATATATATATATATATATATATATATATATATATATATATATATATATATATATATAATCTGATTAACACATGTGGAGGTGGTAGTAGCCACTTGCCATAGTGTTATTCTCATACAAATCAAACAGTAAGGTGTTGCTAACTTGATGTAGGAATAATGCTCTCATATTATCTTTGTCTCTGCAGGCTGTGGCGGCCCAGCAAGACACCATGATCGAGCTACATCTACAAGATGCCAGTGAAAAAAAGGAGAAAGAGAAGTTGGCCCGGACCAATTCCAGGGACCTGACTTTGGGAGATGTGCTCTGCAAGACTGCCGACAAGCAAGCCACCGAGCTGACTCTCCTGCAGCGTCAACACACGTTCTTGCAAGAGGAGCTTCAGCGGTGTCGTAAGCAGTGTGAGGATAAGACGATGGAAGTGGGACTGCTGGAGGCACGCCTCCGGGAAAGCGAGCAGGCAAGGACACGGTTGGAAAGAGAATCAGAGGAGCTGAAGAGGCAGGTGGCCTGCCGGCAGCAGGAGGCTGCCATGGACCACTTGAGATGTAACAAGACCTTTGACCCACGAAGACGTAGCCTTCCAGCGGGAGATGCACTATATCTAAGCTTCACACCCCCACAGGTATGACTATCTGAGAGAGCTAAGTCTTACTGGCAGATTTACAAAATGGTCAACACTGTGACAGAAGCAATCTCTGCTATGGGAATGACCTGTACATCTCAAAGCAGTTTTGTTCAGTTAGAAAGACCACTTAGCGTCCTGTACTCAGACGTGTGAGCCAGTCCAGATTAGTAGCAGTGTAATTTATAAGCTGGTTTGGGATCAAGTAGGGGAAGCAGTGGTGATTAATGATTTGTTTGGCAGTTGGCATCCTATGTAAATGCATTGACAACACCAGTGGCTTTCCTTGATCCATTTGTATGTGAATGGGTGTATTTTATTTGTTTGAATACAAAACTTCAGACACAGACCACACCCCTATACAAATATACAGAAATAGACACCACACAAAGACAAATATATTTAGACTACACGTAGATGCGCACATGCATGCGAAGGGGGAAGTTGATTAGAGGCATGCATGGCTGGATCCATTGATGGTTTTGTAGTTGTAGATAAGTATAAACAGATGGTTGGGTGGCTATAGGTGCCTACAATGGTCCTTGTGCTGAATTGGGTGCAGATACACAGCTGGCCAGATTCAAGGGTGGATCAATGGATGAATGTGGGTTGATAAATTAATATATGGTTGTGAGTGGGTAGGTTGATGAATGCATAGTTGTAGGGTTTCTGAATGTCTTTGGAGGGAAAGATACATTTAGGTGCAAAATCACCATTGGTGTAACATCATCAACAGTGTGAAATTTGTGTTGTGTTACATGAGATTTAATTTATCTAAGGTTAGGACTTGCTGAGGGCTAGATGAACATCAAATATATATTAATGGGTAAAGCCTCATACATTCTCAAGAAGGGGTGTGTTTTTTTATGCATCACAGTAGTTGCAAAAACAGATTTAAGTCCAAAATCCCTCTTGGGGAATTTCAGCCAGTATGTGGTACTACATTTCGGTAGATGTAAAATCATTCCATACAGAGAGAGTATGCTTTAGTAAGATATTGAATCAGATGAAAAAGATGTGCAGCAATATGGAATCACATTTGGCTGGCCATACATTAAGGTGCAAATTATCCTTGGTGCAACATATGCATGAGTGTGGAAAATGTTTTGGAATATAAATTACTTTACATACAAAATGGCATGTAGGTGCAAAATCATCCTTGGTGCAACATTAGTTCAGTGTGGAAATTCTTTTAGGAGCGCAAATCACAGTCAGGACAAAAAACTAATTTTGGTCCAAGATCACTCTTGGAGCAGCACCAACAGACACGTGGACCCACTTGTAGAAGCTTAATTCATTTTAGGAGCAAAACGCCTTTAGTGTCAACTAACCATTGGTGTAATATTAGCAGCAGTGTGGAAAAACCTTCTGGAGGAAAAATCTAATTTAGAACTTAAAACATAGTTAAGTGACAAGTCATTTTTAGGACCAACATTACCCATGGACAGAATCAATGCCAGTGTTGAAGAACTCATAGGCATCATAGATGCAAAAAAGCACGTTTAGGGGCAAAATTACCTTTGGTGTAACATCTACAAAGGCTTGAAGTCTCTTTTGAGTGACTAATGCATTTAAGTGCGAAAACACATTTGTTGCCCAGCTAGCAGGAGAGTGGTATGATAATTTGATGCAAATTCACTCAGTACAGAGAGGAATATAGTAAGATGTTACATTTCTTTGCAAAGGTAAGAGTGAATTTGTAATTGGTCCGCTATGACTATGTAAAATGCATGGAGGAAATGTTTGCTCATCGTATACACGTAGAGCAGTTTTACTTGGTCTTGCAAGTTTGAGGAATGTCCCATTACAAAACGGACACATTTGTGGTCGTTCCTAAAACGCAGAATTTAGGAGAAGCATAGAGACCATGCGCTTTCTCTTCCTTTACAGCTAGAGCGACCGCAAATGTGCTGTGGCATGTAAGACTATTAGAATAATTAAAGCAATTATATCTCAGTATTATTGCTCACAAATTGAAAATGTGTTTACCTTTTTCTTAATTTTCCCTAATAGTGAGAAGTAAGTTTTAAATTCCAAAACAAAATTAAGAGTTATAAAACCACGATTAGTGGAATTTTAGATTTGACGAGTGCATTTCTGAATTTGGATAATCTGTCAATATTATTGATGCATTTGTAATGAAGGGAAGGGGACTGGGATTTCAGCGTTACAGGATGTGACGGGCCTTCAGGTATCAGTGAACACAAACATACTATTAGGTTTGTGGATATTCCCACTGCATGTTATTTCTCATACTAGAAGTAAAAGCCAATCGTTTTGTCAAAGGCAAAAGTAGATTTCAGGGTAGAAATTGGGAGGGCACTCTGACGCACACCCGAAAAAACATGAATGCTCAAATTTACATTTACAACAAAATATATGCCTTTGGAATCTTCACCAGCTGGACATTCTATTTGTGTAGGTCTAACACATGTGATTGCTCATGAAAATCTGTGCTTGCCATAGATTTCCAGGAAGGCTCAATGGATCCTTTATTAATATCATTTAAATCAATTGTGTTCCAAACATTGGACTTATCCTAGAGGAGATATTGTCTTACTTAGGTCAGATGCCCCTTGTGAACTGGGTCCTGCATATTGTTTCCAATAACAGATTTTCACATTCTTCCTAATTCCCTGTATCAGGAGAGAAAGGGGATGCAATTGTTAACTTCTAAGCAATTATCTGCAGCAATGGTACAGATGGGCAGATTTCTTTTCTATTGGTAAATTTATGCCTAATTTAAAAACGTTGTAATTCTGTGGAGTGGCAGAATTTTTGAAGGTTTCTTCCTTACTAATGTGGTAAACTCTGTCCAATTCTACCAACATGTTCCAGAAATCTCCACAAAGCATGGAATTGTCATCCTGCATTCTAATTTAAAAAACCTTCGGGAAAAAACATGGTATTTTTCGTTAATTTGTATAGCATATTTATGCCACTTGTATGTGCTTTCGGAATATGGATAAACAATTCCAACATTTTTAAGCTGTTTAAAAGTTATTTTTCTGAGATTTTAATATAAGAACCACTACTTTTTATAATGTAGGAAATATATATTAGTTAATAACTTAAGCATGTCTAGAGGTTATTTAGACTTCAATGTCACTTTCTAGTCCAGAAATTCATATTTAGTTGAAAACATTTGTAATTTTTGATCTTTGCCTGGTTTGTTTTTTTATGCAAATTTGCACCAGTAAAAAATCACTACTTTATGCCATTTTCTTGTCAATTTCAAGAAGGCGTAGGATGCAAGTTTTGATCATTTCACACATCTGTAAAGAGTGCCGCATTCAGGAAATTCAGTATTGGTAACATACGTAACTATCTTTATCTTTTCATACACTAACGTCCTTTTCTTATGCCATTAGGTCACCCATGACAGGAGAATGAATAATGGCCAGGATATCACAAATATTGCCTTCAACTTTCAAGAGGATCACGACTGTTCGGCAGATGAACTCAGTGACCTTTCTGCACTAGACAGGCTACAAGAAGTGGCCGAGACAGATGTGCCTTCTGAAGATGAAAACGGAGGCCCACAGCCATCTCCCACTAGTCCAAGAGGTGAGTCCACCGAACAAGGGAAAATGTAAAAGTATGAATTCAAAATTCTCTCTAAACTTCCACTAGAATCTATCTAGTAACTTGTCTCCACAGACCACAAATGAATCCTATTGGGTTGTTGAACACTCGCAAGTTGTTTAAACATAGGAGGCCAGGGGCCAGCGTTATCATTTTTCTGCTCTGCAAGGCTGGAATCATAGTTGAATGTTTAAAGCCATGAATTTAGGTCATCGTGATTGAGGAGCAGCGGAAGTTGTAAGATGCAGGTAACCAGACCAGTAAGCAGCCTTTTCAGGCACTCAAAGAAAGAATGGTAGTGAAGGCTGTGTGTAAAGGGATTGAGGGATTGGGAAGAGTACACTGCACTGTGTGTGTAAAGATTTGTAGGATCTACACAAAGACTTATTTCTCTCATTACTGCACCATTGTATAGTTCTGCATCCATGGTCAGAAATGAACTGTATGGCTTAGTTTGTGGGCCTCTTACTAACTCACTTTCTGTTGTGCTGTTGTCTGCATTTTGGTTCTGCGGATTATTACCCAGAAGTTATATCGTAGATATATCATGCAATATTTTTTTAATAGTGCCCTTACTTGTAATCATTCGAGCAATTATGCAGGAACTCGCAAGGATGTTTGGCCATTTTGCCCCTGAACTCTCCACTTGCGGTAAGGAAATGGCAGAATTGTGGGCTTCCCCCCTCCCTCTGTTTTTTGGCACTCCCTATTGGTAGCGCTGTAAGGGTGTGCTTTCCCACGCCTTACTGAAGGGCCATCCCTTCTATTATTTGTTCTACAATCTCTTCTAGTGCTTTTCTCCCTTTGTAAGTGGAGCTCAGCCTCCATGGAAGAGAGACCAGTGGTCCTGGATGTAAGCGGTCATAGACTAGAGCCTAATTCTAAAGCAGACAGGGTGTCTGGGATCAAAAGAATGGCAGTTGCCAGATTTGGCCTATAACAAGAAACTAAAAGGAAAAATCCATAGTAATTTATGCAAGTTAAAAAAAAAAATTGCGTTGATGTTTAAAATGCAATGCCCATCATGAAAAATGACTGTGTTGGCTGCCCTGTCAGTATTTATTTATGCGTATGCACACTGAAGCCAGAAGCTTTTTTGTAATCTCACAAAAAAAGGCCCGAGAGTCAATTTGCACAATCCATATACAGTGGTTCTGTTTAGAACATATGCACACATTTTTTCTCATTGTTACCTCTGTTCTCTCCTTCAGATTTTCCGAGAATGCAGGACATTCCAGAAGAGGGCGAAAATAACCAAGAAGCGAAGGACGGGGGCCCGGAGTCCTCGGTGTGCTGAAAATAAGCTGACTGATAAGATGAGAGACTTCTTTTAAAACTAGAAAATAATTTATCAAACTGCTGCTCCTTTAAAAGAAAACCTTGAAAAATGCACCAAAAAAAAGATGCTACAGCTGGAATGGGGGACGAACTGGGACGAGAGATTCCCACGAGCTGGCGGTGGACTTCAACAAATGAACAAGCTCTTTATTTTAATCGTCTGCTGTGTCTTCTGCTGTCCTGCTCATCTTTGCATTTATGTTATCGAACATAAACTTTCAGGAGAGGGAGGGTGTTTACCAATTCCTCTGTTCTACAAGCTGATTTTTAATTTATTTATTGTTTTTTGGTTGTTTTGGGGGGTGGGAGGGAGACTTAAATTATTGTTTTTCCAGGATAAGAGGAAATCCGAACTGGATAGGGGAGGGAAGCCTAGCCTCTATACGTCTTGTTGCTGGTTGAGTTCCTTGACGTTGCATGGTCCATACAGTTTCAAACCTTGGTGGCTGTTGGAGGCCTCCCCTGCCGAACCCTTGCTTTGTGGCTCACGTACTGTAACAATGCCGGGTGGTTGCTGCAAGGTTGGTGTTCGGCTTGCATGCTGCAAAAGAAAATCGCTGAACACTATTAAGGGTTCTACTTGCCATATTTTTAAAGCAAAATAAGATCATCTTCATCATTTACACCAGAGGGGCACCCTTCTAACTATTGCTAAAAGGGCTATGTTATTTTTTATTTTTTTACTTGGTAGGTGCAAGTACCCAAAATGAAGACTGTTGAGCTCAGGTTCATGTTCTAGAAGACAATGCTTACTTTGCAACCTTCAATGTCAAAAGTCCTAACAAGATCAAGATCCTTATTTGTAATTGCAAAATTATCATTTAAAAAGGATGAACTTTCTGAGGACACTGCAATACAAAAAACTGGAATGCTACTGGGGGCTGTGGTGATAAGTGAAGTGGTGCTTGAGTGGCTACGTAAAGCGATGGTCGTAGGGTTGGAAGGGCACCCGCAGTAATGAAAAATCCCTCACGCACATACACCGTGATCTGGGCTGTGCCTTAAAACGATGTCCTTTTCAGCAATGTTTGTACATTTCATATCCGGAGGAGGGACCTTTTATTTGAAATTTATTGAACAATATGCAGCCTCGTTAATCATCTTGAAAACCTCTTGTATACAGCTGCGTAACTGAATACACACTTTGAATGTTTGCAAATAGGAGCTTACGGTTCTAATATATTTCAGGTATTGAAGTATGTTTTCTGTAACAAGATAGCACATATGAACATGGAAGGGCTCCTCATTCTTCCCAACATTCCCTTCAATAAACAGTCTATGGCCCCTCCCCGGTGTGCAGTCTGTTTATGTGGAGCTTCGGAACCTTGTTTGGACGATTGCCCATGGATCCAAGTGCACCGATACTGATATTTTTGGTGGGCACAGCTTTTTCAGTCCAAAATTATGAGAGCGCCAAATTAAAAATGATTATTTTTCAGTCACCATTACAAGTAGGTGAATGTTCTGTTCCTTCTTTGCAAGCTTTGCTCCTCCTATGGTTCCACCATTGTTAGGTGAATCTGCCACCAAGCATGTTGAACTCCCAATATTTGCAATTAAGTGTATGCAAATTATTTTGTTCCAAAAAGCTGTTCTGCTCAGTGAGCACAAACCAGAAAAGGCTACATGGCTTTCAAAAAAGTTATACTTACTTTGCCTGCTGATATGTAGTATGTTTACTATGTCCATGGTGAATGTAGTACTGTCTACAGCAATATGGATAAAGTATGAAATTACATTCTGTTCACTATGCCTTTAGTACTGTGTACTTGATAAATAGATGTTCAAGGCATATGAGCTGTAGATCATATACGTTAGCATAGATCGCCATCTGGTGTTGGGCTCAGATGTTTGCACGTTGTTTTTCTTCGAAGAAGTGCTTGTAGTCATGAGGTAGGTGACTCCTCCTTACGGTGATAGTGCGCATGGGCATCGACTCCATCCCCAGATTGTTTTTTTCCGCCATCTGGTTCAGTTCGGATGTGTATTGCTGTGCTCTGGTTCAGTATCTTCGAACCCTTTCGACGTGCAATCCTTACCACTCGACAGTATTGTTTTCGATCGCGGTTTCCCTTTCGACGCACATCGTAAAATCCAACAACTTCGATCGGTAGCTTCGACGCGGGCCATGAGGCCTACCCGCACCGACCACGCCAGCAATTCATGGAACGGACTCCATTTAAGAAATGGTGTGGTGCTAAGTTCCCACACACTGGCCTGCACGAGGTCTGTATCCTCTGCCTATTCCCGGAGCATGAAGAAATAAACTGCGGGGTCTGTTGATCATTCCGATCGAAGAAGACCATTCCTGATTGTGGGGCTTGACATCACGAGATGCTACGCAGGAGTAGCCCGGTGCCAGACATCTTCGGAGAAGAGTCTTAATCTCAAAAGCCTGGCGCTGAAGAAGAAGAGCAAATCTCTGTGTCTGAAGCCAACGATTCTGACATGGAAGACGACTTGAATGTCTCCCCGGCTCAACAAACAGTGAGTAATGAGCCCCAAGTGCCCACAAAAAACAACATCACCTTCGCCCTCCAGTCCAGGTCGACACCGTGAAAATGTTTCAGATGCCCCACCCTCGCGCCCGGCTCTGAAACATAAGGATAAGTCTTCCGGCTCGAGATCTAGTCTGGCTCGGGATCTCACCGGCCCCATTTGGGTGCTGAACCCACATCTTCGGCACCGAAACCCAAGTCCAAGCACGTGCCGGCTGATTCGCTGTTGGCACCGAAGACATCTTCTGCACCGAAAGACTCGGATCCGAAACCACATAAAGCTAAAGCTTCAGAGCCGAACCAGCTAAACCTAAAGCTTTGGAGCCAAAACCAGCCAAAGACAACCTTCATAACCAAAAACCAGTAAAGATAAACCTTCGGAGCCGAAACCGGTAAAACTTAAACCTTTGGAGCCGAAACATTCCGCACCGAAGGGTATGGAGTCCAAAAAGCACAAAGCTCCTCTTAAAGATTCAGAGACTAACCCTGTTAAAAATCCCTCTGAATCAAAACAAAAGGACAAAGACCCCCATCCAAAGAACTTCCTCCACAAGACCCTTTGGATCCAAAACAAAAACAATTACATATTGACCCTGAAACTGGAAACCTTCTAGCAACACTTCCTAAAAAACAGATGCTGGATCTTCCAGAGGACTACCATATACCTAAGAAGAAAAAAGACATGGATACTAACCCCTCTCCCCCTTATATACCTCCCTCTCCTCCACCTTTTAATCCAAACTTATTTATTTTACCATCAAACTCACCACCACCACCTTTCTCACCTGAACCACAGGATGACAATGAGGACACCATACCACAGGACACAGACCCCTGGGATGATTACGATAAAGCTCCAGATCATAAAAATAACCCCAGTCTATATCCCTCCAGACCATCATCACCTGAGGACAATATTGGCTTTGCACAGCTTATTAACAGAGCTGCCCAGTACCATGAGGTGGAACTACAATTGATCCCCTAGAGGAGGAATTCTTAGTGGAAACATTCGCTCCTTCCCAAAAATCCACTAATACTTGGCACAAGCGCAAACGCATGATAAAACACACCAAAAGGTTTTCAAAGACCGGTTAGGGCTAGAATACTTACGCCAAGGGTGGATAAAAAATATAAAGCTGCTCCTACAGACCCAGTTTATATCAGAGGACAGGGACCCTTAGATTCTATTGTCATCTCTAACATACGCAATGCAAAAGAGCTAATTCGCAAACTACAGGCCACACTCCTGCTCCTAACAAGGAGTCAAAACTATAGACGCATCAGGCAAAAGAATCACATCACAAGCTGCTAATCATTGGCGTATTGCCAATGCTCAAGCTCTGTTAGCTCGCTATGATAAAGCTCACTATGACGAGCTGGAAAAACTAATGCATCATTTACCAGAACAATACAAAACTAAAGCTCATGACCTCATTCAAGAGGGTAAGCTCATTACAAACACTTCATTAAAATGCGCCCTCGATGCGGCTTATACAGCATCTCGTGCCATTAACATCAGCGTTTTACTACGCCGGCACGCTTCACTTCGAATCTCCAGATTGAAGCAAGAGGTACAATCATCAATACTTAATCAGCCTTTTGAACAGGAACATCTTTTTGGGCCAACAGTCGATTCTTCATTAGAAAAAATGAAAAAAGACACAGAGACTGCCATTTCCATGTGGGCCTTGCAACTACCTTCTAATAGGTGCTCCTTTTGTCGCTCCTTTTACAGGGGTGGCTCAAAAACAACTGCGTCAGAATACCTCCTCTTTCAAAAGACCCAGTTACATTTTGTTCTCCAGAGGATTTTTTCGAGGAGGATACAGAGGAAATAACATCAGGGGAATAGGCAGAGGTAACTCCACCCGCACTTCCCCTGCCACCAAACAGTGACTTCCCTCCACTATCCCCGATCATTCCATTCCTGTCGGCAGATGTCTCTCACAGTTCCTACCTGTCTGGAATTCCACCACAACAGACAAGTGGGTCACAGTTCCTACCTGTCTGGAATTCCACTACAACAGACAAGTGGGTAAGATAAGTTATCCAGTATGGTTATTGCCTGGAACTTACCTCTATTCCCCCAAATATTCCTCCCATACATCATGCAATGTCCTCAAAACATCGCACCCTCCTAAAAAATGAGGTTCTCTCCCTGTTCCAAAAACATGCAATAGAACCAGTCCCCTTAACTCATCAGGGTGCAGGGGTATACTCTCTCTATTTTCTAATTCCAAAAAAGGGCGGCTCTCTCAGGCCAATATTAGACCTCAGACAGTTAAACCTCTACATTCAAATGGTCAGATCATTTCCACATGGTCACCCTCCAACAGGTGCTCCCATTGCTTCAGCAAGGTGACTTTCTTTCCACTTTGGATTTAAAGGACGCCTATTTCTATATTTCCATTCACCCCTCTCACAGGAAATATCTCAGGTTTGTGGTGGATGGTCCATACTACCAGTTCAAAGTCCTTCCGTTCAGGTTAACCACAGCACCCAAAGTTTTCACCAAGTGTCTAGTAGTAGTTGCAGCTCACTTAAGAAGACAACCAATTTACATGTTTCCTTACTTGGACGATTGGCTCATAAAGGCCAACTCACAACACAGCTGTGTTCAACACACACACAAGACGATTCAATTGCTTCACCACTTGGGATTCACTGTAAACCTCACCAAGTCCCACCTCTTACCGTCCAACACACAAATATATTCAGGAGCTACAATAAACACTTGCAAAAACCAGTCAGGATACGCAACATGCTGGCACTAATATCACAATTTCAACCTCAACACTCATTACCAGCTCGAGTGTTCATGCAGTTAGTCGGGATGTTAGCCTCTTGCATACTAATCGTCTCTTATGCAAGACTCCAAATGCGTCCTCTGCAAGAATGTTTGGCACGTCAGTGGAACCAGGCTCAAGGCCTGTTAACAGATCTGGTGTTGGTAGACGACCGCACCCATCGCTCTCTGCAGTGGTGGAACACACAAAACCTTTCCAAAGGGCGGCCGTTCCTCGACCCGGTTCCACAGATAGTGCTAACAGCAGAAGCATCGCTCACCGGCTGGGAACGAATAGTTTTCTTACCTGTCGGTGTAGTTTTGCAGCTTGAAGATCTTTCTGGATTCACTATGCTGTGCATATTCCGCCATCTTGTGGTTGGAGTCGGAAAGTGCTTTGTATTTTTATTTTTATTTTTGCTGTGGGAGGTTGCGAAACCTGATCCTTCTGGTGATGCTACAACCCCCATCGTGTGTGTGCAGGCTCTCAGATTATTTTTTCCCCTTCTGCCTTGCGATTGTCTTATTGCTTAATAAGTCTACTATATATATTGCCTAAGGGGCTGAGAGTGCAGGGACACTTGTCGATTTTCAAAAGGTGACTTTTTAATAAATATTATATACATATTGACATGTACACACCTGTTATTTATCTATCTATTTATTTATTTATTTGCATGTATGTGTCTACCTACGTATGCAAACATCTCTATAGATATATATCCTTGTATTACCACCTACTTCTCCAGCCTCATCTTTCTGGCGGAGGTGGGTGGGTTCGCTAGTGAATCCAGAAAGATCTTCAAGCTGCAAAACTACACCGACAGGTAAGAAAACTATTCGTTTTGCAGCGTGAATCTTTCTGGATTCACTATGCTGTGCATAGACTTTGTAGTGGTTTAGTTACGTTTGCTGCGGCTGGGTGGAAGATGAGCGTTGGTTGTTGAATATATGTTGAAGCACCTTGTATTTGACTTGTGCTTCCTTGTTTATTTGTATATCCACACAGTAGTGCTTCGTAAACGTGTGCACTGAAGCCCATGTTGCCGCCAGGCATATGTCTTGAAAGGGTGTGTTAGCCAGGAAGGCTATTGTTGCACCCTTCTTTCTGGTAGAGTGGGCCCGTGCCCCTCCTGCTGGTTATTGGCCTACCTGTTTACCTAGTAGGTATCCATACGGCTTTCCTTTGAGGAAAAGTACCCATATACGTACTACTTTGCATATTAATCTGTATTTGTTTAATAATGTTACATGTGACCAGGAACGACCCCCTTGGATGTTTTATTCAAATGGTTAAACGTCCTAGGCCCATTCATCCTTGTGTAGGCTAACACCTGATTTCCTTGTTATATTCTGTGCGTGCTATTTTTAAAATGGTCCTTACCAACCACAAGCTCCCCCTTTTTTTTTTTTTTTTGATGCAATGGGCCGGTTTTACTCCCATAAGTAGATACGGTTTAATGGTTTTTTGGGGTGCCTGGCTGATTTACGGGAGTACGTATTTCTTGTCTGATGCTCACCTTGGTAGCCCAGACCACTGCAGGGGTATGCTGATGCCCTGTTGAAATTTGTTACCACCCTTCCATGGTTATGGTATTTTAGAACACGGGCGCTATTACCTGCTTATGCGTCCTGTTAATGTTCTTAGGAGAGAAAAGAGGGTAGAGGAAGGAAGGCCTTACCCTATTATCTGCCTTCCCTTGTACATATAAACGTACCTGATGCTAGATCAGCTATATATCTAATATATATATTTGATGCAGAGGCCCACATATGTGTGCACTTATCCTTTCCTTACGAAGTATACTCCACCCATGTGGTCTATCCAAATATTGATTTGTACAGGAGAAGTTATCCTGGACTTAGTTTGGCCACTGGGTTCAAGTAAGGTGACGGCTCTTTGAGTGTATCGCGCACAGTGGGCCTTTTGGCTAACTACTTGCGAATGGTCTCGTAATTTTAATTAGGCTATTGTCTGGTGTTATTTGATATTGAGCTGCCTTGTGATTCCGTGCAAGGGAGAAACACCGTGACCTTTCACTGTGCTGTGTGCAGACCATGTGTAGTTTCTATCATGTAGGCAGGAAGCCTAAAGAACTGCACCCTGCTTGTGTTCATTCTGCCCTTATGGATGGTAATGGTAGTTGTAACGGGAACACGCCATGGTAGGTGTGTGTTGCGTTTGCCCTTATACCTTGTGATGAGTAGAGGGTCCCCTCCGGTGGGCCGCATGTGGGGTACGTGTTCCTACATAATCCCAGTCAACCTACTTTGCTATAGGGTAGGCATATGCAATGTTTGAGGTATAGCTTTGATTGTGTTTGTGTTACTGTGTGTATGTGCAGCACGTGGTGGAAGGGTGTGCACCCCCCACTGTAGTTGGCGAATTTTTATGGTCGCGGCGACCCGCAGTTGGCCGGCCATATGGGATACCTTTGGAAGTCTCGGTGAACTCCTTTGAAGAGCCCCCGGCTTCTTTATGGTGTTCATAAAGGCCGCAGTGAACCTCAGTTGCCGGCTTTCTGATTGGAATCGGTGGCCAACTCCCCTTGAAGAGCTGCCGGCATCCTTATGGTGTGAAGATCAGTCTCTGTGGTAGGAGAAGACTTCCACCTTTTTGGGCTCGCCACGCCCATGGTGTGTGTGAGGTGAGTGTGGTTGTGGTAAGCCCACCCGTCTCATGGTGATCAGCCCATTTAGTGAAGCTGAATCGGCTTTGTTATTGAAGCAAAAACCATGTTGTGCTGCAAGTACATATACATTGGTGAAATAAATGTTGTGTAGCGTGCGTAGATATGTACCTGTATGTTGGGGTTTGTAGTCTTGCTGAGTGAGACCCAATTGCCCCTTAGAAGTGACAGTGCGTTTAGAGTATGCATAGTGTCATATCTGCAGCACCGTCTGTTATAGGCCTTATGTATGTTGTATATTTTACACCGGCCTCAATGAACCACCCATAACGTGCATGAGAGGATTGCAGTTGTGGTATGCCCCAGCATCTCGAGGCGATCAGTCCCCTTAATGAAGGTGATTCGCCCTTGATATTGTAGCCAACTTAATGTTGTGTTGCAAGTACATGTTGCGGTGGGGTAATGCTGTGCAGCGTTTGAAAAACTATGTACTTGTCTTCTGGGGTTTGTAGTCCTGTTGTGTGAGGCTCAATTCCCCATTATAACTATGCCTGTTGTGCTTAGAGACTGTGCACAATGTTTATGTGACACACGCCAGTTTTAAAACATGGTTGTGCCGTCCCCTAGTGGAGAATAGAGGGGGGAGTAGGCATGTGTTTCAAATGTCTTGTGTGACAGTGTTCCAAAGACATTGTATGTGCTCCCCATAGAAAAAAATGTTTCTATTTTTCAGCATATTTGTATTTATGTATTTATCTTTTTCCCCGGTGCCATGCGGTGCATGTTACCGGTAAAAAGGGGGGCGCATATGTATATATTAAAACACATACATGGACTGTTTGCATATGTAATACTGTATTCAGCCTAATACGTGTATATGTATATATATATATATATCCATACACACATATATATATATATATACATACATATACACAGACACATAAATACCCATATAAACACATGCCTGAAAATTGCATATATAGAACTTCACCTGTACCTTAGTACTTGGTGCATCTTCCTCTTGATTGGCTGTATATCTACATGTATGCACCCCGCAGTAAAACATGTAGCTGTGTATTATATGCAAAGCATATTCATACACCCATACCTACCAATATAGCAGTATACACCCAATTGTATCTGTTTGATATAATGTACCTGGCCATTGGTATAGGAAGAATTTATCTCCTTTCAGCCTCCTATTTGCCACCTAAGAGTCTTAGGATGCCTAGTAGGCCAAGTTACCCTACTGCGTGTATATCTCGTAGTAAGAGGCCCCTCCCTTGCATCACCTGTTACAATACTATGCAGTCGGCTGATAAACATTGTTTGTGTTTGGCGCAGTAACTGACGAAGCATGATCTGTGATCATGCCCGTTTCCTTGTTATACATGTAGTGTATAAACCTTGTGAAGGTACTGCAGTAACCAATAAAAGTTTAGGTAACAAGTAAAAGTTTAAAATTACCAGCAATGGAGGGGCCATACCATACATGATAGTGTAATAGAGCATTAGCTATCAATGCATAAATATTGTACTTGTATGTTGCACACGTTGTGCCGCAAATATAATTTATTTTGCCTTTGTGAACACATATTGCTGTGGATAGAGTCCATAGAGCGTTAGCTATCAATCACTATTTTGCGATCTAATTTAGAAAACTGTGCATAAATATTGTACTTATATCATACATGCCAACATTTCAGGAGAGCAAAGTGGGAGATTTAAAAAAAAATATCGGGAGACTGGGGCATTGAATCGGGTTACTGACATGTATGGGCTTTAGAAGTGTGTTGCTGCAGGATCTGACATTTGAAACGCAAATGCACGTTTTTTTTTACCTTTCAGAAGCATGGAGCGCAATGGCAGACAGAGAGAGGGTGATGCAAGGGTTGTGCACTGGCCTGGCAGGTTTGCTGGAATTGCATGAACCCCCGCTCTCCCAGCCCGAGCTGAAACAACTTTCCAGGCACACACACAGCCGCCCCCCTAGACTTCACAGGTCTTTAAAAGACAATTCCCTTGTTAATGACGCTTTGTTGGTTTTTCACCCCTTCTAGAGCCCCTGCACGTTACACAATAAATACCAAGCCCTGTCAGCTGAAACCAATCGGGGTTTTGCTTGCAGGAATCGGGAGGCGGGAGACTAGCCTTAAAATCGGTAGTCTCACGCCTGAATCGGGAGGGTTGGCATGTCTGTTATATGTTGCACACGTTGTGCCGCAAAGATAGTTTTCTGCATTTGTGAACACATATTGCTTTGGCTTATTGGGCCCTTTGTCTATGTGCATATGAGGCTTAAAGTACAAGGCCCCCTACTAATTTAGCTTTGTTAATGTAGTGGCTCAGTAGGGAACTTAGCCATTGCGGGCATATTAGTACTTAGTGCTCCTTTGTCAACGCCTGCCTGTTTGTGCAAGAATGAGGCTTCCATTTCTTGTATGCCCTATGCTTTATCGTAAATAATTGTTTCCTCGTCGCTGTTTTATGTTATCAGCGGCTGTTTGGCAGTGCAATCTTTGAGGCTTATGCACAGCATAGCTGTGAACCCTTGCTTTGTACTGCCTGCACGAAATGCTTTGTCGTGTATTTCTTGCGAAAGCTTTGCAGTGAATTATTATAGCCAGGTGCTTTAGTAACTGCTAAATGTTGCCCTATGGTATGAGATATAGCATGCTCTTGGCTTTGCAGAGAAAAACACCTTTACCGCAAATTTCCCCTTTTGGAAGGAAATGAAGCGCTTTAATTTATTTAGACTCTTACTGAGAACCTAAAACCCCCTTCGAGGCCCAGTTAGCCAGGCCGTTCAGGAATGCGTCTTCCCGGAGATAAGGCCCTGATTTATGAGACCTTGGAGGTCGATGAAGGCCTCGTGCAGTCTCCAGAACAGGCGAGTTTTATGGCCCTTACAGTGGAATGCTGGAAGCCTCCTTGATGCTACGTGTATCAGGGAGGGGGCAGGGGCTGTGCTGAGAATTGGGCTACGTGCAAACCAAAAGGTTTGGCTTTGCCGCCAGTTAAACTGCGTCCCTTGGTGCTGTTTATAAATATTTGTTATGCCCACTAGGTAGATAGTCGGGAATTAAGCACCCTGCTTGCTGGCCACTGTTAAGGGGTTAAACTGTCTTTTAATGCAAGACTACACCCCTTACATGTTTGAAAATGAAATAAAGGCTGGGATATTATCCCTTCCCATGAAGCCTTTTGAATATTTGTGCTTTTGAACTGCAGTACCCAAATCCTGCATGCGTACCCGCACAGTGCTGTAAATACCGACAGGTTACACAGACTAGTCTATATTTCGAATTTGTTTAAATAAATCTGGCTGACATTTTTAAAGCCCTGCGCTTGTGCATGGAGCATTTCATCCGTCATGATGCTATCATACATTCAAGATGCAAATCTTACCTCCTTTGTGGATGAAGTATTCACTCAGTGCAGAAAATCCCCTTACCGCCTGGGGACAGTTTTGTAAAGGCAACCAAGTGTGCTTGCCTTGCTGCATGAGGAATAATGTGAGCAGCGCCAAACAAGCTGCTTTGCTCAAGATTTCTCCCTCACGCAACTCTGTTATTACCACCTATCTCCTTGGAGTTTCTGGTGGGCCTCTTCTGCCTGCTGCGTCTGCTGCTGTCTTTTCACCGAAGTCTTCGGGGCACCTCCGATCTCCATGGCGGAAAAAATAATCTGAGAGCCTGCACACACACGATGGGGGTTGTAGCATCACCAGAAGGATCAGATTTCGCAACCTCCCACAGCAAAAAAATAAATAAATAAATACAAAGCACTTTCCGACTCCAACCACAAGATGGCGGAATATGCACAGCATAGTGAATCCAGAAAGATTCACGCTGCAAAAGCTCATCTTCAAAGTCATACCATTCAGTGTATGTGGATTCTACAACAAAAACAGTTCCACATAAACCACCTAGAACTACTTGCAATGTTTCTAGCATTAAAAGCCTTTCAAGTCCATCTAGTCTGCAAAGCTGCCCTAGTCCGTACGGACAACATGACCTCAATGTACTATATACAAAACAAGCATTTGCAATGCAATAGGTCTCGCATTAGAAAAGTTTGAGCTATTGGTATTGCAAATGACAATTTTTTAGGTCTCGTGACCTATCAATGCGCATGCGCATTGAGAGAAGCGAGACTATAGGGCTTTAAACAAAGCTTAACTAACTGTGGCGATTTGGTGCTGTGCCCGTGCGCTTTTAGGTCAATGCGCAAGCGCATTGACCTAAAATGCGCGTGCACAGCATCAAATCGCCAGCCATCTGTTCCCCAGCTTGGATCTCCTGGCTGCTCCTCCCCTAATTATCCGCACATCAAAGGCTGCTCCCGCCCCCTGCTTCACACTTCAAACGAATGCTACCGAGAGCATTTCCCGGCCGGCCGCTTTTAATTTCATTTCGCAAGCAGTTCCCCCTCCTCCCTCTCCTGACTTTCTCCTGCCTGCCACACCAATCCAAACTGAGGCGCTGCTGCTCCAGTCCCTGTATTACTCCCACTCATCTATGATTAGGAATAAAAGACTGTCAGTTAAAAACAGTTTCAAGATAAAAATGGTTTCCCATTACTTTTGCAGAATGTTCTGCATTTCCTTAACCGCCTCCAACTCTCCGACTTTCACATGCACATACCACTTTGCTGATACTGACCGAGACATGCGCTTTATAAGCAGGAAATAGAATTCTAAAGGAAACAATACTACCGAAGACCATTCGAGGGTGTGAGCTCAATGCCACCTGAAGAGTACGTACAATTATTATACTTAAAGTTCAGTCAACTACCCTTGACGCACGGACAACCTTTGAAGAAAGTGAAAAGCATGTACCCTCACCCTCACCCCCACTCACCCTCAACCCCTCACCCTCACTCACCCTCAACCCCTCACCCTCCCTCACCCTCACTCACCCTCAACCCCTCACCCTCAACCCCTCACCCTCACTCACCCTCACCCTCACTCACCCTCAACCCCTCACTCACCCTCACCCTCACTCACCCTCAACCCCTCACTCACCCTCCCTCACCCTCACTCACCCTCACCCACCCTCACTCACCCTCACTCACCCTCACTCACCCTCAACCCCTCACCCTCACTCACCCTCACCCTCACTCACCCTCAACCCCTCACCCTCATTCACCCTCAACCCCTCACCCTCACTCACCCTCAACCCCTCACCCTCAACCCCTCACTCTCACTCACCCTCACTCACCCTCAACCCCTCACCCTCACTCACCCTCACTCACCCTCAACCCCTCACCCTCACTCACCCTCAACCCCTCACCCTCACTCACCCTCAACCCCTCACCCTCACTCACCCTCAACCCATCACCCTCACCCTCACTCACCCTCACTCACCCTCACCCTCACTCACCCTCACTCACCCTCAACCCCTCACCCTCACTCACCCTCAACCCCTCACCCTCACTCACCCTCAGCCCCTCACCCTCACTCACCCTCAACCCCTCACTCACCCTCACTCACCCTCGCTCACCCTCACTCACCCTCAACCCCTCACCCTCACTCACCCTCACTCACCCCCTCACCCTCACTCACCCTCACCCTCACTCACCCTCAACCCCTCACCCTCACTCACCCTCAACCCCTCACCCTCACTCACCCTCAACCCCTCACTCACCCTCACTCACCCTCACCCACCCTCACCCACCCTCACCCTCACTCACCCTCACTCACCCTCAACCCCTCACCCTCAACCCCTCACCCTCACTCACCCTCACTCACCCTCACCCTCACTCACCCTCACTCACCCTCACCCTCACTCACCCTCACCCTCAACCCCTCACCCGCACCCTCACTCACCCTCAAGCCATCACCCTCAACCCCTCACTCACCCTCACTCTCACTCACCCTCAACCCCTCACCCTCACTCACCCTCACTCATCCTCACCCTCACTCACCCTCAACCCCTCACCCTCACTCACCCTCAACCCCTCACCCTCACTCACCCTCAACCCCTCACCCTCACTCACCCTCAACCCCTCACCCTCACTCACCCTCACCCACCCTCACCCTCACTCACCCTCACTCACCCTCACCCTCACTCACCCTCACCCACCCTGACCCTCACTCACCCTCACTCACCCTCACCCACCCTCACCCACCCTCACCCTCACTCACCCTCACTCACCCTCACTCTCACTCACCCTCACTCACCCTCAACCCCTCACTCACCCTCACTCACCCTCACTCACCCTCAACCCCTCACCCTCACTCACCCTCACTCACCCTCAACCCCTCACCCTCACTCACCCTCAACCCCTCACCCTCACTCACCCTCACCCTCACTCACCCTCAACCCCTCACCCTCACTCACCCTCACCCTCACTCACCCTCAACCCCTCACCCTCACTCACCCTCACCCTCACTCACTCTCACCCTCACTCACCCTCCCTCAACCCCTCACCCTCACTCACCCTCACCCTCAACCCCTCACCCTCACTCACCCTCACTCACCCTCACTCACCCTCAACCCCTCACTCACCCTCAACCCCTCACGCTCACTCACCCTCAACCCCTCACCCTCACTCACCCTCAACCCCTCACCCTCAACCCCTCACTCACCCTCACTCTCACTCACCCTCACTCACCCTCAACCCCTCACCCTCACTCACCCTCACCCTCACTCACCCTCAACCCCTCACCCTCACTCACCCTCACTCACCCTCAACCCCTCACCCTCACTCACCCTCAACCCCTCACCCTCACTCACCCTCAACCCCTCACCCTCACTCACCCTCACTCACCCTCAACCCCTCACCCTCAACCCCTCACCCTCACTCACCCTCACTCACCCTCAATCCCTCACCCTCACTCACCCTCAACCCCTCACCCTCACTCACCCTCAACCCCTCACCCTCAACCCCTCACCCTCACCCTCACTCACCCTCACAACACATATTGTGTTACAATAGGTGTCACATTTGCGAAAGATAAAACTATTGGCATTGTAAATAACAAAGCTATTAATTTCGCTATTTTCAAAACAAGCACATAAATAAAAAATGTGTCCTTTACAATACCAATAGCTCAAACTTTCCTAATGCGAGACCTATTGCATTGCTGTGCTTCTCTCCCCTGCTGCACTCTCCTGCTCTCTAGAGATGTGGCCTAACGACCAGAGCTGCCATCTAAGTCACGTAAATACAAAACATGTTGCATTCCAAATGCTATAGGTGTCACATTCGCGAAAGTTATAACTATTGGCATTGTAAATGACAAAGCCATCAATTTAGCAATTTTAAAAACCAACAAATAAATAAAATATGTCATTTACAAGACCAATAACTCCAACTTTTCTAATGCGAGACCTATTGCATTTCCAATGCTTGTTTATTTATGTGTTGGTTTTGAAAATAGATAAATTAATAGCTTTGTCATTTACAATGCCAATAGTTATAACTTTCGCAAATGTGACACCTATAGCATTTGTAATGCAATATGTGTTGTATTTACGTGATTTAGATGTATTGACATTACAAATCAGTCAGTAAACCGGTCACTGAAACATCCAAACAAAGGATGGGCAGCCCAACTAAACTGCAGTACTGCATGGCCCCTGTATCTTTACAGAGCACGTTAACTCTGCTGCCGCTGTAAATGTACAGATTTATGTTCCTCACCACGGTTGTTGAACCTTGAGAGGTGCACCGCCCACACTTCTGACGTCACCCTTGTTCTCAAGTAGTAGTGACTCATTGAGATACTGCACTGAAATGTTGAGACGCTCAGTCACTTTTAATTGAGAGAATGGCAGTTCTACCGAACATAATACCAACCCAATAAACATATAACAGCCCATGTTTGCGCTTGAAGTGTCTAAGGATCAAACAAACATACATCTCTGGGTTATGCAAGGACTTTGCACTTAACAAGCAGGAAACAGTGAGCAGAGTTTCCCTCTCTGTTTCTGACTTTTGTCCGACATTCATGCATTAACTAGCAGAAGTTCCCAGTCATATGTTTGAACTTCAAACAACTCAAACGTAAGAAAACTGGTGTTATGCTGTGCACCGGGCCATCAGGATGCGCACCCTCGTGCTGTCAAGCATCTCAGATAAGAAGTGCAGCTCTTGAAGTGCCGTATTGCCTATCCAATGTGCAGCAACCTGAGAAGACCTTCGGCCTAACAACTGCACGGCACCCTGGTGCTGCCCAACAACTCCACAGTACCCTTGCGCTGCCCACCAACTCCACAGTACCCTGGCGCTGCCCCGTTACTGAGCAGCCGGGTTTCCGATTGCTCTTCGGACCAGCACCAGGTGTACTCAGTTTAGGCATCAGCCACTGAACAGGCTGCATCCTGTTTACGCAGCTCCTTGTGCGCCTCTAAGCGCTGGGGTTACAATGCTGCAGGGGCGCATAGCAAGGGTCACATTAAACCCAAAACGTGGGGTATTTAAAATCTGATATAATAACATATTCAGCCGTGAACTCCACAGAATACAGGTGATTTGTTTTGAGAGGGAAATGAAACAAGAAAATCATTTTTGATAAATGCAGAGAAAAAATTACGTCTCATTTTACCACAAATAATTTCCTCAGTTCCCAGCACTGAATCTAAGAGGGTCGTGAGGCAGCGTGTGCCACTGCTCTTAACACACGATTAGGGAGAGAACCGCGGGCGCACATGGTCCCGGAGTGAACAGATAGGGGGCATGAGGGGGCGGGGGTTCTGTGGTCGCGCAGAGCTGAGGCGGCGAGCACGGGGTATCTGCATGGGCACAATGCCTCTGGGTATTTTGCGCCAGGAGAGCTGTGCGGCGGGTGTGTGTTGTTGAGATAGAGGGTGGGAGCGTCATCGGGGTCCGTGGAGGGAAAGCTGGCTGAGGAGGAGGGAGAGGCGAGGGTAGGGAAGAGTGTGCAAATTACATGCAGATTAATGCAGGTTCTGGGCCGTATATTTTAATGTCGTCGACTGAGCTCCGGTAGATCGGTCGCAGTGTGCGTAGCGTCCAGCATAGGTTACAGTACAGATGTGGCGCAGGACACAGTGCGCATGGTCTGTATTGACTCAGAGTGGATCAGGCGCAGTGTGCCTTGCGACCAGCATAGGTTGCAGTACAGATGCAGGACACTGTAAGTGAAGTAAGTACTTCCCTTAATGAAGTATAGATTGGCGGCATAAATACTGGTAGTAGGCATTAGGGTCTGTGTCCCTACTGCCAGTTTTAAAATGTGAAGTGCGTTCTTTGAGAGCACGGGTCGTGCACGAGTAACAGCCACTTTCCGTGCAGTAGTTTTCCTGAAGTGCCTTTACGTCGCCTTCCTGCTACGTCCCTGCAGCGTCTCACAGCCTCCCCTGGGGCGGGACTTCCGCCTTCTGCGGGAAGCCCTCGCCCACGAAGTGCCTGGACGAGAGGAGCAGAAGTCAGAAGTCCCGCCCCAGGGGAGGCTGTGAAACGCTGTAGGGACGTACGAGGAAGGATGTGGTGGCTGCACACGTATGGAGGAGCAGAAATGGCAGCGGAGATGACACCAGGGGAGTCCTGAGTGTAACGGAGCTTGTAGCCCGGTGAGTGGGGCTGGGGCGGGGGGAAGTGAAGTGTGTGTGTGTGCGCGCATGTTCATAAGTTGCTTGCCTAGGCTGGGGGGGAGGAGCCGGTCTTAGAGGCGCGTGTACGGTGCGCATTGACGGGCTGTGGAGCCCACAGCAGAAGGGGTAGGGAAAGTGGAAGTTACTCCACAAGGCTTCCAAGGGAGCCAGGAGATGGGCACAGCGCCTGAGTGTACGTGGTGAACGCGCGCGTTCACCGATCTGATCCGAGCTGCAGCCTGCACGTGCCCATCTCCTGTCTCCCTTGCAAGCCCTTGAAAGCAGAGTCGACGACTATAGGTCTCGCATTGCGACAGCGCTTCGCGCTGCATCGCAGGTGCGATACCTAAACAGGGAGGGACACACTCCCTACAGCTCTCGAAACCAGCTCAAAGCATATGGAGATGGACCATACCTCAAAACATATATCTCCTTGACGAACACCTTCCAGGAGTTGACCATCACATCGCAGATCTGCTCAGTCAACGACAACAGCTCCACGAATGGGAATTACACCCTCAAGTTCTCCTTCCATTCTTTCAAATGTGGGGCTACCCTGAAATAGTTCTGTTCGCCACACACCTCAGCGGAAAATGCCCAAACTTCGCTTCCAGGTATCCACACCCATTGTCCAAAGTCAATGCGCTATGGATAAACTGGTCAGGGACATTTGCTTACGCTTTTCCGCCTCTCCCGCTCATTCCATTAGTGGTTAGGAAGCTTCAACAGCATTCCCTCACAATGATCCTGGTTGCTCCCACATGGGCTCGGCAACCTGTGGTTCACAACCCTGTTGGAACTATCTGTAGGTCCTCATCAAAAACTACACCTCTCACCCAAGCTTCCAGATCCCACTCAACTCAACCTTGCGATCTGGCACCTGAAATCATAGAGTTTGGCTACCTTAATCTCCCGACAGACTGCATGAACGTCATTAAAGAAGCTAGATGTCCTACCACAAGAGCATGCTACACAGCAAAGTGGAAACGATTTGTAGTTTACTGTACAAACAAATCAATCCATTAGATGCTTACATTCAAAACATCATTTGCTATCTCTTACACCTACAATGCTGTAACCTAGCATAAATATCTATCTACACGATTGCATCTCGCTACAATAGCCACTTATCTACAAAACAGACAACACTTGTTTTTGTTTAGAATGCCCACTATCAATGCATTTATGGAAGGACTCAAAAGAATCATTCCCCCTAGAGTTCCACCCTCTCCAGTTTGGAACCTTAATATTGTCCTTACAAGACTTATGGGCCCACCGTTTGAGCCTATGCACAAACGTGAACTGCAGTTTCTCACTTGGAAAGTAGCCTTCCTTATAGCCATCACATCTCTTAAAAGAGTTGGTGAGCTCCAGGCACTAACCATACAATAACCATTTTTAAAAATTCATCACAACAAAGCGGTTCTTAGGACCAATCCAAATTTTTTACCTGAAGTTGTCTCTGCATTTCACCTCAAATCAATCTGTCGAGCTACCAGTGTTTTTCTCTCAACCAGACCCAGTGGCAGAACGTGCTCGCCACACACTGGATGTCAAAAGAGTAATACTTTATTACATTGAAAGAACTATCAGCCTGATTCATGTAGGTAAATTGCACTCGCAAAGGGCCAGATTCTGAGAATCTGGCCCTTTGCGAGTGCGATTTTTGCATTTGGTATTCATGATACCAAATGCAAAAATCGCTATGTAAGAATTCGCATATTTGCGTGGAATGGCATTTAAGGAATCTCTAATAGAGATTCCTCAAATGCTATTCATGACACAAAACAAAATAGCGATTTTGGACTTTTGGGGCCGCTATTTACCGACAGGTCAGACCTGTCGGTAAATAGCAAAAACTCAGAAAAATGCTTTTAAAAGCATTTTTCAAAGTTGCATGTAGCACACACACATGTCCTTTGGACATGTGTGTGCGCAACACCTGTCCAAAAGTGCATTTTAGGGGTGCTACAGGGCGTCCTTTGGACACCCCTGGCACCCTTAAAATCGCTATCTTAGTTGCGAGTAGCAAATTGCTACTCGCAAATCCCCATTCATTCCTATGGGCCTCTTGGCCCATAGGAATGAATGGGGAGTATTTGCGAGTAGCAAATTGCTACTCGCAAATAAAGAACATGTAGGAATCGCTATTCAAGTAGCAATTCCTACATGAATGCCGTTTTGCGTGTCCTCAATAGCGATTCGCTATGATTCGCTATTAGGGACACGCAAAACGGCATGTACATGAATCAGGCTGCAAATCTTTTAGGAAAACCAAACAATTCTTTTTTTATTTTTTTATTTTATTGAAAACAAAGAAATTACATTAATAACAGAAATAAAAAAGGAATTTTCAAAGGCAATAGTCACATTAATTATGATCATGTGTCCACATAGAATGTTACTCCAAGTAAGACGATAAGAATCATACAATTGCAATCAGATACATAGGGGGGGCAGTGAGGAAACATTGCGATAAATACAATCAGTAAACGATACATGGAATGTCGTTCAGGGGGATAAGGAGACGTGAGGGAGTAAATCATGCAGGGGGGTACATATATTTCCACGATAAGCATTCCACTGGGACCAGACTTTGTTCCATTTCCTAGGTCTTCCCCTAGCTAGATACACGTTTTTTTCCCTAACATGCACCAATCCATGCCCTCCTTCCACACCATTACCGTGGGTGACCTCTGGGAACCCCACAACTGTGCAATGTCCCTCTTAGCTATCATGTTGCCGAGGGTCGCCCATCGGATCTGAGCGGCAGTGTAATCATTTAGTTCCCACACATTCAACAGGCAACGCCTGGCCTCGGGCAGCAGTGACACCCCGGTAACCCTTTCCATTACAGCATGCACCCGTGCCCAGAACGCAACCACCTCCGAGCATTCCCATAGAATGTGGAGGAAGGTACCAGGCATACCACACCCGCGTCTACACAACCCATCCAGAGAATAACCCATTCGAACCAGACTCGGACCGGTGACATACACACGGTGCAAGATCTTGAGCTGGACAAAACGAAGACGGGCAGGTATGGCGACCTCCTTGGGCGATGACAACGCAGACTGCCAGTCCTCGTCGTCCAGCTCCAACCCATCATCAGTCCATAGTGCTCTGAGATGTACAAGTAGATCAGCCCGATTATTGATCAACTTTTTATAAATCAATGAAATCGTGCTGTCAGGCACATGGCCGTCAAGTATGCGGTCCTCAAGAGGAGAGGACTCGGGAATATCAGTGCCGGCAGTAAAAACCGAGAGCAGGGCATGACGCACCTGTACGTATCTGAAAAATTCCCTGTCCCCGAGCTCATATTCCATCCGCAACATCTCAAAGGTTTTAACAGTACCTTTGGACCAGAGGTCACCCACTCTGCTGATACCAATCATGTCCCACCTCTCAAAACCTTTCGTTCTCCACAAACAGCTCAAACTCTCAGATGCATACAATGGAGTCGCACGAGTCAGTCTATCACTCCAACCCAAAGCCGCAGTAGCATCATGCCAGACTCGTACAGCAATCTTAGTGGGACCAGTCAGTGTCTTGCAAATCCCCTTGGAGTAGAGCGCCCTACCATAATGTCCGCCCGGCAACAAATGTTTGTCCATCTCAAAAGCCGGGGCAGGACCGGGTGCATAGGTTGCGTGGTTTATAGCACTAACCAAACAATTCTTTGTTGCTTTTTCACCACCCCATAAAGGCAATCCCATTTCAAAAACTGGTATTGCACGTTGGATAGTTGAATGCATCAAAATATGCTACAATAAAGCTAAACGCACGTTAACCTTAGATGACATATGTAAGGCTGCATCTTGGTCTACACCTCACACATTCACAAAACACTACTGTGTAGATGTGCATGCAAAACAACCGGCTAGTGTGGGCCAGGCTGTCTTAAGAACACTTTTTCAAACTACTGCAGCAGATACAGTTCAGCCACTGCTGTGAAGATAACTACTATACAGTCTATGCTAATGCATATGAGCTACAGCTTATATGCCTTGAACGGAGAATGCTACTTAGTCAGTATGCATCTGTTCTTGGCATGTAGAGCTGTAGATTCATAAGCACCCACCCGCCACCACGGGTACCTTTATCTGCTACAGTATTATCTTACTTAGATACAACACACATGGACATCTCTTTGTATTCTTACTAACTCCATCATCGCCCTTTATGGCAAAAACAATCTGGGGATGGGTTCAATGCCCATGCACACTATCACCGTAAGGAAGAGTCACCTATCTTGGACTACAAACACTATTTCGAAGAAAAATAAAGTGCAAACATCCGAGCCCAACACCAGATGGCGATCTATCCTAACGCATATGAATCTACAGCTCTGCATGCCAAGAACAGATGCACGCTGGGTAAGTAGCATTTTCCTTCTGTCTGCTAATACATCTAGACAGCAGTAGACAGTCTGTTTACTATACCATAGTAAAAAGACTCCCAGATGGCAGTTGAATGGGATGCAAAGTAAAGTCAACTTTAAGAATGAAAAAACTGTACTGTTCTGCGTAGGAAAGAAACAAATGGTGCGCATCACGTGGGGCCTGGGCCTTACTATGTGATAAATAAAACATTGCACTACCTTGGTGGCCCTTCCCCTCAGGGTGTGAAATCTCTTAGATTCTGTGGCAAAGTCCAAAGCTTGCAACAAGGTAATAGTGGGACTCTGTGATCTAAGTTAAACCACAAAACACATTTTGCCATTTTTCAGTGGTCACTTTAACCCATTCCTAGCTTCTCGCCTCCTTTTTGCTACCCCAAGATACTCCAGGCCAGTCCTCAAAATTGTGTGACTTGAAAAAGATGCTACAGTAGCACTCATTTCTATGCATCCGTAATTACAATGAGCCGGTGGTCCTTCTCTGTGAGGCTTCCTGCTTAAAAAGCATTGCATGCAACTAAGCCAAACAACTGGACGTTGTCATTGGCTAGCCAGTCAGACTGATTAAAGCCTTGTCGGGGTGCCCAGAACGTTTCCCCTCCGCAAGTCGGAACAACGACTTGCGGAGGGGGGCGCTGGATGTAATGGTAATGGAGTAATGGTATGCGGAATCACAACGCGGTCATTGTAACGACCGCGTTGTGATTCCCTGCGGAGAAAAAGGTTGCCGGATTTCGACATAGATTCACTCGCCCCAACTGTCTGTTCTAGCCCAGACCAACTGGAAGTGGGTGATACATCAAAAGGTGTCAGTTGGTCATACAGTACATCCCCGGTCTGGACAATGACTTGGTAGACCTGCTCAGCAGGACACATCCACAAGTTCACGGATGGGAACTCAGCCTCTAAAGCCTACTCAATCAATCACTCAAAAAGCTTTATTCGACCATGATAACAGTCATAACAAGCATTTACAATGCAATGGTCTCGCCTTTGCAAAAGTTAGAGCTATTGGCATTGTAAATGACAATTTTTTTATTTATGTGTTGGTTTTGAAAACAGATAAATAAATGGCATTGTCATTTACAATGCCATAGCTTAATCTCTCCCAAATGCCACACACAAACATACAGACCCACACACACACACACAGAGACCCACGCACAGAGCCCCACACACACATACACAGAGCCACACACACACACAGACCCACCCCACACACACACACAGAGCGTCCCACTCACACAGAGCCCCACACCTACACAGAGCCCCACACCCACACAGAGCCCCACACCCACACAGAGCCCCACATTATACGCTTGCCTGTTGATGACGAGAGACTAGGAAATTAATTTGTGAATCATATAACATGATGACATGGATTACATCAAACAGTTACTGGGGAAGACAGTCATGAGGACTAGGTGGGCAAGGTAGTATGGAAGGATATGATTAATGTTTAATTATGGCGGTTAATTTAGAGCCACAATGGACAGTATTTGAGCATCGGAAGCAGAACCTATAGATACATTTGAAGCATTCCTGACAGGCCTAGGTCTCCGAAGGGAGGAAGGGCTGTGGCAGAGTAAGTCACATGTCAGCTGGAGCCTTGCATTTGACTGACTCTGTCCCTCCCAGCCTCAGAGGCATTTAAGACTTCAGAGACATCAACATGTCGCTGTTGACCTTTGAAATGGTATTTATAGAAACGATTACATGTAGTTATGTGTGGGGTTATGTTCGGAGAATTCAGCAGATCTATATGTTTGCCCTCAAGTCATCTGCTCTTCTTTGCGTATTATGTAAGCTTGTCATTGTTACCACAGCAAATCGGACCTCAGCTGCATAGGGCTTTGTCCCCCAACACAGGGTGTAAAACTTATGTTTTTCTAAAAACACAAGAAGTTGCAAAGGTGATCTCTATATCTGGTAACATCGCACGAAATTCGAGCATCGACAACGAAAGCCTATTCACCCAATGAGAATTACCGAGCTATCAATCAAAAAAACAGAACCGCAACAGAGTTAAAAGCACACCTCCCACAATAATGCAAAATATCAAAAATCCCCCATCACCCCACCAAATAAACCACTCTGGAAAACAACACACACAAAAGAAACTGGTGTAGCAGACATACAAGCAGCTACACAACCATTCGGAGAGTGCCTTAGTCCTAGTAAGAGGCACAGAAGCTCTACGGAACTTAAAACACAATACAAAGCTCGCATGCCAATAAGAAACCAGCTTACTTTCCAACAAATCTATATTACAAATATGGGGCACCCAAAATGGTAGCCCCTGACCAATAGGAGAGGACCAACAGGGTGGAGGACACTCAACTGCAATTGTCGGTGGCAATTTTTCATTTTTTGTGGGAACCGGGAAAGCCTGGCTCTATTTCGCTTGAAGAGCAATCCATTGTCTTATCCGCAAAGTGTCACTAGAGCACAGCCTGTGACTCTGATGGCAAGAAAGAGAAAGCACAATCGGCTCCTAACATGACTGAATGGTGGGTATTTTGGGGGTTGGTGGGGGTGACTGCTGGGAAGCTGGTGGTCAGCATTTAAACTGTAAGGGCTGGACATTACCCTCTTTTCTCTGCCCGATGCCCTGCAGCTCAGCCCATACTCTTGGCCACAAGTTTATCCATCTTGAAAAGGAAACCTTGGGGGGGGGGATGGTCAGTAAACCATGTTCCTGTGGTGGGTGGGCTTATAGTTGGCCACAAAGCAGGCAGACACCTTGGCATCAGATATTCAAATGTTAGGAGAAAACTGACTTACGTTTTACCGCAAGTAAGGTACTGCAGTGCTCAGTGGTGGTTAGGGGTAGGCGCTACAGTGACTGCTCCTAGCCCTTGACGTATACTCTATAGGGTTACCCTTAGTAAGTGGGGGAGTTGGTGCTTGTGGTAGGGGAACAAATGATGGCCCAGTTGCCCATGCTCATATCCCGAAGGATGAAAGGTAGAATCCCTTCTTGGGATGGGCTCTGGCATGATACTATTTAGAGACTCAGCTTATAAATTGGCCTGGGCTTCCGCTGTACTAGGAGGCAGATGAGTTGCTCTTGTGAGAAATTCAACAGGGGTCCGAGGAGTAGCGACAGGGACCTGAAGTCAATTAGCTGATATTAGAAGGGCAAACTAGGTGGTCGACTTTGGAGAATCTGCTACTTCAGAGATCCAACGCCTAGCTTTTCTTTCACTAATTGATGTGTAAAATGTTTAGAACCTTAGAATTCAATGACTGATTTAATCTTTTTTGTAAATAAATCTTACCTGAGTATTTGATTCTCATATCCTACAATAGTGAGTCTTGCATGGAGTTCTTCATTGGAATGGGGGGGCTCAACGGGCTTACATGTTCTTCGGTCTCCCCAACATAGCTCGGAGGTCCCTCACCGACTGCTAGTAAACAGGCTGGAGCCACAGTTTGGTGGTGTCACCAGTATACATCTCTTCTATCCTACTTCTGCTCTGTTCGTTTTTAGCGCATTGACAAACCAATTACTTTTTTCCCCAGATAGGGTTGCCCTAGTAGGGAACAATTTTTCAGCAGAAACAGAGCCAAATACACTACTTAAATTAGAAGGCCCAAGATGTACAAAAGACAATAGAAAGGCTTAGTGGAGAAGGGTACAATTGAGCCCAAGTAGGGTCTGATCTTCCAAGAACAGAGAGCGATAGATCTCCTGGGAGATAAAAACACAATCCCATAGTTTATGTGTGAGGCAACCAGTCCTACTAATCCTTGTGCAGAACAGGCTCCTTACAAAATAAGACAGTACATCAGTGGCCCATACTAGGGATGGGCTTGGACCAAAAAAAACTTGTTGTTTGTCAATCATTGTACATTTGGGTGACAAGAATAATACCCAACAAAAGGTTCTATAATCTGGTGAAATTATGCACATACCCATCGTATTCCTTGTATTCTGGGCTGCTCCCCCGTGTCTCGCTCCAGGTGGATCTGATAGCTGTAACTCCGGAAAAAGTGCATCTTGTTGCACCAGTGAGAGGCCTCCAGTCAAGTCTACATTCCCCCTTTTACAAATCAAATCCTAAAACCTTGCAGAAGCGACAGCAGGGTCGGGCACGGGTTCCATAGTGCTTGCTTCGTAACTTGTCTGCACACAGGAAAGATAGGCCCGCTAGGAGGTACGACCATGTGATTCTGGGCGAGCCAACAGCATGATCATATACTGAGGCGACCCAATACTCCACAGCTCGAGGAACTCAACTTCTTGCACTGAACCCCCAAAAATGTATAGTTAAGTCTAAGCGCGCCACATTCCACACAAGCGGACTTATCACGTCACTTGCAGATGCTGCATGTTGAGGTCGTCCTCCTAAAACTCGTCGTTAATCATCAGAAATGCAATAAATTCTGTGAGAATCGGTTTGTTAAAATTCTTTTCCGCAGGCCGGACACTGTTTGGGAAGACCCAACACCATTCGCTACACTCGGCTCCAAAGGTCGAATGACTTGAGGCTTTTTTTCACGCAGTTCTCTCGTACGCACTTGGCAGTCTTCTGTGCTGTGAGGAGGCGATCAGTTTGAAATCTGTGACACGACACGCGAAGATGCGCCCTTTTCACAGCCGGTCTTTCTTCATCCAGCGAGCGCCTAGAGGTGACAAATGGTTGTGCGCTCTACGTCCTCACACTTAGACAAAGGTGCATCCGCTCTGACGAGTGGGATGGGGCACACTCACTCAAGACTGCTTTTGCAAGGGGGGAGGTCGGAAAGTCTCAAACTTCAGACGTTTGTTTGCAGCGTGTTCATGTAATCCTCGGCTGCTCTCTGGGTAAACATGCCCCACGCACGCACGATAGACACCGGGTAGCGCCCACTGAAAGAACAAGCATTTACAAGTGGGGCCGGGCCGGAGACACGGACAGCGGGAGGGGGGGCGGGGACGGGCATACGGACAGCGGGAGGGGGGGCGGGAACGGGCATACGGACAGCAGGAGGGGGGGCCGGAACGGGCACACGGACAGCGGGAGGGGAGGGGAGCACTCACCAGGACTTCTTCCGGCGGCGGCGGTCGGCCTGGAGGAATGACCCAAAAAAACCTAAAAAAAATAAATAAACCACCGCCGCAATGACGATCGCAAAGGGGCGGGATGAGTAAAAATCGCCGGAATGCCCACGAATCTGCTCCGGCAATGACGGACAGATCTATCTTCCAATGGCTAGCCTCCATTTATGGAGCTAGCCAATGGAAGTGCAGGCGGGACATAGCCCCCGTACTGTTGTAACATAAGATTTCGCCTGCGCGAACGCTGCTGCGCAGGGGATGCCAGGCGAAACCTAAAAACACAGAAATATACAATAAAATGTCATGATAAAATTTAGAAATTGATACAACATTAAAATTGCAAGTCCACAAAACATTAAAATATTATAACATTAAAAGAATATATACAGAGTTAATATCCCACTTCCCCTCATTGAGAATACCCTAGGGAACCTCAAATGTCATACATTTCCTTTGCCGGAGGATCTTTTTCAAAAGCTTTGCTACCCTCCAGGCCACATGTTCATTCTCTAATAGTTGTAGGCGAATAAGGGCTGGGCGGCATTGGCTAAGACCTTGTTGTTTGAAAAGTGGCAGTAACCAAATTTTTCTTAACTCCGAAAAGAGCTTACAGAAAAGAGTTAAATGGATAGTAGACTGCTCGGAATAGGTATCGCAGGGACATAAAGGAAGGGGTCTTGAACAGTCATTCATTTTAGGTATGGTCACTAATCTGTGAATGGTGCCCAATCTAAATCTTATCAGGAGCAACCTATCAGTTACTTCCCGCAGTGGAGTTTCCTCCCATAGACCTGTTCGCCACTGAAGAAAATGCTAATTGTCCAAACATCGCCGCCAGGTTACCACACCTGCGATCAATGGGCAATGCACTATCAATGAGCTGGTCAGAGTATTTGTCTATGGTTTTCCGACTCCCACACCTACCATTTGTAGTTTGCAAGCTGAGGCCGACATCACTTGCTCTCATTCTAGTTGAACCGATCTGGGTGCGACAGTTTTAGTACTCCACTCTACTGGAAGTTTCTCACAAGAAGCTTCCCTACAGGCATGGCCTTCTCAGGCAAAACAACAGAGCCCTCGGACACCTCAATCCTCAGCAACTCAATCTTGTGATGTAACTCCTGAGGTCTTGGAGTTTGGTTACCTTACTTTATCACAGGAATGTATGTCTATTTTTCGTGAAGCATGCAGGCCTGCTATGCAGCGAAATGGAAGCGCCTTGCACACTGCTGCCTTCCAAACATATCAATCCCCTTACACCATCAGTACAAGACATTGTCCATTACCTCCTTCACCTATAACAGTCAGGCCTTACTTACACTTCCATTTGGTTACACCTGGCTGCTTACCTACAGAATAAGCAGCACACTTCGCTGTTTAGGATACCAGTCTTTAAGGCATTCATGGAAGGCCTTAAGCTGGTTATCCAGCCCTGGACGTCTCCTTCTCCAGTATGAAATCTTAACATCGTCCTAACCAGGCTCATGGAACATACCACTAGCTGACATCTGTAAAGCAGCTTCTTGGTCCACTCCTTAACTAAACATTACTGCGTGGATGTCCTAGTTAGGTAACAAGCCAGAGTTGGCCACCCTGTTTTAGCACACTATTCCAATCTTCTGCAAAATCCTCAGGCTGAGCCACCACTTTTAGGGTGCACTCCTTTGCAGTCTATGCACAGCGTGTGTATCTATAGCTACGCATGCCACAAACTGAAAAAGTTACTTACCCAGTAAGCAGCGACGCTCAACATCCTGTGATTCTGGGGAAATCCCTTAATCTCGTCGTGCCTAACAAAAAAAAATGTGTCCCTCTGTAACGTAACTGGTGCTAATGTAAAGCGCTCTGATACCGGATGTCTCGGGTCTAGTTCGCGCTATAAAAAACTAAAAAAAAAAAATATATAGGTTTGTTGAAAATATTGTCCTATTTTTCTTTACTTCACATGGTCATCTAGGGCCAGATGTAAGAAGCCCTTTACCGGTCGGTAACGGACGAAAATCGGTATTTTCGGCCGTTACCGACCGGAATTGAGCTTTCGGGATGTAAGAGACCGAAAATCGTCCGATTCGGTAAATTTACCGAATCGGTAAAGTTACCGAATCGGTAAAATACCGATTCGGAAATAATACCGAATCTGTACATTTACCGAATCGGTAAAGTTACTGAATCGGTAAAATACCAAATCGGTAAAATACCGAATCGGTAAAATACCGAATCGGTAAATAAGAAGTGGTAAAAATGGATATTGAGATGTAGGGAAGCTCTGAAATACCGAATTTGCTTGAAATTCGGTATTTAAGAGTCGGTATTTACCATGGATTGGAATCAGGTGGTAACAGGGTGCAACCTATAAAAATGGACCCAAAATGCACTTCTACAGGAGGAAGGAGAGAGGGAATGGCAGAGAGAGGAGCAGGTCTACAGGCAGAGGGTCACCTTGTTCATGCTCACAGAGGCAGAGATACTGCAGAGATACAGGTTGGCCCCAGACACCATCTTGGAGCACATCAGGGACCTCCAACCACTGTTGCAGCACACTACCCCAAGGGCACATGCAATTCCACCACATGTGCAGGTGCTGTGCAGCCTCCACCTGCTTGCGTCTGGGAGCTACCAGAGCGTGGTTGCTGCGGTAGGTGGGGTGACACAGAGCAGCCTGTCAAGGTTTTTCCACAAATTCCTTGACGCCATGTTACACAGGATGGAGCATTACATATCTTTTCCTGCTACCAATGCTGAAGTGGTGCAACAAAATCTGACTTTTACCAGATGGCTCGATTTCCCAATATAATTGGCTGCATAGATGGCACACACATTCCCATTTGTCCCCCTGCTGCCACAGAATATATCTACAGGAATAGGAAGTCAAGCCACACCATCAATGTGCAGGTGATATGCAATGCAAAGTACGCCATCACTGACATTGTGGCAAAATTCCCTGGGAGTACCCACGACTCCTATATTTTTCAAAACAGCGGCATCTATGCCCGGCTGACTGCAGGGGAATTTGGTGAAGGATACCTCCTAGGCAAGACACAGTGTCTGACCCCCATAATACCTATTGCAGTAAGAAGTACATGTATGCATGTGAGTAATGTATTCCCTTTTCCTTTTAGGAGACAGTGCATATGCCCTCCGCTCATTTATACTCACCCCCTACCCCAACCCCTCAACCCCCAGCCAAAGGAGATATAACCGGGCCCACAAAAGCACACAGAATGTTGTTTACCGGACATTTGGTATCTGGAAAAGCAGATTCAGATGCTTGCACAAGAGTGGAGGTGCAAGGCAGTATACCCCCATCACCTGCTGTAAGATAATTGCTGCCTGTGCCATGTTGCACAACCTTGCTGTTAAGAAGGGTACTGAGGTGGAGTTGTCTGACTATGAGGATCATGACGACGACATTGCTGTGCCTGAAACACAACCTGCTGGTGTGACAACACCAAGTGATGGCAGATACAGACGTGAGGAGATTACACACAACTATTTCTGAGTAAGTAATGAGACACAGACAGGTTGTGAATGAGAAGAACGTATTTTAATGTTGCCACAATGTTCATGCACTGAAATGCAACAAATTAAACATAATAAACTTGGGGACTGCATGTCCCGGGTTGCTTCACCCACACCGGCAATGTCACTTGCGCCCGCGCTTCCCAGAGCCACTGGGATGTTGGTCACTGCTTTCCGCATGGCCTGCAGCCTCAGCTGGGCGCCTGCTGCTCCTACGTGGCTCAACTACAGCGCTTGCCAAGCTGCTGCGGCTACTGCTGTCGTCTCCCTCTGCCACATCCAGGGCAGGATTCAGTGCAGTGTGTGAGATGATCATAGCCTCTAGGGCACTAGTGATCCTGGCCATGCCCCTGGTGACCTCGGCCGTGTTCTGTGTGAGGCTCTCCTGCATATTAATGCCTCTACGGCATAGCTGGGATGTGGCAGTGGCCAGACGATCCCTATTGTGGACACGGGCGTCCCTGCGCCCTGTGTGTTCCAGGCTGTCCAGTTTAGAGCAGAGCTGGGTGATGGAATTGCTCATTTGCTGCATTCCTGCTGCAAGGTCAGCATTTGTTTTTGCTACCTCCCTATTAGTTTATACGATGTCTCTGATCCCCTTCCCCATGTCTCCTATTTGTTCATTTAGGACCCGAAATTGGCGGTGGCAGTCCTGTATGGATTTTCCCTGCATCCGTTGTATGCGCACCATGCTCCCCTCCAGCCCACGGAACACAGTGTCATCTCCAGGTCCACCTGCACTGCTGGGTCTGCGTTGGCATCTGCGTGAGGTGAATGACTCATTGGTGGACTGCGGTGCAGCAGGAGCAGGCCCAGACTGGCCATTGCGGGCACCGGGCAATCCCCCGGTGCGCCGCAAGGGTGGGGGCCGGTTTTGGGCCCTGGGGGCCGGTTTTGTTACAGGGCCGCTTTAATCGGCCCTGTAACAAAATCGCCGAAAACCAGCCCCGGCAAAGAGCTCGGTCGCACCCCAGGGGGCCGGCCGAGCACTTTGCCAGGGCCGGTTTTGTTTCTCAGTCCGGCCCTGAGCAGGAGTCACAGGTGCAGTGGCTTGAGCCTCACCCTTTGCTGCCTCCATTACTGGCAGTGGGGCCATGACTCTCCTTCTGGCTGGGGAGGTTGCAGGTGCTGACAGGGACAGTGATGGGGAGGTGTCTGGTGAGAAAACCAATGGTGGGGATTGTGAAAGATGTGGGGAGTGCGGAAACACGGGGGTCTGTACTGTCTCATCTTCCAGGGTGATGGCAGTCGTGTCTTCTTCCTCCTGCGAGGCTTCTACATGGCTTGCCTCCTCACTCTCCTCCCTCGCTGGTGCAGTCCCTTCTGTTGCTGTGGCTCGACTGCCTGATGTTGCCCCTAGGTATAAATAAGCGTATGTCAACTGAGTGCTACTGTGACAGTCACTACAATAAATGCTTTACACATTTAACTTTCATTTTTCAGCATTACTTTCAGTGCCTTGCTGATGTCTGTGCAGTTACACATGGTCTTACATTAGCTGACTACATTTCCCATAATGCATTGCTCCTGTATAGTGCTAGCAGTACTGGACTGGGGTTGGCCTGTACACAGAGGCTAAAGGGAAGCAGGTTGCTATGGGGTGTCATGCTGCGCATGCATCTTACCTTTTCTTGCTGCTCTGGCTGAGCTGTCCACATCTCCGAGTCCCAAAACACTGTCTGGCTCGATGGTAGAGGCCACCAACTCCTCAAGGTCAGTCAGGGGGGGCGCTGGGTTCCTGCCTCCACCGGTGACACCAGCCTGCTTATGGATTTCTGCCATCTTCTTTTTTGTGAGGCTCCTGATATCATAAAAGCGTTTCTTCAGGTCCTCAATGTTCCTGCTTGTGACTCCAACTGCATTGACCTTTTCTCCAATTGCAAGCCACATCTTACGTTTTGCAGACTCAGGTACAGTGAGGGAGTGCCTGCCAAATAGTTGTGTGTGGACTCTCACAACCTCCTCCACCAGTACCTGCAGCTCCATGCTGCAGAACTTAATTTTTCTTTTCCTCTCTGCCTTCTGGCTCTCACTGCTGCTTGCCATTTTTCTTGTGAAAACACACAAAAAACTCTCCCTGCTGCTCTGTGTCTCTGCTCAGCTCTGACTGCCTCTCCAGAACCTTCTAATGAGTTGCAGCTGCCTGGGTAGCCACTTCCTGGTAGGGAGGGGGAGGGTGGTAGCACCTGATTGGCTGTTTCATTAGTTTCACTTTTGCTTGCTTTCCGATTCGGAATTTACCGATTCGGTATTTACCGATTCGGTATTTACCGATTCGGTATTTCCAATGCATTCCTATGGGCCTTTTGGCCCAAAGGGATGAATGGGAATTACCGAATCGGTAATTACCAAATCGGTAAATACCGAATCGGTAAATTCCGAAAATCCGATACCGATTTTTACCGAATCGGTAAAAAATACCGATTTTTTTCACTAAATATCATTTACCGATTCTTGAATACCGTTTCGGTAAAATTCGGTATTTAAGAATCGGTAAATTACATTTACCTACATCTGGCCCCTAGTTCTGTATCTCTTGCTCCATTCTACATCTTCACCCTCAGGGTGGTAAAAACAATCTGATTATGGCGCTGATGCCCATGCGCATTGCCTTCAATAGGTGGAGTTGATAGAGCGCGCAGGTCACCCGACCAACAAATTTTACCATATACGTATCGGGCCCATATATTTCAATTTACCATATTCATTAATCAAGTAACCTTACGCTCTACTACCAGTATCCCAGATTCTTCCTATATATTTCTTTTGTACCCGACTTACCAATCCACCGTTACGGGTACCTAATGACCACGATGAATCAGAGAGCTAGCTGTGAAGAAAAGGGCAAAAAACACAATACCAACTTTATATACCTCTGTATTTCATAAAAACCACAAACTCTGGGAAGTTTTTTTTTATTTTATCTAGATTTCAGATTCGGAAAGCATTAAATTTATTACATGTAAACAATCAATAACCAAGATAATAAAGAGTACATATCCATAAAGGAAATAGATCAAGCTAATCATTTATGAGTCTTAATCGAAAATCTCAGAATTAGTCTTTATCCGGGAATACTAAATACGGGAAAGATTTAGAACATACTATAAGGTCATATGTGAAAAACGTATACCTGGGATAAATAGAATGGAGGAAACTTTGGATTCTGAATTACTAGGACTCTAAAATAACATATACCTATGGGAGGGGAAGAAGTGGAGCATACTATAATTTCAGAACCATCATTGAGTTAGCTTAAAGGTAAGGATCAAACACATCTATTTTCATAAATGGTATCAAGAAAAGTGTACTTTAGGAAAAAGGGAAAAATAGGAACATGCTAGATAACAACAATAACGTGTGAGTCTTTCATTCAGTAGTTTTGCGAAAAGCATGGAAAATCAATATATACAAAGGTATGTCTTTATTAAAGCGAAAGACAGAAAAATAGAAAGGTGCAGTGTAGAGTTTTCAGCACTATATTTACCTAGAATGGTGTGAAGACCAACCCTGGCCACAGGTCAGTTAAGAACAGGAAGGACCCCAAAGGAAACCCATCATCAGTAGGACAGCAGGTGCAGAATGGACACCCCAGGACAGGACAGGACAGGAAACCCAGATTAGGACCAGGACAGGACTACCAAGGCACGACCAGCACCCGCAGTTCGGAAGCAAACGCCTGCGCTCCACCCTCTCTGCAGCTATCGGTCAGAACCCCGATTGGGTTATCGACTTCCCCAACAAAGTGCTTCGCCAGCACTTAGGGTTTCTCTACAAACCCTCGAGTCTATGGAAATTTCGGACAGAGTGCTCCGCAGCCCTCTGTATCGAGTCACCTATTGAGTGCGTTGGGTCAGTGACAGGTCAGCTATTCGGACAGGTCGGACAATTTCTCTAGCTAAACCTAGGCTAGTTATACTGTTTTCGGGTCAGTGTACCACCCCCAAATGTTGCAAGTGTAAGAATCTCCAATTTCGATTGGTCCCCAAGTAGGATAGGTCAACACACCAATCACATTTCAATTCTTCAAGCCTATATTAACATATTCTGGGACCGCCTATTGGTTTTGGGGTTCCCATGACATACTCTATGGAATACAATGAAATAGAATACAATGTAGCATTTGCAGAACAGTTTAGCTTCTTCTGCTAGGTGAGGGTGCATCTTCCCAGGCACATCTTGGCTGAGACCTCTGGTTGGCTGGGTTTCAATGCCACCGGCAGAAAACTTGTCATGCGCAGAAGGGTAACTCAACATGGATTCACGAGTGTCTCGCAGACCCTCAAGAACGCGGTGCATGAAAAGTAAGCGAAAACAAATTAAAAACACAGAAATAAATGATTACACTGTATACCATGAATTGCTACTCTATACCCCTTACTTTATATAAACTATTGGCATTAAGGTTAGTGCAAATAAACCACAACACGAAAACATCAGTGCAAGCTTCACCATGTGAGGACACCAAGCGGCCATATTAATTGCAATTGCGCAAGCGCAAAGGTTCCCACCAGAACTGCAAATACGTCACGTCACGTGAGTGTGACTAACGGATGCGCAGAAGAAAACCTGCCAAGCAGCGGCCATTTTAGGGACAAGCGTTATTGGTTTAGTAAACACATAGGCAAGCGTCTCTAAGGCATTTCCCCAATGTCAGAATAAAAGGAAATTAGTAAGACGAAACATATTGAGTTACGTTGTTAAGGTTATTCGAGGTTCATGAATTTAAGCAAGTCGCGTAACATGCGAATCCTTGCTCCATCAGAGTTACTGCAAATCCTTCTTCGAGCAAAAACAAGTTGCATATATCTGGGCCCAACACTAGATGGCAGGAATATGCACAGCATGTGAATCTACATCACTGCATGCCATGAACAGATGTTTGCAGGGTAACATTTTCCGTCTGATCGATACTCTACATAACTGCAGATCCTTCTCCACTTGCCCTCTTCCCAGTTCTGCTTCGTTTTTCAAGTACACTGACGCGCGGAATACGCAAATTGGATACAAGTACCTATGCCGATGGGGAGGACATTATATATATATGTGTGCTAGACGGGTTATAGAAGCCCCTTTCACACTGTGTTGATCATCTGATTTTCCGATTATCAGCAGTCTCCACCCCCAGCTTTGATGCTTCAACAACCTCGTTGGCTCTGGGTGAATATTCTTCACTTCTAATATCAGACATTAAACACATTGGTTTCTTTGGAGACTCCCTGCATGTGAAATCTCCCTGACTGCTCTAAGGGACTCCAATTATATACCTTTTTGCCCTGACGAAGTTCCCAGTGGGAACGAAACGCGTTGGCTGTGGCCTTATAAAGAATCGGATCAATAAAGGAATTGTTTGCAAACAATCGCAATTTGTTTGGACTTCTACTTTGGTGCACCATCCTTATCCATAAGATTTCGCATCTGTCTTGACAGTGGAGCTTCTCTGCGGTTAGCTCTGGATGTTCTTGTGCACTACTCCTAACGGACCTGCCTACATTTGAAATTTAAGTGCGAAACCCTAGTCAGCCGCAGTTGCTCATTTGGAATTCCCTCTTCCCAGTTCTGGGAAGCGGACTCTTAAGGAGTTAATAGCATTTGAATTTAGATTCCAGTGCCTCTTTTATTGAGCCAGAACCAAGTGGGCCTAGGAAAATGAGGTGAATTTGCACCCGTACAATTTGCTCAAACTGGGGCTCATTCATCAGCACCGGCACCTTGTCAGCTATCTGTTTGGAGCGGCAACAGACAGGGAGGGTTTTTTTTCCACTTGAGTTGGGCCCGAAATAAAGGACACACTTGGAGGCATCAATCCTCCTTTTGTCTCACCCTGGCTGGGAGCTATGTAAAGTTTACTATCTAAATGCCAATACAATGGGGGCAAAAAAAGGTATTCGGCTTTGATCACTTCACAAATGCTTAAGAGATGCTATGGTTTGGGGGCAGGTTTTTGACTTTGTTTAACCTCTGTACTGTATGAATGTCAGATGTAATAGTCTGTATGAGTACTTACACAAATAACTATTTAATTGGACTTTTAAAATTAATTTTGTTATTTATTTTCTTCTATAGTACTACTCCTTTCATAGTAGGGCGTCCAAGCATTTCACATCACTCACACAATATATAGAGACAGTATATCATTCCAGTTTGTAAGTCAATGTACAAGAACTGTAAAATAAGATAACAAGGCGGGGGAGTCACATATCATCCCTACTGGTAGGCATTATAGTTAAGAGTGCTTAGTCTGGAGAAACGTAGTCAATATTTAAATTGCAGCAGTGGCATGGTTGTCTGCATTAAGACTTTATTATTACCCCAAAAACGTTTTTATCACCTTAGAGTAATGAAAGATTGAGGAAAAGAATAAGGTTATGAACCTATGTCTTGCAATATGCATGAAGCTCCTTAATGCGGGTCCATTGCTTGCTGTGCAATATTAGGATTATAACTATGAACTGCAAATACCGAAAGAATCTCTTTGACCTAAGCAGTACCTCCCTGAGGTATCTACATAAAATACAAATATTTAAAATTCATGTTGCACATTGTGCTTTGCAGCAAGCACAAAACCACTCTATGTTACTTTATGGTGGGACAAAACTGTGACTAGACAACACAGATCTCTGTAGCAAGTGCATTAAACACCAGAGATATCTTCCCATTATTATTATCCCCTGAAAATTGCTGGGTACACTTATATCACGTGCCTTAACCTCACAAGTGTGTAGAACCTTCGACTCGATAATTACATTTTGATTGTCTTGGGAAACTTTTTTCCTTCCTACGCCAGCCGGGACGGAAGTACAACCGCCGGAGTGATCGACTATTCCACTACATGTGCCATAGAGCCCTGAAGAAGTCGTTGGTTCATACCCTGACGAAACACGTGTTGGCTGGGCAAACCATCATTATCAAAACATTAGAACAGGAAATACCTGGAGTATTCTGCTGTGATTTCAATTTTTGACGTGTGAATAGTGAAGTGTTACCAGACTGTTTTCATTAATAGACATTGTCCAGTATTGTTTCTGCAATTTACAAACAACGTGTGCATAGGCATTTGTAATATAAATTGGTATGCCTTGTGTCTGCTTGAGGGGTTTTGGGTTATCCCTTCGCCTGTAGCACCGTGGGTTACTGAATCTCACATATACCCAGAAGCGCGCACGAGTAGGCGCCATCGCATACCGCACCCTTTTCCTTTGTTTCCATAAATAATAATAAATGTATACATTGTCTGGCACACCCAGGCTTTCATGACCCTGTGACTTATGATTCCAGACACTTTCTGCTGCCACACCTCGACACCCTGTTTGTGTGATCCTGGAGAACATTGTGTTTTATTTCCAGCACCGTTTTGCACATTGTCATTGCTCTCAGTCAGTCAGTCATGTCCCTCGTCTGAGGGAGCAGATAAAGTCAACAAGTAAACTGATATCAGCCTGTAGGTGTGGGCCCATGTCTGGACACAGGAGAGAGGTGTGACGCAGGCCGATGGCCCCACCTGTTGGCATGCAGGAGGAGTTGCAAAGGTTTTGCATCAAGTCTGACTCTGAGGAGATTCACAAGAGGAGGGATCTGGGGTTAGACAGAGTACCCACCAGAAAGAGCTTTACCAAAGGTAAGAAACGTGTTCATCTTGACTCCTCCTGAGACAATTCCACCATTCATGTGTATTCTACCATACTGTCACGCTTAGAGGTTTATTAATTAAATAAACTACTTACTGAGTGAGGCCCATGGTGTGGACGCAGGAAAAACATGAAACTGAAGTCCAGGGAGAAAAGATATGTTGGGTGCTCTGAATAAAAGTGGCGCACCTTTTATTACAATAACTGTGAACACGTTTAAATCTTCATATTTTTTGTAGTAGAAAAATCTATTATATACCATAGTGTTTTGTAAGCGCGAGATGAAATGCTACGGCTTGTGTAACACAGAGTACATTGTCTTCTTTGCTGCATAACTTTGGTAACTGTCACGTAATGTTGTGCTTTATTGACGCACAATTCCAGTGGGCTTGTTTTTATTGTAACGTTCTAGTTTTTTTTCTCTCGCGCATAGTGCACTACGGAATGTGTAATGCTGAGTAATTTTCCTTTATTTGCTGCATCATTTGGTAACTGTCGCATAGTTTGGTCCTTGTTTGTCTCATAATTGGGCTTGTTTATTAAGTAGCCTTCTAGTTTACATTTTTTTGTTTCTCACAGTATTGGAGGGCGTTTTGTTTCCAAATGCGTCCAGTTTGGACCGAAAAGAACCGAGGCTAAAGTAAATACAATTGTTTTCCCAGCATCAAGCTATTTAAACCACGGGGACACCGATTAGAATTAAGGACTTCTGGTACACCATTGGACAACGTCACAACTTGACTGCATCTCTAGCAGTGCCATTGCGTCATAGTGCGGCACGTTGCTATGGGAGACGCGAGTTGCGCTTTCGTTTTCCCCATTCTGGGACCCCAATGATGGATTCCCCGAGTACTGGACGCAGGGCGGCAGTTTAAAGCGCCATGAGCTCCCCTTCTAGCCGCAACGGCTCTCCGAACCGCAAGCCCTATGTGATCTGCCCAGTTAGGCCAATCAAGGTACTTGCGCCATTAGGAGGAAGGTGGTGGTGGTTGGGTGTAATTAATGTTTTTTAGTGTGGGGGGCAAACTGCGTGATAACACAGAATGGGGTAACTTTTCTTTCAAGCACATTAGAGTAAAGATGTAAAATAATCCAGAAATTTCGGGCTGACAAAATCCGGTGAAATATTTTGCAGGAGACTGATTTAGAGGGATAACCCCAAAAATATTAAGTCTAAATATGCTTATGGAAAACGAAAAAAAAGGTTTGTGGAGCAAATTAGACAGTTTTTCATGAATTTGGCTGATTTAGACATTGCTCATGGATTTTTCACCCTCTTCGCCCCAAAGCTAACCAACTAACCAACCAACCACCTGAACGAGCACAATTTCGGGTACTTTCGAAGATACTGATACCTGAGATGAAACAAGTTGTGACTCATTTTACATTTCCTGGACCAATCAAAATGGCTCGTGGAAGTGCCGGGCTGCCCATCATTTCCGCTGCTGTGCCAGTGCCACAGATATAGTTTTTTACAGTTGCAGAATGTCAGAATAGTGTTTATAGAAACATAGTTTGGCACTAAGTGTCCTAAATATTGTTTATACAATGATGATCACATTGGGTGGTGGAGATGTTCTACTATAAACACCAATGGGTCAATATCTGTGAAAATGATATTTATGACTCACTCTGTCAGAACAATATTCTGGTCTCAGACCACAGTTACCCAACCATGGTACTCCATCTGCCCATCTAATTTGCATGCAGTGTCACAAGAAATGAAGAACAGGACAAGAAATGAAGAACAGGTTACTTACCTTTGGTAACGCCTTATCTTTTAGAGAGAATATCTAGTTGCAGAAGCCTTACCTTAGAATTCGCCCCAGGCTTCCGGCTCTGCGTGGCATCGTTCGCATCGTCCGCGCCGAAAATGATGTTCGCAGTGCCAAAATAGGCGACACCCAGACATGCTGACGTCCGTATACTTTTCGTGTCTTTCCATGCCAGAAGAGCAGAGCCACGAAGTACACTGACCAACGGTGTGGAAAACTTGGATGCTGAAAGGTGAAACCCTGTCTCTAGAAATCCATGCGTAGAGCGGGGAGGATGGGTGGGTTGGCAAGGAATCTGCGGCTAGATAGAGTCTCTACCAGATATAAGTCATTACGGAATGTCAATAACTTGTTCATCTGATAGAGATTTCTAGCTTCAGATACCTTACCTTTCAATAGATACCCAAGCAATACTTCCTCGGAGGTGGGTCTACAAACCAATTTCAAATAAATCAGTCCTGCAGGTCCGAACAGGCAAAATGCCCATCCCTATGGACCCGACTTTCCAGGCATTAGTGTTTGGTAAATGTGTGCAAGGAAGCCCACGCTGCCACCTGGCAGATATCTAGGACTGGAACTCAACGTGCTAACGCCATGGTGGCTGCTTTAGCTCTGGTGGAATGATCACTTGAACCCTCAGGGGGTTGCTTTTTAGCCAATGCGTACCAGATATTTATGTAGAGCACAGTCCACTGGGAGATGGTCTTCTTCTGCACGCCCCATCCATTCTTCGCTTCAACATGACCCATGAAGAGTTGGTTTTCCACCCAGAACTCTTTTGTGCAGTCAAGGTAGAGTAGAACAACAACACTCCTTAGGGTCCGGATGGTGAAGTCCCTCCTCTTCCTTGGAGGGATGAGGCAGAGTGTAAAAGTAGGCAGAGTGATGATTTGGTCTATGTGAAATGGAGTGGCCACTTTCGGAAGAAAAAAAGCTCTTGTATGATGAATCAGTTTGTCTGGGTATATGTTCAGGTAAGAAGACTTGGATGACAAGACCTGGATCTCACGACCCTCCGGGGAGATGTTATCAACACAACAAAGGCCAGCTTGATGGTAGGGAGCCTAAGTGGACAATTGTGCAGAGGCTAAAAGGGAGCACATTTAAGGAAGGTAAGGTCCCACTTGGGCCTAACCAAAGAAGTGGGAGGAATCATATGTTGCAAAGCTTTCAAAAACCTATGTACAATAGGGGATTGGAAAAGGGAAGGTTGGTCAGGCAACCGAAGAAAATCCGAGATTGCATAAAGGTATCCCTTCACAGTGCCCAGAGTAGAGCCCTCCTGGGCAAGGTTAAGAACAAACAGGAGAGCCTAAGAATGGGTGGCAGAAAGGGGATCAATGAGTCTTTCTGTACACCATGCCACAAATTTTGCCCAACGGCAGGCTTAAACCCTCATGGTAGAGGGATGCCTGGCTTCCAAGATAATGTTACCGACTTCGGGCGGAAAGTCGAAAGCTGTCAACTGTCACTACTCAATCTCCATGCAAGAAGGCAGAATGTTGATAGATTCCGGTGGAGAACCCTCCCCTGCTGCTGCGACAGAGATACTTCCGAAGGGGCAGGCTGATTGGAGGACGGATGGCCATGCTCAACAGCTTAGGATACCAGACTCCCCGTGTCCAATCCGGCACCACAAGGATAACTGGGGCCTGGTCGTTCCTGATCTTCATGGGATTTTTGGGCAGGAGTGGTATGGAGGGAAAGGCATACAGGAGGCCTGAGCTCCATTCAAGACGAAAGGTGTCTCCGAGTGAGAGCGGCCTTGGAAAGTCCAGCGAGCAGAACTGCTGATATTGGGGGCAACAGATCTAACCAAGGATCTCCCCACTGCTGAAAGAGACCTTGCACGTCGTTCGGATGGAGATGCCATTCGTGATCCACTAGGCATCTTCGGCTGAGTTTGTCTGCTCTGGCATTCAGAGAACCCACCAGATGTTGAACCATCAGTGATGCCCTGCTATTCCAGCCATGTCCAGAGATACAGGGTCTCTTGACAAAGGGTCCAGGACCCGACCAGCTTGTTGCAGTACCATATGGCGGTGGTGTTGTCTGTGAACGCTTTCACTAGCATTCCGAGGATGGAGGGTAGAAAGGCTTTCAATGCCAATTGGATCGCTCTGAGCACCAGCAGGTTGATGTAGAGTCCTCTGATCTCCAACCCTCCCAGATGGTGGCCCCACCCCAGGAGTCACGCATCTGCCACTACTGTTAAATCAGGTTTGGGTAAGGGAGAGGGATCTGCCGTTTGTGGTTGCGCGGCCACATCTCAAATTGCTACAATGTTCACAGATCCTGGTTTTAATCTTTCTAATTGTCATCCCTACATAATGTAGGTTACAGGGGCACGCTATTAGATACACCACTCTTTGTGTATTGCAATTGGTGAATTTCCTTAGTTGCCAGGTCATTTCTATTTTTAATACCATCTCCTTTATCATTGCATACTCACTTAAATGCTCCGGATCGGAATGGATCCGATGATGTAGCATACCATCAAAGTGTAATCCTGGTGGGTGAGGGTTTTACAAGATAAATTTGTTTTCTCCAGTGGAGGGTTAGTATCCTTGACATAGCTGTGCTCTCTTTTTTGCGAAGTAATACTTGTTGTGGACGAGGAACCTATCATATTTTCTTACTCCTCCCCCATTCTTTTGGTACAGTCTGCAAAATCCACCTGTCTGATATTATGGAGTGCTAGTGGGGCAGGTGATGGTGAATCCTGCCACCCACTGGGTGCCCAAGATGGTAAACTGGCAGACTAGGAGAGTTTGTAGGCTGTGGCTACTGGGGGGTTGGTGGGCTGACCCAATCTCTGGCCACCCAACCCATGGGGCTTGTAGGAACTACGTTCGCGGCCACATTGAGGCTGGAAAACTTGTGCGCCCAGTGGCTGGGTGCGTAAAGATGTGGTTGTACGCTCCTTCCATGGTCACAAAAGGTAGATTGAAGGTGACGAGGGGCCGTAGAAAGGCCGAAGTACCCGGCCATAGCCTTTCTGTCATTGAAGCGCTACAGCACTATATTGGCCTTGCCTCCGAAGAGACTGGAGCCATCGAAGGGCATGTCCATAAATAAGGACTAGACATCCCAAGAAAAAACAGTTGTCCTCAACCAGGCTTGGTGCTGCAGGGTACTTGTCAACTAAGCCACTCTACCTAGTGAGTCTGTGGTGTCGAGTCCACAGAGCATGGTGAACTTAGATGCATCCCTCCCACCTGCAGCAGCCTGGGAAAGCACAGCTGAGCCTCCTCAGGGACCTTTGACAGCAGCTGCACAACCGTAATCCACAGGGTGTGGAAATAGCAGCCCAAAGGGCACGCAGTGTTCACAGACTGTAGTGCCAGGCTGGCAGAAGAAGAAATCATCGCATTGCCAAGATTTTCCAGCCTGTTGGTCTCCCTGTCCAGAGGTGCAGTACGGAATGCGCCCAGATTTACATGTAATGTTGAGGCTTAGACTACCAAGCTCTCGTGGATAGGAAATTGGGTGAGGAAATGTGGGTCCCCTGGAGTGGTGCAGTGGTGGCTGGCAATTGTCCTATTCACAGGAGCCCCTGTGAACAGGACAATTGGACTTGGACCAAGTTCCAAGCAGAAATCTGTAAGTGCCTCATTGAAAGGGAGAAGCGGTTCTGTTTAGAACAGCCCCGGCTGAAGCACTTCTGTCAAGACATTAGTCTTGACTGCCACCTGCAGTAAGTTAAGGTCCAGGACCTCAGTTGCCCTCCACACCAACACTGCAAAGGAAGCGCCCTCCTCTGTAGCCAGGGGAGATGGAGAAAGCATGCCAGTATCTGGAGAAGTATCCAGTCCACTGGCTTTACCCAGATCCTTACACCAGTCCATTTGTTCTTCATAAGGCTAGTATTCCTCAGAGTCCAGTGACACCTCACATTCCCCCCCAAGGCTTAGCCCATAAGAAAAGGGTTCAGGCTCTGACCTGGAAGTCATGGCTCCAGTTGGTGCAGTGGCCGGCGTCGGACGACAAGCTTACAGCTCCATGTTGGAGGTGGGGATGAGAATAGGGATTGCAGAGGCACCCAAAGTGTCTGCTTAGGAATCACCATTGGGGAAGGCTGAGGTGGCACGACCGGCACCGATTTGGATCCATCTGTGGATCCTTGGGGCCCAACTGGTGCCAGTGCCACCGGTGTGGATCCAGTAGGGTCCTCTCCCTAATCTGTAGAGCCAAATGCACACCAAAGGGATCGGGCCACCCAAATACGAGGTGCATGGCCTTATACATTTTTTTCCATTTGGTGGGAGTCACTCTCGCTGCCAGAAAGTCAGTTGGGTGTGGAGTCGACTCAGGCGCTGGCTCGAAAGCAAAGCCAGGCCTCGAGTGACAATGCTCTTTTGTCTCATTAGATGACGGACGATGTGAAGTTGAAGCACACTTCGTCTGCTTTTTCTTCTTAGGGGACTTAGACTTACCCGAATGGCTTGATGACTTGAAGTGCAAGGACAACCATGGTCTCTGCAACCACTCCAAGGACCTTCACCTCAAGCAGGGCCTTGATCGTCACACGTCAAGTCACCATAAGCTTGCGTGATCGCTTCCTCAAGGCATTTGGATGACTGGTACGGCCGTTGAGGCAGGTCTTTCAGATCGTGGTCCTGCTTTAGGCACCAGAGGCACAAGGTGTGGGTCCGGCACCAACATCTCTTGGTGACAGGTGCCGCAGGACTTGATGCCGGAATTCTTCAATGACATTTCTGCCACACAGTGAGGTAAACCTGAAAAAAGACTTCAAAAAACATCCAAAAAACCTAGTCAAAAAGTGACTAAGGGGTAGCTCTTCCCTGGTCTGCACTGGCTAGTGCAGAAAGAAAAGAACTGACGTCAACACGCCTGGGTGGCGCTTATATAGGCACTGTGAACATCATTTCTGGCGTGGACAATGCAAAAATCCAATACAAAGAACAAGAAGTCTGCCCTATAGATTTCAATTTAGAGGCTCATAAAGAGTCCTATAGTATTATCATGCACAACTTCGAGCTCACTTTTCAAACACTATGCATTGATTATTGACACGGCTTCAGAATAGATATATTTTTTTATTTTCATTTTTCAGTTGCAAAAGTATAAAAAGATGGTAAAAAAGTGTACAATGACATCATCATTCAAATATATACACAGTACTGGATTTGTGGTTACAAAAAAATATACATATAGCCCCTAAGCACCCTCTCAACTTTCATTCATATTTACAGACTCATACCACTAAGGCAAATTAACAATTTCATTCATCCATTCGCATTCACACAATTCAAACAACCCCACAACCTATCGTGGACAAATACACTGAGGTAGTCCTGCAGTGCCCTCTCAGCAGATTGCTAGGAGGGTATGGAGAGTTGTAGTCAGGACAGATGTTCACTGCGCCAACGCGCGTTTCGGTGCCAGATACGGTCTACAGCGGCACCTTCATCAGGGCATGTATACGGAGGAGGGGCACAACGGGGGCAACACACTTTATACAGCCGTGACAACTCTGTGATGAACACAAAAAGACGTAATTTAGACTCCTATTCTCTAATTACATTTACATTTTATTTTTTATTTTTTATTAAAAAAAATTATATATGAAAATAGAACACTTTTACTGCATACTAATCCTATTTTAGTTATGGTCATATCACATTCTTACAACAGTAGCCTATTTACCTTCATATTGTCTCTAGACATCGTTCAAATCACAGATAACATAAAAGCAAACTCAAAATAGTGCATGACAAGCTCCGATTCTAGGCATTTCACAGTGATGCCTTTTCTAATATATTGCAAGCCCAAAAAGGGTCTTGAGCAACTGGAATCCCAAGAAGAAAAGAAAAAACACAACACGGATACATAGGTCCAACACAAAAAGATACGATAGGGAGGGTGAAAAAGAGCTTCTTTTTAACCAAACACTCCATGTGGCTAGGTATTGTCTTAGGGAGAGACAGATTCGGTAAGAATGAGTACAGATATGGGTAATTGCCCAAAGGTCCATCTAAAGGTGCGGTGTGCGTGTTTTACAAAGTATCAGATTGGAAAGTCTACCTTGAATTCAAGGACGGCATAGACTGGACCCTCTTCTCACTTTAGAAGGACCATCATACATTTCATCCAATAATAGTGCAGGTTCCGAAGGGCTCTGCCATCGAACGAAAGGACAACATTTTTTATATAAATAAAGGGTTCATGTACAGGGTTAGGTGTGATGGAGAAATACAAGAGCAGATTCTAACTGTAGTACATCTTACCTACGGGTCTTTAGAATTGCGAGTCACGTGCTGTCTTTTAAAATGTGGTTAAGTCCTCCAGCTATTGATGTAGCAAGAAACGCACCTGAGAGAATACATATGGACATTTATTCAAGATGGTATACTAACAGGGCGCTGCTCCTAATAGGTCAGGATGTTCTCGCATATGTTAGCCTGGCAAGGCACTTACTTGTTCAAGCGTTTTTCTGTTTTAAATGCACATCACTTTTTTCTCGTTTTTTTCGTTCAGGATACCCGCCTCGGTTATTTCGAAGTAATCTAAAAATAAACACAGGGTTTGTTCTTTTTTATATATGCGAGGCATTTGCAAACAAGGTTAATTACGGGGCCTGTTTGCATAGGGAAGCAATAAAAGATGAAGTGAAATGACAGCGTTAAACGGACCCAGTTAGTTCTTATGGCTGTCAAGGGAGTTCAGAATAATGAACTGTAAAACACAATATTTTCGTGTTAGCATTAGGTAAAATGAAGTATCCCCTGTTGTATTACTCGATCATTAACCAGAGGCAGGGGCTCGCTTAGCAATGCTGGACTTTGTTTGAAGTCGGGTACTTTGCTCGAAGTCGGGTAAGTCCGCATAATAGAGGCAGTTAACTTAAACGTAGAGATGTGCTGAAGCTGAGGGGATTTTTGAAAAATAAACGGGCTTAGAGGGAGACCTAGGCATGCTACAGTTGTGGGGATCTTGAAAATAGGCGGGCTTAGAGAGAGGCATCAGAGATCTAAGTGCTCACCTTCAGATTTAATGTTCCCGCATCAGCTATTGGCGTCCGTGACAGTGGAGACTCCGGCGTTCACCGAGCTCCGGCAATTTTCCCGCTGCTTTTCAATTGGATTACGGCCACGGACAATGCAAAAGACACCAAGCAAAGCCAAATGATGCCACCTACTGGCCCACCAGGGTACTGCTCTCAGAACATTTCTGGATCCAGTCTGATGCCTGGGGATACTTCTACGGTAAGTAATCTGTGGCAAGTAGTCTCTATCAGATATCACAGGAAATTTTAGAGGAAGTACCATCATTTGGCTGTTGTTGAAGTGACTTTGGAAGAAGCAGCTTTCCTGGTGCAGATCTCAGTCGAACAGTAAAAACATAAATAATAACACAAATAAATAAATATATTTGAAAGTTCTTTTAAGTGGATATATTCTATGTTAGTCACACTGGGTGGAATGGCTTGGCCTAAGTCTCTCCAAAACTTATATCTTTAATCAGATTTTAAATTGGTTCCAGATTAATGCATTATGTATGTTTGTATGGAGTATTTATATAGCACAAACCTAGCCAAAAGGTTGCAGAGCGCTTTATAGGGTCGAAGCCAACAAGAAAGTCAACATGTGATAGGAGGAGTAGATGGTGAACTAATACTGCAACATGATGTTGTTTTTCTTTTAAAGAGTTGAGTATTCAGCTTTTTCTTAAACTGGTTCTGGTTCAGGCTGTCCAGATGGATATGGGGATATGGTTCTAAATCCTTGGTACATAGATGGGAAAGGCCATTTAACTTGTGTTTTTTTCTTTTTAACACTTCTTCCATCTGAAGGTGTCCTAGCTACGAGTGTGCAGAGAGCCACTGGAGTTCGCCAGCTAGTCTTCCAAGTAGGCAGGGATCCCAGTCATATGTATGTGGTATTTCTGTAGTATGACTCTAGCCAAAAGGCAGCAGAGCAGGGGCGTAACACAGGCCCCCGCATCCCCCGCGGTACGGGGGGCCCCAGTGCTGCAAGCAGCCCCCTCAGCACAGATCTCAGGCCTTAGAGCTCTGGATTAAATTCAGAGAGGGGCCCCTCCGTGTACCTTGCAGGGAGGGGGGGCTCAGTTTTCATTACACCACTGCAGCAGAGTGCTGCACAGGGTAAAAGAAAAGCATAAAGTTGAAGAGTAATAGGAAGGGTTCCTAACAAAAATGAGTGTGTCCGTCTGTAATGCAACTGGTGCTCATGTAAAACGCTCTGATACCTGATACCTTCGGGTCAAGTTCATGCTATATAAAACTCCACACAAAAAAGGGGAAATTGTTTGTTGACTGTTAATGCATTGTGATGGTTTGTAGATGATGCAGCTGGTTTTCAAGATGGTACAGGCTGGCAAGGGGAGTCTGTGGAGTTCCATTAGGTTGGACCAATGTTGTCTTATTTCTTCTGCCCCTACTTGTTGTGCTGCAGCATGTAGAATGCCTTTAAGGGGGACCAGTATGGATTAAAATTCCAAGATGGTTTTCTAGAAATTAGCCCAACATAAATATGTGGCACGGACACATTTTGATCAAGAAAGATATGAAAGCAAATAAAACAACCAGCTTGACTTCTATTAAATACATTATATGGAGGCTAGAAGGGTTTTATAGCATTGACCCTTAGGCATGGCTACAAGGCACCCATCAATGTCTTCCGAAGCCTTTAAAAGTTTTGATACTAATTATTAGCATAGACGTACATGGTTCCAGAATACATTTCCTTTTGTAAATTAGCATGATGCAGATCCAATTAACAGTTTTGAAATACATCTCCTTTCACCTGCTTATGATTTCTCCCAATTTTGCATAACTTCTGCAAAGCTCACTTCCCAAATGCAATTAAATGATGTGCAAGCCTTCCTCACTAATCGATCCATTTCTTTTGGCCTCACAGTGCTGGACTATGGCTGAAAGGCCCGGAAAGAGATGTGGGCCTCTAGGGTTGTTTATGACACATGTTTTACTGTCATTCCCAGTGTTTTACCATCATGTCAGTATTGCCATTTCTAATACAATGCAAAAGAACAATATTTAAATGGAACTTCTTGGGCTATAACTACATAGAACAAAAAATCCTTGCTTCATCTACCAAGTAACATCTCTCAAAATGGAAGGGTGTGGAATATAAAGACAAATGGTCTGAAACAGAGGTCTTCAAATTGTGGGTAGGCCTCCTTCGGTATCTTCAATTGGCTTTAGGGGACACCAGGCTCTGACCAGGAGAAGCTTTTATTTTGCCCAAAGGACCAGTGACAAACATCATGCTTAAAACAGTGATGTGTTTTTAGTGAATAAAAACAGTTGCAGTGAGCTGCTCAATAATGGGGTATCAGTAATGCACCCATGCTGACTTGGGATCGTGGGACATTAACACCAGTTTGCAGACAGGAGAGTAACTGGAAAACATTATTTCTTGAATGTCAGAAGTCATCAAAGAGCCCCCTCCTCTGAGCCTCGCCGTGCTTGGCCAAGATTGTAATGTCCAAGGGAGAAGGCCCCCCGGGGATTGCACCCAGGATCCAGCACTGCAAGGCCAGGTTATGACCCCCGCGAGTCAGCAGTGCCTTACCATGTCTGTGATGCCCACATAAGGGATGGTCTTTCCCTCTAAGGTCCAGCACTGCAAAACACAAGGGAGAACTCGTCATCCCCTGGACCTCGCAGCAATTGGACATGGCTGCGATCCCTTGATGACAAAAATCAATCCCTACCTTCTAAAAGTGAAGAACAGTCCCCACCCACCCTAACCTTAGGGCACCCTCCCTGGACAGAAGCCAACTTTCCATTATTACTAGGCCGGACACTTAGCGTGCTTGTGGTTTCACCAAGAAGATGTATATATGGAGGCTACCAAAAATCACTTGAGTTCATTTGGGGGTTTTCATCCCGTTACACCCTGTCCTAAATCAGACCCTTACTCTTTAACATACAGAGCATGAGGTATACTGGGAAAGTTATGTGTCTTGAAAAAAGCAATATTGCTTCTTCTACTGGACCAAATTGTTTGATCTCGGGAAAATCATGTCCTTCCGGTTCCTTTAACTCCTTATCTGCTATTATCTCATCGGCCGACTGTTCATTATCATAAAATAAAGATTTTAGGGTGTGTGCACTCGTTTTGGGGTGTTTCATTCTCAGTTTTTACATTCCTCCATTTTAGCATCTCTAAAGGTAAACATTTTAATAAAGTGGCCTGGGGCAGCCACTTCCTTTGGTACAAGTCCTCCATCCCAGTTACCATGTTAGCAAATGCTGGCTGGCCCCTTGCACCTCTGTACAGGAGAATCAGTGTTAAGACATATCACTGGGTTGGTCTTCTTCAGGCTTTCCATGGAAACTGTTTGTTTTATATCTCATATTGATTAGACTGCTTGTCTTTATCAGTTCCTTTGCAAGTAAAAACACATTTTTGGCATCCTGTAGAGCTCACTACCGCGGCCAGGGTGACTGACGCTGGACGCTGGAGATCACAGTTCTATCCCCGGCTCCGGCGGCAGGGGTCTGCCCAGCACCATGCGACTCTGGGCCATAGCTCGCTTAATCTTCCCAACGGCCCCCAGCACCGAGATACCCCTTCGGGGGTGATTTGTGCGCCATACAAGTACTGGATTTACATTTACTACAATATGCTGGGAAAACATCTAAAAGGAAGCACAATCCTGCACACTGTCTTCCTACTTTGGTGAGTCTCACTAGATTGGACCATGGCTGTGATGTGCAATGGAGTGAAGGCCTCTCCTGACTCGCAGTGCTGAATCATGGCTGTGAGGCCTTGGAGAGCAGGCCTGTGGTGTAGCAATGGTGCCATGGGCCCAGTTTAAGACAAGGTAAATGGGCCATACTCCCCACTTCCATCTCCCCCCACTGATCCACAGGATGGATGTAACAAAAATCCATAATTTGGGTATATAGGGCCAACACAACCCTGGGCTCCAGTGCCATTGTACCTGCTGAACTGATGATACCTACGTCCCTGCGAGGGGCCTCATCCCATGGGCCTCACAGCCATAGTCCTGTAAAATACAGCCATAGGTTGAGTACATTGGGGACACAATACCCCGAGTTCCACTTTCACTGCACCTGCTGCATTAATATTAGCTACACCCCTGCATGGAGTACCACAGTCATGGCCCGGTGTTGCAAGGCCTTGTACCAGAGGAACATGTGTGAGGGACTTATGGGTGGGGAACCTGTAGCGTTTCAGTAGTGCATTGATCCCTGGTGCAAGCATGGTGAATTATTCCTCTCCATTCCCTATGGCCACTAAAGAAATAGTAAAATATTGCCATCATTTGGGAGCATCATCCCTTAAAACCCACAAAGCAATGACGGCAGTGCACTTGCTATGCTATTGATAGCTACGACTCTCAGAGACATGGTCCTGTGCTGGAAGGCCCAGGGCAGAAGGCTCCCATTCTTGTGATTCTGAGCACTGGATAATGGCTATAAAGCCTAGGAGAGCTTAGGTGTAGGGAATTCTGCTTTCATTGCAGTTACTCCCCACTTGTTGTCCCTTTTTAGCTAATAGATGTTGATTTTTGACTCTGATAGTGCACTGAGGCCTCGGACTCAGTCACAGTGGTTCCCTAAAACAAGGTAAAGTCTAATTGTGCTACAATTGGCTAAGGACTGTAGCTCCCCTGTAAACCCCTAGTAAATGGCACTTCTGGTACCTAGGGCTTTGGGGGACTAAAGAGGGTCCCTAAGGGCAGCAGCATATCTTATGCCATTCTAAGGGATCCACGTAAAATTTCACACATACTGCCCTTGTAGACTGTGTGTTATGATGCAAATCCCCTTGCCACCATCAGAATGAGCTGCCCAACATTATTTTAATATGTAACCTGTGATGCACGAGTGCAGTGTGAGTGTAGGGATGTGAAAAAAATGTGGGACGACAATGGGCAGCGCAACTTAAAATTGCCACTAATAGGATTGTATGTCCCAATATGATCCCTTTTTCTGTCCTGACGAATAACACGGACTCTTGTGAGCCATGAGGCAGAAACATGTTGATGGCCTATGGTGGGGTTGTGGGTACTGGTTCCCCTAGTCTCTATGCTGGTTTTTAATACTAAGTGATATCTCTTTCGACTTAAAAGGTAGTTTTGATGTATCACATTGGTTTTTATATATTCACATCATGGGTTCAATAGTTAGAGTGCCTCCTTGACTATAAAGTGCAGGCCCGCTCTTCATCAAACCGGGTTTTTGAAGAGCGAGACGAGTCCTACGATGAAGCATGACACCTGGTGGTGTGTCAGGACATCCTGTCAAATGTTTGTGTGTGTCCATACATAGGCTTGAGATGGACAATCACTCATAGAGGAATAAATAAACATTAACTTGAGTAACTTTCTAGTGCTTGACGTGTGGTTGGAGGCCAGCTCATGCTAGCGACCCCATCCCCTCCTGTTCCCTACTTTGGTAAATGGCCAGTGTTTCTGTGTATTGATGAGGAGCTATCATCATCATCTCCACCCTTTCCTTCCTCACTCTCACCAGAAAGACCCTGATCAAGGGAAAAAGGCAGGAAGGCATAAATCAACCCCGGGTGCCATAACCATGTCAAGTTGTCTATTGCCTAAGCTGCTTTGTCCCTCCACCTCGAATAGAACCTCTGAACCTTGGTATTCTCTGGGGCAGCAAACTGGTCAATTACTGGCCTGCTGCATTTCCCACAATTAGAATGAACATCTTCGGATGAAGAGAGGGGTGCAGAGAGGACGGAATCTCCCTGCTGAGTCGTGGCACCCTCTCATTGTCTGCTTCCTGAATGTAGGCTGCAGTTAAAGTGCTCAGAGGCACCTGAGCCCAGTCAAAAATCTGATTGGCGATGTTCAAAGACCGGGATCTGGTCCCTGCGTGTGTTCAGATAAGTCTTTTCCATCATGTTGTCTGTTTGTATCAGCACTGCTTTGAGTAGAATCAGATAATTGAATGCTAGAAGAGCCAGATGCACAGCTTTGAGCTCCCTCCATTTCGAAGAATGTCGAGTCTCTGTTTCTGTCCAAAATGGGTGCATCTCTTGCTCTCCCAACCAAGAGCCCCAACTGGACAAACTGGCATCTGTGGTGATAACAAACGGAGCGGGGGGAAGCAGCAGAATCCCCTTCAACATCACATCCCTATCCAGCATGCATTCACCGAAGAGCCACAAGTAGCAGCCGATGGCTGGAAAAGCGCAAAATGCCCTCAAAATCAACATAAATGCTACCGTTCCGGGCCACATACCCTCTGTAGACCCACTCGAATGGGCTCTGCTTCTCTTCTGATCATGCTGCTTGCCAAAAAACACCACTCACCCAGACGCACAGCCCCAGCCACTCAGGACCACCTGGACTTTGTCCAAGCATCCCCGCTCCCATCCACGTTCCTGGCTCGGCCTAGGAACTGCGGCTGCCTTGGAGGGCGGAGTGGCATTTAGGCGCCTCCCCACTCGCTTCTGCAGGACTCCAGGAGGAGTCCCCTTACAGGGCGCGCTGGACACGTCATGACCGGCGCGCCGGGATATGGGGAGGGGTATTTAGGCCTCCACCCGCCATTGTTGGGCCTCTTTGCTGCCCGACACGCCGTCTCCCACCCTACCGTGGACCTGGCTTGGGGCAGGCAAGGGAAGTTTGAGGATGTTGTAATGTTTTCTTTGTCATTGCAGGCGGAGTTACAGGGCGATCTGGAAGCAGTCTGGGTACAGAAGGATACCTCTGCAAGAGCACAATAAGGGTGCCAAAGTCAAATCCCAGGAGCCTCAGGGGAGGGTCCTGGAACAATGACGTTGGCGCCCCGTTAGTCCTCCGGGCGGTTGTGGGCCTGAACAACCGGGGGCTTGCCTTGCTACGCTACGCCCTGAAAGGGGCGTGAGTAATAAGGGACCAATGTGTCACGTGATCCAGTAAGGGGATCACCCCTATAAGGGTAGCGCTGATTGGGTTTCCACAGTGCTTGGCTCATCAGGTGGGCAGGGTAGCATAGGTTAGTACGGCTACCTGCCCTTGGATCGCCCGTAAAATAACCCACCATAATTTGCATACTGTTGTATGGAATAAACCTGCAGCCATATTTTCTCCAAACAAAAAAGTTGTGTTGTGTATTTAATTATGCATGCCTTTTCTACTTTGGTGCGGGTCATCATGCGCCGATAATGGAACTAATACTGAAGTCGCTCGACTGTTATTACGGCAAAGGAGCTCCACACCTCCATGCACTCTAAACTGCTTCTGCTTAGCACCGTTGAAGGTCTTGCTGGCCCCGCCAAGAAGACTGGGGAATTCGAGGGCCTTTTAAGGTTGAAGGCAGCTGGGGATTGGGTCTGTGGAGGCAGTTTAGTCTCATTAGTACTGATTTAAAGCAAGGAAGGGATGTGGAGGTAATTTTTGGTATGTTTGGATGTTAAACTGATACTAATGAGGGGCAACTTTAAGAGGAGTTCAAATGAGAAAAGAATGAGAGATTACTAGCACAAAGTGTGGTGCATTACGCCTCATGACTTGCCAATTTTTACCACTTAATTTAGTGAATCCTGACACATAATGTGGCCACCCCCTGCTGTATAATTACATTGGCCTGTGTGTGTGTAGCCTTTCCAACAAGTAGAAGTGTGCTGCAGGCTAGGCTCTAACAGTTTAATCAACTGTTTGATCCTGGGCACATAGGGCCATATGTATGAAAATGTCCGTTTGCGATTCTCAAATAACGATTTTTTGCGAATCGCTATTCGAGAATCACAAAACGCTATGTATGTAGTATTTGCAATACATTTTGCGAATCCTACATAATCCTTAATTGCGAATCTCAATTTGCGATTCGCAATTAAGGAATACTTCCCCATTCATTCCTATGGGCCGAGACGCCCATAGGAATGAATGGGAAGACATTCTCAATTTGCGATTCTCAATTAGAATCGTACAACAAATTGCCCCGATAAAGACTTTTAAAAGTAGCTTAGCCAGGAAACAAGAAATTTGGTACTCTGAGGAATTGCGTAATCTTAAACGCCTGACTAGAAAGTCGGAAAAAATATGGAGAAAATCCTCCTTGGAGGAAGATAAAATCAATTACAAAGAGAACCTTAATACCTATCATAAAGCAATCCGATTGGCAGGGAAAAACCATATTACTGCCCAGCTAGAAGCAGCAGGTAATAATTCAAAAATTCTTTATCAGATCGTGAACACATTTACAAAACCTACAGCCTGTGAAAGTGCAGATATGGCCTCACAACATCTCTGTGACAGCATCTCCTGTTTTTTCTCTGAAAAAAATGTATGCCATCTATAACAAAATAGAGGCACTTAGCTCTGTGATAAGTAGCCAGGACAACTACACTGTGACTCAGACAGCACCCACTAACATTCACTCCTTTGACGATTTTCCTGAAATATCGTTAATCGAGGTCCAAAAACTGTTCACTGATATAAAAAGTGGAAGCCCGGCGACTTGCTTCCAGCCAGACTTATGGGCCCATTGGGAAGTACACTAGGCCCTGACGTTCAGAGACTAGTGAATCTCTCACTTACATCTGGAGTTGTCCCACAATGCTGGAAAAAAGCCCTAGTTAGACCCATTAGGAAGAATACATCTATTCCTTGGACCAACATGTCTAATCTGAGGCCTATCTCCCTCTTGCCATTTTTAGGGAAGATTATTGAAAAGCACACCAATAAACATCTATCCACCTACCTAGAACAATCTGGTAGCCTCGATCCATCACAGTCAGGTTTTAGGCCAAAATTTAGCACTGAGACGGCCTTGCTGTCGATAACGGACGATCTGCGGCTGTACCAGGACAGGGGTTATTCCGTTGTCCTGGTGCTGCTAGATTTATCGGCAGCGTTCGATACGATCTCTCATGCCATCCTGATCGAACGCCTGTCTGTGAGTGGTGTCGGCGGTAGGGCCCTGGACTGGATCAAGAGTTTCCTCTCCCACCGCACCCAATCTGTCACCATGGGTGAATTTAGGTCGGAAGAAGTTAGCATTAACAAGGGAGTCCCGCAGGGCTCTTGCTTGAGCCCGACTTTATTTAATACCTATGTGGCTCCCTTGGCAGATGTTACTAGAACTTTTGGTTTCCACCCAGTGTCCTACGCGGACGATACGCAGCTGCTCTTCCCCTTCAAACATCTTACCCCAGAAACCATTCAATCATTTTCTGATGGGATGAAGGCAGTTGCAAGGTGGATGTCGTCCAACTTTCTCCAATGTAACGTTGGAAAGACAGAGGTGATGCTTTTCGGGGAAGCCAGGGTTTTATGGTCCCCCGACTGGTGGCCTCCTGATTTGGGTCCAGTTCCTGAGCCAAAGGCAATAATCAAGAACTTAGGAGTCAGACTAGAGCCGGAGCTATCCATGAAGCAAAATGTTAACACTACTGTAGGATCTTGCTTTCATGTGATTGGTCTCCTTCGTAAAATCTTTCCTTTTCTCCCTGACTCTTATAGGAAGACCTTAGTTCAGGCGCTCATTATAAGTCGCCTTGATTATTGCAACGGCCTTTTGGCAGGTGCAAATGAGGAGGTTTTGGACCGCCTACAGGTGGTGCAAAATACAGCAGCTAGGTTGGTGCTAAAAACACCCCCTAGATCCCCATCAAAACCATTACTTCATAAACTTCACTGGCTACCAATACGCTCGCGAGTGAAGTTTAAGACCTGCTGTATTATACACAAGGGCCTAAATCAATTGGGACCAGAATATCTGGCCAGGAAATTTGTCCCTTATGTCCCTACCCGTGCTCTTAGATCCAGTGACCAATTACTACTAAGTGTCCCAAAGATAACCAAATCAAGGCTAGGTGGCAGGGCTTTGTCCGTAGTTGGCCCCAGTCTTTGGAACTCACTCCCGCTCTCATTGCGACAATGCCATAATCATCTTCAATTTAGGAAATATTTAAAAACCTTTCTCTTTAACTTATCCTAAATAGCATCTGTTGGATCATAGGAGCCTATACTATATTTAATTTCATTGTTTCTATTGTCAGTTTCTACTGGTCGTTATCAGCGCGGAGATACACCTACGGGAGTTTATTCACAGCGCTTTACAAACATGCAAATAAATAAATAAATAAGAGGATCGCAAATTGAGAATGCAATTCCAAGGGTGCAAGGGTGTCAAAAGGACACCCTGTTGCACCCCTGAAATAAGCATGGCTGCACATGTGCCGCACATACATGCCCTAAGGGCATGTATGTGCTTCACATTGCACTTTGAGAAAAGCAAAAAAGTGCATTTTTCAAAGTTGGTTTTAATTAGCGATTCCTTAAGGCCAAATTGCACTTTTTTGGTGCTTCTTACATTGCATTTGAGGAATCGCAAAATTTGTGATTCCTTTAATGCAATCGCAAAATAAGGAATGGCAAATTATGCGATTCCTTATTCTGCGAGGCAGTTTGCATTAATACATACCACTAAGCCAAATTGCGATCGCAAATGCTGAAATTCTGCAAATTTCGGCGTTTGTGATCGCAATTTTGCTTGATACATATGGCCCATAATCTTCTGATGCCTCAACCACTGATGTTATGTTAGCTGTATTTATAGAGCTCATTATTCCCCAAGGGCATCTAAATGTTGTATCATATCGGCTGTGTCAAACAGGGAATGTCATAAGAGTTACCAGGACTTGAATAACCAGGTCTTTAGGGCCTTCCTAAAAGAAGGGAAACTGGATGCTTTCTTTATATAGAGAGGAACTGCACTCCATACTTTGAACGCTTCCAGCACAATGCTCTTTCCCCCCCATTGCACTTGTTTGAATTCAAGCTGTACCAATAGATTTGCAGCGGCTGAGCGAAGCTTTCTAGGAGGGACATATTGTTTAAAACTTTGATTCAAAAAGTCAGGACTGAGATTATGACCTGCCTTATAAGTTAAGCATAACACCTTAAAGGTGATTCTTTGTTTTACAGGAAGCCAGTGCAATCTTTTTAGATCTGAAAGAAACACATTAGTGATAGATTCCTTACCTTAGAATTACCCCCAGGAGCTGCACGACGACGCCTACCGGCACGCAGGGGTACTGCTGACGAAAATTTTCCGGATCCAGTCTGACGCCTGGGGGTAATTCTAAAGTAAGGAATCTATCACTAACTAATATTTCTTACAGATATATCGTTACCGAAGGTAAGTAATTTGTTCATCTTGGGATGTGACAATGTGACAGCACTTTGAAACAGCCTTAATGGAAGAAATAGAAACCAAGGGCATACACAGGCCCTGAGTATGGGTTTCATTCACTTATGTATTGTTGTTTGCATCCCAGTAGCTAAAGGTGCTCCTGAAGCTGCGTTGTGCATAACCCCTCCTGTGCTGCAGCGCCTCCCTGGCTGACGCACACAAGCATCTCTTTCACAACTCAAGGGCTGGAAGAGAGTTGTTTGTCATTTTAAAGGATTAAAAGTGCGGGTCAGTGGGTGTCCTGTAGTGCCTTTGTGTGGACAGCGCAATACATGATCCCCAATTACAAGCAGTGATTAACCAGGGCGAGGACCTTTCTTCCCTGAGCATCACACTTTATGGTGTAGAGCTGCAAAGTCCGGGGGATGGGGGTGTCCCTTCCCTGTGCCTCGCAGCCATGGCACAGTGCGGTGAGGCCCAGGGAAGTGGGTCCATTCACATATTCTTTCCAAAGCTACACATGATTGCAAGGACTTGGGCTTTGCAGTGCTACACCATAGCTGCGAGGCCTAGAGCAGGGGATCTCACCAGTGTGGGGCCCCATGTTGGTCGGCTGGGCGCGGGGCCCTGGCCAGCTATCCATGCAGTCCATGCCTAACGCTGGACCTGATGTGACCTCTCTTGTGCATGTGCTATTTGGAGCTGCACTGTTGCTGCTCTCACTGCACCTGTATCCAACCTTTGACTGTTAAGGAAGACAGATATCTTTCCACCTACACTTCAAGATGCCAAATGGTCCAGCAACCTCATTAGCAACAGTGACCCTCCAATGATTTACACATTTTTACGTGTATGGGAGAGTGCCTTGCACTGCTGCGGTTTGGGCTGCGTTTCTTCCTCCCTGCACTTGCCCTGGTGCTGCCTTGATTACCCCACATAAGTATCTACCACACCTGCGAGAGAGTTCTGGTAATATCTCAATAAAAGCAAAACAATCACAATACTTCATAGACGCTCTGGAACTGTCCTACTAAAACATGTCAGTGCGCTAAATGCGGGGCCACTGGAATTATACGATCGTGTGGCCACTGTATTTTTCACATAATGATAGGTGTGCCACATAATCTATACTACTATAATAAAGGAAGAACTTTCAGCCTTTGAGGCGGGTAAACTCGGGAACCACAGCGCCAATCCACACACCCGATACACCGTTGGAATCGTCAGGGTGTGTAGATGGTTATAGGCTATATATATATTTTTTTTTTAAAAACGTTATTTAAAAAATTTACAGTAAAAAAAAAAAGTAGTCCCTCCGAAGTAGCGCCGGCCGCGACGTGCGTACTCACGTCAGGAGCGCGGGGAGGAGCGGCGTCCAAGAGCGCGACGAGGAGCGGCGGACATGGCACGGGGGAGGAGCGGGGACGTGAGGAGCAGCGGACAGGACAGCGGCGGTGCGAGCAGCGGACAGGCTGGAGGAGCGGCGGCTGAGGTAAGGGAGCGGCGGACATGGCGCGGGGGAGGAGCGCTCACGTGAGGAGCAGTGGACAGGCCAGCGGCGGTGCGAGCAGCGGACAGGCGGGAGGAGCGGCGGCTGAGGTAAGGGGACCCATGTCGGGGCAGGCGGGGGATGGTTGGCGGGGGACGGGCTGGGCGGGGGCCCGGACTGCAGGAGAAAAGAGAATGATCCTGTGTATTTATGGTGAAACAGCAATCATTAACACACCTCTAGGCCAAAAAGATTAGCTACGATGTAAGCTTTCCCAGCCAATGTACACTCTGTAGAACGGATTGGTCAGCTGTACACCTCTGCAAACAAGAACAGACATATTTAAAGCAGTATATCAGCAGCGGACAGGCGGGAGGAGCGGCAGCTGAGATAAGGGGACCCATGTCGGGGCAGGTGGGGGTCGGGGCAGGCGGGGGTCGGGGGGCAGGCGGGGGACGGGCTGCTGGACAATGTCGGGGCGGGCGGGGGTCGGGGAAGCCTGTTGCTCCCGGACAACGTCGGGACGGGCTGCTAGTCTACCATATGCTGCATAATCTGCAGATTTTAACCAACACAAAATATCTTTCTAGCTCAAATGGTTTAAAAGTTACTAAAAACACTGCAACACGTGCTGTCGCACAGTGGAAGGCTCCTTGCAAAGGTTGACTGGGCATCTTTCTATTGCTTTTTGGGTGTTAAACTTGTACTGATGAGGCGCAACCAATGCCCAGAGAACTTGCACGTGTAAAAATGTCAAAATAGTGAAGTAATACTATCACAAAATGAGCTGCAATATGCCGCATAATTTGGCTTTTCTGTCCACATAATTTAGTCAAGCCTGCTGCATAATTTAGACCTCCCCTAATACCAGTGGCCCTGCTTATATGGGGCTCGGTGGCATCATGGCTGGGGCAGGATAGAGCTGTGATGGAGACCAGTGGGTCCACCTGCTGGCATACAGCAGCTGGTGCAAGAGTTTCCGAATGAAGTCTCACACCTGGGAAGATTCACAAGATGAGGAATCTGTGGTTAGATCGGGTATACGCAAGAAAGAGCTTTACCAAAGGTAAGTAACTTGTTCATCTTGACTCCTCGTGAGACAATTCCAGTTTCAGTTTCAGTTTATAAACTTTATCTCGATTTAAAAAATCACAAAAGTCATCACAGGACAAACATAGAGACTAAGTTGGACAATTCCATTATTCATGTATATTCCATACTGTTATGCTGGGGAGTTTATTAACGAAATAAGGTACTTTCAGAGGCCCTTAGTGCGAATGCAGAAAAACACAAAACTGAAGTCCGGATAGAAACAATACTTTTGATCCTCAGAATAAAAGTGTCCCGCCTTTTTATTACAAAAACTGTGCACATATTTGTTTGATAGCTTTTGAAGGATGCATTGTATGTTTTATACGAATTATTTTACTTTGGGGATTGGAGCTGGCAGTGTCAATAAAAGGATACTGCTGGGCTTGTGAGGCAAAAATGTAATTGTTGGTGCATAACATTTTGGATGACGAAATGCTCGGCTATGGGGTGTACAACGCGGAGTAAAGGGTATTTCCTTGCTGCATAATTTGGTAGCTGTTCTATAGTTTGTGGTTGAACATTCATTATTCTAGTTGGCCTGTTTATATTGTAACGTTCTAGTTTTATATCGTTTGTCGCATGGTATTGGGGGCAGCTCTGCTTTCAAGGGCTTCCAGTTGCGACAGATGCGAACCGAGGCTCTTTAAACCAATGGGAAGCCGATTAGAATGGGACCTCGGGTTCGCAACGTCACAAGTAGTGCCGTGACGTCATAGAGCGGCATGTTGCTATGGGAGACGCGAGTTATGCTTTTCTCCATTCTGGGAGCCTATCGAGGGACGCAGGGCGGCAGTTTAATGCGCCATGAACTCCCCTTACAGCATCAGGGGGTCTCCGAGCCCCAGGCCCGAGGGGATCCTGCCAGTCAAGCCCATCAAGGTACTTGCATCCTTTGGGTGGTGAGTGAGTGATTCCATGTTAGGAGTGGCTGGAAAGCTGCGTGATAAGCCAGGAAATGCTGCATTCTCTTTTAAGCACTTGGGGTCAAGATGGCAAATAATAGTCAGTAGATTTCTTTACCAAACGAGCAAGACATTTGATTACGGGGCAAATTCGGCAGGTGACTGATTCAAAGGAAAAGTTAAAAACGTGCCAAGTCTAAATATGCTTTTGAGGAAATTTCGCTTTTTGAGCAAATTGGCCAGTTTTTCATGCATTTGTTGGAATGAGACACTGTTCATGGATTTTCCCTCTCCTTGTCCCAACACTAACCTAGATAGACCACCTGAGCAAGCAACATTTGGGTGAGTTGCGAAGATACAGATTGTAATTGTATTTATATAGTGCTTCCTGCCCTGACGAGGCAATAAGGGCCATATGTATGAAGCAAATTCGCATTTGCAAACGCTGAAATTTTCAGCTTCGTTTGCGAATGCGAATTTGCAAAATGGCATGTATAAAGGAAAATCTGGTGCAAAATAAGAAATCGCAAAATTTGCGATTCCTTATTTTGCAATTGCATTTAAGGAATCGCAAATTTTGCGATTCCTAAAAATATGCCATCTAATCCATAAACAACGATTCCAATGTAATCTGATTAGGTATTTATTTTTATTTCCAAACGTCCACCCAGAGGATCCAGCAGAAACATTTTACAACTAGAATTATTACCAGGGCCTACTCTATGCACCGAGGATTGCCACTTACCTTAGTTTGACTTGAACAGTTCGTGTTTCTGCTGCTCTGCTAAGGTCAGTACCAAGGGAACCTCTGCTGTGCTCAAGGAGCAGGACTAAACTAGTCAGCCCAGCTTTATGCCCTTCCAGCTTTCAAAGAAGCAGGAGCTACCCCTGCTAAACTGCCCGTGCAAGCCTCAGCTATTGTCATGCTGATTAACATTACAAGCTACTATATTAAAGGAGCTCCCATAGATGGACCTCACAACATTGTCTGGTTTAGGGAGTTAAGTTGTTGCCATGGTGATTATGCCTGGAATTCTCTATTCTGGTAAGGGGTGCCCCAGTTCCAGCCTCCAATAAGACTCGCCGGTTATACACTGTTGCCTGTCTGCTTGCTTGCTCGTCTTCCTGCTCCCATCTACTTGCATACATATGTCTGCCTCTGGCTTGAACCAGCGGTACTTGGTTGTTAATCCCAGTTTTTTACTTCTATGTGTGCTCCTGGACAAATCTCGAGATGGTTGTAGCTGATACAACTCTCATGTCGACAGGCATTGGGAGCAGCTAGGACTCCAGCTTTAGGAGCTCCGTTAAGAGCTAGATTGAAAAATAATAATACAGTTTACAAAATGTGACCACGAATTGCAATCAGTGTAGGAACTGCCCACAAAGTATTTCATACACTCCCTCACTTCCTTCCCATGACCACTTATCTTGTACTGCTGCCCTGTAAAATATGTTAGTGCTGAAGAAAGTCCAGAGCAGAAAGATGGGGTGATGAACAGTAGTCAGAGGTTCGGAACAGAGCAGGTTTAGGCCAGGACCAACAGACACGTTGCAGACACACACCTGTAAGCAGAGACTTGTAAGCGCACTGCAGGAGGTGTGGCTCGACACAAATCTACATACAGCAGCATATGCTGAATGGTACAGGTCTACACACTGTATTTCGCAGACAGGTGTAGGACAAAATGTGCGGGTCAGTGCTGGTAGGCCGGTACAGACTGTTCATCCCTGTGAGTTCGACAGGTTGGTACAGACAAGTACAAACTGGAAGAAGTTAGCAGGTCCTGAAATACAGGAACGGATAACGAGGTATATAAACATACAGCTATGTGAAGACACATGGTGGGAGGTGGGTACAGTTGGACATCTGCTGAATGGCCGAGCGGAGTCTAGACACACTGCACAGGGATTGGGTAAAAACGGGTAAGTACCGTGTAGCGGGTGCTGGCAAAGCAACCCAGACAGATGATACAGGTTCAGAGTAGGTGGTGATCTGCACTTACAGGCTAGAACATTTATACATTCAGGTGCAATCACGTACTGGTAGATAGATGCATGTCCTGACATGCAGATACAGAAAGATGCTGATGGCAGTGTGTAGACTCGTCCGTGCAGTCACAGCTAGTTGCTGAGCCTGATAGAGCAATATAGATGGGTAAACGCAGTCAGGAGTATATAGGTGAGGACAGCCACAGCTAAGCAGTATGGGAGGGTGCAGTCAGGGGCTGATGGTCATGTGTAGTTGTCTCCTGACAGTCACTGAAGGTTGATGATTGGCTGGTATAGTAGGGCACAGGCAAATCTAGGTAGGTGAGGACATGTACTGCTAAGCAGGTACAGAACGAGGCAGTGCTGTGCTTGGCTCGGGGGTCATTTTGCAAGCAGACCAGTTTGAGGATTGGGCACATTTTTGATTTGATTCTAATGTTTTCTTCACACTTGTGCTTCAAAATGCTATTTTTGGATCCCCCTTTTTTCAACAATTTGCAGTAAATATGTGGTGTAAAACCCACCATTTGAATACATTTTTTTCAAAATGTTCACCCTCCTTTTTGCAGTTCGGGCTCGCTCGCTTCTTACATTGGGGTTCAACATTTTTTGCCTCACCACTTCCAAAATCCATCAGCTGCCACTGCTTCACCCCCAGATGAGCAAGCTCGATTGAATCGGGCATGAAGTGTTTTTAAGGGAATTGTGTCCCTCAAGTGTGGCTGGATCCCTGTTAAATGAATTGACAAAAGGTAGGGGCTTCTTTCTCCACAATCCAAGCTTTACATTTGCTTTTTTTTCTACAAACTTACTGTTGCAACCTCTGTGCCTTTTTCATCAGCAGTTAATCTGAAACAAACATTTGCACAGTCAGTGTTTTCTACCTTAATGATGAGGGGTGTTACCCTTAAACCGGTCCCAGAATGCTTGTTTCCAGTCTAGGGAGGACCTGGCATGGCAGTTCAGGCTGGACTGTTCCCATGGGGAGCAGGGTCAAGACTGAGGGGCATATGGCTGGGTCCAAACTGGGGTTGCATGGTAAGCATAAACATGATGGATTAAACCCAGATCTGTGACTGGTGATGAATGTTTGATTTGTTCAGCTTTCCGTCCATCATATGTTCTTTTTTGCTTTTATCGCCCTAAGTGGAAGGGTATGCCCAGACTTGGGTCCTGTGCTTACTGTTCCACTGGGTTCTCGCTAGCCTGGCTAATGTGAGGTGAATTCCTGAAACCGATCCCAGGATGCTTGTTTTAGGTCCAGGGAGGACCTGTCTTGGAATTTTGGGCTGGACTGTTCCCATGGCGAACATGGTCAAGACTGATTTGCATATGGCTAAGTCCAAACTGAAGTGGTTTGGTGAGCAAAAAAACAATAGATTAAACCCAGATCTGTGACTGGGGGCCAATGTTTGATTTGTTCAGCATTCTGTCCATCATATGTTCTTAGTGTTTTCTAATGTGCCAACCTATAATACGGTTGAGCCCTTAAGTACTTGGGACAGCAATAATTGACAATTTTCCTCCAGGGATGTGGTACATTGTCCCTACCCCAGTCCTGCTGGTTACACACAGAATGGGTTTATGGCCCAACATTGTCTTCACATCCAGAGTTGGAATGTAGCTGGTTTGTGAAAAAAGATATCAGAAAGATTTGGCTAAAATTTCTCATCCTTTGGGCTTATTTGTCTCCAAGAGACTTGGAATGTATCCAATTCTTTTATGTTGGATGGATTTAGTTCATTTTATGCTCCAGCTGTCCCCTTTAATTCTGGCCAAGCGAAAGGAGTCCTACCGCTTAAAAGGTCCTGCACGCCGCCACTCCACAGCAGCAAGCAAAATTATTAAAATGGTGGATCAATTAAATCTCTTCAACGTCTGAAGGCATCGCCACCCTGGCCCTTTGGGCTTTACGCATTATCCTGCTGCCCACTATCTCCACACATGAATAGACTATTGGCTAATGTCCACAAACTTAGCGCCACAGGTGTTGAGTTGTGACCCACTGCCTAGGACATATTCAGATCACTCTCCAGTTCTATTAGAATTAAAATTACTCTCCCAGAGACCCGAGCCATTTCTATGGAGGTTCCCATCATACTCCCTCGTGGGCCCGGTCTTTAAGGCTGAGTTGGCAGGTTCTATTGAAGATTTTTTCGCGAATAATCTAGGCTCCATCAGCAGATTTTTTGACAGTATGGGAAACATTTAAAGTTTACATCTGAGGGGTGGTCATCTCCAAACACGCAGGGGTACTTAGATTATTGAGGGATAGACTGAACAGACTAGAAAAGGAAATCGCTCATTTAGAAAATTGACACCTAACTACAAATGATTCTATTGTATTTTTGCACAAGAAAAATGATGTATTGCTATGAATTTGTAACCAAATGTTATACATGCATTTTATTCTGTTGGTTTTTATGTGTACTTTTATGGATGTTTTTATAATCCGAATAAAGATCATTTGACTTTGACTTGACTTGATTCTATTGTACCCGATGACATTAAAAAGGTGCTCGATGAGTACAATGACACGGTGGATAGTGATGTAAAACACCTCAGCAAGTATGCTATTGCAAGAACATACGGGGAAGGAGAACGGCCAGGAGCGACATTACCTAAGCTTCTCTGGCCTAGGAGGGACTCCGTAACTATAGTACAGATCCAAGATAAAGATGGAATTTCATCGAATAACTCAGACCTAATCGTGGATCGGTGTGTTCCTGTAAGCAGGACCACCAACCTGCCACAGATTTGAAGGTCTGCCATATTTTGGGTGAAGGAATTTCAACAACAGGAGGGATATGGTCTTTGGAGAAGAAGGAGATCTATATCAATTACCTGGAATTGCTGACAGGTTCTTTTGCTGACAAGAATTTTGTAAGGGATTACGTTGTGTTTTATTGAAGATGGACAATGTATCAATGGCCAGGTATGTGAAAAGATTAGGGGATCCTTGGTCAGAGGCATTAGAGGATGTGGCAAGAGATTTTGGGCATTTTTGTCTTGAGTCAGAATATTGTGGTTCAAGCTCTGCATATTCCAGATTTAAGCATTTCATTGGCGAATTAGAATTTAAGGAAGCAATTGGAGATTGGACAGAGAAATCTTCAGCGTGGTGGAGAGGAGAAGGTAGTCCATTTGCGGTGGATTTGTTTGCAAACTGTTTGAATGTGAAGGTTCCAGTTTTCTTCAGTTGGAAACAAAACCCGGAAGCCAATGCAGTGGATGCTTTTTTGCATTTTGCAGAGTTGGAGCTTGGGTTGAAATGATGCGTTCCCGCCATTTTCTATGATTCAGAGATTGTTGATGAAAGTGAAGAGAGACCAGGTGGAGGTGCTTTTAGTGGCTCCTTTTTAGCTGTCTCAGGTGTGGTTTCCAGGTTGAAGTTTTTTGATAGACAATCCAGATGTTCCAAGGGTTGTTGGTGAATTCAGTGGGGGAGAGTCACAATTTAGTGTATCAGGCAGTGGCAGTGCGTCCATTAAGGGTGTTGCCCCACCCACAGCATGGTCACATTCTTCCTCATTAACTTAACGAGGAAGATTGCGTCCTGACTCAAAATCGGTCGGCCGGAGTCAGTCAGGACGCGTCACTGAAAGTGGTGGGGCAGCACTGCAAGGGGTGGCTTGTTGTTGACTGACAGCAGCAGCAGCAGGGTAGGCCCAGTGCTCATGTTCAGGTTTGAGTTAGTCATTTTTCGGACCAGCCCAAACATGCGCACTAGTATTAGCTTGCAGTGCTGCTGCTGCACATTGGGAGAGCGAGCGAGGGCTGCTACTGGCCAGTGGCCGCAGCCCCCAGTCTAATATGGGTGGGGACAGTCCCTGCTCGAGCCAATCCTGGCGCTGCTGGAGCAGCGTCTGTATTGGCTGAGAGGGGTTGCCGTTGCCACCAGCCACTCAACCGAAGGTGCCAATGCGGACCCCGGCCCAGGAGCACACAGCAGATATGGCGCGGTACGACCCGGCGGTCAGGTAAGTTTTCTTTTTTTTAACTTTCTTTTTAAACCCCGCGTCCCCTCCCCCCACAACACCCTCCCCGCAAGTATTGCGAGCCTCGACTGGTATCAGGGACATCTACAGTTGATGGGATGAATGATTTCAGTAGAGTTTGGCAGCTGTCAGGCTTATCATCAGGTTTTGCAAAAGTTATCAAGAGGTCCTGGGCACCAGGTACCATGAAAGCATATAGTTTGGAATGGAAAAGATGGGTTTGTTGGTGTTCTAAGAGGAATTTGGATCTTGTTATGGCATCTATAGTAAGTGTGGCTAATCATTTAGCAGATTTTTTAAAGCTTGTAGTTCTTATAGCCTTGTGAATTTAAACAATTTGTAAATGTGTGCAGGCCACATGCTACTGGATGGACTGTCGATGGGGCAGCATGAGATAGTTTACAGACTGAATCGGAGCCTTGGTTTAAAGATTCCTCCGGGTTTGAATATTCTTCTTTTTGATATGTGGATTTGGTTTTGAAGGAGTTAGCACTTTGGAGAGAAAACAAGGTTTCGTCCTTGAAGGATTTGTCTTTGAAGTTGGCTATGTCACCGTGTCTTTTTTCGTTCAGGTGGGTTTGTGACATTAGAGCATTGGAGGTTTATTCGAGGATATTTCATTGAGAAGGTGTGCATTTTTTCATAAGAAGATGGACTAAGACTATGTCTAGAACTATATTTTATCCCAGCATGCGGGACAAGTACTTTTTGTGTGCTGTTAAGTGTTTGAGAGAGTATGTGAGAAGTACAAAAGATTTGAGAAGTCAGAATTTTATTTCATTCACATACCCGCACAAGACAGTTTCTAGTCCTACTTTAGGGAGATGGGTTAAGGAAGTCATGAAAAGAGTGGGAATTGATATTTGTAGATTTCAGGCACTTTCTGCTAGGGGCCCTATGGCCTATAAATCTTTTTTGGTAGATAGAAGATCATGCATGATATTTGCTTCCGTGCCTTGCCATAAAATTCATATTTTCCACAGCTGGGGTATGTAGAAAATCATGATTTTATTACAGTTACGAAGGCAAATATTATCCCTTCCCACCATAATGATTTTTGTTCTGTTTCAGGACAAATTTAATGTCCGCATCGGTATGCGGTCAATGTTGGATTATAGGTGGAGGACAATTTCAAGGTAAGTTCATTAAGTGCTTCCCCATTTTTTGAGCGGATTTTGTTCATTTGCTGAAAAAAGGAAGGAACATGGCTGCATGCTCTGAGTATTTATGCATGTTTGGACTACTTAAAGCTTCTGATTCTGTTTCAACTTTCTATCTATGTTGCTGCTGTGTGAGGGCAAGAAAGAGGATTTATACATATTAGCCTCCGTGTCTTTAATAAAATCATGATTTTCTACCTAGCTTAGCTGTGGAAAATATAAATTCTCCAACTCAGTTACGTAATTATTTGCCTCCGTAGGCCAGAACTCTAACAGTATGGTGCAGTGGGTGATATCTGGTATTGCACAGTCCCATTTAAGCCTCTTCAAGTTTTCAGATTGAGGTCATTCCTGTAGGCGTTTTCCTGCCCGATAACGGGCATTTTTAATTGAGTGCAAAGGTTTGAGGACAGCGATCATTTTCTGTTTCTGATTTTCTGTTTGGAATGTGCAAATAAGCTTTAATAATGAGATGCTTGCTATTGTATAGTCAAGTAGTGAATGCCTAGTCACTGGAGTGTGTGTAAAGATTGCTGGATCCCACCAAGCGACTTAGTGCGAGAAGCCCTTCTCCCAGTTGTCTCTCTTAGATTTGGCGGTCAAGACCTGTTTTGTGATGTTCATTGAAAGTTTTGCAAGTTTTCCTCTTCCCCATCTTGATTGTCTATCATGTTATTAACCAATCGGCATTGGAGTGTTTGTGGTTTAACGCTATAATTACATTTTGTAATATTTCCATGAACTTTAATTTCTCCCTTGGTCATGAGTTGATATAGATGTTTATGAGAAATATGTTTTTTGTTGCGGTAACCTCCTGTTTTTTATTTGTATCACCAAGACCCAGGGTTTGCTCACTTCTATGCGGGTTACTTCTAATTGAAGTTGATAGAAAACATATATTGTTTAACCCTCTTTTTGATGTCCTTTTTTGCTGTTCTAGTTACGTGATTATGATGTTATATAGAACATATCACCGGGTAATCCTGCTCACATCAGGTTTCGTGTAATAATAGTATGTGAAACTGTTTTTAATAAATTACCTACCGCTATGTTTTGTGCAATACTGATTAATTCTCCTACATTTGCAGCATTGTGCAAAGCTGAGTGCTTGATGTTAGCATAGGTTTTGTAGTGGAAGGGTAGGTATCATTCTGGTAACAAATACTATGCCTAGACAAAGTTTAAAACTCTTAATACATTCAATGTGTGTTGTACAGAGTGGCATGTGAAGTGTTTGCAAAATTAGGAGAAATTGCCTGCATCGAGTAGGTGTTATTGTTTGGTGCAAGGCTGTGTGTACTATTGGTAGAAGTTAGTGTTTTGCCTCATAAACCATGGATGGTAGCCTAGGAATGTCTATTCACCCACCCACCCGCTCCCCGCTTCCCGCCACCGCCGCTAACCACGCCCCCTTTCTTTCTGTACCCTCCCCGCTCCCGCCTCCCAGCTGCTCCGCCCTCCCTCGCACTTCGCCATATATGGCGACCGTGTGAACGCGCAGCGTTGACGCGCAGCGGGCGCGCCGATTGTGCGCCGAAGGCGCGCCAAAGGTAAGCCCGTCTGCGCCCGTCCGCGCCTGGACCGCGCCCAGTGCCAGGACCCCTGGCCCCCACCGACAGAAGACGACCCGACTGACCTACAACGCCGCCGAACTCATCGCACTCAACACCGGCGGCATCCCGGGATGTCACCGAGCCACCCCGAAGCACACCCACGGACCCTTCAGCTGCCACGCCTGCAAGTTCACCTGCATCCGGACCTACCCTGCACCAGCACCCGCCAAGCCGAACACCAGCAGCAACCACCTCAAGTGCATCCTGCTCAACACCCGCTCCGTCCACAGACACGCCATCGAACTCTGGAACCTCCTCGACACCACAGCCCCTGTCATCGCCTTCCTCACGGAGACCTGGATGAACGCCTCCTCAGCGCCCGACATCGCCATCGCCATCCCAGAGGGCTACAAGATCACCCGGAGGGACCGCACCGCCAACCAGATGGGAGGAGGCATCGCCATCATCCACAGGGACACCATCCGCATCACGACCAACACCGACGACACCCTAACCACCGCCGAACACCTGCACTTCCAGATCCACACCGACCCGAAGACCACCCTCAGAGGCACCCTGATCTACCGACCCCCGGGACCACGCACACAATTCAGCGAGGACATCGCCGACTTCATCAGCCCGCATGCCCTCCCCTCCGCCGACTACATCCTCCTGGGGGACCTCAACTTCCACCTGGAGAACAACAGCGACCGAAACACCATCACCCTGCTCGACAACCTCGCCAACCTTGGACTCAAGCAGCTGGTGTCCACCCCCACCCACCTCGCCGGACACACACTCGACGCCGTCTTCTCATCCAGCAAAGACATCGCCTTCAGCCACGCCACAGGACTCCACTGGACGGACCACAGCTGTGTCCACTTCACCTTCAAAAGAACGACGATCCACCACCACCAGCAACAGGTTGCCCGAAGAAGCTGGAACAAGATCACAGCCGACCAGCTCACCGCTTCCCTGAGCCAGCACCCTCCTGCCGGCTCAGCGAACCCCAGCCAGGCCGCCGACAACCTCACGAAGTGGATCAGCAACTGCGCGGACGAACTCGCCCCTCTGAGGACCCCGCCCAGCAGACTCGGCAGCAGAAAAGCCCCATGGTTCACCGACGAACTCAAGAGCTCCAAGAAGAACTGCCGAGCCCTCGAGAAAGTATGGAGAAGGGAACCAACAATGGACAACATGACCACCCTCAAGCTCGCCACCCGGAAACACCACCAACTGATCCACGCCACCAAGAAAAATGCATACAAGGACCGGCTGGACAACAACGCACACAACTGCAAGGAACTCTTCAACATCGTGAAAGAGCTCTCCAACCCCAACGCCGGAAACAACGACATCACCCCATCGCAAGACCTCTGCAACTCCCTCGCCTCCTACTTCCACAACAAAATCGCGGACATACACAACAGCTTCAGCATCCAACCGACGCACGCCACGACCGCAGCAACGCCACCCACCACCACCCTCCGCGCCTGGACTCCGATCAGCACCGAAGACACCGTCCGCACGATGAACTCCGTCCACTCCGGATCTCCGACCGACCCCTGCCCTCACCACGTCTTCAACAAGGCCGACGCTGTCATCGCACCCCACCTGCGGGACATTATCAACACCTCCTTCGACACCGCCACCTTCCCTGAGAGCTGGAAGCACGCCGAACTCAGCGCTCTACTCAAGAAACCTACAGCGGACCCCACCGAACTCAAGAATTACCGTCCCATCTCGCTCCTCCCGTTCCCGGCCAAAGTCATCGAGAAGACCGTCAACAAACAGCTGGCCGCCTTCCTCGAGACGAATGGATCCCTCGACCCCTCACAGTCTGGCTTCCGAGCCAACCACAGCACCGAGACCGCCCTCATCGCTGTCACCGATGACATCCGAGCCCTGATGGACAACGGAGAAACAGCGGCCCTCATCCTCCTGGACCTCTCCGCGGCATTCGACACTGTCTGCCACCGCACCCTAGTGCAGCGCCTCGGCAACGTCGGAATCCAGGAGAAGGCACTGGAATGGATCACCTCCTTCCTCGACGGAAGAACACAGAGAGTCCGCCTACCACCGTACAAGTCAGAGGCCACCGAAGTCATCTGCGGCGTCCCTCAAGGATCCTCGCTGAGTCCCACCCTCTTCAACGTCTACATGAGCCCCCTCGCGGCCATCGCACGCCAACACAACCTCAACATAATCTCCTACGCCGACGACACCCAGCTGATCCTCTCCCTGACCAACGACCCCGCCGCCGCCAGAGCCAACCTGCACGAAGGGATGAAAGATGTAGCCGAGTGGATGACGACCAGCCGCCTGAAACTGAACTCAGACAAGACGGAGGTCCTCATCCTGGGCTCCTCGCCCTCCGCCTGGGACGACTCCTGGTGGCCCCCCGCCCTGGGCACCGCACCCAAACCGACGGACCACGCACGCAACCTGGGCTTCATCCTGGACTCCTCCCTCTCCATGACCAGACAAGTCAACGCCGTCTCCTCGTCATGCTTCAACATCCTGCGCATGCTACGGAAGATCTTCTGGTGGATCCCCACCGAGACCAGGAAGACTGTCACCCAGGCCCTCGTCACCAGCCGACTGGACTACGGCAACGCCCTCTACGCCGGAACCACCGCCAAGCTCCAGAAGAGACTCCAGCGGATCCAGAACGCCTCAGCCAGACTCATCCTCGACATCCCACGAAACAGCCACATCTCCGGACATCTGAGAGACCTGCACTGGCTCCCCGTCAACAAAAGAATCACCTTCCGTCTCCTCACCCACGCACACAAAGCCCTACACGATCAAGGCCCGAGCTACCTCAACAACCAAATCAACTTCTACGCTCCCAAGCGCCACCTCCGATCAACCAGCCACGCCCTCGCCGCCGTCCCCCGCATCCGAAGAGCGACAACAGGAGGAAGGTCCTTCTCCTACCTGGCCGCCAAGACCTGGAACTCCCTCCCGACCGACCTGCGCCTGACCCAAGACCACCTCTCCTTCAGGAAGAAGCTCAAGACCTGGCTGTTCGAGCAGTAACGGCAACCCCCCCCCCCTAGCGCCTTGAGACCCTACGGGTGAGTAGTGCGCTCTATAAATGTCTTTGATTGATTGATTGACCATTCATGGAGGTACCCCATTGACACAAAGTGATACAGAGCTATTTGCATTATTGCACAGACTAAGTTTCAGTGCAAATAACATTTTGTGCAGGAAACTAAATAAATTAGCAATACCCCACCAGTTTGTGTCACTTTTTCTGATTTTGTACCAAAAAAGGTGTTGATAAATCTGCCCCTAGACCTTTGCTACCTGTACCCACAGGAGTAGTGAGTGCTTGGGGCTAGATACAGTAAATCTGTTAACAACTTGATAGGTTTCATTTCCCGACGCCCGCCCATTTACACTTTCATTTACATTTACGCTTATGAGTTAGCATGATGTGTCTAACAACGATATACTCATTTTTGCATTTACGTTTATATTCTTCATCTAATATTCATCTATGCATGTGACATTATTTTGGAGTGTTCCTCTCTGCGTGCGAGTCGCACTCGCTCACCCCTCCCGTAGGAATAGAGAAAGAAATGCTAACGCAGTAGTTTTCCTTTCTCGGCTAACTGTGATCGAAACTATAACAAATTCATTATCAGTGGTGTTCTCATGTGCTGGAGATGCTGAGGCCTGGCTCCGTGGCCTTGGGCCGAGATAAGAAATGTTGCCATCGCAGGTGCAGATGCCTCTTGTGTGAGGCCATTGTTCGCTCTTCTAGGGGTCCAGTATTTTTCCAGACTGGGCCTGTTTTACTCTAATGTACCCTGTTATAATGTATTGCTGTGATGAGATGGGTCAGTCCTCTCGGCACACTCTTAGGGGTGAGGTCGGACAGGGCCCTCTCAGATGAGAGTTTGTGGCCTAATAAATTTGCCTTGTTTATTCTTCTCCACTGTCCGGCTGACTTATTATTGGGTAACTTGACAAGGGGAGGTGTTTAGCCCCTTGATTAGTTGTCACTTGTGGTCACGAGCTGCCAAAGTATCGCTTCACTGAGAACCAAGGAAGAAAGATGTGAGACACCGAGGAGTCATGTTGAAGTGACACTTTTATTTGTTAGGTTAAAACACACCAATAAATGCATATAATTTCTCTATCTAAGCAAAAGGCCATTAAGGAGCCTGACTTCACTCCGTCAGGATTAAAGCCACATGATCATTTCTATAATACTGAAAAGGTTATAAAACAGACTTGAATAAAGCAGGCGTGAATAATGGACAATTGGAAAATGGCGCAATTGGAACCAGTCAAAGAATCAAAAAAAGGTACAAACACACAATGAAATTCTAGTGCCTAGAGGCAAACCATTCTAAAGTAAAAATAAACATTTAATATATATATATCTATATTCTAAGATGCCTAAAAAATGCAAGGAAATGGGTGGAGATGAAAATACTACGACCAGTCAGAGAGAGAGAGCTAAAAAGCAAAAAGGTTATCTGGATTGGGAGTTACAACCTGAGAGATAGGCGTGATGTCCCAAGTCAGATAAGAATGGCCGGCCGGGAGGACGACGCTGTGCAGAGCACTCGTCGAAGTGTCCTGCCCTCTAGGCGGAGAGTCGGGCCTGTTATACCTATTCTGATAAAAAAAAGGTCAGACCGCACTGACGTAGGTAATGGCGCAGGTGCTTGGCCGCACGCTTACAGCATGACCACACGCCTACAGTGGTGGTGCTAAAGTCCTGAGAACGTCGAAGTGGCAGGCCAGGATGTCAGGTGTTTGGGCGGGTGGTCTATTGTGCCTGACCGCAGAACATAAACAAAGGATATACGAAGCGTACCTGTCTCTAAAAATACATGTGGGACCGAAACTTAAGGGCAGGCGTTGCCATCGCAGGGCGCTGCTGCGGTCTCATCTGCGAGGCTTGGAACATTGTATATGTAAAAAATGAAGCAAACAATACTTGTGAAATGTCAAGGGCGTACCAGCTGGGCCCCCGTGTGTGGGTGTGAAGCGCCTGCACTTGTAACTGTGGAAAGTTTCTGTGGTTCTGTGGTAGCCTAAGCTATATCCCTGTGTTGTGCACAAAAAGAAATGTATTTTCATGAGCATCGGGCCTAGTAGATTACATCGTAAAAAAGTACCTTGAGGCAGTGGGCTTTGGCTTAGGCCTGTACACAGGGATTCCGGGGGGGGGGGGTGTATGTGCTACTCCTGGCTGACTGGGCATGGTGGGAATGGTCAAGCCACCTCTGGACATTAAAACCCTCCAACATTCCCATCCTCTTGTTCATTTTTGAACACACTCCTTATGGAGTATCTTGGAGATCTCTTTGCTGGGACGGGGGGGCAGGGTGTGTCATTAACGTAGCACTCGAGCCCGCACTGCTGTCCTTCCTTTAGTTCGACATACTCTCCATCTGATTCACTAAGTATTTCGACATATTCCCCATCTGACCTATTAAGCAGACGTTCATATCTCACAGATACAGGGCCCCCACGTGGGGTGTTTCTACCTGGGGGAAGTGGGGGAGCTGTGGGTATATTGTAGTGGGAGGTAGACGTTGCTCGCTCACTCATCTCTAACTTTATCCCAGTCCCATCCCCAGGTACCTGATCCATGTCTTCATAGTCTGCCTCTTTGCAAGTCCCTGTGCTAGTATAATTCATCCCTACTATCTTAGTGCTAAATTTCTTAACCCCTTCGACGCTCATGACGAGCTGGGCTCGTCATGAGGTAGCCTCCTCGCACGCTCATGACGAGCCCAGCTCGTCACGTAACATGCAATACCGCAAATCTCAGCGTGCGAGCGGAATTCCGCCCGCACGCATGCGGTTAATACAGTGGCTCCCCATCTGAAAGGCGCAACACAGAAGCCACATAATGCCAACTATCGGTATTGTTAATTTCAGGATTGCTGTCAGCCATGAGGGCATCCAGCCAAAATCGAACCAGTCCGTAGGAATAATGTTCGCAGGGGCACCTCCTTCGTCGGCCATCTCTTTTCCCAAGTTTGTCAGCTCCTCAATGGACCTCGAAATTGATCCGTTATCCTCGTCATTTCCTGGTATGAATGTGCAACATGATTTTCCTATTCGATGGCACAAACCTCCATCTTTGGCAGTTAGCATGTCGAGGAAGTAGCGATGTTCCAGGACCATTTGTCTCAAGGGGCGTAGTTCTTCTTTTATTGCATTTAGTCCATCTCTAGTGCTGTTGATGGCCTTCATGACCTCATAGCGGGTCACTTCCAGCCACCTAGCATTTGCATTAGTTTGGACAATTGGAAACGCCCCTCCGAAGAAGAGCTGGGCCTCGTTGAAGAGGCGGAATTCTTCTGGAACTTTACCAAGAGCTTCGGTTGCGAAGTACTCAGCTGTTCGCCGGTGTCGGTGGAGGAAGGTAACATCACCTGTCATTGGGTGTGTCAGTATGCGGGAAGAATTTGATGCCGGCACAACCAGATGTACCTCATGCAGGGTCACCAAAGAGCACAGTCCGAGCCACTGAGGAGGCAGCTGGAGATGGAGGTGTTCTCCGCAGGCCCAGTAATAATCCATCAAGGCGGAGGGGCCGTACTGCATGTCAAAGTTGAAGATAGTCGTGCTGCAGTCTGTGTTACGCCCAACAGCTACAGAGCCATTACCTATGAAACAAAGGGAAGGATTCTTTAGTTTATATGCTTTCCTACGTTCTGAACTTCCTTCCTTGCCCCAGGTATATCTTCCACTTTCCTTAGCCCATATTTCTTCACACTCTTCATCGACACCCCAATCAACATTTCCCTCATAATCTGTCTCTCCCACCCATGGGGGGCCTAAGGAAGCTGCCCTGCATATTAGACCCTCAACATGGGTCCATTTGCCTTTCGTGTAAACCTGCGCTGTTATTTTCAACACGGTCCTTTCGAGACATGGACATGCGTGTCCATCATTTCGTTTATGGGACACATCATGTGCTGTATGGGACGCATCACAACTTGCTTCGGGTATTGTTATTGAGAAAAACCCGTTCTTCAGGATCTGTGGACCTATATGATCCATACCCCGGTATCCACTCCTAAGCGCAACCCTTATTTCTTCCTTTAGGGCGGCTTCCTCAGTGATCATTTTGAATAGGACTGGGGTGTAGTCCCATACAGTGGTGTTTACCCTCATTACGTCCAGTTCAACTGCACTGACCTGGGTTAATCCCTGAAAACGGCACAGGTATAAGTGCAAAAGGCACATGGTAATATTGGGTGGAACTTCCTTGGGAAAAATTAGTCTGTCAGCTCCTACCGCATGGGGGATGTATGAACATACATAGCAGGAGTCATTCGTTATTGCTTTCCCTACTGTTGTCATGTCCCTATACCATGAGTTGTGCATTAGAGATGAGTGGACGGAGTGGTCTCTTACTGACTGCTGCATGCTTAGTAGGGGCGCCATACTTTCTTGAATTTCCACGAGATGTTGGAATGTCTTATGCTCTGTCTTTTGTATAGGCTTGCGGGGGACACGGGCCTTTGTTTTGTATGGGACAAAAGCAAATCGGCGGGCTCTATGGTGGTGGGGAAGCCGTTGGCGAAGTGTTTGTAGCTCTGATCTTCTAGCTGTCCCATTCCGTGTGTAATTTCTGCTATCTGGGATGGAAGCTGGTGGTTCGGAGTGCGTGCTGGTGTGTATCTCTAGTGCTCTTATCAAGGAATCTGGGTCCTAGTCTGCTTCGTGTCATGGTCTTCCGGGGGTGGGTGACCGCTGGTATGATGGATGGAGCGGTAGATACTAAGGCATTTTCGCTACTTATATCATGGCAATTAAGTATAGCCAGAAAAAGAGTATACCAATTAAATGTTACTAGTGCCACTCCAACAATGATACACAACAGTAATACAGTAGATATACATATCTTTAGTTTACAGCTGGTGCGTTCATGGACCCGCACGTGAGTGTCTTCTTCTTCTTCCTGGTCCAAAGTTGAAGGAAAGCCACTGTCCTCATTCAGGGGGACAATGGGCATGGCATTGTCCTCTGTCAGTCCATCGTCTGGCGCTGTGAAGGCGCAGGGTCGAGCCGAACATCCCGTCGATGGATCCATGCCTTCTTTTCTGCTATCCGGACGGCAGTTGGGGATGAATCTATAACGGCAAATGGACCTTCAAATTTTGGGTCCTTCCAGCGCCTGACGTGCTTTCGGATGAAGATCAGGGTCCCTGGGCGAATCGGTGGGAGCTCAGGATCGTTGGGGCCCTTTTCTTTCCTCTTGGATACCTGGGCAGAAAGGAACTGCGCTGCGCGGGTTAGTGTGCACAAAAATTCATAAAGCTCAGCTTTAACAATCTCAGAGGATGACTCACTATCAGTTTTGGGCCTGGTAGAGGGCACAGTGATATTTATGGATCGTCCTGTGATGAGCTGGTGGGGCGTGAGGTGGTGATCCGAGCTTGGGGAATTTCTTAATGAGAAGAGGGCAAGTGGGAGACAGTAGAGCCATTTTTTACCAATGGTGGCGCTAATTTTACTGATTTTATTTTTGAGCAGGCCGTTGAGGCGCTCGCAAATACCATTACTCTGGGGGTGGTAAGCGGATGTCAGCTTGTGTCGGACGCCTAGCATTGTGGTCAGGGAGGAAAAGATGGCGTTTGAAAAATGTGTTCCGTTGTCAGTTCTGATGGCGTTGGGAATTCCAAAGCGGGAAAAGACGTCACGGAATAGGAATGTGGCTGCTGCATTGGCATCGCAGTGGACACATGGTCCAGCTTCGATCCAGCGTGAAAATGGGCATACTACCACAATGAGATATCGGTAGTTTTGGCATCGGTCAATCATATCGACGTAGTCAAGGTGAAGTTCTTTGAAGGGGCCAGAAGGTTTGGGGATGGTGGAGGTGACTGTTTTGAGTGTTGGGTTTGGTGAATATTGTTGGCAGATGAGGCATTTATTAACAAAAAGTTGTATCAGTTCGTGGGCATTGGGGATGAACCAGTCTGTTTGTAATGTTGTGGACATGTTATCTCGGGAGACGTGTGCGGGAAGGTGGAGTTGGTTCAGTGCCACCTGCAGTAGGGCTTGTGGCATGACAGGCTTTCCAGACATGGTTTGCCTGTAAATGAAATCAGCAGGGTCCTGCTGTACTCCTCTCTTCTTCCAGAGGTCTTTCTCTTGATGTGGTGCACTTTCTTGTATTTCTCTGAGATGCAGTTGGGCAATGTGGTCGTATTGTTGTGTGTTGTCGACACAGTATGTAGTATTCATGTCTGGAATGTCATTATTCATGTCTGTGTGCTGTGTTGGAGCTACACTAACTTCATGCGTGTTTGTCTGTTCTGCTGGAGCTATTGTCTCTTCTGCCTGCTCTACTGGTGCCATTGCTTGCGCAAGTAGGATGGGGATGTCTCGAGGCTCTGGTGCAGTTGCAGGTGGGGGGCCTCTGGCTGCAGCTTTAGCTGCCCAGTCTGCCAGAGCATTACCCCTGGAGACAAAGTCCTGTCCATTTGTGTGCGCAGCACACCTGACGACAGCTACCTCAGTTGGAAGTGTGAGGGCCTCAATTAAGTCCTCCAGCAATTCTTTATGGCATACAGGTGTTCCATCTGATTTGAGAAACCCACGCCTCTTCCAGCGTAAGATGTTTGAGTGTGTTGTTGTTGTGACATATGCGGAGTCTGAGTAAACGGTAATGCGGTCATCTGCCCCGTAGTTTAAAGCGGAAATAAGTGCTACTAGCTCAGCAGCTTGGGCTGAGTAATGTGGGGGCAATGCAATTTGTTGTACAATGTTTAGGGAATCAGAGGATTCATGCTCCTGGGCTCTAACCACTGCGGCTCCTGTGTATCTTATCCCTGTTTCCTGGTCAATGGTGGAGGATCCATCAACAAAATACCCTGTGCTGTTTGGCAAGGGGTCCTCCTTCGCTGCTCCTGACTCATCTGGACAGTATGTGGCGCAGTCATGTGTGTCATCATCTGTGGTGGCAATGGGATGAGCGAAAAACGTGGCAGGGTTGACTGTGTGGCATTTGACAACTTTTAGAGAGGGTAATGACAATATCACTTCGTAGCCTGATACTCTTTGTGTTGTTAATGTTGTCTTGGCTTTCTGAATTATAGCAAAGACTGCATGCTCAGTGTACAGTGTCAGTGGGGATCCCATAACAAAGGGGGTGCTTTTCTCTACGGCAAACGCTGCAGCAGCAAGAGCTTGTTCGCAGGGGTAATGACCTCTCATGACTGCATCTAGCATGCCGCTGAAGTAGGCAATGGGCTTATGGCCCATGGGGTATTTTTGTGTAAGTACGGCTGTCATGACCTGTCCATTGCAGTGGGTGAACAAGTAGAATTCTTTTGTGTAATCAGGTGTGCCTAACACTGGTGCGTTTGTTATTTCATTTTTAAGTAGTTGGAAGGAAGCTGTCATTTCAGGTGTCCAATCTAACTTGTTGCGTCTGTCTTTGGCAGTTTTAACTGCTTTCAGTAAGGGAGCTGTTATCGTGGAGAAGTCAAAGACCCATTGACGGACATAATTGACTAGTCCAAGGAATTTCTGCATGTCTTTTACAGTTTGGGGTTCTGTGGTGCTTTTTATGGCCTCGACTCTGCCTGGCGTGACTCGCCTCCCTGATGCTGATATCACCTGGCCTAGGTACTGTACCTCCGTTTGGCAGTACTGAAGTTTGTTTTTGTCCACTTTGTAGCCTCTGTGAGCCAAGGTAGTGAGCAGGGAGACGGTGTCTCTTCTGCACTCTTGTTCTGTGGTGCTGCAGAGCAGAATGTCGTCAACATATTGCAGCAAGGTGCTGCCACATTGGAAATTTGATAGATCGTCCTTGACGACTCTGTTAAAAACGCTAGGGGACTCACAGTACCCCTGTGCCAACCTGGTATAAGTCATTTGGACCCCACGGAATTGAAATGCCAATAGGTATTGACTGTCTGGGTGAAGGGGGACGCTGAAAAACGCATTTTTCAGGTCGATCACGGAAAAGTACTTTGCACTTGGAGGAATGTTTGTGAGGATGACAGAAGGGTCCGGGACGATGGGGAATTCTGGTATGACTATGTTGTTAATAGAACGCAGGTCGTGTACCAAACGCCATTCATTTGTCTTGCCCTTGCGCACCGGAAAAAGGCATGTGTTGCAACAGGAAGTGCATGGGTATATGACCCCCTGATCCAACAAGGCCTGTATGGTGGGGGCAATGCCCTCCTCAGCTTCCTTAGATAGTGGGTATTGTTTAATCCTGGGTAAAATTGCACCTGGTTTCAATGTTATTCTAAAAGGGGTGGCAGAATGGATAAGGCCCACATCGTTTGGACCAGTAGTCCACAGGTGTGCTGGGACTTGAGCCAAATCGGCCTCACGCACAGAATCATACCTTGGTATGGCAGTGGGCGTTCTCTTTTCCACTGTCACTGAGAGGGGCACATCGTTCATGTAAATGATCTCTGTTTTGGCATACTCATCAGGATCGCCAAAGAGTTGCTCATCTGAAATGTTCCTCACTAGTTGTCCAGTCCCAGGTGCACATGCGGTCATCACCTGCTAGAAGTGCCCCGTATGTTGGTGTTATTTCAAGAGCCTGTATCCCTAGGATCATGTTTTTGTCTGGTGTCTGGGAGTGTTGGGACTGTGGGCGGAAGAGAAACTCCTTTGGGAGCAGGATAGTGCGATTGTGCACTTCTGGGGTGTTGGCTACAATGAGATGCACTGCAGTGGCGAAGGCTTGCTCATCCACAGGGCGAGCCCTTATTTGATCCTTCAAAGAAGAGTCAGTGGTGAGTGCCATCATCCTTGCCACAGATGTGCCTGGTATTGAGCAGATCATTGTTCCGTTGTCATGGAAGTGAATGGTCATGTTCAACTTGGCCATGAGATCGCGCCCTAAAAGATTAACTGGAGAGTGTGGTGAATAGAGCAGCCGCTGTTCCAGCACACGGTCTCCTATTTGTATGGGTACTGGCTTAGTGAAAGGGACCCTAGCTATTGCCTCAGAGAATCCCTGTGTGTCCGCTGTCTGTTCAGAAATGGGCAAAGGCCCGCCTGTAATGCAGGAGTACGTGGCGCCTGTGTCAATGAGAAAGCTGTACGTTCTATTGTTTATCGTGACCAGGACGGTGGGGTCGTCTTCACCGCACATGGTGCATGATAAAACCGGGCACACGAGGGTTGTCTGTGGGCTGTCCTAGTGAGTGTATCCTCCTGCTTGGTATTGCTGGATGGTGCCTTGTGTGAACGGGTTGTTGGTGGCTATCACCACTCCACCTTGGGGCGAAGAATTTTGGGCTTGGGGCATCATTTGGTATGTGGGTGTCTGCGGTTGGGTCTGCATGGAGGCTTGCATCTGTGGGGGCGACTGCTGGGTCTGGACAATCATGGGAGCTTGGAGTGGCACTAGCTGCATGTTTTGCTGTGGGGCAGCTTGAGCACAGGCATAGAGCATCTGAGGTTGGTGTGGGTACATTTGCTGCGGCTGTTGGAAGCATGGTTGCGCTTGGTGGGCGGGACCCATGGATGGCTGGCCTTGGTCTCGGAGTCTGGATCGACATTCTCTTTGCATATGGCCCGTCTTGTGACAGTAAAAACACTGCGGTGGGGCCCTCTGCTGTCCTACTCCATTGCCTCTTCCCTGCATGCCTGTGTTTCTACTTATATCATTTCTGTTATTGATGTATTGCCGTTGTTGGTCATTGTTGTAGGCAGGTTGTGCTGGTATGTATTGTACTGGGGGCTGCTGTTGGACATACTGCACGGCAGGTTGTGGTTGAGCTTGAACATATTGCACGGCTTGTTGGGGTGGGGACTGCACATATTGTATGGCTGGCTGTATTTGCTGCTGGGCCAGTGTTTGCATCTGCTGAGGGACAGGCTGTGTGTTAGGTGCCAGTGCGTTCTGGGCGGCCTGTGGGAACGTGGTAACTGCTGTCATCTGGCTGACACGTGCAGCCAGCATGAGAGTGTCTAGGGTGTCTTTTCTCTCATTTAGTTTCTGTTGAACCAATTTGGCAGCTGCGTTCTCTATGGCTAGCTGTCTGCTCTTTTCCTGTTCTATTTTCTTTTTGCAAAAATGTATGATGTGGTCTTGGATCTCAGGCCACGGTTTAGACTCCATGGCTACTACTCCATCTAATCTTTCCTGGACATCTTCTGGCAGCCCTCTCTTGACCATATGGTAGAAAAGTCGGCTATTCCCTCCAGTGGTGTTCCAAGAGTCACCTAACTCTTGGTGCCACTTTTCTTTCATCCTGGAAATGAAGTTGATCGGATCCTCATTAGCTTGCATTGTCAGTGACATGAGAGACCCAATGTCAGGGACATCAGGGTATTTCATTCGCAATTTCATCCAGACTGCTGATCTTATTTTGTCAAATTGTTCTCCATCGTACTTGGTGTTATTCATTGTTATTAACCCTCTACTAATGCTTTTGAAAATCTCTTCTGCTTCCCCTCCCATGAGGGAGATGAGCAAACTTTTCATATCGCCTATCCCTATGTTGTGACCTGTCGTGCTTTTCTCCAGGGCCACTATCCATTTACTTGCACCCTCCGTAAGGGGTGGGAGGTTCTTCTTAACTTGCTCCTTCTCTGCATAAGACCAACAGTTATAAACTGGGGGGTCAGTGGCATTTTTGTATAAAAGAGGCATCTGGCGCGTAACTCCTATGTCTGTATCTTTTGGCCTTGTGAGGTCATGTAGTCTGGCATATTTCTGCCAAATCTTCAGACTGGCCCGCATATAGGCATAGTCCCAGTCCTCATCCCCTGTACCTTGTAGGATACATTCAACTGCTGTTGCCATATGCTGTGGTTCAAAGGACCCTATTCTTGGCCAAGGGAGCATTTGCGGTGCTAGGGACTCTGTCCAACCAGCCAAATCGTCGGTGAAGGGGATGACAGCATAATCAGAATCTTCCCCTAGTATCACTATGTCGTTGGGCGTTAGGTCATTGTTTGGCGGGGCGTGTTGTCTGCTGAGAAACATGCCAGTGCTCTTGCTTGCGCGGGTGCTACGCATGGAAGCGGAGCCCGAGACATCGTAAGTGATGTCATCTGGACACCCGTGCGTTCCCAATATCCTGAGTCTGTCTACCTCGGTCAGCCTAGTCCTCCTTCTCCCTCCTGCACCACCAAAACGTTCCTGTTCCTGACGGAATGGATTTGTCGGCCCTCGGGCCCGGGGGGTATGAGGGAAGTCTGTTGTAGGTGCGGGGAGGTGTTGGGCAAATGGATCCACCGCGGCAGTGCTTTGTGGAGGCGTTCCTTGTGGTGTGAAATGGACCTGGGCTGTTGTGGCGGGCGGGCGCTTTTGTTTAGTGACTGCTCCCTCAGTCCATAGAGGACGTTCGGGGTGGTGCAGTTCTTCACTCCCGATCTTTTTAAAGGGATCTATTGGTGCTGAGTGTTGCGGTGGTGTGTCTGCTGTTGCTTGAGTTTTTGATGGTGTAAGGATGGCATTATTGATGGTCTCAGTTAGTTTGTCATGCATTTGCTCAATTTTTAATGACATGCGCCGCAGCGAGTGAGTTACACTATTGTCCTCGGGCGATGCTACTTGTCCAAGTGAGTGAGTCATGTAATCGGCGTTGGTGTTGGGCATTAGTGATCCACCGAAAAGGTCTAAGGTGGTATTTCCATCTGGACTATTTTCTAAGCTTCTGTTATCGCCCGTGGCCCTCCATTGCTCATAGTTGATAGGGACAACCACCGGGGGGAGGGGGGCTTGCAGTTCCCTATCTTTACACTGCTGTTGGACCGTGGTGAACGTTATTTGTTGGTTGTCGGTGCCTGCGCCAAAAAATGGCCTGTGTTCCTGGGTGGCAGGTGGGGCTTTTGTACTCTGGAGTCTGCTGAGATCAGGGTAGAGGGAAAGTGAGTGGTGAGGTGAATGGTGCGATGATGCTGACGAGTGGTGGGACGGTGTGTGTGAATCCTTTGAGGATGCGAGGGATTCATTGTCGGATCCTTCGTTATCTTCCTCGGGTGGTGGGATGGCCATGGAAGTGGGAGTGAGTTTGAGCGTGAATTGCGCATCTATTTGTCCTGGCAATCCTGGCACTGTGGCGTGTATTGTTGGGTTGCCGCTGAATGCACCGCCACTGCCACTGGGGGCAGGTGGTGTAAGCGCTACAGATGGGAGGGTTGGCCCTAGTGTAGATGCAGGTATTGTTGGTCCGCTGCCGGTGTCAGGTGGCAGTGGGAGTGACTCTTGCGGCGGGGTATGTGCTGCTTCTGCAGCAGATGAAAGGGCGCCTGGTGGGTTACAAAGGTCAGGTGGGAGTTGGGCGTATCCCGCTGCTGGTTGATTATTTGTGGTGCAATGTAAGTCTGGTGTGTCACATTCTGCATTTATGGTGGGCTGTATTGCAGTGTACATGCCGCTAGCCTGGTATGGAGGGGGTGCCGGAGGAGCAGTCGCTATAGTAGCGGTGTGTTCCTGTATATTGTCTTTAAAGATACGCCAGAGATCTAGGGTGGCCTTCCTTTTCTGTAATTTAGTGCCAGAGTATCTAGTGTCCAGGAAGGTGGTCATATGGTCGAGAACAGTTTTATCAAAAGTCCCTTCTGAGGGCCATGAAAAATTCAAACTTTTGGTCAATCTGTGAAGCTCCCTACAATGTTTTAGTATGCGTTGTTCCTGCCCACCGAATGTCTTTAGGACGTGCTGGAGGGGCGTCGCCATAATGAGATACCTGAACGTGTAAATGCAGGAATGGGCTATTAATGGGGGATGGTGTTGCCTGTGTACACCTCCCTAAAGATCTGATACGAGTTCACCTCCTACACCCTCAAGGACACGGTCATATATATCTTTTTGTAATCAGTGTTCCTGTGTAGGAGTACAGCCCGGGAACTGAAGCTGGCCGCCAAAGTAGGCGTCCGCTATTGCGGACTGGAGCGGGTTTCTGGGAAAAAGACTTGATAGTATTGTCGGGCCTTCCCAACTCTCAAGTTGTAAGATAAAATATATGTGAAAGCCAGTAGTTGTTTTATATACAGTAGAACTCAGTATCCTATTCATAGGGACACTAGCATATGTGCCCTGCACTAAGTCTTGGGGCCAGGAGGAAGTAAGTGCGGTGGGTATTTCTCAGCCTAGGGGTAATGGGCGGATATGTATGTGGATACAATCTGGTGGTTTGTGCACGGAGGTGTAGTAGGAGATACTATTATCTCTCTTTGTTGTGCTTTGAGGTCCCCGTTCGGGATGTGCGGGGGTGTGAGAATGCCGGTGCTATTGAGAGCCTTATTTGACGGGTACGACTGTAGTCAATGCCCAATGTCTGCAAAATTGTGATCAGAACAGCACTTGTTAAGGGTGTTACGTAAATAAAGCATGAAGGGTGACCGTCAGAGAGACCCACGACGTTGTTGTTGAGTAAATATATCGTGAGTTGGGGTGGGTTTTGGCTATTAGAGTTTTCGTTCATACCCTTCGTGAGTTAGAGCAATGAGGTCGGCTGGCAAGGGCACGCGGGGTTGCGGAGTCCGTGGAGCGTCGGAGTATGTGGGGGAGTATGAGGCTGCTGCGGATGAAGACACTGACTGGGTGGACTGGGTGGAATCCAATGAAGATTCCTCGTCGGTGACAAGGATAGGGGAGGAGGAAGCAGACTGGTGGGAGTCACCTAGGGATTCAAGAGACTCAGACCAGGGAATAGATAAGGTGGGAGAGCTGGATGTACTTGCAGGCGTAAGTGGGTGTGGGCAGGTGGTGTCAGGAGATGGTGGGGTGAGTGATATATGTGGGAGGGTGTTGTATATGTCGGTCAAGGAAAGTGCAGATATGCGAAGTTGGGTATTGGGCGTGAAAGTGACCCCCAGGACTTCCCAGGCGTTGTCTAGGATATCTCGGAGGTCGTCAGAAAGGGGCGTTAATTCGCTAATAGTGGTATTATGGACAGCAGAAGGAGTGTCATACACAAAATGGATGGTGCAATTGACAATATGCGGGGGGCGTTGGACATCCCGGGTGTGGGGCGCGGTGGGGTCTACGAGGTACGGGATGCGTGATCGTGTATTGCGAGGGGTGGGGAAGGAGTCTTTTTTCACCCTTCCCTTTTGGCTAGCAGTTGCCTGGGCAAATGGTAGACAAAAAGAACAAGAGAGTCGGCACCTACCTAGCAGGGCTGCAGTAAGCGGAGAGGGGACACAAGAATGCAACCCGGACACCAGGCACCTACCTAGCAGGGCTGCAGTAAGTGGAGAGGGAACACCAGGATGCAACCCGGACACCAGGCACCTACCTAGCAGGGCTGCAGTAAGTGGAGAGGGGACACAAGAATGCAACCCGGACACCAGGGAAATGGCAGGGCAGGCGCTCAGGTGATGCGTGCAGAAGCGGGGATCACCAAGAGGCAGGTGTGGGGTTTGGGGCCAGGGCAAATCCGGTGAAGGCAAATATGCCCTGCGTTAATAGAATGCACAAGAGCCAAGACAGAAGCACAACAGGCAATATAGCAAGGCAGCAGACAAGGGAACAAGGCACACGAAAAACACATATCAAACAGGACATATTAGTGTCAAATGAATAATAATACAATACATAGGATGCATCTGTAAAAAAAAAAAATGCAAAGTACGGTAGACAGACCTAGATATTAAATCTCACTAAAAAAGAAAACCCAGGGAATGGGCAGCGCACTGTGGAAATAATCTTAGATCAAAACCTGGGAGGGGCGTGACCAGAAATGTATGACTTAGGAGGAAAAGGTGGGCACAGGAAAAAAAAGGGTAGCAGCATATCTCAGTAGTGTATCAAGAGGGGGGGGGTAGCATCATTTTCGTGTAGTGTATCCGAGGGAAGGGGGGGGTCGTGGACGTGGGCAAGAGAATGGAGCAAAAGGGCTGTTGATGGAGTGGCAGCGAAGCCTCGGGGGAAAGGGAGGGAGGAATCTGAAATAGACCACAAGCACTTCCTCATGTGCCAGGTAGCGGCACCTCGTGTGACGGCGCAGCTGTGCCAGCTCCGCCGGAGAGCTGTGGCGGGCGAACGGGGAGGTGGGGGGGGGGCATCTGCAGAGACCACAAGTCTTACTTCCTCTCCTGGGGACTGCGAAGAATGCAGTGAAAAAAAGAAGCGACACCCAGACGGGGAGAGAGAAAGAAAAAGAGAATGAATATGGAACGAGAGACTAAAAGGTAAATATATATATATTGTATGGTGTCACACCCAGTCCTTGCAAGATGATGTCTATGAAGGAGGAGATTAAAACAGTGGAAGATGTGAAGGAACTATATCCAAGGGCACAGAACTGAGAAAGGGAGGGGAGGGTGGGCCCATGTGTGTGACAGCACAGGGACGCAAGTGGCAGAAGGCAGAGAGAGAACCGTAGCCCAGTGTAGCAAGATACAGTGGAACAGCACTGTAGACAAATTAGTGCAAGCGAAGTGTGGAGGGCACTGAAACCTCGTAATACAACGCAGGAGAAACACACATCAGTGAATGAACTATGGGACCACAACCCATAATAGAAAGAAAAGGCCTTAGCGCCCATCCGCCAGAGCGAGGAAATCCACCTCTCCTACAAACCAGGGGGGGGTGGCTCAAACCCCCTGATCCATACAAACCAGGGGGGGGGCTCAAACCCCTCCACCCATACAAACCAGGAGGGGGACTCAAACCCCTCCTCCCATACAAACCAGGGGGGGGCTCAAACCCCTCCACCCATACAAACCAGGAGGGGGACTCAAACCCCTCCTCCCACACAAACCAGGGGGGGGGACTCAAACCCCTCCTCCCATACAAACCAGGGGGGACTCAAACCCCTCCTCCCATACAAACCGGGGGTACCCTAGGACGCACCTCCGGACTAAGCCATAGAGAAAATAATAAAAGCTCAAGACTTACAAACCCAGTATGAACCACAAAACCTCGAACCAGCCAACCGATAGTACCCGGAGAGGGAGAAAGACAGAGGGCTAATCCTGGCCAGACAGACCGCTACAGCGAGTCGGGAGCCAGCCAGAAAGGCCCCAGAGACCCCGCCTCACAATCAGACACCAAGGGCAATTCAAGGAAAAACAAAAATGTCCTTGGCTTACCCCGCGGTGGTCAGCAGAGGAGACAGGACTCTCTGGGACAATCCGTTGGGGAACTCCAGATCCACCGCAGGCAAGAGCAGTCGTGGCAGGAGGACGTGGTCGCCAGCTGACAAGGAGAGGTGTTTAGCCCCTTGATTAGTTGTCACTTGTGGTCACGAGCTGCCAAAGTATCGCTTCACTGAGAACCAAGGAAGAAAGATGTGAGACACCGAGGAGTCATGTTGAAGTGACACTTTTATTTGTTAGGTTAAAACACACCAATAAATGCATATCATTTCTCTATCTAAGCAAAAGGCCATTAAGGAGCCTGACTTCACTCCGTCAGGATTAAAGCCACATGATCATTTCTATAATACTGAAAAGGTTATAAAACAGACTTGAATAAAGCAGGCGTGAATAATGGACAATTGGAAAATGGCGCAATTGGAACCAGTCAAAGAATCAAAAAAAGGTACAAACACACAATGAAATTCTAGTGCCTAGAGGCAAACCATTCTAAAGTAAAAATAAACATTTAATATATATATATCTATATTCTAAGATGCCTAAAAAATGCAAGGAAATGGGTGGAGATGAAAATACTACGACCAGTCAGAGAGAGAGAGCTAAAAAGCAAAAAGGTTATCTGGATTGGGAGTTACAACCTGAGAGATAGGCGTGATGTCCCAAGTCAGATAAGAATGGCCGGCCGGGAGGACGACGCTGTGCAGAGCACTCGTCGAAGTGTCCTGCCCTCTAGGCGGAGAGTCGGGCCTGTTATACCTATTCTGATAAAAAAATGGTCAGACCGCACTGACGTAGGTAATGGCGCAGGTGCTTGGCCGCACGCCTACAGCATGACCACACGCCTACAGTGGTGGTGCTAAAGTCCTGAGAACGTCGAAGTGGCAGGCCAGGATGTCAGGTGTTTGGGCGGGTGGTCTATTGTGCCTGACCGCAGAACATAAACAAAGGATATACGAAGCGTACCTGTCTCTAAAAATACATGTGGGACCGAAACTTAAGGGCAGGCGTTGCCATCGCAGGGCGCTGCTGCGGTCTCATCTGCGAGGCTTGGAACATTGTATATGTAAAAAATGAAGCAAACAATACTTGTGAAATGTCAAGGGCGTACCAGCTGGGCCCCCCCTGTGTGGGTGTGAAGCGCCTGCACTTGTAACTGTGGAAAGTTTCAGTGGTTCTGTGGTAGCCTAAGCTATATCGCTGTGTTGTGCACAAAAAGAAATGTATTTTCATGAGCATCGGGCCTAGTAGATTACATCATAAAAAAGTACCTTGAGGCAGTGGGCTTTGGCTTAGGCCTGTACACAGGGATTCCGGGGGGGGGGTGTATGTGCTACTCCTGGCTGACTGGGCATGGTGGGGATGGTCAAGCCACCTCTGGACATTAAAACCCTCCAACAAACTATAGGTGAGTGTGGTAAGTCACTCGGGTGGATTTGAGCCACGCTTATCAGATGGCGCCCGAATAGGAACTCTGCGATAAGGATCTTTCTCACCCGTAAGTGGGCAGCAGAAGGCCGGGGACCCTCCGGTCGGCACGGTGGGTCTGGGTACCCACTTTGATGCCGAGCTTGGTTCTCGCAGCGCTGCCCCACCCTGCTGATCGGGAGAGGTCCCGGTTCATGATCCTGCGCCGGAGTCCGGAAGGCAGAACTTTGGAGCTGACCGTGTTGGTCCTGGCAGCCGGTGGTGGAGAACGGTAGAGGTCGGTACCGCGTATAGAAGGTGAGTGGTCCGACTGTTGGTTGAGGGAGCTGGGATGCTCCACGAGACCGGTGTGTCTCCGGTGATTGGAGGAGCCGGTGTGCTCCTGGGGCTAGTGTGCTCCGGGGAACTCAGGGTGTGAGTGGCACCCTGATAGACCTAGTGGAGATTGGGTGGACGTTTGTGCTGTCATCCGACCGGATAGTACTGCTGTCGAGGCGTGGCTCACTGCGGATGGATTGTGGGACTTACCCGAACCCCTAGGGTATGTGTTTCGCTGGGCGCGGGTCCCGGATCTCACGTGGTGTAGTGCGCAGCGATCTGTAGTGCCGCCCGGGAGGCGGATGTGTTCCCCGATTTCGGAACGGTGTGTGCACTGTTCGGTCTGCGGTAGGGTCCAGGTTCCCCAGGACTTGGTCGACGGGCCTCGTCCCATTTTGGTAACACGTGTTTGGTAAGGGTTGTTTTGGCGAAATAAGGAAGTGCGATTATGTGTGTGTGTGTGAGTCTTCTGTGGTGATTGTGTGACCCGGGAGGTGAAAGTTTCGTGTTGGTGTGGGATTGAGTGAGTGACGATGCCGTGTTTTAGTAAACTGCGGTGCCTTGGGTGCTGCTGTGGCGCCTCGGACACTAGACTGGCTGAGAGCCAACCCGCCCCAGTGGAGGGCTCCCCTAATTTCGAGATGTATGTCAAACATGGACTGCCTCCGATTTTGTTTAACACTTTGTGGCACAGATATACAAAAGGAAATGTGGATTTGCAGTGGCCTTTGACTGGTTCTTTTGATGTGGCAAAATTAGATTATTTACAAGACAGATTGTTTGCTAGGTGCAGTCGCCAGAGTATGTTCGATTCCCTGAGAATGTGGCAGAAGGAAGTAAAGGAGCGACAGCTAAGAGAAGAGAAGGCAGCTCAGAAAAGAGCGGCACAGACAATGGCGCAGAAGGCGAGAGAACACACTAAGAGAGAGAATGAGCAGCGAATTGAGCGCGCGGACAGGCTTTTCAGGTTACAGGATAGCAAAAGCTATGTGGTTAGAGAGGAGGAACAAGATGAGATGGAGGACATTTTGAACTCTCGCCCCCCTCCCCCATATGCCCCACAACCCTTGTACCCTGTGCTGACGGGTTCTGCTTCTTCTGCAGTGGTTTCGGTTCCGCAGACAGGTGCTCCTCCCTTATCTGGCGCCCCCACCACCTCCTCCATTTCCGCTCCAAACTTGTTGGGTGATGTTGAACAAGCTTTGTCTTCTGTCACTTCTTCATTGACGGCGCCCTTGGTCTCCCTCCTGGCGGCGACCTCACCCGCCTTCTCGGTGGCTCCCCCTGCGCTTCCTACTGTTTCTGCTAGCGCTACCCCTCAAGGTGGGTTGGTGACCCCGGCTCGGGGTGCGGGAAGTGGGCTGCTTACTCAGGTACGGAAGTTGCTCACGCGTTCTGCTGTCGGGTTGGATGAGAAAACGGTGGTGGCTAATCAGGCTTGCCAGTGGGCTAGAAATAATATTTATTCAATTGAGGATATTTGGTCCACGATGAAAGATTACGAACTCAAAAGTGTTATTGATGCCATAAGACTTACTGATGTTACAAGGCATTATCACTTAAAGTGACTAAAGTTTTATATATTTTTTCTAAAAGTGGAACCCTTTTTGGGTTTACATTTATTGTGAGCAATATAAGAACTAGATCATCTCCAAGAAGATGTTCTGGATGGATATCCATATCATGTGTTCCTTAAATCAAGTGAAATGATTTCGCCTTCCAAGTAGCTTTCCCTTGGGTTGATTGAGTGAAGGGAGGCAGCCACACCACTTCTATTTAGAAGACCCTGATGCATGGCCGGACTGGCCGTACAGGGCATTGGGTGTTTCCCCGGGAGGCTAGAAGGAAGGGGGCTGGTTTTGCAGTGGTGGAAGCTGGTTTTGTTACTGGGGATTGATTTTGCAACTGTGCCCCAGTAACAAAAGGAGGAAGCAAGCATTTCCAGCCACCCGGGGTCAGGCTGTGCTTTTCCAGGGGTTGGGCCAAGAAAATTGCCAGGGCTGCTTTGGGTTCCCAGTCCGGACCTGCCCAGATGGTATTATGGGAAGAGAAGGATTTCTGCAGAGGGAAGCTACAGATCAGGAGTAATGCAGACAGAAAATCCAGCAGCAGGAGGGACTTGTGCATGTGTTGGTGTCTAGCAGTTTATTAGTGGTTGTAGTCAAGTACTGTTCAAGGCCTGAGAAGCATTGTCCAGTGGCTCCAGCTGCTTCTCCCTCACCTGTGTCTAGAAACAAACTGGTGGTAGTTAGTTCTAGGAGTGGTTAGGGATAGACTTGTAAAAGGCTAAGCAGTTTTCCAGAGCTTCTTCTCCTTCCAAACTTGTTGACCCACATGTTGGAATCTCTCTCATGTGCCCTCTTGTGTTAGACGAGACGGACAAGCGCTACACAGGAACTCATTGTTGGTCCCGCCTCTTTGCATCATCCACGAACAAAAGGAACTTGATAGGAGAAAGTTGGATAGTCTAAGTATAGTATTGTCTCATGCAAATCACCCACAGCCTACTTAAAGGTACAGCCTCAAATTACCCCCCCCAAAAATATTCTTTAACTGTGTTTTACTGCTCTGACCTATCTTAATGATATATTGGTCTAAATGTAATTCAGAAAGACTTGTTTGAAATTTCATGTTGAGATGGGAACTTGTGACATATTTCAGAAACAGTTTTTATTGGGTTTGGCACTGGAATGGAAGTTTAACAACAGTCTCTTACTCCCTTCCCTCCTTCCCGTGTACTCTGTTCTCTTCCTCCCATTTGTTTCTCTTTCCTGTCCTTACCTTTCTTGCTATATTCCCCTTTCCTCATTCTGTCTCAAAGCTTCCTGCTCCTGTGCCATTGGTCCCACCTGCCCAAAGACCCCTCAACCAACAGGACTGGTTCCATGGGGCAATTCCTCGCCAGGAGACACAAGCGTTGCTGACCAGAGACGGGGACTTCCTGGTTCGAGAAAGTCACGGGAAGCCCGGAGAGTATGTCCTGTCCGTGATGGCCTCTGGGCAGTGCAGGCATTTCATCATTCAGTTTATCAATGTGAGTACCGAGAAAGACAGGTGTACAGCACCGAGCATATGCAAAGGCTATCATGCCGCCTTCATGCAGTAACATAGAGATTTCAGAAGAGTGAGACATGGGGAATGTTACGGAAAGTCTTTGTGCTAACTGATCTAGACTTTTGCTGGCAGAATATCCCTATCCCACTGTTGTGTATTTGTAGTGTCTGTGCATATACAAGATGAAAAGCTGACTTATTTTGTGTTCACCAACAGGGCCCTGGCAGAGCTTACTCTGCAAAAGTGGGCATCACTAATTAGGGTAGCCTGGGGTCTCCAAGAGTATGATGGCGAGCTACCAGTATCTCACAGGCTATCACTGAGTAGCTTGTATACATCTACCCACTTGATAGGGAAGTTGTTTAACACACAGAACAATTTTCTGCGAGGGCATGTTAGATAGTGCAGGATGATGTAACATAGCCTCTTCCAACAATTCTTTATTTACTTCTTTTTCTCCATTCTTTTCTGCTGCCACTTCCTTCTTTCCTTTTTCCCTGCTTTGATTCCTTTCACTCATTTCTCAATTTCTTTTATCCCTTTCTTTTTTCATTTGTTTACACTGCTTTTATTTGCCTACTACTTTTTCGTTCACTCCCTTTTTGTTTTTTAGACTTTTTTACTTTATTTTTTCTTCCTGGCTTTATTTTACGCTTGCTATTTTTGTCAACTTTTTTCTTCTTTTCTCATTTACACTAGGGGTGGGCGGTAAACTCCACTCCTCTGGCAGAGTTTGCAGAGTTCTGGCCACTTCGCGATCCACTTTGATCACAAAGTTTCAGAAAAACTCCACCAGCCGCAGCGTGGGGGAATTTGTTCTGACACGCGGTTCACCGTTAAGTTGGTGAGTGAGAACATCATGCGCTAGACAACCTCCCTGTGAGATTTCTCAATGTAGGCGGTAGTGGTACCCCACCACCACTCATGTTGAGAATGCTGCAACTCGCGTTGACAAAGCTGCCGCTCGAGTAGAAAATCTACTCAGGCTGTAGAAAGAAGGCAGCGCCCTCTGGCACGCCAAGTGGTGCCGTTCATGCTGATTTTTCAGTGTGGGACAAGCTCCCGGCGGTAAACATCAGCGCGAGCAGCTCAACGTACCAAACTATGTCATTTGCAGAATCTCGCTGAGTTTTTAGGTAACTCACAGTTCCACCCATTCCTAATTTATACTTCTCATTCATTCAGATCTTCATTTTCCTCTTCTTTATTTCTTTTTTATTCTTATCTACCATTATCTTTATTTCTCTTCTTTTGTCTCTGTTTCTTTTTATCTCCTCTCTTTTTTCCTATGATTTTCTTTCTCTGCTTTTGTCCTCTTATTTTTCTTTTCCTCTTCTCCTTTAACCTTACCTTTTCTTTGTCTCCAACTTTCCTTCTTATCTTTCTGACTTTCACTTTTTCTTGTTGCATTTACATATTGTACTTTTCCTTTTCTTTTCTCCTTTCTTCCTCCACTATTGTTCTTTTTCCATGTCTCTTTCTTTGTTTCCTTCGTATTTTCATTTGTTTTACCTTTCTACGTCTTTTTTCTCAGAGTTAACTTTCCCTAACCTCCCTCCTTTTCTCGTTCTTTCTCTTGCCTTATTTTTCTTCTTTTTCTTTGTTGTGCTCTTCCTTCTTCGTTTTTCTACTTCTTCCATTATATTTTTTTCTTTCTTCCTCTTATTCATTCATTCTTTTCATTGCTCTTTTTCTTCTTTCATTGTCTCCTTCATTTCTTTCTTCCTTCATCTCCTTTTTCTGTTGTTCATTTCTCTGTTTTCTTTCCTTATCTTTTTTTTGTTCTTTCTTACCGTCTTTCTCTTCTTCTTTCGTTCCTATTTTCTATTCTTTCTCTCTTGCCATTTTTTCTCTTATGATGTCATTCTTTCTTTTCTTTGTTTTTTTCTCTCATCACCTTCTACTATCTTACTCTCCTTTTCCTATTGCATTATCTGCCTCTCTCTCTCTGTTTCACTCCTTTTCTCTTGTTCACGGTCTGAGGAGCAAAGGGACAAAACTGATTCTTAGGGATTCATAATGTAAACCTTTGGCAATAAACCTCCTGTGTGAATAATGCTTTATACTCTTTGTTTAAATTATTTAATCTCTGTCCAACTTTATCATATTCTTATAATACGCTGTGGCTCACAACAGGTTTCTAGGATAAGAAGTAGCTCTTTTTACATGAAAGGTTAAAGACCCCTGGGGTAGACCACTACTGAGAATTCTCAAACAATACTTTTTGTTGACGATTGAATTGTAGATACCAAAGTAGAGTTTCATTGTCTGTGCCACATACCTATTTTACCTAATATGTTTTGGGTATTTCCCAGCAAGTTAAGTACACGGTACACGTTGCCTAGGCGACCCTCTCTATGGCAGCCTTTCACTCAAGTAATTGCTTCACACATGGTGCGGCTTGATCACCATAGATGCGGTAGTTGATCCCACCACCATTGACGGCAGGGTTATCTCCTCACCTTGGTGGAGTCAATGACTGAATTATAGAAATCACCACCAGTTGACAAGTTGCTGTCCACTCCAAATCCTTATATAGCTGGTATTATGGTATTTTCACTCTCGTTTTAGTGGGTTTTAAATACCTTTATAAGCGAGCCAGTTAGTGTGTAAGACTTGTAAAGGAAAGGCAGCACCACTAAATGCATCACATCTAAGCACAACCTAAATGAGAAAGTAGCAACATGTTGGCTAGACAAATGTTGCTTTCTGTTACTTTCTAAAGGCCATAGGGCTTACTTCAGTACTGATACTGCCATTGAGAGTGCGCTATATTGGCGGAACCCAGAACAGTGAAACCACACCCTCCTTTGTATCCCAGGATAGGAGTAATTTGTTATTATTGGGAGATATTAGTGTGCCCGGGACAAATGCATGGGTGGCATCGAGGGTACTTGAAGGTCACACTAGCTTTTACTCTAATGTTATAACGATTAGTTGTTTTTCCTATCAGTGCTTAATTTGAGCCTGTGGTTGCTGGTGGGGCTCACCAGCACTTCTTTTTGGGGACCAGCACTTATTTTTTCCTCATCAGTTATCGACCATGAGCAAAAGAGGGAAAAACACACACAAACACACAAAAGAAGGAGGAAAACATTGACGGAAAAACTGGCACAAAGGGACATGTAAGCGTGAGATCCGGCAAGAGTGAGATAAAGGTGCAACAGTGTCTGTTAACGATTTAAAGAGGACAGGGTGAATTCAACACAACGTAGCCTTGGTATTCGATGCGTCAATCTTTAATAGCACAACCGTGTCAGAACTTTGGTTACTGACACTCATTCTTTTACAAATTAAGAACTGCCTACTATTATCTATTAGCTCAAATCACTGACCATGCAACATGCAAAACATACTATCGTTTACAGAGCTCTAGCACACAGAATTGAATATCTCACAATTACAAGTGCCTCAGAGGAGTTGGTAGCATATATAAACCTAATAAAATTAGAAACTGTATGAATCAGAATTTATCTGATCCCATAGCATTTCATAATGGATAATTATATGCAAATTGTGGTGTTTTCTGCGGTATGTAGACAAAATATTGATGTTTTAATATCGATATACCATAATATTGAGTTTTAAATATCACAGGGACATAATATAGAAGGTAAGTAATATAAAAAATGTTAATATCGAAGGGACAGAATTTCGGAGGTAAGTAATATCAATGTTAGTAATATCGATATTAGTAATATCGATGTTACTAATATCGATTTTTATATTATTTTTATGTATATTATTATGTATTTAATATGTATTCTTTTTTTTGTAATGTAATTTAAGTAAATTTTGGATTTTAGTACCGTAGCGGGTTGTGGGTTTATAAGGGAATAGGGTGGGAAGTAATTTAATTATACTAAATTAATTATACATTTTTTAGGAATTATAAAATCTTTTAAACTAATTGGTAATTAATTTTTATTATTTGGTAATTTATTTTAATTAATTGATTAATTGATAATTATGTTTGTAGAGGGTTATGGGTTTATAGGGGAATAGGGTGGGAAGTAATGTAATTATACTAAATTAATTATACATTTTTTAGGAATTATAAAATCTTTTAAATTAATTGGTAATTAATTTTTATTAATTGGTAATTTATTTTAATTAATTGATTAATTGATAATTATGTTTCTAGCGGGTTATGGGTTTATGGGGAATAGGGTGGGAAGTAATTTAATTATACTAAATTAATTATACATTTTTTAGGAACTATAAAATCTTTTAAATTAATTAGTAATTAATTTTTATTAATTGGTAATTTATTTTAATTAATTGATTAATTGATAATTATGTTTCTAGCGGGTTATGGGTTTATAGGGGAATAGGGTGGGAAGTAATTTAATTATACTAAATTAATTATTAATTTTTTTAGAAATTATAAAATCTTAAATTAATTGGTATTTAATGTTTATTAATTGGTAATTTATTTTAATTAATTGATTAATTGATAATGATGTTTGTAGCGGGTTATGGGTTTATAGGCGACTAGGGTGGGAAGTCATTTAAATGTAATTAATTAATAATTTATTTTCATTAATTGTTATTGCTAATTATATTATTGTTAATCAATTATTATTTGTGAATTCATTTTCAATATTTGATCATTCATTTTAATTAATTGATTAATTGATACTTATATTAAGTGTATTATTTCATTATTGGTGTTTGTTGTGCGTTCATAGGAGAATAGTGTGTTAAGTATTTGATATGTAATTAAGTAGTTATTAAATATATAGTTGGGTATTGATAATTAATTTTTTGGATATTCATTATTAATTGGTAATTATTTTTAAAATAATTATTTATTGGTTTTTGTAAATAGTTTAGATTAATTCAATAAATATATTTTTTTTAATAATTAAAAATATTAATTATTTTTCATAAGTATGTTATTTTTAACTTCTACGCTATCCAACACTTTCCCTACTGTTGCACTCTCAGGAGTGGAAATAGTAATTTTTATCCATACGCTATCCAACACTTTCCCTACTGTTGCACTCTCTGGAGTGGGAATAGTAATTGTTACCCCTACGCTATCCAACACTTTCAATATTGTTGCACTCTCTGGAGTGGGAATAGTAATTTTTACCCCTACGCTATCCAACCCTTTCCCTACTGTTGCACTCTCTGGAGTGGGAATAGTAATTCCCTACTGTTGCACTCACTGGAGTGGGAATAGTAATTTTTACCCCTACGCTATCCAAAACTTTCCCTACTGTTGCACTCACTGGAGTGGGAATAGTAATTTTACCCCTCCGCTATCCAACACTTTCCTTACTGTTGCACTCTCTGGAGTGGGAATAGTAATTTTTACCCCTACGCTATCCAACACTTTCCCTACTGTTGCACTCTCTGGAGTGGGAATAGTAATTTTTACCCTTACGCTATCCAACACTTTCCCTACTGTTGCACTCTTTGGAGTGGGAATAGTCATTTTTACCCCTACGCTATCCAACACTTTCCCTACTGTTGCACTCTTTGGAGTGGGAATAGTCATTTTTACCCCTTCGCTATCCAACATTTTCCTTACTGTTGTTTTTTGGGAGTTGGAATAGTATTTTATTCCCTCTGTTATTTAATATTTTTTGTATTGTTTTAGTCAATGTATTATATAATTAATGTTAAAAATATTAAAAGTAAATTATTTTTTAAAAATTTGTTTTGCATAATTATTTTATTTTATTATTTTATGTGTGTAGATGAATATGTAATTTATAATATTTTTTATTATTTATAAGTTATTACAATAAATATTAAAACTAATTATCAAGTAAGTATATATATATATATATTATATGTATATGTTTAATTCATTTTTTATTAAAATATGTATATTACTTATTAATTTCAAATCATATAAAATAATTTTAACTATGTTTATTATATTTTAAGTATTTTTTTAAAATAATTTTACTTTTTTTTTATTAAAAAAACTATATATTTTTTAAAACTATATTTTTGACATCGATATTTTTTTTCTCGATATTTCAGTACTTACCTTGTTGTAGCTAGGATATCGATATTGTTTACATCAATATTATTGCTCCGATATTTTTGTATTTCGATATTTTGTGTTTCTATATTTTGTCATAGATCCGTTTTCTGCACCATAATCTACTGCATCTTCCGGTATTTCTCAGGTATTTTTCCCAAGTAAATATCTCAAGTTTGACTTCCTTTCGATACCTACCTGGGCAAAATTACAGGGGCGCGCACAGTTTATCACATCTGACCCTGGTAAACTCTGCACAACTCATAATTCCGAATCCTGTGCAAACAAGGCTGTGTGCAGGGTTTTTATTTAACCATTCATCCCTCTTGTAATCATGGCCAGTAACTTGTGGATAAATCTGCATAGGCCTACTTATTTGAAAAGCAATCATTAGCAAGCCAATAGGTCTCCCCTATGTGAGAGCTATTGGTTTAGCTGATAGAGCGTGCAGGTCACCCAACCAACAATTTTACCCAATACGTATCGGGCCCATAATACTTCAATTTATCTTATACATTAATCAGGTGACCTTACACTCTACTACCAGTAACCCTAGTTCCTTCCTATATATTCCTACTGTACCCGACTTACGAATCCACCGTTACGGGTACCTAATGACCACAATGGATCAGGGAGCTAGCTGTGAAGAAAGATACAAACCCAAAAATACCAACATATACTCTTTTGTATTTTCATTAAATGACCACAGACTACGGGGAAGTTTCAAAGATTTTATCTAAATTTCAGATTCGGAAAGCATCAAGTTTATAGCCAAAAGGCAATCAATAATCAAAATAATGAAGAGCACGTATCCCTAAAAGCAGTAAATTAAGCTAATCATTTATGACTCTAAGAACAGAGGAAACCGCTAAATTCAGGAAAAACCCGAAGTTAGTCTATGACTGGGAATAACTAGGCTCAGGAAATTTTTTAGAACATACTATAATATCACAAGTGAGAACCTATACTTTGAGTCAAATGAAGATGTAAATAGACTTTGAACTTTGAGTCACGAGAATTCTAAATTAACATATACCTACAGGAGGGGAAGAAGTGGAACATACTAAAATATTAGAACCAGCACCGAGTTAGTTAACAGTAAAGGATCAGTCACATCTATATTTCATATAGCAACAAAGAACACTAGGTGAATTTGCTTTCTGAGATCAGCACATCATTAAGAAGTATTTCCCTTGTTAGAAATATATACAATATACATTTGATCACTTTTCTAGGAGTGCTGAACCGGTATCGTGCTTATCCACCCTAAAGCACCCATCCACGATATCCTACCCACTCAAGGTGTGGCAGAGTATCATAAGCAATTTCTGAAAAATACCAGTGCACATCCCTACTCGTTACTTTTATCCAATTGGCATTCAGCCACGACAGTCCAATAATTCCAATGTCCTTATGGTCCACAAAAGTATTCAATAAGTACAATATCCATTTGTATTCAGTATTCTTTATTATTAATTCCTTTCTTGCCACATCGTCACAGCCGACGCGCGTTTCGCCCTTCGCGGGCTTTTTCAAGGCTGTAATTTACATACAAAATGTAGCACCAGATCAGTTTGATACAATATAGGCCACCTTCACATTCACAGTAGTCTGTTCACTGTTATCAAAAAGGTCTAATTGACACATTCCGATCGCACCATCATTATTTCTAAACATACTGCGTATATCCCATATCAACCAGATTATTTAGATAGATACTAAGATCAGTAAAGAGTCTGTTGTACAACATTTCGGCAAATTTACTATATGCGATCACCTTGCTCCATTTTTTAACTTCCTATTCTCCAAAAAGTAGAGGGACAAAGTTTTTTCCCCTTTTAGCGAAAAAAAAATATGTTTCCAAGATGACCACTACATACCCAAAAGTGTTCTAAGAAGATCTTATTAAACTAATGTGCCCATCACCACAATAATTTCTTTTTTTTTTTAAATTGAGCTTATCGTGCCTTAGAACTATGTGGTCACACTTACCAACAGTATGGTATGGTGAACGGTGTATATTCACACGAATCAATATTTATAGCCGAGCCTTTAAGCAATAGTCCTGTAAAAGAAAAAAATGTGGACGTAATATTGTCATTGATGCCCAGCAATATAGCTAGACATTCATTAAAGTCAGGTCCACTAATACACTTATCACCATTCACAGGCTTACCTTTAAGCCTCTAGTATTGTACATCAAGGATTTGTCAGTATGATTTCTATGTGGATGATCCATTCAAGTATCGGTGATCAAGTTACTAAGCGCTTTCTGGAGCCTTGATAAGTTCCATCTGCAATAAAATTATATCCACAATTATGTTGTTGTTTGTGGGCATATTATTAAATGTCCCATATTGTCTCTGTATCAAACAGTTGAGACCAATTTTTTAACCATAGGTCTCCATATACCGATACTGCGTATAGTCATTTGTGCAAAATTGTTATTATTAAAAAATGCCCACAGCGATATTTACTGTGGGTATCCATAACAATGGTATAAAATGAAGAGAATCGCTCATTTTCTCTTAAGTATTAAAACCACGTTTCTTAGTGTGACCAAAACATCGTACTAATCACTGTATTAAAACTCGACCTATTGAGCATGGTATATTAACCACGCAAAGAATGCCCGACTCCAATGTATATGACCCTTAGGTGTGAGTGAACTGTCAGTTACTATTACACATAGGTGGGCGAAACAGTTTAACATCACATATGCCCAGTGTTCGTCATTCTACACAGGCCGAAAATTAAACTTGTCAATCTATAATAGATTATTCACGGTGGTTCGCACTGTTCATAAAGCAATTGTGCAGCACTCAATCTGTTTCAATCACTAGTTTTAATGGAAAGTCTATATCTCCCGAAACGTTTTGACAAAAACGCGTCCCGTTGTTAAGGGAGAGCGTTTGGCGGCTTGTAGTTCATTATTCATGCAATATTCATAGAATATACCCCGAAACGCCGTACCCCACTATTCTTAGCCTGGCCAGACCCTCTGTTGGTATATTTTACATTCGCTGTACTAACAGCATATGGACATCGTTCGTAATCCCATTTTCAAAGTTACCGCCAAAGCGAGTTTGTTACGTGTTCACAGGGTGTCCTTCCTCCGCGTTCGCCTTCCCAGAGACCACTCTGTTTCCCTTCCTATGTGTTTATATAAACAGCAAAGATGGACTACCTGGCAGTTCTCATTATTCACTCCATATAACGTAGTGGCCATCTTGGAGTATTTAAAACTAACACGTGAAAAGCCAATATACTATATTCAAAAGCAATGTTTTTCTCAACCTAGGTATTGGATTTAATAAATTTCCACACATGAGATTGTAAGTCATCGTATCTAGTCAACAATCTCTAATATTTAAATTATTAAAACACAACCAAATTGATTAGAAGACACATTCGATTTCAATTTACAAAGCATGTAAAGAGACCAAATCAGGACATATTCAACCGTCTTCATCTCACATAAGACACCATTTCTTATTAAAATACATATGGAATGATGTTATCTGCTTAATCTTCATTTATTTCAAAGGGCACATTTTTTAAATCTGGTTGTACATATGTGGGACCATTATACTGGCACCATACATGACTTGTCCACATGCTTTCATACTTATTTACAAAAATTCACACATCTCTTTGTCCATGTTTGCCCCTTTCTCCACTGCTCTCATAGAAATAATCCATTTACTTTCCAGTTGTCGTAATTTACGCTCACGGTTACCTCCCTTGTTACCTGCCATTGCCACATCTATTCCATGGAACCTGATCTTATGCAACTCATTCGGTTGATGCGACATGTTAAAGTGTACCGCAAATGGATATTGTGTATTGTTGTTACGTATGGCACGGATGTGCTCCTGTATCCTTTCTTTTAACGGCCTTATTGAGCTGCCTATGTATATCCAATCACATATGCATTTTATGCAGTACACTGTATAGGTGGTGTTACAGTTGATGAATTGATGTATCGTATGTAATTTTTGACTGTTGTATCTAAAATTAGTAGTCCTATTCAATGCAAAGCAGCATATACAACAGTTACCACATCTATAGAACCCTTTAGGAGATGTGGGCATCCAATTTTGTGCTCTCTGTGGGGGAATGTAACTTGGACATAATTCTTGTCTTAAGGTTCTGCCTCTGCTAAAAGTAATAGAGGGTTTCAGTCCTACTTTATTATGTAGACTATTGTCCTCCAATAGCAAGTGCCAATGTTTGTTAAGTATCTTATAAAGATCTGTGCTCACTGTGCTATATGGTGTTATGAACCTTATGTTTCTTTTAGTCTTGGCAGATTTGTGTTGTTTATGCTTGAGCAGTGAGTCTCTATTGATTTTGTCGATTCTGTCTCTTGCACTGGTTACTATTTCCTTATTGTAACCCCTAGATAGAAATCTCGTTTCCACTGATCTTAGTTCTGTACCTATTCTCTCTTGGTCGCTGCAGTTTCTTTTTATCCTTAGCATTTCCCCATAGGGGATTGCTTTAATTTGCGAACTGGGGTGTGCACTTTGAGCATGCAATAAGGAATTACATGCAGTATCCTTTCTGTAAGGAATCGTGTGCAATTTGTTATTCTTTACCACAATAGTAATGTCCAAAAAGTTGATTTTGGACATGCTTTGCTCTTTTGTAAATTTTAAATTAAAAGGATTATCATTCAGATGTCCAAAAAACATGTCCAATTCTTCCCTGCTACCCGCCCAAAACATTAGTAGGTCATCTATATATCTACCTAGATATAGGATATTTTCTGTTAGATTGACTGGACATTTTCTCCATATATGGATCAGTTCGAAATATCCCATATATAGGTTTGCCAGTGAGGGTGAAAATTTCGCCCCCATTGCCACCCCCTTGGTCTGGCGATACCATTCTCCATTATGTAAAAAAACATTGTTGGCAAGTACCACTTGAATCATCGCATTCAACATATTTGAGTGGTTGATAGTTCATAAGTGATATCTAGTAAAGGTACTTCAAGGAAGGGGAAAAATAGGAACATGCTAATTAACATCAATATATGAGCTCTTCATTCAGTATTTGCGTAAAGCATGGAAATCAACATATGCAAAGGTATGTCTTTATTAAAGCAAAAGAGAGAAAAATAGAAGGTGCAGTATAGAGTTTCAGCACTATATATTTACCTAGAATGGTGTGAAGACCAACCCTGGCCACGGATCAGTCAAGGACAGGAAAAACCCCAAGGAAGGACAGTCATCAATGGGACAGCAGGTGCAGAATGGACACCCCAGGACAGGACAGGAAACCCAGATTAGGATCAGGACAGGACCACCAAGGCACAACCAGCACCCGCAGATTGGACGAAATGCCTGCGCTCCACCCTCTCTACAGCTAACAGTCAGAACCCCGATTGGGTTAGCGAACTCCCCAGCAAAGTGCTCCGCCAGCACTTAAGGTTTTCTTAGCAAAACCTCTAGAGTCTATGGATATTTCGGACAGAGTGCTCCGCAGCCCTCTGTATCAGTCACCTATTGAGTGCGTTGGGTCAGTGACAGGTCAGCTATTCGGACAAGTCGGACAATTTCTCTAGCTAAACCTAGGCTAGTTATACTGTTTTTGGGTCAGTGTACCACCCCCCAATTGTTGCAAGTGTCAGAATCCCCAATTTCGATTGGTCCCCACGTAGGATAGGTCCACACTCCAATCACATTTAATTTCAACAAGCCTGTTTTTGCATATTCTGGGACCGCCTATTGATTTTGGGGTTCCCATGACCTATTCTACAGAATACAATAGAAAGAAATACATTTGTTTCAATTGTAGAACATCTCAGCTTCTTCGGCTGGGTGAAGGTGCATCTTCCCAGGCACGTTTTGGCTGAGACCTCAGGTTGGCATGAATTCAATGCCACAGGCAGAAGACAGGCATGCGCAGTGGTTTACTTCAATATGGATTCCTGCGTGTCTCGCAGACCCTCAAGAACCCGGTACATGCAAAGTAAGCGAAAACAAATTAAAACACAGAAAATAAATGAATACACTGTATACCATGAACAGCTACTCTATACCCCTTTACTTCAAATTATACTATGGCGTTAAAGTTTAGTGCAACAGAAAATGACATGAAAGCATCAGTGCAAGCTTCATCATGTGAGGACACTGGCAGCCATCTTAAAAGCCAGTGCGCAAGCGCAAAGGTTCCCACCAGAACTGCAAGTACGTCACGTCACGTGAGTGTGACTAACGCATGCGCAGAAAGAAAACCCGCCAAGCAGTGGCCATTTTTAGGAACAAGAGTTATTTAATTAGTAAACACATATGCAAGCGTCACTAGGACACCCCAATGTCAGAGTTAAGGGAAATTAGTATGACAAACAGATTGAATTACGTTGTTACATGTTATTTCGAGGTTCATGAATCCAAGCAAGTCGCATAATATGCGAATCCTTGCTCCATCAATCCCCTCTTTGATGATATTTACTATCATCACAAAACCAATGGAATCAGATGCCAACTTTTTCTTTCACACTTTGTTCATTTCAATTTCTTCTAACATTCGATTCAACTTCTCTTTAACTTCTTTGTTAGGGTGAGAATTTTTCACCCTTTTATAAATCTGATTATTCAGTTCTTCTAATTCCAGTTCATCCACACTCCGTTTCACACCTCTTTTATTCACAGTATATTTCTTTTGGTGTTTGCGACATTTGCAACAGACAAATATAAGGAATATAATAAAACCTATTATGGCAATTGGCATCAGTACCTTAAACAACAAACCTCTACCTAACTGTGCAAACCAATGACCTACAGCAGAGAGACCATCAGTAAGTCTTTTCCAGGCACTGTCAACCTCCAGTGGTTTAAGTTCTTTTTCCAAATTTGTAATGTTCCTTACATACCTTTGGATTCCTACACTTTTGTCAGGTATGTAAGTGCAACAATGTTGCGCTTTCAACATTCTGCAGACTCCGCCCTCTTTTGCTAATAAGGTATCAAGGGCAAGTCGGTTCTGTAAAACCATTGATCTGATCGCAACCATTTCGGTATTGACCATCAGGAAACCTCCAGCAGTGTCGGTAGATAACCGATCTACTACTGTAGACAATTTGTAAATTTTGTGGGTATTCAGAACCACTCCCACTGCAGGTATTATTGCGCTAAAAATATCTCCTACAATCTCGCCAGCAGTTTCTCTTCTATTGCGTACTACTTTGTTAGTTTCTTCATTGCTTCCAGTGATTTTTCCCACATGGTATATCTTTGGGAAGACAATACCAAAAAAGCAACTCCCGTACCAATGGTCGGGCAATTTGAAGTAAGCCTTGTTCCCACAAATAAAATAAATCCCAGGAAACACAGGCTCTGTCGCATCTTTGAAACCCCAACCCCCAATTACCTTGTAATTATGTTCACATTCACTGGAACCGATGAAAACATTGTTATAATAACTAGTCATTTCCCTTTTAAGACAGAGCTTCCCCTTCTTTTCGAAATCAAGGAGCATAGCAGCAGTAGCTCCACCATTTGAGGTGCTCCCTATACTTTCTGCCCATTTAGGAACTTTATGGTTCCTATCTTTGGCTTTCTTTTGGAAACTCTCTCTTCTTTTCTCTACCATGTCCAGAAATTCTTTTTCCTTTTCATGTGAAGAACAGGTCAGGTTATTTGTATGTGCATCATCTATATTAATTTTCCCTACAGTTAGAAAATAATCACTCATGTATTTAGCTACATCTCTAGTCGTCTGTACAGGGTTTAGGTTTCTTCGAACAGGAAGTTCAGAAAATGTCACGTCAGAGTTTGAATAGTAATACTGTAAAGGTCCTCTTTTGTAAAATAAGCTAGTCAGTACACTACAGGAATATCCATAGGTTAAGGGCAAGTGATGATAAGTCACGCCTTAAGCTACAGAAGTAGGTAGCTTCATGCAGACATAGCAGTCGTCTATTTCCATAGTTTCTACATAATGCAATAACAGGTTTGCGAAAACGTTCAAATGAGTCTTGTTCTTAATTTTGTTAAAGTGTAATGCTTCCTCATCTGGTGCTTCTAAATTTAATTGTCTCCGTTTCAGGCTCAGTGGTTTGTCCAATGTGTCTACTCTGTGTGGTGTAATCCTAGTGTGTGATTCTACAGTGTCGTCAGGTAAGTTATTATTCGGGTACAGGCTTGGATTCTTACTCATCAGAGAAGGAAGGGTTACAGTCAGTCCTATCCAAAGGATCAGTACTATTGCTACACTACATAAACATACTTGGCAGCATGTTTTACAACAACTACGTCTAGGTCTTCCGTTCACACTTGAATCAGACATTTCTGCTTAACAGAAGTTTTCCAACCCCTCTTTGTAACTTTGCACAGATAGCTTACACTGAGCAAATTCAGGTTGGTTCGTCTTCTTCGGCAGACTGATCAGATGTCTGTTCTTCGTCACTTTCGTCAGTTATATCAAGATCCTCAAATTCCTCCAACACCAAGTAAGTCCATTCAGGATCTCGATACTTTTCGTTCAGTCTTTTTATGCGGTCACTTCTTCTTTTGGAGTTTCCTCCAGTTTGCTCTGCTATACGGGTACTTTGCCTTCTTTGCTCATGTTTTTCTTCTACTGTTTTTAGTCTCAGTCTTAGTCTTTTAATGAACCTTGGTTCCGTATTTTTCTTTTTCTTGAGTCTTTTAACTGGCACTGTCGTTTGACTTTCTTCTAAGGTTCTTTTATTTTCATTTGATTGTGGCACTTCTGTTTCTTCTCTCTCCCTTCCTGTCTGACTAGTCCCAGGTCTTATATCTGTTTCTTCTGCCTGGTTACTAAGCTGGCCTTGTTCAGATGTAGACTGGATTTGACTTTTGGGCGTTTCAGTTTCTGAGTCCTGAACACATTCGTCTAGTTCTATCTGATCCTGTTCAAGCACTTCGAACCTTTGATTTTCTTCCGCTTGAACTTTCGCCCTAATTTCTGTCTGTCCCTTTTCAACTTCAGGAGTTCTTGGAGGTGTGTCGATCACTTGTTCTGTCCCTATCTGCTTTTCTTCTCCTTCAGATTTGACATGGATTTTAATAATCTGATTGTCTGCTCCTATTCCTGTCTCTTCCTCACTATTCCACTCTCTGTCTGCGTGGGTTTGACTCCTTGTTCTGATTGGGTCATCAGTCAGGTCGATTATGGGTATCCGCTCATCTCGACTGGTGCTCGGTTGTTCTTCATCAGCTACTTCGGAGCCCACGTCTGGAGACTCCTCAGCTGGGCAACCTTCAGCGTCAGTCTTCTTTTCGTCTCTTATTACCTTCTTGGTGTGGCTGGCATGGATCCACTTTGGAACGCCGGCACACTTCACCGCTGTCGTGGTCACCAGTATCACTTGGCGTTGTTTTCCCCACTTCGGTGCAAGGCAATTTGACCGAGTATGTTTCTTGAGTACAACCCAGTCGCCTGGAACCAATTTATGGACTGGAGTTGTTGGACTGGCGACGGCGTCTTCCCCTATCTGGCGAGAGATAGAATGCACTTGGTCACCTAGTTCCTTGCAGTACTCAAGTACCAAATCATCAGAAATGCTTATCAGTTTATATCCTGGTACCCATGCTTGTCTCATCACTCTTCCTATTGGGATCTCATGGGGACTCAGGCCTGTATTTCGATCTGGAATACTTCGGATTCCCATCAGAACAAGAGGTAAAACCTCTATCCAATTCATGCCAGTAGATTCACACATCTTCCCTAATCTCGACTTGATAGTGCCATTTACTTGTTCCACCACTCCAGAAGCCTCTGGACGGTATGCACAGTGCAGCTTTTGGGTAATCTTGAAAGCTTTACAGAGCTGATCAATTACTTCATTCTGGAAATGCCCACCTCTATCTGATTCAATTGTGACCGGAACCCCGTACCTAGGTATTAGTTCTCGTAGTAACAACTTAGCTACAGTGATGGCGTCATTCTTTTTGGCTGGGTAAGCTTCCACCCATTTTGAAAACAGGCAGACAATGACGAGGACATATCTCATTCCTTTACAAAGGGGCAACTGAATGAAGTCAATCTGCAATCTTACAAAGGGACCTCCTGACTTCCCAATTTTTCCCATTTCAACCACTGTTCTCTTCCCAGCGTTGAACTGCTGACATGTCAAACACCTCTGGCAGAGTGACTCTGCTACCTTCCTGAATTTCGGGTCGTACCATGTCTGTTGGAAAACACGAATCATGGCATCCCTACCAATGTGTGTATCTCCATGTATCAGTCTAGCCATAGAAGCAAGCAAGCGTCTAGGCAACACAGGCATACTGTCAGGGCCCACAATGATACCATCCTCGCTTCTCTGTCGACAACCAAGCTTTCTCCAATTTTCCTTTTCCTTTGGTGGTGCAGCATACTGCCAATCTCTCAATTCCTCCCATGTAGGTACATCCTCAAACACCATAAGTTGGCAGCTGTTTCCATATCCCCCCAATTTGATATTTACAGACATTCGATGTCTGGCACAATGTTGAGCCACTTCGTCAGCATATCGATTTCCTACTGTCACATGGTCAGTGCCAGATTTGTGAGCAGCACACTTGACCACTGCCAATTCTTTTGGTAACTGGATTGCGTCCAATAATTCTTGTACAACTTTTCCATTTCTGATAGGAGTACCTGAAGACGTCAGAAACTCCCTTTGCAGCCACAACTGGCCAAAGTCATGCACAACCCCATAACCGTACTGACTGTCAGTATATACGGTTATTCTTTTGTTTTTCCCAATTTTACAGGCTCTGGCCAATGCAACCAATTCGGCTACTTGTGCAGACTTTACTCCAAATAGACAGGATGCTTCTATAGTGCGTGATACCGTGACTACAGCATAAGCAGCACTTAGGCCTACAAGTTCGTGTCTCAGACATGAGCCATCTACAAACAGCTCGCAATCTTCTACAGGCAGGAGCATTTCTTTGATATCTGGGCGTGGTTTAGTACTGAACTCAGTTAGGTCAATGCAGTCATGCTCGACCTCTCCTTTTGCTTCTGCAATCAGTGACTCAGGCAACAAGGTTGCTGGGTTCAATATGTTACACCGAGTAAAGACTACATTTGCAGCACCTACTAGGATCCTTTCGTACTTAGTCAGCCGACTAGGTGTGAGATACTGGGTCTTTGTTCTGGTCAGTAGGATTACAACTGCATGTGGAACATACACAGTTACCGGATATCCCATAACAATGGACTCGCTTTGTTCAAGACTCGTGCAAGTTGCAGCTACAGCTTTCAGACATCCGGGTAATGCAGCAGCCACTGGATCTAAAGTAGCAGAAAAATATGCCACTGGACGTCTAGTCAAACCATGGGCTTGGGTTAGGACTGACAGTGCGCAATTGTCTTGTGTATCACAAAACAGTGAAAATTCTTTAGAATAATCAGGCATGCCTAAAGCAGGGGCTGTACACAGACATTCTCTTAATTTAGTAAATGCTGTCAGGCTCTCCTCATCCCACTCCACTGGCTCCTTTGCTCCTTTCTTTGTCATTTTGATCAGAGGTTTGGCTAGGACTGCAAATCCCACAATCCACTGCCTGCAGTAACCTACAACTCCAAGGAACATTCTGACTTCTTTCTGAGTATTGGGTAACTGCATGTTTCGAATTATTCTAATTCTTTCTGATGTAACTTTCCTGATACCTTTCTCTATCTGGTGCCCCAGATATTTTACTGATTTGGTACAGAACTGTAGTTTGTCAGGTGATACTTTATGTCCTCCTTCACCTAGATGGTTCAGTAGGGCAATGGTGTCAACAACACAGTCTTTCTGACTCTTAGACGCCACCAAGAGGTCGTCTATATATTGCACCAAAACTGAGTTTCCAGGTAAGACTAAAGATTCAAGGCACTTTTTCAGAATCTGATTAAATTTTGAGGGCCTTCTGTGTACCCCTGAGGGACGCGATTCCAAACGAACACGTGACTGTCGAAAGCAAATGAGAAAAGAAATTTGCTGTCTGGATGCAATGGGATCGAAAAGAATGCATGACATAGGTCAATCACGGTGAACCACTCAGCATCCCAGGGGATCTGATACAGAATCACTGCTAGGTTCGGAACAATTGGGCAGCAGGGAACAACGATTTTGTTTACCTTTCTCAGGTCCTGTACTACCCTATACTTGCCACTAGGTTTCTTGATTCCAATTATGGGAGAATTACATGGGCTACTCATCACTTCTTGTATGACGTTGGCTTCTAGCAATCTTTTTATTTCAATGGCAACTCCTGCTCTCACTTCTGCACTAATTTTGTACGGTTTTGTATTGGGGTAAACTGCATTTTCTTTCATGGCTATTTTGATTGGGTCAACGTTTGCCATCAAGCCTACATCCTTTCCAGTAAAGTCCCATACTTCTGGTTTCACTGTCTGTTGGAGTTCTTCAGGTAAGTCTTGTATAGTCAGTGGTTTAATTTCTGAGTCAGGTCTGATTAACATTAACTTGTATATTCCATCTTCGTCTGGGGTTTGAATTTCGACGCCCTTTGGTGTGGAAAAGATGGTACAGTTCATTTTACACAACAAATCACGTCCTAATAAGTTTACAGGACTGGTGTCACAAACTACAAATCTATGCATTTCTTTGAAGTTCCCTATTGTAATCTCCATGGGCTCAGTAACTGGGGTACTAATCAATTGATTAGATACACCCACTACTTGGATTGCTTCTCCCGAGAGGGGTAGGTTTAGAACGTCTGCTGTTCTCACAGTAGAACGGGTAGCACCAGTGTCCAACAGAAAGGTGACATCATTACCTTCAACCTTTCCTTCAATGTATGGCCCTGACTGGTCTACCGGCAAGGAGGCACCAAGTACGCACTCCTCGTCCTCCCCCCTCAGGCCCCGTCAGTATTGGTCGTCACAGAGGAAAGTATCATTCAACAGAAATTGTGAAGTTGCTGCATTTCTATCCTCCTCATTTCTATGTCTTCACCCTGCGGTGTCTTTCCTTTATAATTTGGTTTAGGTGCACGAGGCAACTGACTCGCCTTTACCTGTTGCTGAATCTTTCTTGGTCTTTCACTCTGCGTCTGTGGATTTAATTTAGGGGTTTGAGGATTATTATGCTGTGCGTATGGACACTCGTCTCTCCAGTGCCCTATTTCTCCGCACTGGTGACAGGGGAACTTCTTTTTGGCTTCTTCTCGACTCATTTTTACTCTAGGCTTTCCTCCACCCCCAGAACCTTGATTTTGGGAATTATTATTCATTTTACCCAATTGCTTTTCCTGCTGTTCCGCTAGTTTTACTTGTGCCCACATGACCTTTTCTTTCAGAGCCTTTCGCTTATCAGCCATCTCGTCTTCACAGTACTTTGCATACCGTAAGACCTCATCAATCTTCTTTGACTGCCAACAGATTTTATTGTCTTTGATCCACTGACAAATTTCAGGTCTTAAACTGTTTACAAACCTGTAAATGAAGTGGGTCATATCCTTCATCTCGATGTTATCTATACCGCTGTATGTTTTAAACACCTGTAACAGTCTTTCATAAAAGGAATGCACAGTCTCATCTCTTTCCTGTGTAGTTCTATCTATTCTGGTCCAATCAGTTTCCTTTGCAGGCACCTTTCCCTTTAAGTGTAACATCACTTGCTGGTATTTTTTCATTACCTCATCAAAAGGGGCTCCTGAAACTGGATCCCTAGGGTATTCCTCACTAGGCCAACCAATGGCAATTTTGCAATCTGTCCACAAATCTACGGGAACAACTATGTCGAAAAACCCATCCAGGTCTTTCCATAGGCATTTTTGCACTTTTACAAACCTTTGTACCTGTCTGTACCACTCCACGGGCTTTTCTCGTAATTTTGGAAAGTCATTCGTAAAAGACACAATATCCTGTCTGGACCATGGAACGTGCACATACTTCCCACCGGGCACTTCTCGCATGGGGTATAACTGTTCTGGCTTGTCTGCTTCTTTTAAAACAAATTCAGAAGTCGTCTGTTTGGACCTAACCTCTCCTTTTTCTTTGCCCACCTGGCTTTCCATTTTTCTACATCTCCCCATTTTTGCAACACGGTCAACAATTCTTTAATCTGAACCTTCTTTCCTGATAGATTCATATTCTCTAGATCTTTATCTGAGAAATCTGCTCTGTAGGGTTTTTGTAACGGCTTTGATTTGGAAATATCTATTCCCATACTGGCTGCAATGTCTGTCAATTTCTCATGGAGCACTCGGGTGTTACGGGTAAGACTCTTGCAGATAAACAGCAGCTCTTCCTCAGAAAAAGTATTTAATCTGTCTAACCCCACATTTCCAGCCGTCAGTTCTTCCATTTCAATTCTTAATTTATAAATATCTAATGGTTTTGTCTGAGGAGTTTGTTTCTCTAATTCTCGACTCCATCTCTCAATCTCTTCAGGAGTTACCAATGTGACACTCTTGGTACCTGAAGTCAATTCCATTTGAATCTCTCTCGTATTGAAAGGATTATGTCTCTTCTGCAGACTCCTCCCTGAGCTCCTAATTGGTAAATCCATTAAAGAAGCTTCAGATTCACACTCACTCGTCTGATCATCTACAATTAAGGGCTCTTTTCGTGGCTGCACTACAGTCGGGGTAATGATCGGAGCCTTCGGGCTCCCTTGTCTATCCCCATATAAAGGGACAACGGGTCCAATAGTTACTGGGATTGTCAAGGCTTCGGGGCATGTATTTAACTGGGAGAGTTTCTGAATTATTTTGGTTCTTTGTTTTGCCAGAGCCTCTCGCTCCTTTTCCTGCAGCATTCTTTCCAGGCTTATTTCAGGTACTATTTGCGGACTTAATGTTGGGGCAGTTGGATGCGTCATACTTGGTCCTTCACCATAATTGGGTTTTGGGAACAGGCTCCCTGTGTTTAAGGATCTCGGTCCTTCCTCATAAGGAGGTCTTGGACAAAAGTCTCTTTCACCTGAATATCTTGATTCTCCACTAAATGGTGGTCTTAGACAGGTGTCTCTGGCACCTATGGGTCCTAGGCCTTTATTATAAGGAGGTATTTGACAGCTGTCTCTTACGTTTACAGATCTATTCCCTTCCTCATATGGGGTTCTTTGAGAAGCATCCCCTACACTAGAGGATCTGGATCCTTCATTATAAGGAGGCGGATTTTTCATAAACATGTCATCCAATAATTCGTCATCTGAATTCCCACTGGACACCCAATGCTTGCACTTTTCTGTCTTTTTCTCACCCGCAGGACCACCCATTGCCATCATTGGAAACAGTCCTTCTACAATCATATTCTGTCTCCACTGTTTCATCTTTTTATCTCGGGTCTCTTGCTTTAATTTCGGATAAAATTTTGTTAGCCCTTTATCCAATCGGGGCTTGTCTCTCTCAAAAGCCTCGATCTCCCATTCCTCTAATGCTTCGTACTGCGTTAATCTAGGTCTGGTATGCAAGTCATTCATTCGGGTTCTCAAATTAAATAGAATCCTACCATTAAATGTACCTTCCAATGGGAAAGCTAAAATGCCGTCATCTTTCGTGTACTCCACCCAATTTTCCAACCATACACATGAGTGGTATCCTTTATCAAACATCATAAAAGATGCGAGCGTATTAGGTGGCGGTATGACTACACCTTCTCTAGTTTTGATAGGTTTGTCCTTTTTGAAATAATTCTTCACCTTATTTACAAGGGACAATTTTCTCTTGTTCCCGTACATAATGCTAGTGTTATGCCCTTTCCACTGATCGTTTTCAAACCCTAAATGTCGTGGATCAGGTCTAGTATTCGGTCTATATGTGTGCCACATACGATTTCTGCGAGTGACTTTGTTTACAAATCATTCCCAATCCAAATGCGCCTTTTATTTTCGTGCAACCAATCAAGTGCACGGGTTAAAATAATCTTGACCAATGGGTGCGCGGCCTTTCGCAAGACAGGTTCTCACGCTTCGGCACTCACCCCTCCTTTACAATTTCAGCTCCGCTACACACCCGCTGTTTCGACCAATACCAGCGTGGCACAGAGTGACATCAGAGCAGCTCCGCAACTGACTCCCTCCCTCACAAGGTAACGGAAACTTAATTTCTCTCTTAAAGTGCAAGTGCTTTTAGTTACTTAACAACGAAAACACATTCGCCACTGTACTCGAGTGTCTAGAAAGGAAAGATACGTTTCACTGCAAGTAAACCTCTTCTGTCTACTTTTCACACACTACGGATAGATCTCTTCCGCCTATCCTTCACTCAAGCATTAGGGAACCTACTACTCCTTTGACTCATCCACTTCTTTTCGGGATATATACTAAGTCTAAAGTTTCACTAGCGAACCCCTTTGCTGTCACTCAAGCTCCGACGAGCCTGCTACTCCTCCTGTGTGACCCTTACTAGGTTATATCACAATAGAAGTTTTACCAGCGAACTCGTTGCTATCATTTATTCAAACATATATTCAGAAAACCCTAATTAGTGCTTCCAGTTCTGCCTAACCTGCACCAATTTTCCTAGAGTCAGTAACCTCACCACGGCGTGGATTCTCTTCACCACCCGCTATTCAATTCCCCGGGGATTCCAGACGAACACTAAACAATGACTAACGAGTGGGTTAATACATTTATCAATACAATAGTAAGAGAAACAACTTAAAACATTTCATAATTTTCAAAGCAAAAACATTTCACGTGATCGATCAATTTCAGAAGTAAAAATATTCACAATTTAGCAGCAAAATCTTTATAGCAGCATCCGACCTACCTAGCTACCTTAACTAGTACTATCTTACTTTAACTAGTACCTAGCCATAGCTCTGCTACCAGAAAATTACTGATAGAGCGTGCAGGTCACCCAACCAACAATTTTACCATATACGTATCGGGCCCATAATACTTCAATTTATCTTATACATTAATCAGGTGACCTTACACTCTACTACCAGTAACCCTAGTTCCTTCCTATATATTCCTACTGTACCCGACTTACCAATCCACCGTTACGGGTACCTAATGACCACAATGGATCAGGGAGCTAGCTGTGAAGAAAGATACAAACCCAAAAATACCAACATATACTCTTTTGTATTTTCATTAAATGACCACAGACTACGGGGAAGTTTCAAAGATTTTATCTAAATTTCAGATTCGGAAAGCATCACGTTTATAACCAAAAGGCAATCAATAATCAAAATAATGAAGAGCACGTATCCATAAAAGCAGTAAATTAAGCTAATCATTTATGACTCTAAGAACAGGGGAAACCGCTAAATTCAGGAAAACCCCGAAGTTAGTCTATGACTGGGAATAACTAGGCTCAGGAAAATTTTTAGAACATACTATAATATCACAAGTGAGACTTTGAACTTTGAGTCACGAGAATTCTAAATTAACATATACCTATAGGAGGGGAAGAAGTGGAACATACTAAAATATTAGAACCAGCACCAAGTTAGTTAACAGTAAAGGATCAGTCACATCTATATTTCATAAGTGATATCTAGTAAAGGTACTTCAAGGAAGGGGAAAAAATAGGAACATGCTAATTAACATCAATATATGAGCTCTTCATTCAGTATTTGCGTAAAGCATGGAAATCAACATATGCAAAGGTATGTCTTTATTAAAGCAAAAGAGAGAAAAATAGAAGGTGCAGTATAGAGTTTCAGCACTATATATTTACCTAGAATGGTGTGAAGACCAACCCTGGCCACGGATCAGTCAAGGACAGGAAAAACCCCAAGGAAGGACAGTCATCAATGGGACAGCAGGTGCAGAATGGACACCACAGGACAGGACAGGAAACCCAGATTAGGATCAGGACAGGACCACCAAGGCACGACCAGCACCCGCAGATTGGACGAAACGCCTGCGCTCCACCCTCTCTACAGCTAACAGTCAGAACCCCGATTGGGCTAGCGAACTCCCCAGCAAAGTGCTCCGCCAGCACTTAAGGTTTTCTTAGCAAAACCTCTAGAGTCTATGGATATTTCGGACAGAGTGCTCCGCAGCCCTCTGTATCAGTCACCTATTGAGTGCGTTGGGTCAGTGACAGGTCAGCTATTCGGACAAGTCGGACAATTTCTCTAGCTAAACCTAGGCTAGTTATACTGTTTTCGGGTCAGTGTACCACCCCCCAAATGTTGCAAGTGTCAGAATCCCCAATTTCGATTGGACCCCACGTAGGATAGGTCCACACACCAATCACATTTAATTTCTACAAGCCTGTTTTTGCATATTCTGGGACCGCCTATTGATTTTGGGGTTCCCATGACCTATTCTACAGAATACAATGGAAAGAAATAAATTTGTTTCAATTGTAGAACATCTCAGCTTCTTCGGCTGGGTGAAGGTGCATCTTCCCAGGCACGTTTTGGCTGAGACCTCAGGTTGGCATGAATTCAATGCCACCGGCAGAAGACAGGCATGCGCAGTGGTGTACTTCAATATGGATTCCTGCGTGTCTCGGAGACCCTCAGGAACCCGGTACATGCAAAGTAAGCGAAAACAAATTAAAACACAGAAAATAAATGAATACACTGTATACCATGAATAGCTACTCTATATCCCTTTACTTCAAATTATACTATGGCGTTAAAGTTTAGTGCAACAGACAATGACATGAAAGCATCAGTGCAAGCGTCATCATGTGAGGACACAGGCAGCTATCTTAAAAGCCAGTGCGCAAGCGCAAAGGTTCCCACCAGAACTGCACGTACGTCACGTCACGTGAGTGTGACTAACGCATGCGCAGAAAGAAAACCCGCCAAGCAGCGGCCCTTTTTAGGAGCAAGAGTTATTGAATTAGTAAACACATATGCAAGCGTCACTAGGACACCCCAATGTCAGAATAAAGGGAAATTAGTATGACAAACAGATTGAATTACGTTGTTACATGTTATTTCGAGGTTCATGAATCCAAGCAAGTCGCGTAATATGCGAATCCTTGCTCCATCATAGCCACTGCCTTTTAGCCTTGTTGTACAGCAGCGTGCGAGCTGTTCAGCATGGCTAAACATTAGTGGTGTGGCATTGAGTAGATTGGCTTAGAAGAGAGTGAAGGAGGGTGGCATAGAGTGGAGTGACGTGGAGTAACATAGATTGGAGTGGAGTAGCATAGGGTACAGTGGAGTAGAATAGAATATAATAGTATAGAGTGGAGTGGGCTGGAATGGCTTAGAGTAGAGTGGTATGGAGTACAGTGGGTTAGAGTAGAGTGGCACAAAGTACAGGTGAGTGATGTAGAGTATAGTGGCATAGACTTCAGTGGCGTTGAGTGGCATAGAGTGGAGTGTAGTGGTGTAGAGTATAGTGCGGTAGAGTGGCAATTAATGATGAGTAGAATGGAATGGCGTGCAGTTGATTGACGTCGAGTGGTGAACATTAGAGTGGAACAAAGTAGAGCGATATTGTGTGGAGTGGAATGGAGTGGGGTTGCATCAAATCTTGTAGAGTGGAGTGGCATACAGCAGTGCAGACTGCAGTGGAGTGGCGTACATTAGATTGGTATGAAGTAGAGTGGCATAGAGTAGAATAGCATAAAGTGGCGTAGAGAGGCATACAGTGGAGTAGATTGGCGTAGAGTAGAGTTGCATAGAGTAGAGTGGAGTAGAGTGGCATAGAGTAGAGTGGTGTAGAGTTTCATAAAGTAGACTGGACTGAAATAGAGTGCTGTAGAGTTGTGTGGAGTGCCATAGAGTAGAGTAGCAATGGAGTAGAGTGGCATAGAGTGGAGTGCTGTAAAGCGGCAATATGTGGAGTGGAGTGGTGCAGAACACAGTGTAGTGTCACAGAGTAGAGTGGCGTAGAGTGGTGTAAAGTAGAGTGGCGTGGAGTTGTGTGGAGTGGCATAGAGAAGAGTGGAGTGGTGTAGAGTAGAGTGTTGTACAGTGGTGTGGAGTGGCATGGAGTACCGTAGAGTAGCCTAGAGCAGCCACGGCCCGTGGAGGGAGTTTCGGTGGGGCGGAGAGGCGGAGCAGGGTGGGGGGTGCTAAAAATCAGAGTATGGATAATTGAAGGTAAGTAAACAAATTAATAAATAAAACGAATTTTGTAGCGCACCCTGCATCGCACCCTGCATCACATTTTGCGATGCAGGGCGCGCTAGGAAATTTGTTTTATTAATTAAATTGTTTACTTACCTTCAATTATCCATACTCCGGATTTTAGCACCCCCCACCCTGCCCCTCCCCCGCCCCACCTCTCCGCCCCACCGAAACTCCCTCCACGGGCCGTGGCTGGCCTAGAGTAGTACAGTTGTGGGTGTAAGTAACTGAAGCGTCAATTCAGACAACAGATAGGGTGAAAGCAATATAAATAATAAGCCATATCCCTGTGTAAGAAATAGTATGTTGCAAAAAAGATGAGGAAGAACACATGTACTTGGTCCATGCTCCATGAAGGAGCTAACAAAGAAAGGAAGGGAAGGCAAGGCAATGATAACAAAAACAATAGTATGTTGGGGTTGGGTTGTAAATCCACTGAATTGTGAACAATAGGTCTCACATTGAGGTACATAAGCTGTGTAGGAGAGACCTAATGAGGTCTGAAGTGAGGCACCAGTTGCTGTTGCCAACACCTATTTGAAAGGGCAATCAATTGCACACACATTTATTTCAGTTCAGTTCAAATCACTTTATTTTGGCCAACAGGGCCAAAAAAGTACAAACATCATAAATGCATAAATAAATAATATTTTATTTAATATGTGACCTATGCATTATTTTAGTTTGATTATTTCTTGCCTTACTATGTTGTTCCTGTTTTTTTACCTTCTTTCCTCTGCAGAACAAGTACCAGTTTGACTCAGAGGGGAGCAGTTTTTCAACCATCCCCCTTCTCATTATCCACCATCTAAAGAGACGTGCAGTGCTGACTAAGAAGTCTCAAGTTATCATCCGCACAGCTGTCACCAAGGTAAGCTCTGGCCGGTGACAATTTCCCTTCAGAAGACTGTAAAGTGGTGTGGCCCATATGCTGGACAAAGCAAGAATATATGTTTGATTTCAGAAGTATGCCTCGCACGCCGTAATTTCCTGTGTTTGTCCGTCTTGATATTCTACTGCAGTCTTATTCAAAGTCCTACCATTGATCACAGTCATTTTTTCAAATTTTTTAACCAAGGTAACATTTAACCATACAAGTAGGTTGGAATTCCAAACAGGGTTTCCAGGTGGCTGGAGTTAAGTTACTGACCGGTATTTCTTCTTGAAATTCCACATATTATGCATTAAATCCTTTATAATGGGTAATGACTATGTGGACATGGAATAACTGTGTTGAATTCCCTATTCCAAGGAGATTATTGTTCCCTTTTCCCACTTGCTCATAGCAGATGGTAAAAGGTAGCAATGGCTTCTCTTTGGGGTGGGGAAGATGATCGGGGCTGGGAGACGGAAGGGGGGGAGGACAGAGGTTTGGTAGTTGTTGCAGCCAACAGTATCAATTTCTGGCCAATATAATTCCATCGGGTCATCTGTGATCGTGTGGAGCAGAATTCCACATGTAACCATGCACGGTACGTTGTATTATCAGGCCGTTGATAGTGTGGTGGAGTAGTGGATCCCCTAAATTTTTATAGTATCCTCTAAATGCATAGAACGTATTCAGATCTGTAAGTTCATGGGCTACTAAACACTTATGAAGCACCCAATTCCTGGATGACACATGGTTACAGTGATGTAAAGTAATCCCATAAACAAGCATTCCATAATACCGTATATATTTGAAACTGTCAATGCATCGATCTTAGACATGTGTCTGGGGAACATTTAGAAAATTGTATTTTGTAAATCCATGGTGCACATTCCATCAGTTCCACACCTTGGTGAAGCTCGAGGGGCGTCTACTGTTTATGTAGACCACTCTTCTGCGGCAGAACACCTGTCCACCTTTTAACATCAAGCTCTAACAGTATTGAACATTCTAAATTTCCAGAAAGTAACAGTTTAAACCAAAATCTGAAACACTAGAGACCAGTATCCAACCGAACAGAAAAATGCTTACAAAAAATTCCATAAGAAGAGGGTAGAAAAAGAAAGGTACAGAAAAATTTCATGTTGACTACTGATGAAATCCAGGAATAAATCCGGAAGGACTAGAGGTGTGGCGATGCTGCGGTAGACACTTGAGTGATAGATTATAAACTGTAGGCCATAGTCATAGTCATAGTTAAAATCTTTATTCAGTTATTCATACAAAAACAACCATAAAAGCACAATTTAATAAAAACACAAATAAAATTAGATATCTAAAAGCCACATATCCAGAGTTTACAATCACCATTAATCAGATACAACATTAACAACAGTTCTAGGCAATTAACCCTCCATGCTATTTCTAAAATTTATGGCCAATTTTAAGACGCCAGTTACAAATAAAGTGCATTTGTGAATTAGCAGCTGTAAATAACAAAGTGCAGGTCTAACTTGGTTAAAATTCAGATTTTTAAGAATAGGCTTAAGATAAAACCTCCGAGGTATATCATAAAAAGGACAAATAAATAAAAAGTGCACCAGATCCTGCGGAGACACGTTGTCGCAGCCGCAGGGTGGTAGCACTTGACTTCGGTGGCTGCCTTTTGGAACAGCTAGCAATAGGTGGAAAAAGTCCAGACGGAACCTGGTTAACAAATAACGATCATAGCCCGACATCGGCCAGGACAAATAGGGTTCCTTACTTGGTGTGGATATCAGAACAACATAATTCCGGACACTGCATTTATTTAATTCCACCTCCTCATGGTACAAATGCTGTTAGAGGGAAAAAAATGTCCTCACAAACTCTACATCAGCTGTAATAATAGAGTCGGGGTTTACAAAGAGCTATGGGCGCCCCAGTCCGGAGAAGCAAACTTTTAGATATTTTAACCACGGGATTTTAAGCATATTATCCCAGCATAAAGCTTCTCTCAGGAGTTGGTGATTTAGAGGCAGGTCTTTATTTAGCCAACATTTTAACCAGCAAATTAATGGTTGTAGGGCTATGTTATCACTTAGAAAGGGAGTGCCTAATTCTTCATGCACTATAAAGCTGGCAGTTCCCCTAGGAACCCCCAGCAGCTGTTTCAGAAAATTATTTTCTGCCACCACAAGGTCATTAACTGCCGTCTGCCCCCATAACTCACTTCCACCGCCACGCTCTTGGCCTGATACATTTTTAACAGCGCGGCAATTGGGCGTTTGCCCATTTTCCTGGCAAAGTTAAAAATGGCTGCATTTGCCCGAATCATCTCCCCCCTTTTCCTCTTGACTGCAGGGCCCCATTTCAACTGATTGTCGAATAAGAAACCCAGATATGAAAAGGTTTTTGTTGTAGGGATCTTCTCCCCATTAACATAAAAATGGGAATGTCTTCTTATAACCTTTCCCCACATTCATTACAAAAGATTTTGTGTTGTTAATGGCAAGATCTCGGGATTTCATAAAGCTAAAAAAGGTGTCAAGTAGAAATTGAAGCCCTTTTGCGGTCCTAGCCAACAAAACGGCATCATCCGCATAAAGTAAGACAGGTAACCCTTTGCGCCCGACATAGGGGTAGTCTGCACCTGTATTTAAAAGATTCTCCTCCAAATTATTAATATATAAATTAAAAATAAACGGGGCCAAAATACAGCCCTGTCTGACACCCCGGTGTACTCCAAAATCCCTAGTTACCTTTAGATCCTGGGAGTACCGTACGTTGGCCCGGGTGTCCTGGTGTAAATCCGCCAATAAGTTAACAAGATTTTGCTCCACACCCATGTTGCCCATGACCTCCCAAAGCTTAGCCCGGTCAACACAGTAGAAGGCTGAGGAGAGGTCCATAAAGGCCATGTGAATAGTACCATGGCGTGCCAAAGTGTATTTTCCCAGGACCATATACAAATTGAGGCACTGTGAGATGGTGGAGTGGCCTGGCCGGAAGCCATATTGGATCTGGGAGATTATATTGTGCTCTTCCGCCCAGGCTGTTAATCTATTCAGGATTACACCACCCGCTACTTTGACCACGGAGTCAATTAAAGATATTGGTCTGTAACAGGACGTGCTGTTGCGGTCCCCTTTTTTAAAAACTGGGACTATCGTGGAAACCCCCCACGACCTTGGGCATCCGTGATCAGCGGCTGCATTAAGCACAGCGGTAAGAACAGGCGCCCACAGCGATACCCGTGATTTAAAGAGGTCCGGGGGCAGGCCATCAGGCCCTGGGGCTTTGTTACTTGTTAAGCCCTTAATTCCCTTTTCAACCTCACGAATGGAAAAGCACAGAGGGTTAACTCCTAAAACACCTTTTTTTGATTCTGGCTGTGGCATGTTACTATTAAAAATAGATCTAAAATGAGAAACCCACTCTTCTTCTGTTATATTGGTGCCCAAAGAGGAATCGCCTGATGATTCAAACAGGGGTTTATTTATAATTTCCCAAAATTTCGCACTATTTCCAAGAACTTTGGGATCTAACAAGTTTTCCCAGATGGAGGCTTTCACTTCTGCTTTACGTTTGACCAAAGCCTTTTTGTAGCTAAGGCGTGACGCCAGGATTCGTGACAGATCCCTAGGTCTGGCCTTTAGAGCACCTTTAAGTCACGATTTGCCTTAGAGCAAGAGTGATCAAACCACTTTGGGTCGCTACGAACCTGACCTGAAGAGTGTACGGTTAACATTGCCCCATCTTTCGTAACAATACCATCAAAAGCTGAGAGAATCTCCTGGGCTGAGGGTGCTGGGGACACGCAAAGTGACAACTCGGCATCACACGCATTATTAATCTTATCAAACAGTTGGTCCGAGTTCACCAGTGCCCACTTTAAACGTCGTTTACCGTCTGTACATTTTAAAGCCCCACTGTCTATCCTCTTCTCTCGTGGTTTTAGCATCTTACCTCCCAGTTGAATACAAACTGGATTGTGATCACTAAGTTGGTTCTCCTGAATTTTAAAACCTGATATAGAGGAGCCAAGGAAACTGTAGGCCAGTTATATACTACTCAGGAAATTGTGGTAAGGTAGGAGGCGAGAGAAAGGCATACTTCCATACTTCCTGGATTAAAGAATGTTTCTTTTAGCTTAATGATTGTTCATAAAAAAAATTCTGTGTTCCACATCCCTTGCCCACATACTTCTCAGCATGCATGCACCAGTTGGCAAGTGAAACGGCATGGAAGCAATCCATGACTTTAGGGCCCTTCTACAGTTGTATGTATGGTGAAGAACAGTAGATTGTCAAGCATGCTATTGCCATCATGTGTACCTTGGCAGTATGGCTCAGCTTGTCCCAGCCATTGTGATTGTCTGCCTACGATCACATACAGAAGACAGCTTGCTGTGCCCTCCATGAAATCCTAAATATGACCCTCATTGATGAACCACAAGTGTTGCACAACTTAAAATGCCATACCTGAATTTTTAAAAACATTGTTTTTTATTAATTTCAAACTGAATAAGAAAGGAACAAAATAGCAGAGACAGGGGATCCAATTGCATTGGGTCGAAAGGAAAAAAAGTATGTAAGAGCACAGTTAATGACAGAGCAAAACATAACACACGTAATCAAAAAGAGACAAATTAGCTAAACAGAATGATACAGTTCTTCCCAAAAACAGAAGAGACAAATTCATGTACTAGATAATCATAAGTAGGTGGAGTCGATGATACTGGAAAAAAAAATGCGACTAAGCAGGCATATCCTGTTAAGCAGCTACATTGGCCAACCAATCCTGGACGGGGTCCCAAATCCAATGGGGCTTTCACCGCAAGGATAGTTTTAAATTATACCATCTCCAGTCTACTTAAGCTCAGGAATTCACGCACTACAGATCCATGGATCAGGTGACTCACTAGAGAGCCAAAATCGTGCCAGAACCAGTTTTGCCAGCAAGATAGAAAAAATGTATAAGCCCGATAGGTGAATGCCCCAACATAATCAACTTCGGATCCGCCACTACTGATAGAGCGCGCAGGTCACCCAACCAACAATTTTACCATACACGTATCAGGCCCATATATTTCAATTCACCATTATTTATTAATCGGGCGACCATACACTCTACTACCAGTAACCCAGTTCCTTCCTATATATTTCTGTTGTACCCGACTTACCAATCCACCGTCACGGGTACCTAATGACCACGATGAATCAGGGAGCTAGCTGTGAAGAAAAGGCAAACAACACAATACCAACTTTATATCCTTCTGTATTTCATATAAAGACCACAGACTCCGGGTAAGTTTTAAAGATTTTATCTAGATTTCAGATTCGGAAATCATGAGATTTATAACAAGTAAACAATCAATAACCAAGATAATAAAGAGTACATATGCATAAAGGAAATAGATCAAGCTAATCATTTATGAGTCTAGGGAAAAATTTAGGAACTGCTTAATCAGAAATCTCAGAGTTAGTCTTTATCCGGGAATACTAAATACGGGAAAGATTTAGAACATACTATAATGTCATATGTGAAAACTTGTACCTAGGATAAATGGAAATAGGAAAGAACTTTGGATTTTGAATTACTAGAGCCCTAAAATAACATATACCTATGGGAGGGGAAAAAGTGGAACATTCATAACCATCATTGAGTCAGCTTAAAGGAAAAATCAGACACATCTATATTTCGTGAATGGTATCGAGAAAATGTACTTAAGGAAAAGGGAAAAATAGGAACATGCTAGATAACAACAATAACGTATGAGCTTTTCATTCAGTGGTTTGCAAAAAAGCATGGAAAATCAATATATGCAAAGATATGTCTTTATTGAAGCAAAAGACAGAAAAATAGAAAGGTGCAGTGTAGAGTTTCAGCACTATATTTACCTAGAATGGTGTGAAGACCAACCCTGGCCACAGGTCAGTTAAGAACAGGAGGGACCCCAAAGGAAACCCGTCATCAGTAGGACAGCAGGTGCAGAATGGACACCCCAGGACAGGACAGGAAACCCAGATTAGGATCAGGACAGGACCACTAGGATAAGACCAGCACCCGCAGTTTGGAAGAAACGCCTGCGCTCCACCCTCTCTGCAGCTATCGGCCAGAACCCCGATTGGGTTATCGATTTCCCCAGCAAAGTGCTTAAGGTTTCTTTAACAAAACCCTCGAGTCTATGGAAATTTCGGACAGAGTGCCCCGCAGCCCTCTGTATCAAGTCACCTATTGAGTGCGTTGGGTCAGTGACAGGTCAGCTATTCGGACAAGTCGGACAATTTCTCTAGCTAAACCTAGGCTAGTTATACTGTTTTCGGGTCAGTGTACCACCCCCAAATGTTGCAAGTGTCAGAATCCCCAATTTAGATTGGTCCCCAAGTAGGATAGGTCAACACACCAATCACAGTTCAATTCTACAAGTCTATATTAACATATTCTGGGACCGCTTATAGATTTTGGGGTTCCCATGACATACTCTACAGAATACAATGAAAACTTATACAAATGTAACTTTTGCAGGACATTTTAGCTTCTTCTGCTGGGTGAAGGTGCATCTTCCCAGGCACATCTTGGCTAGGACCTTTGGTTGGCAGGGATTCAATGCCACCGGCAGAAGACTGTCATGTGCAGAAAAGTAGCTCAATATGGATTCACGAGTGTCTCTCAGACCCTCAAGAACGCGGTACATGAAAAGTAAGCGAAAACAAATTAAAACACAGAAATAAATGATTACACTGTATACCATGAATAGCTACTCTATACCCATTACTTTATATAAACTATTGGCATTAAGGTTTAGTGCAAATAAACTACAACACGAAAACATCAGTGCAAGCTTCACCATGTGAGGACACCAAGCGGCCATATTAATTGCAATTGCGCAAGCGCAAAGGTTCCCACCAGAACTGCAAATACATCACGTCACGTGAGTGTGACTAACGCATGCGCAGAAGAAAACCCGCCAAGTAGCGGCCATTTTAGGGACAAGCGTTATTGAGTTAGTAAACACATAGGCAAGCGTCTCTAGGGCGTTCCCAATGTCAAAATAAAAGGAAATTAGTAAGACAAAACAGGTTGAATTACTTTGTTACATATTACTCGAGGTTCATGAATTCAAGCAAGTCGCTTAATATGCGAATCCTTGCTCCATCAATCCCCTCTTTGATGATATTTACTATCATCACAAAACCAATGGAATCAGATGCCAACTTTTTTCTCACACTTTGTTCATTTCAATTTCTTCTAACATTCGATTCAATTTCTCCTTCGTGTCTTTGTTAGGGTGTGAATTCTTCACCCTTTTATAAATCTGATTATTCAGTTCTTCCAATTCAAGTTCATCCACACTCAGTTTCACGCCTCTTTTGTTCACAGTATACTTCTTTTGGTGTTTGCGACATTTGCAACAGACAAATATAAGGAATATGATAAAACCTACTACTGCAATTGGCATCAGTACCTTTAACAAAAAACTTTTACCTAAATTAGAAAACCAATGACCTACAGCGGAGAGACCATTAGTGAGTCTCTTCCAGGCACTATCAACCTCCAGTGGTTTGAGTTCCTTTTCCAAATTTGTAATGTTCCTTACATACCTTTTGATTTGCACACTTTTATCCGGTATGTAAGTGCAACAATGTTGCGCTTTCAGCATTCGGCAGACTCCGCCCTCTTTTGCTAATAAGGTGTCAAGAGCAAGTCTGTTCTGCAAAACCATAGATCTGATCGCAACCATTTTGGTATTGACCATCAGAAATCCACTAGCAGTGTCAGTAGACAACCGATCCACTATAGTTGACAATTTGCAAATTCTGTGTGTGTTCAGAACCACTCCCACTGCAGGTATCAATGCACTAAAAATACTACCCATTATTTCACCTACACTTTCTCTTTTACTACGCGCTAAACTGTTAGTGTTTTCATTGCTTCCAGCAATTTCATTCACATGGTATATTTTCGGAAAGACAATTCCAAAATAGCAGCTTCCATACCAGTGATCCGGCAGTTTGAAATAAGCCTTGTTTCCACATATGTAATAGATTCCGGGAAACACAGGTTCTGACCCATTTTTGAAACCCCAACCTCCAATTACCTTGTAATTGTGTTCACATTGACTGGAACCAATGAAAATATTATTATAATAACTAGTCTTTTCTCGGTGAAGACAAAGCTTCCCTTTTCTCTCGAAATCCGGCAACAAAGCAGGACTAGCCCCACCATTTGAGGTGCTTCCCATGCTTTCTGCCCACTTAGGAATTCTCTGCTTTTTGTCATTCGCCTTTCTTTGGAAACTTTCTCTTCTTTTCTCTGCCATGTTTAGAAACATTTTCTCTTGTTCATGTAATGAACAGGTCAAGTTATCTCTATGTGCTTCACCTAAATCTATTGTACCTATAGTCAGAAAATATTCTCCCATATAACGTGTCACGTCACTTTTTGTATGTACAGGGTTCAGAGTTCCACGTATAGGAAGTTCTGAAAATATCACGTCTGAGTTAGAGTAATAGTACTGTAACGGTCCTCTTTTGTAAAATAAACTAGCTAAAATACTACAAGAAATTCCATATGTTAATGGCAAGTGATGGTATGTCACTCCCTCAGCTACAGAAGTAGGTAGCTTCATGGAAACATAACAGTCCTCTATTTCCATAGTCTCTACATAATGCACTAAAAGGTTGGCGAATACGTTTAAATGAGTCTGGTTCTTGATTCCATGATAATGCAGTCCTACCTCATCTGGTGCTTCTAAGTCTGGTTTAGTTTGTCTAATGCTAAGTGCTTTCTCATGTCCTTCTACATTTTGTGATGTCGTTTCTCCTGCATTTTTCGTCACAGTCTCTGTGGTGTCAGTATTAGTACTTTTACTCATCATATAAGGAATAGTAATTGTTAGTCCTATCCATAATATTAACACTAAGGCTACACTACATATACATACTTTACAGCATGTTTTACAGCAATTACGTCTAGGTCTTCCATTCACATTTGAATCAGACATTTCTGCTCAAAAGAAGCCTCTCTCAACCCCTCTTTGTAACTTTGCACAGGTAGCTTACACTGAGAAACTTTCAGGTTGGTTCTTCTTCTTCGGCAGACTGATCAGCTGTCAATTCTTCGTCACTGTCGTCAGTTATCTCAAGTTCCTCAAATTCCTCCAACACCAAATAAGTCCATTCAGGATCCTGGTACTTTTCGTTCTGTCTTTTTATTCGGGCACTTCTTCGCTTAGTGTTCTCTCCAGTTGGCTCTGTTTTACTTAAAGCTTGTTTCCTTTGCTCAAGTTTTTCTTCTACTGTTTTCAATCTCAGTCTCAGTCTCTTAATATATATGGGCTCTTTATACTTTTTCTTGAGTCTTTTAGCTGGCACTGTGGTTTGACTTTCTTCTAATGCTCTTTTAATTTCGTTTTGTTGTGGCACTTCTGTTTCTGCTTCTTCCCTTCCTGTCTGACTAGTCCCAGGTCTTATCTCTGTTTCTTCTTCCTGGTCACTAAGCTGGCCTTGTTCAGGTGTAGACTGGTTTTGACTTTTGGGCGTTTCAATTTCTGTATCCTGAACACATTTGTCTATTTCTATCTGATCCTGTTCAAGCACTTCGAACCTTTGATTTTCTTCCGCTTGAACTTTCGCCCTAATATCTGTCTGTCCCTTTTCAATTTAAGGAGTTCTTGGAGGTGTGTCGATTACTTGTTCTGTCCCTATCTGATCTTCTTCTTCAGATTTTACATGGATTTCAATAATCTGATTGTCTTCTCCTATTCCTGTCTCCTCCTCACTATTCCACTCTCTGTCTGAGTAGGTTTGACTTCTTGTTCTTATGGGATCATCTGTCAGGTCGATTATGGGTATCCACTCATCTCGACTGGTGCTCGGTTGTTCGTCATCAGCTACTTCAGGACCAACGTCTGGAGACCCCTCAGCTGGACAACCTTCAACGTCAGTCTTCTTTTCGTCCTCTGTTACCCTCTTGGTATGGCTGGCATGGATCCACTTGGGTACTCCTGCACACTTCACCGCTGTCGTGGTCACCAGGATCACCTGTCTTGGCTTTCCCCACTTCGGTGCAAGGCAATTCGAACGGGTGTGCTTCTTGAGTACCACCCAATTGCCTGGAATCAAATTATGGACTGGAGTTGCTGGACTGGCGACGGCGTCTTCCCCAATCTGGCGAGAGATAGAACGCACTTGGTCACCCAGTTGCTTGCAGTACTCAAGTACCAAATCATCAGAAATGCTTATCAGTTTGTGTCCTGGTACCCATGCTTGTCTCATCACTCTTCCCATTAGGATCTCATGGGGACTCAGGCCTGTATTTCGGTCTGGAATACTTCGGATTCCCATCAGAACAAGAGGTAAAGCCTCTATCCAGTTCATGCCAGTAGATTCACACATTTTCCCTAATCTCGACTTGATAGTGCCATTTACTTGTTCCACCACTCCAGAAGCCTCTAGACGATATGCATAGTGCAGCTTTTGTGTAATCTTGAAGGCTTTACAGAGCTGGTCAACTATTTCATTCTGGAAATGCCCACCTCTATCTGATTCAATTGTGACCGGAACCCCGTACCTAGGTATTAGTTCTCGTAGTAACAACTTGGCTACAGTGATGGCATCATTCTTCTTGGCTGGGTAAGCTTCTACCCATTTTGAAAATAGGCAGACAATGACAAGGACATATCTCATTCCTTTGCAAATGGGTAGCTGGATGAAGTCGATTTGTAATCTTACAAAAGGACCTCCTGACTTTCCAATTTTTCCCATCTCAGCTACTGTTTTATTCCCAGCGTTGAACTGTTGACATGTCAAGCACCTCTGGCAGAGCGACTCGGCTACCTTCCTGAACTTTGAGCTGTACCATGTCTGTTGGAAAACACGAATCATGGCATCTCTACCAATGTGTGTATCTCCGTGTATCAATCTGGCCACAGAAGCAAGCAGGCTGTCAGGCAACACAGGCATACCATCAGGGCCAACAATGACACCATCCTCGCCTCTCTGGCGACAACCAAATTTTCTCCTCCGTTTCTTTTCCTTTGGTGTCACTGCATTCTGTAAATCTTTCAGTTCTTCCCATGTAGGCACATCCTCAAACACCATAAGTTGGCAGCTGTTTCCATATCCCCCCAATTTGATATTGACAGACATTCGATGTCTGGCACAATGTTGGGCTACTTGGTCAGCATATCGATTACCTACTGTCACATGGTCGTCACCTGATTTGTGAGCAGTACACTTGACCACTGCCAATTCTTTTGGTAACTGGATGGTGTCCAGTAATTCCTGTACCACTTTTCCATTTCTGATAGGAGTACCTGAAGAAGTCAGAAATTCTCTTTGTAGCCACAATTGGCCGAAGTCATGCACAACCCCGTACCCATACTGACTGTCAGTATATATGGTTACTCTTTTATTTTTCCCAATTTTATAGGCTCTTGTTAATGCAACCAATTCGGCTACTTGGGCAGACTTTACTCCAAATAGACAGGATGCTTCTATAGTGCCTGATACCGTGACTACAGCATAAGCAGCACTTAGGCCTACAGTTTCATGTCTCAGACATGAGCCATCAACAAACAGCTCGTAATCTTCTACAGGCAGGGGCATCTCTTTGATATCTGGACGTGGTTTGGTACTAAACTCAGTCAGGTCAATGCAGTCATGCTCGACCTCTCCCTTTGCTTCTGCAATCAGTGACTCAGGTAACAATGTTGCTGGATTCAATATGTTACATCGGGTAAGGGTTACATTTGCAGCACCTACAAGGATCCTCTCATACTTAGTCAGCCGACTAGGTGTGAGATACTGGGTTTTAGTTCTGGTCAGTAGGATTACAACTGCATGTGGAACATACACAGTTACATGATGTCCCATAACGATGGATTCGCTCTGTTCAAGACTCATGCAAGTTGCAGCTACTGCTTTCAGACATCCAGGTAATCCAGCAGCCACTGGATCCAAAGTAGCAGAAAAGTATGCTACTGGACGTCTAGTTAAACCATGTTCTTGAGTTAAGACGGACAATGCACAATTATCTCGTGTGTCACAAAACAGTGCAAACTCCTTTGAATAATCAGGCATTCCTAAAGCTGGAGCTGTACATAGACATTCTCGTAATTTAGTAAATGCTGTCAGGCTTTCCTCGTCCCATTCTACTGGGTCTTTTGCTCCTTTCTTTGTCATTTTTATCAATGGTTTTGCTGACTGCAAATCCCACAATCCATTGCCTGCAGTATCCTACAACTCCAAGGAACATTCTGATTTCTTTCTGAGTATTAGGTAACTGCATGTTTCGAATTATCCTAATTCTTTCTGAAGTAACTTTCCTGATACCTTTCTCTATTTGGTGCCCCAGATATTTTACTGAATTGGTACAGAACTGTAGTTTGTCAGGTGATACTTTGTGTCCTCCTTCACCTAAATGGTTCAGCAAGGCAATAGTGTCAACAACACAGTCTTTCTGACTTTTAGACGCCACCAAGAGGTCGTCTATATATTGCACCAAAACTGATTTTCCAGGCAAGACTAGGGATTCAAGGCACTTTTTCAGAATCTGATTAAAAATTGAGGGGCTTTCTGTGTACCCCTGGGGGACGCGATTCCAAACGAACACGTGACTGTCGAATGCAAATGAGAAAAGAAATTTGCTGTCTGGATGCAATGGGATCGAAAAGAATGTGTGACATAGGTCAATCACGGTGAACCACTCAGCATCCCAGGGAATTTGATACAGGATCACTGCAGGGTTCGGAACAATAGGACAGCAAGGACCAACAATTTTGTTTACCTTTCTCAGGTCCTGTACTACCCTGTATTTGCCACTAGGTTTCTTGATTCCAATTATGGGTGAGTTACATGGGCTACCCATCACTTCTTGTATGATGTTGGCTTCTAGCAATCTTTTTATTTCAATGGCCACTCCTGCTCTCACTTCTGCACTCATTTTGTATGGCTTAGTATTGGGGTAAACTGCATCTTCCTTTATGATTATTTTAATTGGGTCTACATTTGCCATTAGTCCTACATCTTTTCCAGTAAAATCCCATACTTCTGGTTTCACCGTCTGTTGGAGTTCTTCAGGTAAGTCTTGCATAGTCAGTCGTTTAATTTCTGAGTCAGGTCTGATTAACATTAATTTGTATATTCCATCTTCGTGTGGGGTTTGAATTTCGACGCCTTTTGATGTGCAAAAGATAGTGCAGTTCATTTTACACAACAAATCACGTCCTAATAAGTTTACAGGACTGGTATCACAGACAACAAATCTATGCATTTCTTTGAAATTCCCTATTGTAATCTCCATGGGTTCAGTAACTGGGGTACTAATCAATTGATTAGATACACCCACTACTGGGATTGCTTCTCCCGAGAGGGGTAGGTTTGGAACGTCTGCTGTTCTTACAGTAGAACGGGTAGCTCCAGTGTCCAACAGAAAGGTGACATCATTACCTTCAACCTTTCCTTCAATGTATGGCCCTGACTGGTCTACCGGCAAGGAGGCGCCAAGTACGCACTCCTCGTCCTCCCCCCTCATGCCCCGTCAGTAAGGTTCATCACAGAGGAAAGTGTCATTCAACAGAAATTGCGAAGTTGCTGCATTTCTATCCTCCTTTCCTCCCCAAATTTCTATGTCTTCACCTTGCGGTGTCTTTCCCTTAAAGTTCGGTCTAGGTGCACGAGGCAACTGACTCGCTTTTACCTGTTGTTGGCTCTTTCTTGGTTTTTCATTCTGCGTCTGTGGATTTAAATCAGGGGTTTAGGGGTTATTATTTTGTGCGTATGGACACTCGTCTCTCCAGTGCCCTATCTGTCTGCACCCGTGACAGGGGAACTTCTTTTTGACTTCTTCTCGACTCACTTTTACTCTGGGCTTCCCTCCACCCCCAGAACCTTGATTTTGGGAATTATTATTCATTTTACCCAATTGTTTTTCTTGTTGTTCAGCTAGTTTGACTTGTGCCCACATAACCTTTTCCTTCAAAGCCTTTCGCTTATCAGCCATTTCGTCTTCGCAATACTTTGCGTATCGCAAGACTTCATCTATTTTCTTAGACTGCCAACAGATTATATCGTCTTTGTTTGATCCATTGACAAATTTCAGGTCTTAAACCGTTTACAAACCTGTAAATGAAGTGGGTCATATCCTTCATCTCAATGTTATCTATGCCACTATATGTTTTAAACACCTATAGCAATCTTTCATAAAAGGAATGCACAGTCTCATCTCTTTCCTGTGTAGTTCTATCTATTCTGGTCCAATCAGTTTCTTTCACAGGCACCTTTCCTTTCAGGTGTAATATTACCTGATTGTATTTTTTCATTACCTCATCAGAAGGCGCTCCCGTATTAGAGTCCCTCGGGTATTCCTCACTAGGCCAACCAATGGCAATTTTACATTCTGTCCACAAATCTACGGGAACAACTATATCGAAAAACCCATCCAGATCTTTCCACAGGCATTTTTGTACTTTCACAAACCTTTCTACCTGCCTGTACCAATCCACTGGTTTCTCTCGTAGTTTTGGAAAGTCATTAGTAAAGGACACAATATCCTGTTTGGACCATGGAACGTGCACATACTTCCCACCTGGCACTTCTCGCATGGGGTATAACTGTTCTGGCTTGTCTGCTTCCTTTAAAACGAACTCAGAAGTCGTCTGTTTGGATCTAACTTCTTCCTTTTTCTTTGCCCACCTGGCTTTACACTTTTCTACGTCTCCCCATTTTTGCAACACGGTCAACAATTCTTTGATCTGCACCTTTTTCCCTGACACTTTCATATTCTCCAGATCTTTGTCTGAGAACTCAGCTCTATAAGGTTTTTGTAATGGCTTTGATTTCGAAATATCTATTCCCATACTAGCTGCAGTGTCTGTTAATTTCTCATGGAGCACTCTGGTATTACGGGTCAGACTCTTGCAGATAAACAGCAGCTCTTCCTCGGAATAGGTATTTAATCTGTCTAACCCCACGTTTCCGGCCGTCAGTTCTTCTATTTCAATTCTCAATTTGTAAATATCTAATGGTTTTGTCTGAGGAGTTTGTCTCTCTAGTTCTCGACTCCATCTCTCAATTTCTTCAGGAGTCACCAATGTGACACTCTTGGTACCTGAAGTCGATTCCATTTGAATCTCTCTCGTGTTGAAAGGATTATGTCTCTTCTGCAAACTTCTTCCTGAGTTCCTAACCGGCAAATCCATTAAAGAAACTTCAGATTCACATTCACTCGTCTGATCATCTACAATTAAGGGCTCTTTTCTTGGCTGCACTACAGTTGGGGTAATGATCGGAGCCTTTAGACTCCCTTGTCTATCCCCATACAAAGGAACAACTGGTCCAATAGTTACTAGGATTGTCAAGGCTTCGGGGCTTGTATTTAACTGGGAGTTTTTTCTGAATTATTTCGGTTCTTTGTTTGGCTAGAGCCTCTCGCTCTCTTTCCTGCAGTATTCTTTCCAGGCTTATTTCAGGTACTATTTGCGGAGTCAATGTTGGGGCAGTTGGATGCGTCATACTTGGTCCTTCACCATAATTAGGTTTCGGGAACAGGCTTCCTGTGCTTAAGGATCTCGGTTCTTCCTCATAAGGAGGTCTTGGACAAAAATCTCTTTCACCTGAATATCTTGATTCTCCACTAAATGGTGGTCTTAGACAAGTGTCTCTGGCACCTATGGGTCCTAGTCCCTCATTATAGGAAGGTATTTGACAACTGTCTCTTGCGTTTATGGATCTATTCCCTTCCTGACACGGGGGTCGTTGGGAAGTATCCCCTACACTAGAGGATCTGGGTCCTTCATTATAAGGAGGCGGATTTTTCATAAACATGTCATCCAATAAATCGTCATCTGAATCCCCACTGGACACCCAATGCTTGGTCTTTTCTGTCTTTTTCTCTCCCGCAGGACCACCCATTGCCACCATTGGATACAGTCCTTCTACAATCATATTCTGTCTCCACTGTTTCATCTTTTTATCTCGGGTCTCTTGCTTCAATTTCGGATACCATTTGGTTAACCCTTTATCCATTCGGGGCTTATCTCTTTCAAAAGCCTCTATCTCCCACTCCTCTAATGCTTCGTACTGTGTCAATCTAGGTCTGGGATGTAAATCATTCATTCGCGTTCTCAGATTAAAAAGGATCCTGCCATTAAAGGTACCTTCCAATGGGAAAGCCAAAATTCCATCATCTTTTGTGTACTCCGCCCAGTTTTCCAACCATACACATGAATGATACCCCTTATCAAACATCATGAAAGATGCGGGAGTATTAGGCGGCGGTATGACAACACCTTCTCTGGTTTTGATAGGTTTGTCCTTTTTGAAATAATTCTTCACTTTATTTACAAGGGACAATTTTCTCTTATTTCCGTACATAATGCTGGTATTATACCCTTTCCAATGATCCTATCCAAACCCTAGATATCTTGGATCAGGTCTGGTCTCTGGCATATACGTGTGCCACATACAATTTTTCTGCAAGCGACTTTGTTTACAAAATTACTCCCAATCCAAATGCGGCCTTTATTTTCGTGCAACCAGGCAAATGCACGGTTTCAAATAATCTCGACCAATGGGTGCGCGGCCCTTTCGCGAGACAGGTTCTCACGCTTCGGCACTCACCCCTCCTTTACAATTCCAGCTCCGCTACACACCCGCTGTTTTGACCAATACCAGCGCGGCACAGAGTGACGTCAGAGCAGCTCCGCAACTGACTCCCTCCCTCACAAGGTAACGGAAACTTTTATTTCTTTCTTAAAGTGCAAGTGCTTTAGTTATTTAACAACGTGAACACATTCGCCACTGTACTCGAGTGTCTAGAAAGAAAAGATACTTTCACTACAAGTAAACTACTTCCATTTACTTTTCAATTACTACGAGTAGAACCCTTCTGCCTACCCTTCACTCAAGCGCTAAGGAACCTGCTACTTCTTCGACTCATCCACTTCTTTTCGGGATATATACTAAGTCTAAAGTTTCACTAGCGAACCCCTTTGCTATCACTCAAACTCCGATGAACCTACTACTCCTTTCTCGTGTGACCCTTACTAGGTTATATCACAACTGAAGTTTCATTAGCGAACTCGTTGCTATCATTTATTCAAACATACATTCAGAAAGAAAAAACCCTAATTAGTGCTACCAGTTCTGCCTAACCTGCACCAATTTTCCTCAAGCCAGTGACCTCAGTACGGCGTGGATTCTCCTCACCACCCGGTATTCAATTCCCCGGGGATTCCAGACAACATATAACATTCACTAACGAGTAGGTTAGTACATTTATCAATATAACAGCAAGAAAAACAATTTAAAACATTTCATAATTTTCAAAGCAATAAAACATTAGCAGCAACATTTTCACAATTAGCAGCAATAACTTTTTAGCAGCATCCGACCTACCTAGCTATCTTAACTAGTCCCTAACCATTTCTTTTAACTAGTCCCTAACCATCCTCTGGCTACCAGAAAATTACTGATAGAGCGCGCAGGTCACCCAACCAACAATTTTACCATACACGTATCGGGCCCATATATTTCAATTCACCATTATTTATTAATCAGGCGACCATACACTCTACTACCAGTAACCCAGTTCCTTCCTATATATTTCTGTTGTACCCGACTTACCAATCCACCGTCACGGGTACCTAATGACCACGATGAATCAGGGAGCTAGCTGTGAAGAAAAGGCAAACAACACAATACCAACTTTATATCCTTCTGTATTTCATATAAAGACCACAGACTCCGGGGAAGTTTTAAAGATTTTATCTAGATTTCAGATTCGGAAATCATGAGATTTATAACAAGTAAACAATCAATAACCAAGATAATAAAGAGTACATATCCATAAAGGAAATAGATCAAGCTAATCATTTATGAGTCTAGGGAAAAATTTAGGAACTGCTTAATCAGAAATCTCAGAGTTGGTCTTTATCCGGGAATACTAAATACGGGAAAGATTTAGAACATACTATAATGTCATATGTGAAAACTTGTACCTAGGATAAATGGAAATAGGAAAGAATTTTGGATTTTGAATTACTAGAGCCCTAAAATAACATATACCTATGGGAGGGGAAAAAGTGGAACATTCATAACCATCATTGAGTCAGCTTAAAGGAAAAATCAGACACATCTATATTTCGTGAATGGTATCGAGAAAATGTACTTAAGGAAAAGGGAAAAATAGGAACATGCTAGATAACAACAATAACGTATGAGCTTTTCATTCAGTGGTTTGCAAAAAAGCATGGAAAATCAATATATGCAAAGATATGTCTTTATTGAAGCAAAAGACAGAAAAATAGAAAGGTGCAGTGTAGAGATTCAGCACTATATTTACCTAGAATGGTGTGAAGACCAACCCTGGCCACAGGTCAGTTAAGAACAGGAGGGACCCCAAAGGAAACCCGTCATCAGTAGGACAGCAGGTGCAGAATGGACACCCCAGGACAGGACAGGAAACCCAGATTAGGATCAGGACAGGACCACCAGGATAAGACCAGCACCCGCAGTTTGGAAGAAACGCCTGCGCTCCACCCTCTCTGCAGCTATCGGCCAGAACCCCGATTGGGTTATCGATTTCCCCAGCAAAGTGCTCCGCCAGCACTTAAGGTTTCTTTAACAAAACCCTTGAGTCTATGGAAATTTCGGACAGAGTGCTCCGCAGCCCTCTGTATCACGTCACCTTTTGAGTGCGTTGGGTCAGTGACAGGTCAGCTATTCGGACAAGTCGGACAATTTCTCTAGCTAAACCTAGGCTAGTTATACTGTTTTCGGGTCAGTGTACCACCCCCCAAATGTTGCAAGTGTCAGAATCCCCAATTTCGATTGGTCCCCAAGTAGGATAGGTCAAAACACCAATCACATTTCAATTCTACAAGCCTATATCAACATATTCTGGGACCGCCTATTGATTTTGGGGTTCCCATGACATACTCTACAGAATATAATGAAAACTTATACAAATGTAACTTTTGCAGGATATTTTAGCTTCTTCTGCTGGGTGAAGGTGCATCTTCCCAGGCACATCTTGGCTAGGACCTTTGGTTGGCAGGGATTCAATGCCACCGGCAGAAGACTGTCATGCGCAGAAAAGTAGCTCAATATGGATTCACGAGTGTCTCTCAGACCCTCAAGAACGCGGTACATGAAAAGTAAGCGAAAACAAATTAAAACACAGAAATAAATGATTACACTGTATACCATGAATAGCTACTCTATACCCCTTACTTTATATAAACTATTGGCATTAAGGTTTAGTGCAAATAAACTACAACACGAAAACATCAGTGCAAGCTTCACCATGTGAGGACACCAAGCGGCCATATTGATTGCAATTGCGCAAGCGCAAAGGTTCCCACCAGAACTGCGAATACGTCACGTCACGTGAGTGTGACTAACGCATGCGCAGAAGAAAACCCGCCAAGTAGCGGCCATTTTAGGGACAAGCGTTATTGAGTTAGTAAACACATAGGCAAGCGTCTCTAGGGCGTTCCCAATGTCAAAATAAAAGGAAATTAGTAAGACAAAACAGGTTGAATTACTTTGTTACATATTACTCGAGGTTCATGAATTCAAGCAAGTCGCGTAATATGCGAATCCTTGCTCCATCACTACCTCTAAGTTTAGCATAGAGGTTACCAAAGACAAATTCCCCTTACAAACGTTCTGCAGAGCAAGATGCAAAAACATGAACCGCAATAGCTCCTGCTGATCCACAAGGGAAATAGTGGTCATCTGGTCATAGCTTCATAACAAGGGAACGATGAAGGGTGTAATACCAATTGTTAATACATTTCAAGTGGTGTACCTTGATACAAGATACATTCAAGGATATGAAACAGCACATTGCTGCACCTAAGGTCCGTAGCCATTAATTCATTGTTGAGCAAATACTCAATTTATCTGCCTGCAGCTGGAATGAGTCAACCATGTTACTCTGTGATGACAGATAGATTATCTTATAGACCAGACTGTTGTTTTTCTTTAGAGGAGCATTCCTTATAAGGTCCAGACAGGGGTTATCAGTACAGCAAAGATCTTCATCCTTAAGACAAAAATAAAATGCCTCATCTGCAGATATCTAAAGAAAACAGTGGAAGGAAGGGAGAACTGTTGCTGTATATTTTAAAATGAAGAGAAGACATCTGTTTTGAATAACTACCCTAAAATCAATAGGTTGACACTCCCCCAAACCTCTCTGGAGCCCTCATGAACACAATGAGGAAAATTGGGATTATAGCCCAAATGTGTAAGTTGGTTAAACACGGTAATGCCTGAAAAAATCTGCTTAAATGAATTCCAGATAAAATGAAAGGCTTTTAAAGTCTTGCAGCGAGTTGGCTTAAAATATACGGTGTCCAGAATCCCCTCTCCTGGAGGTATAGAATATCCCAGAGGTAAGAACTCCGGGAACATACGCACCTGAGGTCATAGACCCCAACCTAATACAAGCCGCAAACATGAAAAAAAATGCCAAATAATAAGGTTCTTGTAAAAACTGAATTTTACAACAAGGCTTCTGATAACTCCAGATCAACTTCTGCCAAAAAGCCTCCACTTTAGTGAACAAGACCACATGAGGAAAAAGGGGCATACAGCGAAAAAGATACAGGTACCTAGGGAGGATGATCATCTTAATGAGGTAACAACACTGAATGAGCCCAAGATGAAAATGATTACACTTCGGAAAAAACGTCAACGGAGTGTTGAAACAGCTTCCCATAATTATTCCCAAGGATCTCGGAGGTATTAATAGTTAAGATAACCCCTAGATAAACCAATGACTGGACCCACCTCACATCCTGTCCTGACGGAGCAACATTAGTTAAGCTCTGGGTCTTGCCTGAGTTTAACTTATAACCGGATACCTCCCCAAATGCCTGGGCAGCTGAGACTACTGCTCTTAAGCAACTTATAGGAGCAGGTGTCAAGACAGCCACATCATCAGCATATCCTAGGATTTTAACCTCATAAAGATGCAGATTCAAGGACTGTATCTCTTCTGATCGCTTAAGAGATTGGATAAACAGATCTATGTATAATGCAAATAGCTGGGGAGACAGTGGGCACCCCTGCCGGGTACCGCATAGAATATTGATGGAATCTGAAACCAGACCAGCGCTGTGGATCCTTGCCTTAGGACCAGCATACAGGCGCCTAACTTTGGAGATGAAGATTAAGCCTAAGCCCACGGGCTACAAGACTCCCCAAAGGAAGGGCCAAAAGACCCTTTTTTTTAATCCTGACATATCCTACTGACTGTATCCCCACCAGAAGAAGCCACCTCCAGAGCAGAGATTGCTGTATTAACATGTGATGTTGTGCCCCGCCCTGGGATGAAACCATGCTTGTTTAGATCGACCTACCCCGAAATTATCACCAATAGCCGATTAACAAGAACGAGGGTATATATTTTAACATCAGTGTTGATTAAGGAGACTGGACGGTATGATCCACAGAGTATGGGGTCTTTCCCTTTTTTGGGAAAATAACAATATTTGTCTCTCTCAACGACTCAGGGACCTGGTCAAAAGAGTTAAAAAGACTCATTAAGACTGGAGCCAAGATCTGAAAAAAGATGGAATAAAACTCTAATGGTATCTGATATGGGCCAGAAGCCTTCGCACTGTCAAGAAAACCAATGGCATTTACAACTTCCGAAAAAGTGATGGGTGCCTCAAATTTGGACCGCTGGCTAACAGTCACATTTTGGTCAAAAAATGTGCTGATCTATCGAGATATCTCAGTGGAAGCAGATTGGAGCTCCTTCAGCATTAAGGAACTCTACCTGAGCCCAGTGAAGTCCAAAATCATGAGCAACTCCAGCCTTGCTCTCTCAATCATTGAAAACGGATCACTGTTTTTCTTTGCATCCAGGATACAAGCACGGGCGATGGATATCAGTTCATCTACTTCAGAAGAATGGGCGGGTGGTAAACCTCTTTTGCAGGGATTCTGCGGAGACACAGAACTATGCTTTAGAGTATGGGACCTTACTATGCAAGGACTGAGTCATCCTACCACTTGAGGACCCGTGAGCCCTGAACCTACTAGCTATAGTGTCTCACTTGCCTCCTGCCCACTCGCAGAGGAACAAATGATTAGACACTCCAGAACACAACACTCCTGCCCCTCTCAGAAATCGTGGTTGCTGGACACACCCTTTTGCTCACACACACGTACTAGTCCACAGTAAGTTCTGAAAGTGACACGAGGAAAGTTTAAAATGTTCATTTTAACTATTGTGCTCTAGTATGCAGTATACATGCCACAACAAGTATACAAATGCCTAACACAAATACGGTTAGCATGGCAAGTAGTCCGTAAATCATAAATGGAGCTGTCATTATATACGAAAGTGCAGCCTAACCAACCTCTCCTTCTACAGAAGCAAAATGATTTATATATATATATATATATATATATATATATATATATATGTATATATATATATATATATATGTATATATATATATATATCAAAGCTCAATCCCTCCCGGTCCCGGGTGAGAAAATAAGGACAGCACACACGGGGATCTTTTGATTCCAAACAGCAACTTTTACTCGCACAGACGCGTTTCGGAAGCTGTGCTTCCTTTCTCAATGTTGTTACATCGCAACGCGCGCCAGGGCGCCATTTTATTTCAAAAAACATACACAGGTTAGAGTATGGGGCATAGAGAGAGGACTGACGCGCGAGCGCCATATTGCTAGTACATAAAATCACAGTACTATTTTGATATTGTATGAAATTGAACATAATAGCAGATCTAAAATTAGAACATGCATATTGCGCAAACAATGAGAAACCTCATTCTCAATCAACGCCGTGGATCGGCAAGTAACCTCTCGTGTTGTTACAAGCGGGCAGGAAATAAGATTTTGCCGTGGATCGGCCTATGGCAACCATTTTATTGGTTGCCATTTTCTTTCCCTAAGCCCAATTAATTCAAACTGTACCCCAAAGAATATCCCATGTCATTCATTGGAATAATTAAAAAATCACTGTATAATTAACAAAATTTCATAGAATCCACAAATATTCGTACATCAAGCATTGAACCTGCAACTGGGCTCCTTATTACATGGGTGGCTGGCTTTAACGAGGGGATCGTGACTTATTTCCATAACACAGCAACGAAAGGAGCAACCCGGGAGCGGGGGGCTCAATTACAACAAATTACAACTATGTTTAACATCTCGCAACGTCACGATTTGGCGACTGGAATGTTCAAAAATAAGAATCCCGATATCACCACTCCAGCGGTGAAAAAACCAACTGAAGCTCCCAGCCCATTAGCCACGCAGTATGGGAAACTTGAAAAACTTTATGAGCGTGAGCTTCGTAAGTGGTGGGAAGGTACATCACTTCAAGGATACATAGAGGTTAAACGAGTGCCAAGGGGTCTGCGGATATTTACAATCCCCGCGTATGAGAACCCGGACCCTCTGCTCTTGGACACATGGGCGGCACACATTGCCAAATCTTGCGAGGGGATGCTAGAAATCCTGGTACAATTCGCCTGGAGCAACAGGGACAAGGTCCTCAAAGAAATCGAAACCATGGAAACAGAACTAGCAACCAATGACGATAAGGAACAGCAGGATCAATTAAGAGCCCAGATGAAGAAACGGCTGGAAAAATATGAGGTGAAGATACGTACACGCAAGCAAGAAAAATTCGATAGGGACGAAAGGGATTATGCCATGGGGCGAGTCCTTACATTCTCGAAAAAATATGATCAAACGCGGAAAGATCTGATCAGCAAAAACAAATCGACCAGTGCAGCAGTAATGGTACAAGTGGAAACATCAGAGTCTGAGGTCACAGAGGGAGAACAATCAGATGAGGAAACAAGGCGCACCCCGAAACAGACCAATGATACCCCTTTTCATCAAGAGTTCCAAGTAATCAGAATGAATTGGCTACGGGGGGGGAGAACAAACCCCCAGAAAACGGAGGAAACCCAGGAGGGGTGGTCGGAAAAGGAAGGGGTCGGGGGAAAGCAGGAACTGTAGAGGCTCCAGTGCGCAAGGCAAGGGGCAAAAGAGGATCAAGATGGTAGGATCTGAAGGACATACAGACCACCTCACAATCATCAATCTATCAGCAAGAACCCTTTCACCGGAGGAGGAATCGGTACTCAAACTGGGATTAACCTTCTGTCCAGATAACAATCTTGAGTATACTCAGACAAGAATTGACTTATTTCAATTCATTAGAAGGCTCCGTCTGCACAAATATTTTAAAACCAAACCTACCACAGAGGAGGCAAAATTGATCCGATCACGTTTCAAAGACACAGATCTCTTAAAGGTAAATGATCTGACATCGTTGGAACTGCTGGAAGAACTACGACACGAAAGTGCAGCAGTAACAATACCAACACCCATGGAAACTATGTCCCAGAGATTGAGGGCAGTGGGGGTTCAACAAGAGGCTCCGAACAGTGGTCTTAAACTAAAATCGAAGTTTGTACCTCCAACACAAACGGATATGATCGACACCTTTTCAGAACTTGTGATCAAGGATCTAAGAAAAATGCGCATGAATAACAAAACAATGTCTGGACGAGGTAACAATCTAACCGAGAAACAACGAGCAGCTTTGAAAGTACTGGCTGCTGATACTTCCATCATCTGTAAACCCTCGGATAAGGGTGGAAACGTTGTTATATTATCACGGGAGGAATATGTCCAGGAAGCTATGCGCCTATTGCAAGACGTGACCTGCTATGAACCAACCACTAAACAACGATACCAATCTAGTATCAATGAGCTGCATGAGTTACTCAGAAAATGGCATGACAAACGAATGCTTGAGACTGACGAATATCTTTTTCTCAAGACAATACATCCAGTCACCCCCACCTTTTATTACTTACCAAAAGTACATAAGAGGATGGATAAGCCACCAGGGCGCCCCATTATTTCATCTATGGGCAGCCTTACTGAGAATCTCTCGAAGTTTTTGGATTATTTCCTATTTGAAATTGTTCTGGGCTTGAAATCATATATTCGTGACACTGCTGACTTTATTGAGAAAATTGAATCCATCGACTGGCATTCAGGTTATTGCATATTGACACTCGACATTACCAGTCTCTACACGAGCATCGCACATGCACATGGGCTGAGGGCGATTGAGTACTTTTTAGGAAAGAGACCTTTAAAATATGCCCAACATAACACTATGCTGATGGAGTTAATTGCATTCTGTCTTCACAATAACATTTTTTTATTTCAGGATGCTTTATTCAGACAACTCTCCGGTACAGCCATGGGTTCCTGCTTCGCCCCCAGCTACGCGAATTTATTCGTGGGCTGGTGGGAGGAGCAGGAAGCTTGGGCCCCTGAGAAAGAACAGTGGTCCAAAAACATTGTCTCATGGTACCGCTACATAGACGATCTCTGCATAGTATGGAATGGCTCAGTTGAGACAGCTCAACAATATATCACAGTGCTGAATGACAACAATTGTAACCTGATTTTCACTGGCCAGGTCAGCACCACTGCAGCAGTATATCTAGATCTTAAAGTGGAGGTGATGGATAATAAGATCAAAACCTCCCTTTATAGAAAGCCCACAGCGGGAAATAGTACGCTTCATGCGTCTAGTAACCATCCCCAGAAACTCGTCAAAAGCATACCCTATGGCGAGTTATTACGGTTGAAACGTAATTGTTCAACAAATGAGGACTTTGAGCTCGCAGCCAAGGAGAGCATCGAGAGATTCAAAGCAAGGGGGTACAATAGGACACTATTGCAGAACACTCTAGATAGAGTCAGGATGCCCTTGAGAAGCACTCTATTTTCCAAAAAACATAAACCCATGACCAACATAGAGAAATTCAGGATGATCACTCCCTATTCTCAGAACTGCCAACAACTCAGAATTATTCTGAAGAGACATTGGCATATTCTGAAAAATGATAATATCATAGGGAATGACGTACCTGAGAACCCTCTAATTACTTTCAAGAGAGCTCGCTCTCTGAGAGATATTTTGGTACAGAGCCACTTGAAACCGATTCCAACAAAGACAGGAAAGTTAAAAGATGCTAAAGGTTTTTTTCCCCTGTGGGCGCGGCAAGGCCTGTGCCAATAGCAAAAGGGTTTACACATATGAGATAGTAGGGTGTAGACAAAAGAAGATTAACCAGTTTCTAACATGTAGCACGCCGTTTGCTGTTTACTGCCTGAAATGTCCATGTGGGCTCAAATACATAGGGAGCACCATCAATCCTGTCAAATTGCGTATTGTAGAACATATGAGGGCCATAGTTAATAAGGACTTCTCATATCCTGTCGCTAGACATTTTTCAATTAAACATAACAGCGACAGAAGTCTTCTGCAATACTATTGTTTGGATGCAATTTCCGACAATATCAGGGGAGGTGACAAGCTACAGAAGCTCCGCAGATTAGAATCTCGACAAATCATAGACTGTCAGACTAAGACCCCTGAGGGACTTAACTGCGGAGAAGAACTAGCAGTACATCTGGGCAGTTAAACGATAGAAAACAACAACTGAAGGCAGGATTTGTCTGGTCACACAATGAAATCTGTAATTTGTGATTTGCTGTGATTTTTTACTTTTTGCTTTTGATGAGGTACAATTATTGGAGTAATTGATGAGTCCTATTGATGAAATAATGCTTGATGTACGAATATTTGTGGATTCTATGAAATTTTGTTAATTATACAGTGATTTTTTAATTATTCCAATGAATGACACGGGATATTCTTTGGGGTACAGTTTGAATTAATTGGGCTTAGGGAAAGAAAATGGCAACCAATAAAATGGTTGCCATAGGCCGATCCACGGCAAAATCTTATTTCCTGCCCGCTTGTAACAACACGAGAGGTTACTTGCCGATCCACGGCGTTGATTGAGAATGAGGTTTCTCATTGTTTGCGCAATATGCATGTTCTAATTTTAGATCTGCTATTATGTTCAATTTGATACAATATCAAAATAGTACTGTGATTTTATGTACTAGCAATATGGCGCTCGCACGTCAGTCCTCTCTCTATGCCCCATACTCTAACCTGTGTATGTTTTTTGAAATAAAATGGCGCCCTGGCGCGCGTTGCGATGTAACAACATTGAGAAAGGAAGCGCAGCTTCCGAAACGCGTCTGTGCGAGTAAAAGTTGCTGTTTGGAATCAAAAGATCCCCGTGTGTGCTGTCCTTATTTTCTCACCCGGGACCGGGAGGGATTGAGCTTTGATACATAGAGCGCGAGGCTCCGACGCGCTTGGACTGCACCCGTTTGCAAGAGTGCCACGCTTTTGGGGCAGAGAGCGAGGATATATATATATATATATATATATATATATATTCACTGAAAAAAACATAGGTTTCAGGAGTTATATAGTTAGGAATTCGTTTTAAAAAAACCTTCACTCAAAAAACTATAAGTTTTAGTGGTGTTATAGTTAGCTGGACATTTTACTCATACAAAACCAATGAAATTGCTCCTATATAGTTAGTTGTACTAACTATATTTCGCGCACCCGCAATCCACTGCTGATGATGTCACATATTAGATCATTCATGACATGGTCAGTGACATCACTGATGACATCTCAAATGACATCACTGATGACATCACTGATGACATCATCCAGTGAATGTGGTTTGCTTCGTTATTTAAATATGCATTATATATATATAGCAATTTACATTGAAGAATGAGTGGATATATATAAATAAATATTTGGATGGAGGATTTAGTAGCAGTGTAATTGACTGGTTACTTGACCAATTTATAATGTCTCACTAAATATAGTGGATAGTGACTAAACTGTGTGAATATCTGTATCACTTTGTCAGTTGTTGTGTAAACTGATTCTACAGTTGGTTACTAGCTATGTGAAAGTCTACATTAGTTATTGATTAGTTAACTGAGTATTTGTATGGGAGTGTGAAAGTGTGTGTGGTTCGGTGGGGGGTGTGTGACTGTCCAAAGATGTGTGAATAGTTGATTCAGTAGATATATGAAGTTAAAACTACATGTTCTAACAGTTTGGGTGAGGGAATCTCTTTATGGGTGTGGTGATGAGCAAATACATTTCTCAAAGGTACAGGTCCAACAAACTAGAAAAATAAAAGGCAGTGTATGTGTCAGTTGTTGTATATAAATAAGTATACATAAGACACAATGATTGTGTGAGTGACTGTATGGATAACTGTATACTTGTAATAATTATTTTATAATTCACTAAGTATGACTTACTATCTAAATGAATAGAAGAAGTGGTGTTTGTATAAGTGTTTTGCTAAGTAAATATGTAAGTATGATCCATTGTTTGCATAAGTGAGTAGGATGACTTCATATGTGAAAAGGATGCGTGCTGTTGTTTAATGTCGATATAGATGTATAAGTATTTTTGATAGTGTTCTATTGTTCATTGACAGCATGTATGAGTGAATCCATAGGTAAGTGATTAGATGTGTGTGGACATCTATGAATCACTGAGTGGATTTTTAGATACTTGTATTGCTGTGACAATGGATTTAAATATGATACTCTGTATTTTACAAAGAGTGATGAAAAATTGTAATAGTGTATGAAAAGGTGTATGTGATTGTCACGTGGATGATGTCATCAGTGATGTCATCAGTGATGTCATTTGAGATGTCATCAGTGATGTCACTGACCCATGTCATGAATGATCTAATATGTGACATCATCAGCAGTGGATTGCGGGTGCGCGAAATATAGTTAGTACAACTAACTATATAGGCGCAATTTCATTGGTTTTGTATGAGTAAAATGTCCAGCTAACTATAACACCACTAAAACTTATAGTTTTTTGAGTGGATTTCAAAGGTTTTTTAAAAACTAATTCCTAACTATATAACTCCTGAAACCTATGTTTTTTTCAGTGAATTTCAAAGGTTTTTTTAAATGCTAATTCCTAACTATATAAGGCCTGAAACCTATGTTTTTTTCAGTGAATTTCAAAGGTTTTTTAAATGCTGATTCCTAACTATATAAGGCCTGAAACCTATGGTTTTTTCAGTGAATTTCAAAGGTTTTTTAAATGCTAATTCCTAACTATATAAGGCCTGAAACCTATGGTTTTTTCAGTGAATTTCAAAGGTTTTTTAAATGCTAATTCCTAACTATATAAGGACTGAAACCTATGGTTTTTTCAGTGTTTTTAAAAAAAAATTGATTGGTTAACTGGCTTATTAAGTGTATCTTAGTGAATACATATATTAGCGAGTAATGTTTAAATATTTAAATATATGCATGAGTGATGTAATATGTGACGTCATCAGCAGTGCATTGCAGACGTGCAAGTTATAGTGAGTCCAACTAACTATAACGTGGGAATTTCAATGGTTTTATGCGAGTAAAATTTCCAGCTAACTATAACTGGTGTGAAACCAATGGTTTTTTCAGTGAATTTCAAACTTTTTTTAAATGCTAATTCCTAACTATAACTGGTGTGTAACCTATGGTTTTTTCAGTGAATATATATATATATATAATTTCTATGGCAAAATGAAACCCCTCATTTTGTTCCTTTTCAAATTAAATGCATTAAGTGTTACCACTTTATTCCAATCATTCCAATCAAGATGACTTCAGGTGTGCCATACTTTTGTCATAAGTAAGACTGTTAGCGTTCTAGTTGTTCTTTAGAACACTCTGGGACATTCTGTCATTGGGCTATAGTTGGGCTACATCTGGCTGATATTTGGGCTACATTTGGGCTCTTTTGTCTCTGGTGGCCATCTTGGGAGACTGCATATCAGAATTTTTTTAATGAAATATAAGAGGATTTGATAAGTCACTCAAAATGTGCCCTAATTTTTTTTTCTTCAGCACTAATCATAATTTCTATGGCAAAATGAACCCCCTAATTTTGTTCCTTTGAAAATTAAATGTTTTAAGTGTTAACACTTTATTCCAATCAAGATGACTTCAGGTGTGCCATACTTTTGTCATAAGTAAGACTGTTAGCGCTCTAGTTGTTCTTTAGAACACTCTGGGACATTCTGTCATTGGGCTATAGTTGGGCTACATCTGGCTGATATTTGGGCTACATTTGTTTTTTTTGTCTCTGGTGGCCATCTTTGGGCTACATTGGGCTACATTGGGCTACATTTGGGATCTAACATATATATAGCCCAATGTAGCCCAATATATATTTTTTCAAAGTTAATTTTCGTAAAAACCACTGGAGCACATATCTTGAGACATAGCAAAGGCACATCGGGCTACCAGTCCCTACAATTTTGCCAAGTTTGGTGGAAAACCATTCAGCCGTTCGGGCTAAAAGTGAGTCCAACCGTCCTATGGAAATTAACATGGGGAAAACACGTTTTGGGACCCCCCTTTTATCTCAGTCCCCGCTTGACGAATCCCCCCCAAACTATCAGGGAAGGAGCGGAGCGCCACGAGGCAAAGTTAAGGAACATTTCAGGAAGATTCCTCAACCGGCGCCAAAGTTATTCCCAATAGAATGTTGCGATTTCCCTATGGAAAACAATCCTAACTATATATATACCTACTGGCTATCGCCAGTAGGTAATATATATATATATTACCTACTGGCTATCGCCAGTAGGTATATATAGTTAGGACATAGTTTCCATAGGAAATCCACAACATTCCATTGGGAATAACTTTGGCGCCGGTTGAGGAATTTGCGTGTAATTTTCCAAAATTTAGGCCAGCTCCGCTCCACTCCTTCCATGGAAGTTTCGGGGGGATTCGTTATGCGGGGGCCGAGAAAAAAGGGGGTCCCAAAACGTGTTTTCCCCATGTTAATTTCCATAGGACGTTCAGACACGGCTACAGCCCGAACCGCTGAATGGAGTTACACCAAACTTTGCAAAATTGTAGGGACTGGTACGCAGAAGTGCCTTTTCTATATTTGGTTAAAATCGCTCCAGTGGTTTTTATGAAAATTAACTTCAAAAACACATATATATCTATATGCGCGCTTCGAGCGCTTACCGGTATGCGTACAAGGGTAGCGCGCCACGGAAGTGCGCGAGTGGAAAGCTGATTGGCTCTCGGGTGTCTGTCAACATTCGAAACAGTCCGGAGAGTCCGCCATTTTGTGTCTCGGTAGAACCGAGACACAAGAGGTGAAAAATAAAAGGGGAAAACGTTGAAAGGGGGCAGGGTAGAGACCCCCTGACCCCCTAGGTTTTCTCAGGGGGGCCTAGAAGGACCACGAAGGGCACATTTTTTTTAAATTAGTTTTTTTAAATTTCGCGGAGTAACCTCAGGGTGCGCGTACATGGGCGTTTACAGGTACGTGTACCCTGAGCGTACAACAGGGGAAAACAGTGAAAAAGGGGGTCTCAAAACGTGTTTTTCAACATGCAATTATCCATAGGACATCTAGCCCTTCTCAGGGGGTCCCAGAAGAACCCCATGGGCCAGAAAAAACCCGCGATTTTTCGAAAAAAAATAAAAAAACATTTTTGCCCTGGTGGTGATTCTGGGACCCCCTGAGAAGAGCTAGGGGGTCAGGGGATCTCTACCCTGCCCCATTTTCGCATTTTCCACTCTTGTTTTGGGCTGTCTTGTGCCTCAGTTCTCCTGAGAAAGAAGGTGATGGCCAACACTTCTTGGTTTGGACAGTTTGGAATGTTGACAGACGACTGCCAGCCAATCAGGAGTGCGCGCAGACCTTTCCGAGCATGGGCTGCATTGATTGGTTGTGAACACTCTAAACCAGGAAGTTTGGGCAGCCATCTTGTGCTCGGTAGACCGAGGCACAAAAGAAGCAGAAAAACAAACGTGTAGAATGCAAAAAGGGGGAAGGGTAGAAACACCCTCACCCCCTACGGCTGATCAGGTGGTCCCACAAGGATATTAACATATTTAAAGTTATCCGCTAATAGAATTAGCATTTAGAAAACCTTTGAAATTTATTGAAAAAAACCATAGGTTTCAAGCCTGATATAGTTAGGAATTAGCATTTAAAAAACCTTGCAAATTCACTGAAAAAACCATAGGTTTCAGGCCTTATATAGTTAGGAATTAGCATATTAAAAACCTTTGAAATTCACTGAAAAAACCATAGGTTTCAGGCCTTATATAATTAGGAATTAGCATTTTAAAAAACCATTGAAATTGCTCCTATATAGTTAGTTGTACTAACTATATTTCGCGCACCCGCAATCCACTGCTGATGATGTCACATATTACATCATTCATGACATGGTCAGTGACATCACTGATGACATCTCAAATGTTCAACCAATTAACATACCGATATGGAACACCTTTTTGATCCAAATACTAAAGAATAGTTTTGGACAAATGGAACTTATTTGATGTTGCCTACAATCAAATATATGTTATTTGGGATTATTTAGCAACAAATAGATTTGCTGACATCCTGCATTTGAATGTTGGAAAGTGGGTACATTTTCGGCATGCTGCAATTGTCATGGAGTCTTAAAAGAATATAGAAATGCTTTCCTAGTTGATTAAGCAAATGGTAATTTGCCTTTGTGTCATTTCTGCACATCCAGCCACCAATGCATGTGAGAAGCTACATGAAAAGGCAATGTTGTGTGCAGTTGCCAACTGAGTGATCAAAATTCAGGGTTGAAATGAGAGATGCGTCAGTTGTGATGGGAGGAGCTCAGCAACTAACAGGCGTTCTCTGGTTAGGTTCAATACAAAAAACACCGTAATGTACTTACATAGAGAAACTTGATGGCAAAACTAAACTTTGACACAGACAAGCAAATGACCTTACACCTTGTTTTGCTTTAACATCGGAAACATCTAGTCAAAGATTTCAGATTAGATGATGGGATAGATCTGAAAGAATGGAAAAGCCTCTGAAATTGTCAATTGTGGAGCGAACTGATGTCCATTAAATTCCGTCCCTCTACCTGGCTGCGAACCTCTCCTGCATAACCACATCCCGCAGAATTGGGCCATCTTTCACCTACAAGTTTCCATTCCTAATTAGGTAAAATGAGCAGCTCACCCAGACCTTCATGATACATTGAGCCACATCTATATCTCACAGACGCTCCCTCCTCTACCATTTCGCCCCAACAAAATTTGGACAGCCAGCATGCATGGGACCATGAAAAAATGGAGAATATAGGGCATATAAAGACAATGGCTGTACAATTTGAGACAGCCTCAACAATGCACCTGTGTGATTAATAGTACTTTAGGGTAGAAAAGTCTGGGTGTTTTTTGTTCTCCGTGCAACCTACCTCCACGCAATTTCCACCTAGACCTGGGGTAGCCAAGGAGTGACAACAGAGTACCTCTTACTTTGGAGTGCACAAAAGGGGTAGAGAATCCAAGGCTTTTGAGGAATAAAAATGATGGCGTCCTGTTGGTAGTCCAATGGTGTCATATTCTAAATCATATTTCACTGCACGCCTAGTATTACGCGGTATGTTTTGAGAACTGCCACATCATGTACTGTGATTGGATGTTCAAATATGTAGACTCAGGCTGCCTTAAAGACATGCTTCCCAGCACATTATGCATGGCCCTTTAACCACACACTTTTTCTCTTTTGCAGGCGAAATGGGTTCTTGACCATAATGATGTAGTCCTCGGAGAATTGCTGGGCAGTGTAAGTACAAGGCAGTTGTGTAGAGAAATAGTAAGTGTGTATGCTTACATTTACCTTTTTAAAGTCAGGTCTTAACTTATATGTCCTCTGACACTGCTGGCCGCCCCCGTGCTCCTGATCGAAGGGCGTGAGGACAAAAGCGGAATCAGCAAATCCGTGATACATATGCCCAGTACCTCGTTCCTCCTCATGCAAGGAAAGTCAGCACTCAGGGTATTGCACAAATCAGCTTCTTTAATAAAGTGCTCTCTTTCTACCCTGGTGCATTTCGAATGCTCCGCAGCTAAGACCACAAGCAGTGAGGCACCATGCTGTTCTTATGTTTACATCACATATCGTGTGACATTATAATAACCACTGAAAACAGGCTTGTCGCTATATCGCTTACTGCACAATTGCGGCAGTCAAATCATTATTTATGTTCTCTGCACAATATAACTAAAAAGAACCAATTCATTAAACAATAAGGGGTTGCATTATAATATTACATAAATATTCCTCTTAAAATTGTATAAAAGGAGAATTCTCAGTATAAAATGCCACAGTATTTTATAAGGACAGGCCTACTGTTGAAAACATAACATCATCGTTTTGAATAAAACCCCAGTGATCAATGCCTGTTGTGCCTTATATATATTGTTTTCTCTTTCCGTAATAGTGCACTTGCAGATTCATTTCTATGAACACTCATGTAGACCTAGTGGGCAAACTCTACTACCACACAATAGTAGTAGTCTAAACTGCTGGCATTATAAAACATATGAAGCAGACCTTCCTTATGATTTATGGCTAAAATTAAATGAAATTTAGCCCAAGTGGGCAATAATAATTAACACTAATAACTCAATATAAATATTAAGTCATTATCTTTGTGGCCTCATCCCTGTAGATGTTCATAAAGCCCTGATGGGCCGGCTCTGCTCCTGCATGCTATTATAGATTTCTATTGTAATGACTGAACATACATTCAACATTCTACATAAAAGCAAAACCCTGTTCCAGTATCTATGTGTAACTACCATCCTCATGTGTTAACTAAAAGGCTGTGTACTAAAATAATAGTGGTTTAAAATGTTAAAATGCTGAAATTGCCTCTACTTGTGATAAGAAAGATTTATAGCATAGCTACAAATGTGTATGCGAATCCTCTTCCATATTTATCCACATGGGATTTTAGTATTCAGCTCAATAATGCACCAGGACTCCACTTGCTTTAACAATTTCTTCCTATAGCCTTCTCTAATAATTAAAGCTATTGAATCTACTACAAAGTACATCATTCCTTGCACATCACTCAAATGTTTTTCTTCAAAGTGGCGGGCTAATGGGTATGTTCTATGTGTGTTCTTTGTAGCCCTTATGTGTTAGAGAGGATCCTCTTATGGACGCATAGCTTGGTGCTTCCCACGTACAGTAATCCACAGGGACATTGCAGAATGTAAACTGCCTGGTCGGTCTTGCAATGAAAATAGCCTCTTATGCGCTTTTTAGTCTTAAGTAGTGGTGATTTAAATTCCTTAACATTTTTCCCATGTTGGCAGGCCTTACATTTGCCACACTTCCTAAAAGCTCGACTTTCTCCAAACCCGTTTTTCTTTTGTCTGTTACTCTCAGGGCTACTTTTCACTAAATCATCCCTCATGGATTTTGCTTTTCTGAAAGTAACACTGGCCTGAGTTCGGCAACCTTGCAGATTACTGGATCATTCCTTATCAAGTGCAAATACTTCAGTCTGCACTGCCCCTTCTTGTTTATTAAAAGTAGTGACTAGTCTAAAGCGGGGATCAATCTTTTTCTTTTAGCTTTTAAACAAAAGATGCTGTCTTGATTTCACTTTAGCTTTTCTCTTTGCTTCCTCAGTACAAGTCTGTGAAAAACCCCAATCCTGAAATCTTCTCGTCAGGTCTTCTAGAGCTTTACCTTCCTCAACTTTCTTGCTACAGTTTTTCCTGATTTGCAGACTCTCACCATAGGGAATGCTCTTTATCAAATTCTGCAGATAAAATCTGGAAAGATGGGGATCCAAGGGAATGCCCTTGAATGGATCCCATCCTTTCTCACCGGAAGTACCCTGAGGGTTTGCCTTCCAGCCCACACCTCCGGCCCCAAAAACATAATCTGCGGCATTCCCCAAGGGTTCTCTCTCAGTCCCATGCTGTTCAAAACATACATGCCCCTGCTAGCCACCCTGGTTGGACCCTTTGCTATGAACATCATACTATACGCTGACGACACCTAACTCTTGCTGTCCTTTTCAGCGAACCCCACAAACGCCAAAGCTAGATTCCACATCTGCATGACCAGTGCAGCCAGCTGGATGCAAAACAATTACCTGAAACTCAACACCGGCAAAACAGAGGTACTCATCTTTGGGAGAAACTCATCCCTGTGGGTTGACTCCTGGTGGCCAGCATAACTGGGTCCTGCACCCACACCCACAGAACTTGCAAGGAACCTCAGCATCCTACTCAACAGCAAGCTCATCATGAGGAAACAGAATAACACAGTGTCCTCTGCCTGCTTCCTCTCCCTCTGCATACTCTGGAAAACGTCAAGCAGATCCTATCAGCACTAGATGCCCCATCACCCAGGCCCTCATCACCAGCTGCCTGGACTAGGGCAACACCCTATACCTGGCTATCACCACACAGCTGCTCAGCTGACTTCAGACCATTCAGAACACAGTAGCAAGGCTTCTCCACGACCTCCAGAGGAGGGCCCACATCACCCCTCATCTTAGAACTCTACACTGGCTCCCTTCCCACAAAAGGTGCCAGTTCAAGATGCTAAACAATGCCTCCAAAGCCCTGCACAACATAGGAGCAGCCTATCTTACCTTCACCAACCCTTCAGACAACTGCACTATGCCTCCCTTTCCCAAACTCCCTGTTTCCACCGAAGCAGGAGCAGCAGCCGGGCCTTCTACCTGGCCGCCAAGATCTGGACCTCCATCTCCAGATCAATCCCACCCTGCAGGAAACGGCGTAAAGACCACTCCCAGCAGCAACAACCCCCCCCGTGACTGGATACCCTCATGGGTGATGAACAGCGCTCTACAAATCCATTGATTTATTGATGCGTGCATTAATGTGTTACCTGATGTAGGTTTCCTAGCTTGGTTTCTGGTTTATTGTTCTTTACATATGCAGTTAGATCAAGAAAATTGGTTTCAGTGCTGCTTATCGTGCTTGTGAAATGAAGATTAAGATCATTCTTCCCAATTTTTTCATTAAACATGTTAGCACTTTCCTCTGTGACTTCCAGACTACAAAGATGTCATTGGTAAACCTACACCAAAACATTGTGTTCCATCCAATCATCATGATGTTCTGTCTGGACCACCTGATCTTTCCAGCTGCCCATATGGAAATTAGCATAGTTGGGGGCAAAGCAGGTGCCCATCACTGTTACTCTGACCTGGTGGAACAAGTCATTGTTGAAGATAAAAAAATCATTTTCCAAGCAGAGCTTAATTATCAACAATAACATGCTAACTGGGGTTAAAAACAATTCCCTTAGGTTTGAAGGGTGGTGGTACCAAGGACAGTACTTTTCAGTCAACATTTCCACATTGAGAGTAAAAAGCAGTAGACAGTGAAAACAATCAATTGGGAGGGATTGGACTAGAGTATCCTAGATGAAATTCTGAAGTCCCTAATGCCGAGGTTGTGACACAAAGACAAGCATGCCCTCCTGTAAGCATGATATTGCAGATGGAAGAATAATACGTGATCAATACACATACCCTGGTCTCAGTGGAAAATGGGCAATTTATATCTGCTTTGGAAAAGGGGCGATGCCACTTCCCAGTAAAAGGTGTGAATCGGCAACATCCCTAGCGAGCAGGGGCTCAATGAGGCCCATGTAGGATTTCAAGCAGTCCGCATCCTTCAATTCCAAAAAGGCTGCAGTCAGAGTACCCGCCCTCCCAGATCTGTGGAGCCTTCCATCCACAGCGTTCCGGTACATCCCCTAGAGTGCGAGCTTAGAGACACTGCTTTCAGGCTCAGGATGATCCCAAAGGTTCACACACCCAATTTTTGTTGCCATTTGATTTAGCCTTACCATGTTATCCCACCGGCCCCCTGGGCTCTTGTGGCTTGTGGATTTTTTCAAGGGCAAAATGAAAGGGCACCAATTCTTCAGAGGACCAGATTCATCTCCAGTACAGCAGGGGCCTGAGTTTAACTCTGTATGTGAGTGAACAGGACCAAGGTCTAATTGGAGGGGGACTAGTGGCATGCTGGGAGGAAAATTGGTGAGGAGGCACAAAAACGATTCTCCTGACATGGTTGGAACTTGTGATCTACTGTTTACAAAAGCATCCCCACAGCTAAATCTAATTGAGCTAGCTTACATAGAATACAATTCTGTGTCCTACAGATTACACGTAATACTCTGCAATAGAGAAATTAACTGCATACGTTATATTATGATGATATAAGCCTGTTCCTTGTCACATACTGATCTTTTTGGCAAGTGCATTAACCACCTGAGATATTTTCCCAGTGTTGTACCCCAAGATTTTCTGGATTTACAAAGATTGTAGTCCTAGGAGCTCACCTGAGCTATCGTACTGGTATTATGGTCTGAGCTTTACAGGATGCACAAGCCAGCAGCAGAGTTTTTTAAGCCCCTAAGCCATTTAAAATGTATTCTGTGTGTCTGACCAGTTAAATAAGTCAGAACTGTTTTACTCTTATGCTATTGTTAATTTTATTGGAGGGAGATTTCCTAAAAGTAATGTTAATGAGGCCAAAGACTGAGTTTCATTGACTCCTCTCCTGGACCCTGCCCTTAATCATTAATATCGCCCCAATGACTCTTCCTTGCAGCAATCCACACTTTTCTACTGTCACTCTATAGGACTTCACTATAGGAGGATCCCAGCGTGCATATTTCTGCCACTAGGTGTCCACTTTAGTAGTGGGGATAGGAAAACAAGTTGGGCTTGAGAAGTTGCCCAAAAAATGTGTATATTGAGCTGCTTTTTTAAAATCTGAAGGAACTTTCTTCCAGGTAGGCAGGGTAAGTGATGGAAGGACTGTCAACCTGCAAAGGATTTGGAGGTGTTTGAGAACAGAATAACAGTTTGTGGTTGATTTTTGAATAGATGTTCAGTCTTTGATATGTTGTAGCAATAGGTTGGTGAATGAATGAAGGTGCTGTTATAGAAGGCTGAGCTTGAAGTGACCACCAAGATCTTGTGGTTATGGTGGTGGGTATCATTTTTTAAATCTTTTGTTTTAGGGAAACTTTGGTGAAGTGTATTGTGGCCGCCTAGTGCCGGACAACACGCCGGTAGCAGTGAAAACCTGCAGGGACTGTCTTCCACCTGAAATCAAGAACAAGTTCCTCATGGAAGCTAGGTGAGTCCAAGATCAAACGTGAACAGTGGGTGTCACTGTGGCCAGTGGTAAACATGGCCATGTGCATCATACCTCCTCTCTGGAGGTGGGAGCATGGTCATCGGAAGTGGTAAGCAGAGAGGGTACTATGCCACTTGCCTGCTGCCATTTTTTAATAGCCCATCCTCATACCTAAAATGTTTAGATTTTAAGACAAGCCTGATGGGTCAGTTCAACATGTCACCTGATGCTGGATCTGCCATGTTTTCCCATTCCCTAAAGAATTCCTTTTTTAATAATCTGGCCTGATTTCCTGGGGATATTTTGTTATGACCTAGGGTCTGAAGCAATTTTGACAGGCCTAGGTGAAAAATACAATGTAAAGATGACATCTAGCTAGTTCTTTGGGTCTCTATTCGACTGCTTTCTGGGATCATGCCCTGGAGGATCACACTTTTGTTCTTTGATAAAATTGTATTCAATCCATATGTTAATTTCAATCAATTGCTCTGCAAACACATCCTCACCACACATATATCCCTATAGCGTCCCACTCGTGGTGTTTACAGGTGCTTTTGTGGTGTCGCCAACAATAATGAGCCTTTGAACAGAAGCCCCAGTGTGATTTTGTTTATTGCAATTTGATGAGCATTGTGCTACATCACTTTCTGTTTGTACCCTGTGATAAAAGGAAACAATGGTCACTTGTCGTGCTTTTCTCATACTTCAATGTTATTATTCATTTGGTATGAACATTGTTTCAAACCATATGAGCATTGCTAAAAAAAACTGCTTATCTATATTGGTTCCAATATCCCCTTTTGGATCAACATCAACCATCTCTATTTCCAGAATACATCAATCCTTCAGAGTGTGCACTCTTTCTTCCCTCGTCTCCTCTCTGTTGGTAAGGGAGCAATTCTAAACAATTTCATTTTGTTTCTTTGATTTTAGTTCCTTTCTAGAGAACTGAAATATTGTGACTGGTAAAGAATTCTAAGCAGGAGGAGCTAGTGTGGGACTGCCTGGACACTAAGGATAGTCTCATGTTTTATTTCTGAGAATAGTGTTGATATAAACATGTAAGCTGCATGTTTGCTGAACTTTATAACTGATAATTGTTAATTCTTCCATTTTTAGCTATTAACATTAACATTTTCTTTTAATCAGGAGATCATAAAAAGTCTGCCGTTTATGTAAATGGACATGTTGGTATTTTTGAGTTCTGGAATCCTGAAAATACACCGTAGCAATCAATGGTCATAGAAAAAGAATACTGAAATGGAAGTATGAGTAAAGTATTGCAAGTCACATGTATGTTCTCAGCACATATCAAATCTAGAAAACCTGTACTCAGATACCACATTGCTTATGTCCCTGCAACACCCCTGGGTTTTAATTCCTAGATCTTTTTAATTTTGATTGCAAATTTCCATGTTTAAATATTCAAACATGGCAGTTCAGGCTGGACTAGTACTGTAATTTGCAAATGGTGGTCCTTGTACTGTGACAAAATGGGCAATACCAATAATAAACTGTGGGCCTGTGTAATTGCCATTTTTACTAATTTTATACCCATCACCATTTCTGCTAAAGCAGAATCAAAGCTGGGATCAGGGCCCAATCTAAGGATTTTTTTTTACATTTAGAATAATTTTGTTATTGGTGTTTTAATTAATAAAGATTCACATACTATAGATGAGGACTTCATCCGTGTACAATGAAACGACATGCATTTCATCATGCAATGAAATGGCCTGGCCCTGGCTTCAAAGTCTATGTGCCAAAGGCTCCATTGCTAGGGCAAAAAGCACAGGGGACAGCGGGCACCCAGTTATGTCCCACTACTCATGGGAAAGGAAGGAGAGATGGATTGTCCAATTTTTACATATGCAGTAAGTTCGGAATATAAGAACCTTATTAGGCCATGTAGTTGGTCTGGTATGCCAAAAGCAATTCGTGTTGAAAACAGGTATCCCCAATCTACAGTTCAAAAGCTTTCTTCATGTCCAGCACTATGCACCATGCACACGGCATATAGCCACTGGACGGTGGAGAACTCCATCCCTCTGTGCAGTAGGCAAATGTTTAAGTTTATGGATCTCCCAGGCACAAAACCGTTCTGTTCCGGATGGACCAATCGGGAAATTAGCTCATATAGTCTGCATGCAATCATTTTACTCAATATCTTATAATCTGAACCTAGCATTCATAACGGTCAATAAGAGGAAAGGTCCTTGTCTGGTTTTGGGAGGTATACTATCAAGGATTCATGCAGTGTGGCTGGGAGACAGCAACTCGTCTGGGCATCTTGGTACAATTCTAGCAGTTTAGGAGCTGAGTGGTGTTGGTACGCCTTATAAAATGTGATCAATAACCCATCGAGTTTCCGGGTTTTGTTGCTCGCTGTTCCCCTAATGGTTGCCTTACCTTTCTCAAAGTAAGGGGAGAATTGAGTTAATAAATACGTTAGCCCAGCACACTCAATAAACAGTAATCAAGAGGTGTACAGTCAGTAATGTAGAAATTTTTCGAAGGCGAGTCGATGTTGTATTTCAATTCTTTCTTTATTTTTCATTCTTTAAAACACTTTTGAAACCGCCAACGCGTTTCGTCCCTTCCAGGGACTTCTTCAGGGCTACAAAAGTACATATAAAAAACACTATTTACAATTTGTATATTGTCACTCAGGTTCTGAATTGAGGAGGTATAGGGAATTGTGCCTCCAGCCCTCGCTGCACCTCTGGGTTTGTGTAAATACAGATAAGGGACGTCTTAAACTTGTGCAGGCACTTTGCTTTGATTCCCAGTGTTGTATGTTTTGGAGAATTGAGTTAATCTCTGTCCATCGGAGACAAGTCTGTGAGGGTGATGGATTCAAGAAAAGAGTGCGTGGCGTCATGACGGTCCACAAATGGAGGGTCATAGAGGGCGTGATAATGTGCGGTAAATGCCTCATAAATGCCCACCTGGTCTTTGGCCAAAGTTCCCTGAGGAGTCCAGACCATGGTGATAGGCAATGTTGGGTTAGCACTGCGCAATAACCAGGCCCAATTTGTCTTCATCTGCGTGCATCTTGGCCTGGTATGCACGCAAATCAGGACGGTACAGTTGCTCAATAAGCTGCCCATGTTCGTCCAGAACCTCCGTCAACGAGTTCTGTTTTGTGAGGTCCTCACAAGCATCCACCTCTAATTTAGTTAGGGAGGACTTGATGCATAATAGATCTCCTTGTAAAATAGCCCTGGCTCCCACAACTGCGGGTTGCAATGTCCTTGAAGAACTACCTTCATTGCCTCCCAATCTATTAGTCTGGAAGAAGATGTACCCCAGTTTTCTGACAAGTATTAGGTGAGGGTCTCAGCAGTGGTATCACGGACGCCCTGGTCCTCCAACAGAACAGACTGCACTCCAGGTGGGGACCGGCTGAAGCACCGCACCCCATGCCAATGTGAGTGCAAGTGATTATGGTCAGAAAAGACTTCCCCAAGTACTCCGCACCTATTGCTACCAGCCTGGTGGCTGGGTCACATAAGATCCGATCAAGGCAGACATGCAGGTCATGCGGAAGGTAGTAGTAGAAGTCCCTAGTGGCCGAATGGAGCGATCTCCAGCAGTACAACAAGGACCTGTGTTGTTGCCATTGTGTGATTAGGGCTGCAGAGGCAACCACTGGGGATGCTGGAAGAGGTGGGTGTGAACGATCAAGGTTTGGATCTAGGACACAGTTGAAATCTCCAACAGGAATCCACAGAATGTGAGCCCACTTCATAAGCGTTATGGACAGACGAGAGATGAATTGTGACTGTGCTGCCTTGGGGCATTTATGCTTCCTAAAAGAACTTCCCTACCATCCAATTGCCCCTTCCCCAATACATACCACCCTTCAGGGTCAATCTCAGGGGATGAAAGGGAACCCCTGGATGGACTCAAATCAATGCACCTCTAGAAAAGCCAGAATACATTGTACAAAAATCATGCCCATGCCAGCACTTTTGTCCTCCCCACCCGCCAGTAGTCTCCTGTAAGAATGCGATTTGTGCCTCTCGATGTCTCATAAACTGTTGAACTACATGCCTTTTCCTGGAGGTACCGTACTGCGGGCATTCCACGTAATTAGAGCAATCTTGGTCATCTAAGTGGTACCAGAATAGAGCCAGTCCCCAAAACTAGCAACAGAGTGCTGCATTATGACTGTTCTCTGCTCTACAGTAGCGATGGCCCACAGTAACTAGTATGAGAGTGTGCTGAGCGACATAACAAACAAAAATAGTTTAACCCATAACTCCCCAATTAGGTCAACCCAAAAAAGTTGATTGCCCAAACATTGAAAAAACAGTCCCATACGAGGGGTGCTCCTGAGTGCATGGGTATGCACACTGGAATTGTCTAGGAGGCAGACAAATGGCTGTGGCCTGTGTATCTCCGTACCGTACCTTATCCGGGCTGCCATACTTAACTGTACCATGTTCGTTGCGAGATCCATTACTTCTATGTAATCTTGTATTAAAGTATAGGAGGTCTTTTGAGGTGAGTTGCTACATCACCCCTGGTGCGTTCCTAGAATCTCATCTGCTATTTGGGGCATTTTGATTGAAAGAATGAATGAGTTCACACTGCTCGTAGAGTGAGCCGCGTCCACACCTGAGGCCTCATTTTCATATGGATGTGCCATTGGTGATCTATGGTCTGCCCACAAGGCAGCCAACGCTGACAAGGCCTGAGCTTATTCATCCTTGGCCTACTCCGGAGTAGGGCCCACCTGGAGGTCGGTGGTGCCCGGGCCTCAGGACCTCCGGTTGTGATGTGTCAAAGATCCTGATAATGGTCAGTCTCGTACTGGTGATGAGGAGGCAGAGGCCTCATTGAGACACTGCTCCACCCAGTCCCAGGCATCCCCTGGTTTCTTGAAGAAGTTGCTCTTATTCTTGACCATCAGTTTTAAGTTGGGCAGGGAAGAGCAAAGTATAGCGAAGGCCCACCTGGTGCAACTTATGTTTCACCCATAAGAAGGAGGCCCGCTGGTGTTGCACTGACATTGTGTAATCCAGAAAGATAAATACTCATATATTTTCATATTGGAGTGGAGAGATCACCCTGAAAGCCTGCAGCAGAGTGTCTTTATCTCTGTTATTCAGGACCTGGGCTACAATCGGTTGGGAGGAGACCCCGCCGGCGGAGGCTGCACTGGAACCCAGTGAGCACACTCAATCAGAAAGTGGAAGGATAGTTGGTTCAGACCTACCACCTGTGACAGCCAGGTCTCAGAGATCTTCACCGAATCATCATCTTCCGCTCTTTTGGTAAAGCCCACTATGTGAAGGTTATTCCGGCGCAAGCGCCTTTGGAATCCTCCACCCGGTTCTCCAGCTCTTGGACCCTGGTAATGACAGAGTGGACATAACTCTCCAGTTTCTTCATTGATGGGCAGATTTCTGTAATCTCGTGTTCAGTATGAGCAACCCATTCCATTAATTTGCTCTAATCCTCGCAGAGGATCCCCAGCTCTATCACGACAGCATCCACTCTAGTGCATAAGTCCTGCCTCAAATCTTCTATTGCGGTGACTATCTGGTCAAGTTTGAGATCCATCTGTGTCTCTGTCAATGGCCCGGTTGGCGGCAGATCCCCACCAGTCACCTTCATTACCTCACAAGGCTGAGCGCTCTGCTGCTGCGTACCCATTCCACCTCTACGCCCCATGGCTTCGCTCCACACCTGAGCAAGCGGGCACTCACAAAAGCTATCCTCCACACTAGTGTGACCTCAGCAATGGTATATATGTGTAGCGGACCTGCCAGGCCCTTAATCTGCTTCGCACAGTTCAATGGAGTGGCATTAGCAGTCCAACAGAGTTTAAGAGCAGAGGTTGAGGTAGGGGGAGACCTCATCTGATCTTTTGGTCCCAGACAGTCCCTGTAGGCCTCTCCACCAGAGATCCTGCAAAGTATTTGCACACAGAGTGTACCCCACCACCGGGTTGGAGATACCTCCTGGTTGTAGGTCAGTCAAGACAGTCATGGTGGAGGACCCGCCTCACCCCTGAATCCACTTTGTTGAATGGGGTCACAATCAGTCCCTTCAGAAGGCAGTTTCTAGGGCAAGAGCCTCAACCCTGCACTTTCCCTGCAAGCAGACTCCCTGAACTAGGGCTTCACAGTCAACATAGCACACCGGGTTCCATGAGGCCAGATGACCTAACTGCAAGGGTTGTCCAGCGCTGCCCCGATATCATGCTGCCTGTACAGCGCTACACATTGGTGGAAATAGTGGAATCGGGCATCAGTGTGGCTGAGAAGGTTCCCCGGACCGCCGGGAGGTCCCCCTCCTGCGTTGCTTAAGTCCAGACTTTGCTGTTTTTCGTGCACTAAATACAATGGGCAGAGTAGGAGGATGAGCGAGGGCTCCAGCGGAGTAATGCAGAGTGGTGATGGGGGGGCGGTGGGGGGGGGGAATTTGTGTTCTACAGCCCGCCCCTATACAAGTGCACTCACCCCAGTAGCAGAAAAAAGGCTGCCGCCTCACGCGCAGATCGCCGGAGGCAGCCCCACGTTGCCGCCCCACCCAGTGTATATCTGCTGTCGCCAAGCGGGCAGAAAGCTGGTGGGGAACTTGGACCGCTATCCACTTCATGGTGCCCAAGTCTCAGCCAGTCTCGTTAAGTATGCTCTGCACAGGTCGGGTATGCAGTGAATGGCTAGGCTGCAGAGGCTGAAGCAGGCTCCTGCTGTTAGCGGTGTCCCTGACCTAGGAAGACCACTAAAGGCCACCAGCCGAGACCGTTACATTTGGGCACCTAGGCGCGGATGGCGGCAAGGTGATTCGAGTCACGGGTCGTCGGTGGGAGCTACCTTAAAACCCGTCTGCCATCTTGGCCTGGCTGGCCACAGCCCCAAATGTATTCCTATGTAGACAGAAACCACCTGGGACAGAGGTTCCAGTCAGGGTACAAAGAACTTCACTGGTTCAGCAGTTTGTAAATTGGGTGGATGGTAGTTTGTTAGAGTGACAAACGTAATGTCCTCTACCACTATATAAGATGGAGTACCATCTGCCAAACTTTAGACCTGACCCAGAGTCAAGTATACCAGTTACATTCATACATCCTCTAGCAATTGAGCAATCTGCACACCACATGAACTGCAAGCTTATGTCCATACACCTACTATTAGTCATAACAGTAAGACACCAGTGTTGTTTCAGAAGTCTCTAAACATAACAGTTATTGCCCAACAATCAATAGGAGCAGGAAAATTGCAGCCATCACACACCAACAAAACCACTATCAAACGTGTGTAGTTTCCCACTGCCTCACACACAATACATTTCCAAAATCCACAACCCACAGCGGTGAGTGTGCTCATGCTAGAATTGTAAACATGCTAGCGCGTGTCTCCGAAAGCCACTGCCTCCATGTCCTGTAACTGTCCCAAGCAGAGCTTTGCATGTTTTTAAACCCAGTTTACAAATGCATCCACTGTTGGACTTCACTGTTAATAAAAAAATAACCTAGAGCAGAGCTGCCTTTTCTTACCTCCAGAAATAAAATGGCAGTTATCAGGCATACACCTGCAGACTGGATGATAGCCATGTAGAAAAGCACAAGGAAAATCCTCAGCTTCACTGAACTCAAGACAATTTCAATCACCCCTACATGCAGTTGCCATAAAACTGATCTACTTAATTCACATCTGCAAATCAGCACAATTAAAGCTGATATTCTCACCTCTCCTGAGGGGAATTAGGGTGTGAATGCTGTCTGCTAGATATGACACTCGTGATAAAGGCTATTTATATTTCATCCTATAGGTCCTCTCTGCATAATCCTGATACATTAATAATGTCCGCTCATTTGGAGATGTGTTGTACTACCTTGATCCTGCATGTTGTAGATGGTGTGGTAAACAACATCTTATGTAGAGTGTTGGATATTACACTGTTCCAGCATGTGACATGAGGTAAAGTATATTGCCCTGGCATGTAGGAGTGAATGTGGTGCGCTACCCTAACTTCACATCTTCTATTGGATGGGCCAGTGGCCCCCCTTTCTGCATGTTGTACGGGACATGCCATCTATTGTTCTGATCCTGCTTTGGTAGGGGGAGTTATGCATTGCCATTGTTAAGCATATGGTTATGAGAGTTGTGTAATCTTGTGATCCTTAATTTAAATCCAGTGAGATGTAAGTCCTGCTCCTGCATGTGGTAGTGGGTGTTGTGCATTGTCCTGTACCTGATGTGATAGTGAATGTGGGTTATTAGCTTTGTCCTGCATGTTGTTCGGATGTAGTGTTTAAACCACATGCAGAATGTTAAGGAGATTGTTGTGTTGCCCCTATTGCATGTTGATGAGGTACTATGAGTTACCTTTGTCCAGTCTGTGGTATTTGATGTAGTGCATTGCTGAGTCCTCCAAATGTTAATGAGGTATTTTGTCCTGGATCTGCATGTGTTGTGGGTGTGAGGTATTTCTCTGGTACTTGTAATTAGTTATAGCTTAATTCAGACAGTAACAGTCCAGTAAAAAGTGGTATGCTTATTCATTTAGATTATGGGTTACAAGTTACAGGGAATATTGTTCACCAGGAGTAGCATAATTTCTGCTCAGGTTCCCAATCATTTTGCCAACAGCCAGTATATATATGTATGTATGTATATATATATATGTGTGTGTATATATATTTCAGCACACCCATTTAAAGTCAAAACAGGTCCCAACACGCTCAGGTTCACATCAAACAGTTTATTGTGGCTTGGGGTGATGCGTTTCGACCGTCTCCGAGGTCTTTTTCACAACAATTACCAGACGCCATTTTGTGCTTTTATACTCTGTAATCTTAATGTGACAGTGCAATTTCTTCAAACATCCTCTCTAGGTAATGCCTTACTATGTTAATTCATACATCATTCTTATTGCAGACTGCTCAATAAAACAATTTCTTGACAACACAGTCGATTTACACATATACCTAAAATTGCACTGATTTGGACAATGGAAAATAATGATTTGTGCATAATAAAAGAATACATACTAAAGTGACTAAATCATACCACCTCACATCGTCACTTTACCAATCATGTGACAGTGGAAGCTTTTAAAACATTTCTTGTTTGAAAATCTATTGGTGAACTTTTCTATTATGTAAGTAGCATTTAGATATATAAATGTATTACACATACAATTGTTACATATTTTAGTATTATTTACAGCCCTTTCAATTCTCTTGCTCTGCCTCTCTCTGAACTTAGACAATTACACAAATGAAAGTGCAAATGCCTATTGTTTTACACAATTAAAATGCAAAGTGAAAAATGCCATTCTAGAATAACTCATCTACAATTAAAGAAAAATTAGGCGCTGGTTAAATTCATCAAGGGCAAATGCCCAATCTTCAAAAGTGCAAAGTGCATTGACTAAAGAGTTATAATCAAGGGCAAGTGCCCTTAAGTACAATGTGCCTTCTTACAGTTCCCTTCAACTGCTCCCTGAGCTCGCCAATTCGTAATCCTAAAGTGCCTAGTGCCCAAAAGAAAACAACACAGTCTCCTACACTTCAACTCATACTACAGATTGACCTCAATTTTTATGTTTTTGAATCACTAAAATTCTATTTACAAATGAATATAGAGATCCTCTTCAATATTAAGACCTGTCGGAATCTTTGTATTAAATCTCAGAATATGTTTTGACTCCAGCTGCCTTAAACATCGTTCCCTGTTCCCTCCTCTGATTCGATTGGGTACTTGATCTATGACAAAATAATACAAATTCTCCAAATTGCTACCATGAACTTCCTCGAAGTGCCTTGCCACTGGGTACATTGGATATTTGTTTAAAAATAAAAAAAAAATATTGTTAATTTTTTTTTATTTGTTTACAATTGCTCGTATGTGTTGTAGTATTCTCAGGTGTACATTTAAAATTCTACTGCCTTTGTACATTTTCTGACAACTACATCTCAATACGAATACCACTTGGTTACTTTTACAGTGCAATGATTGTTTGATGTTCCATATTCGATCTGTTAGTGGTATGGACAATTGCATAATGTTTACCCCATATTTGCAGGCCTTGCATCTATGGCATTTGTTGAAACCTCCTCTGCCCGTGAGCCATGTACCTCCCAATCTCATCTCTGGACTATTCTCTACAAGATCATCCCTCATTCACCTCGTCCTCTAAAAAGCCATCAGGGGTTTCTTCTGAATCTTTGAGTCAATGATCGAATCACTGCACAGCAGATGCCAGTGTTTTTGGAATATCTGTCTTACTTCTGCATGTTGGGTGTTATAGACTTTATTCAAGCGTAATTCCTGTTTAGTCTCATCCTGCAAATTATCTGTAAAAAGTAACTTGTCTCTTTCTTTCAGATGTGCCTTAAATTTTGCTTCTTCAAAACTTTGTCATTGTAACCATGTGCTGAGAATCTCAACGTCAGCTCGTGCTGCGCACGTTCCACTTTTATTGCTTCACTGCAATGTCTTCGCATAGGAAGGTTCTCAGCATATGAAATACTGTATTTAAAATTGTTAGGGTGAAAACTCTGGGCATGTAAAATTGTATTGCCTGTTGTGCTCTTCCTAAAAGCCTCTCTTGCTCAATGTAAACAGGTAAATCTAAAAACTCCACAGATTTTTCACTAATATGCGAAGTAAAATGTAGATTGAGTGCATTATTGTGGATTTTCCTCACAAATTCTTCGGCCGAATCCATGATCCTCACCAAATAATAAACAAGTCATCTATAAAATGTGACCACACACACACACATATATATATATATATATATATATATATATATATATATATATATATATATATATATATATATATATATATGTATATATATATACACACACACACGCACGCGCACACACTCTCACAACATGTCTTCTACCATTCCTAGTGACATCCCAGGATCAGTTTGCAAGACGGATGTCAAATGTTATGCAGAGGAGGCAACATGGAACCAAATAACAGGGGGGGGGGGTTACGTGGGGGAATAGGCTTTATTCCTAGTGCCGTTTTTGTTAAAGCATATTTTCAAAATGCTTGTATAATACTGAGAGGGAAGTTTTTGTTTAGTGTAGTGTGTAGAAGGGAACAGTTGGGTTATGTGTGCCATAGATCTACTTGGCAGAAGGTGGCCTGGCCTGCAGCTGGACTGTACCTGAATATCGCTTTTGTGGAACTCCACATTCAGAACATATTCTTCATTTGAATAGTTTAGGTCTTTACATTTGGACTGGGGTTTGTCTGTCTGTCTTCTGTTTGTGCTTTCTTTTGGGGCAACATTCTAGGGCTAGTCACAGCTGCAGGCAGTCTGAGATGTGATCTAAGAAAATTAAGAATGGAGCAAAGTATGAGAGAAACGAATAGAGAGATTGGACTAGCTGTGAAGACTGGTTGGAGCCACACACCATTCTCCTGAGAAGTCTTCATGTGAGGAAGTCAAGGGTAGATTTTGCTTTTGAAACACGCCCAGTTTCCTCCAGTTTTAGATCATGAGAGAGGTCCCAAGTTCCACAATTTTGGACCGGATTAATTCCAACCGCACTCTTAAATTAAAGCGTCACTGTTGAGGTAGTAGATGTATCCACTGATCAATAAGGTTATCAATGAATACCAGAATCCTGCTTTTAGTGGCATTAGTAGAAGGGATTCACTCAAAATAGAGAAACTGGGTGATAGCTCTGGTTTAAACACAACAAACTACTAAAAATCGCCATTTATAGTTCGCAGCACAAACTATAACTGGAGCCTACCTCTTTGTACCTGGTCTGACAACACACAAGACATAATTAATGACATCATAAGGGACGTCATTGATGACTTCACTTATTACAACCCCAATAACATCACTGATGAAATCACTACTTCTTCGGTTTTCCTTAACATTCAGCATACCCTGCACAGGAGGGTGACACACTTTTGCTCCGCCAACCATAACTGGCTAATTTCAGTAGTTTGTTGCATTTAAGTCAGAACCATAACTATGTTTTTTTTCAGTGAATTTCATGTATTGTTTAAGCCTCACTTAATTTCGGGCTCTCGCTGCACATGCCCTTAGGCCAGGTCTTGCACCCACTAAACCCTGCGGCCAGCCCCTGCCACCAAACTCTGCCTGTGTATAGGAGGTGTTAGCCACAGGGCCTGGCTTCCAGCCAGCCCCTGTACCCAATAGAAAATGGGTGGATAACCTGCAGGGCACAACGGATTAAGTCTTTTATGTCATTACACTGAAATTTAATTTATTGCATGTGAAACTGAAACTATTTCTGTAATTTTTAATCAACAGATGCTTTTAACTTTTTTTTAAACATTCTCATACTATCACATTACTCTGACAGGCTGGCAAAGAACTTCTTTTGATATTTTTTGAGGTGGCAGTCCACAAGTAAAGAGATCCCTCCACAGTTTCCTTCTCCCAAGTGCATTATTTTTGGTTAGGCTGTGGGTTATGGTACATGTTAGGGACATACATCTGGTATCCACTGATTACTTTCAGAGTGGTCCTATATACATGGATGTTACTTACAAAGGTAGCATTCTGATTGGTTATCCAGCGCCCAACGGTCCACTTCAGGTGCCAATTAAATTAGTTTAAAACAATAACATTTACGCTTGGTGTAAGAGTCAGTAGTAATGTAAATATTTAATATGGTTAGCACTAGGGATGTTAGAAGGTTAATAATGACTTTAGGTTCCTTTTATTTAATATAAATGTGAAAACGATTATTTCATATTCACAAGTTCATTTACTTTAAATTCCTTTAATTTAATTAATTAATTATAGGTTTAGGATTAGCGTTAGGAGTACAATAACATTAGCTGTGTATTTATTATTTTAATTTGATTTAATAATATAATTACAGTTATTGCTAGGTTGGTATTACTTTTTATGATACAACAATAATTAAATTTAAGATTAGAGTTTGAATATGATAACTTAACTAATTTCTTTATTTCTTTCAAAATATTATTGTTTAAGATACATACGTGTGTGTGTTTTATATATATAAATATAATACGTAATGCCTCCCTGGTGGGTAAGAGTTTGTAATATCTTGATTTCATGTAATTAAATTACCTTTAAATTAAGGTTATAGATCATGGATTATCTGAATGAAGGGCACAATAAATGGATGAGGTAAAGGCTTTTTAATATTAGGGAAGAGGGTAAGTGTCACGATTCGCTCCCTGTGTTCTCGTGTCCACCACCAAGGGACTGAACTGTGGGCCTCTCCAGTGTTCTAATATGCTTCCTAAAAAATAGGAAGGACACTGACACTCCCCTGCATGCATATCTTGACTTCCAGCCATTTGGACACTATTTGGGAATTGACACCCATTCCCAATCCATGCCGGGTTTTGTGAAAGCCAGCCTGCTTAGACTTACAGCCAGCCTACTCATGCCTGAAACTCCATTACCCAGAATTCCCTTCTCACTGCTTTGTCTCCACCCCTGCAGGCCAAGGATGGGTGGAGGAATTCAGCTCACCTGTGGCTGGCTGCTGCTAGCCTGCTCACACCAGCTGCATGTGATTACTGTGAGCTATTTTAAGCCCCAGCTCCCTTCAGGCAAAGGTTGGTCATTGTAGCTGTTTACCGGTGAGACCAATCCTTGGTTCCAGAGTTCCCTGAGCTTTTGCTATTCATGTTTCCAGTGTTTCCTGAGCTTTAATTATGCCTTGTTCCTGACCTGCTACTGTTTGCCCTGTTCCTGAATTAGCACTGTCTGCAGTGCTACCCTGACCCCATAGCCTTAGTATTCCTTGTTCCTGAACTGCAGCAGTTTCCCTTCTCCTGAATTAGCACTGCTTGCAGTGCTACCTTGTTTCCTGAGTTCCTGAGCTATAGCTATTCCCTTTACCTGAATTAGCACTGCCTGCAGTGCTACCTTGTTTCCTGAGTTCCTGAGTTATACTTATTCTTTATTCCTGGGCTTAGCTATTTCTTGTTCCTGATTTGCACTGCTTGCAGTGCTCTCTTGACTCCTTGTTTCCTGAGCTGTAGCTATGTCCTGTTTCCTTGAACCAGCACTGTCTGCAGTGCTGCCTTGACTCCTGAGCCTTAGCTCACTTCTTGTTCCTGCCCCAGCACTGCCTTCTATGCTTCTTTGTTTTCTTGATTCCTTGACCTGCACTATTCTAGTATACCCTTGTAGCCTCCCCTTCTGTATATCCGTTTCCAGTCCCTGCATTACTTCCCAATTCCTTGGTTCCAGTTCTAGTTGGCTGCCTTTCTATACTGCTGTCTTACTTCTGTTACCTTGTATGTTTGTTACCTGCTTTCTGCCAAGTGTGCCCTGTCATGTCCTTCCTTTCCTGTTAAGCACTCCTCCTTGCTAGCTCCTTGTCTATTGTGCTTGTGTTTAGTCCTACCCCTTTGCTGTTACTGCCTTGCGCGTTCCTGTTTGATCGCCAGGATCCGTGGGCTCAGCTGACTACCTAGGTGGTGTTTTTGTTCATTGTGAGTTTTGTCTTTGAGTTACATTTATAACATCACTATAGATATAAGCTCCACAGACCCTGCCTTTGCATGCATATCCTACATGTGGGTATTTGCAGTCAGTATCTGTAACAGCAATTGCGGGTAAGAAACTTACTGAGCTTCAGTCTTACCATGTGGAGCTCCTGAGTGCTTTACCCCACACCCCCCTTTATTGTTAATGTTGTATTATATATATGTCTTGCACGTCCGTCCTGGGTGTAGTTAGTCTGAATGCGAAATTGCCTTGTGAGTGCCCTTCCTTTCTGAGTCTTACCCATCTTGTTCACTTGTACAGGCTTCCCCTTTGGATCCCTCTTTCTCCTCTGACTCCCTGTATGATCCTGGGCAGCACTGTACTCCTCCTTTCTGTGTACGTCTTCTACCCAGTTCCCAGTCCTTGTCCAAGTCCCTGACTGTGTTCCCCACATAGTCCCGAACAGTCCCAGACAGTAAGTGAAGGTAGAATGAAGTAAAGGAGATCAGTTGCAGGTACGAAGAGCCACATAAAGGTGGTCGAAGTATGGACACTGCTATTTCTCTCTGTCTCTTAAGAAATCATAGATTTTAAAATCTGAAAATAGGAATATTTCAAAGAGGAAACTTGCCATTTTTCGACTTCCATTGCAGTGCGTTGGGGGTAGGAGCTATTTACATATAGACTAACGCGTCAAGTGACCGGTTTTGCTGCAAAGTGTTTAAGATCCAATTTCCAAAATGTAGGGTTCTTAGGTCATATTTAGGTGCTGATTAGGATCTTGGTGGACAGGTTACTCCATAGGATATAATGAGATTAAAATGTTGGTGGACGGAATATCCGTCACCTTTGTGACGTAGTACTCCTTCTGCCAAGATCGTCATCAGGCCCTTGATGTTTCTTCATTGCAATTCGAATTCCTCATTTTGGTTTCTTCAAAATTTTTGGTCATGGGTTAAAAAAGAAAAGAGGAGTTGTGACATTTGAGGTTGAGAGACTACATGGCATTTGAATGTACAAATGTCAATTTCCATTCCGACTGTGGAGTACTCTGTGCCTGTATTAACATGCTTATAGATGCACTGAGATTTTCACTCTCTGTACAAGATAAGCCCTCTGCTCAATATGCTGCTGTTTAATCACTGTTCAGAAGTGCCACATGCAGCATCAATGGGCAGTTACATTTTTGTTCAAGTAGGCGTTGGTGTTTAAGTAGGCGTGGGTGCACCTAACTGCTGAGATCATGTACAGTTGCACATGTAAAAACAATGAATACTCCATTACCACAGTTATTTTAAGACTCATGAAAACAGGAAAGTATAACAAACGTTTTACGTACTGAAATCCTCATTAAATATGTATTAGCAACCTATGGATGAATATAACAAGCTGTCATTCCTAGGAGTTTCCAACGTCAGAATGAGGGATAACATACAGAGTTATGGCAACCACATTGCGCATATTTTCCCCTTGCCTTGGCCTTGTTCTGGCTTTGGAAATTGTTGGAAGTAATATGTGCACGGGAAACATCAAGAGGTACCATAATACTGCATAACTTGGGGTAGTGGCATTAAGCAAAAATCAGGCCTGCATCAATTCTGGTTTTCCTTCACAAATCAGAATTAGGGGTAATGTGTCTCGGGTCCTACAGCTGGTAGCAAATCTGAGAAGAGCCATTTGAAACCAGTCTTCCAAAGAACTAAATAGCTGATAAGTTCAGCAGTGTGGAACCAAGTACTGGTGCATTTTGGCCTAATATTTACAAAAATTATGCATGGGCTCTTTTGCAATGTAATGCAACATAAACTATGACATCAATTCACTAACCAATTTGAAGGTTCATGGGCTCATCACTAAATTGTTTTGTGTCTTGCGACCACTTGTGCCAGCTCATTAAATAAGGGCTTCTAAGCCCTAAGTTAGCACCCGGCTCTTTATTATAACTGCATTTGACTCTCCACTGACTCATGATCGACTTGTGTCAAAATCATCATCATAGGGCACTAATCAGACAAAGGTTATGCACCACTTGCCCCCCACTCAGTGAACATGGTATGAATCCAGTCAGGATAGCCTATTTACCATTGGGATATGTGGGTCAATTTCCCTTAATCCTGCAGGGGAAATTGACGATGGTTGCCACCATAAAATGGAAATGGCTTCAAATTCCTTTGGTTCTTGATCATTTTGATGGCAGAAGACTTAGAATGGTCCCAATAATATGGCTTCCTGACAATACTTAATGCCTCCCTATTCCATTCTTAGGATCCTGAGGCAATATGATCACCCCAACATTGTCAAACTTATTGGCGTCTGTGCTTGGAAGCAACCCATCTACATCATCATGGAGCTGGTCACAGGTTAGTGGGGGATATGTTATCCATGACTGAGGCCCTGCAGGACTGAAAGGTGACTATTTAAAGCACTGGATTGAGAAGCAGTTGAAGATGAGTTCAAGTCATGTTTTGCTTAGTTAACCTCTGTGGACAACCAGCATGATGCTTTGTACCTCAACATGTTGGCTAAATAGCCAGAATTTTGGTTTGTTAATCTAATGGCACTATAATTTCCCAATATGTTTGTTGAGAAGGTACATGATGAGGAATTGAGAATACTACCTACATTCGATGATGAAGTGATATTTACCCGGGGGGGCAGGGTTCGAGTCTCGGCAATGACGCTGAACATCCTGTGTTTCTGGGCATATCACTTAATCTCTCCGTGCCTAACAAAAAAAGATTGTGTCCTCATGTAATGCAACTGGTGCAATGTAAAGCGCTCTGATACACGTTTCGGGTCAAGTTTGCGCTATATAAAACTCTGTACTGCAATCTCAGGGAAATTAGATCGAAATATCAAACCTTTTGTAAGAAAAAAATAAAGGAAGGAAACAGTAAATAAACAGGGACATGGGGTACAGGAAATAACTAAGATAAAGTGAAAAGGTAGAAGAAATGCAAATGGAAGAAGTAATGAGGGCATGATGGGTCAATTTAATGAAGAAATGACAATGAGCTCCCTCAGCAAGAAGAACAGGAAGCTTGTCAAGAAAGAAAAACGTCAACCCTTTCAGAGGGGAAAAAAGGGGAAAATAAAACAGGAGCCATTAAGTGCACTCCTCACCCCCCTCCCCCTCCCAAACTAAAAAGGAAACAAATATTTTTGGGGGTTACCCAAAAAGTTTTTGATAAAAAAAGTTAAAGCTCAGGTATTAATCACCCAGAGACAAATGTCACAAGATTGCTTGTATAGTTATTCATATTATTGTTGTTGTTATATGATATTATTATAATTTAACATTTTTGCTAGTTTAGTCACTTTATACCGTTATGCTTGAGAATTCTCTCATTGTAGATTCCTACCTCCAGCAATACAAAGTTTAAAATGTCATGTTTGATTCTACTTCCAATATTAATATATCAATATCATTTTAATATTCTTTTAAAGTATTCATCTATGGCAACAAGATTTTCAGAAGTAAGGTTTTTCTTCCATTTGTTGTGATTTTGATTTAGGTGGGGATTTCTTGTCTTATCTCCGGCGTGAAGTGAAACGTCTCTGGGTAAAAGATTTACTGAGGTTTGCAGAACAAGTTGCAGCAGGAATGGCTTATCTGGAGAGCAAGCACTGCATACACAGGTATTGGAGTCCATGAGGAAGTTGGCCCCAGAGAAGGTGCTGGGCACATTGCAAAGGCGCTTGTAGAGACAGCTTCCATACAGATGAGCAGTATAGTTAGCTCACTGGGGACTGTATTCATTACGGATCAAAGAAAAAAACCAAGGAGTACTTGGAAGTAGTTCATTATGACCCATAAACTAAAATGCATTTGGGTTTTGTGTTATATCTCTTGTGGGAACCAAATTATGTCATCATTGCCTAACATATACAGCAAGAAAGGCAACTCAAGTGACATAAGGTGGTACATTTTGAGTCAATGATACTTTTCTATGTTGTCATTTTAACACTTTTAATACAGACATGAATACTGTATGGTCAAATGCTTTACCTTATTAGTACCATTTTAACACATAAATACAGAAATCAGTTTCTGAAATGTGACCAGTTAACATCTGCAGAGTGTCAAGTACTGAATGTCACCACATTAGGCTTTTGTAGTGACTTTTAATTGGTTTGAGCTACTAAACATTTTGTGTTGAAATTTGTAAATTGTGCAGCAGATAGTAAATAATGTGGCAAGTATTACAAACACATAATTAGAATTGAATAACTGTGGCCCTTTTTACAGGCAATTACATTTGATACAACATTGCAATTGCTTTACCTTACTTGCACTATTAAAAGAATGTAGAATCTTCCTTTTTTGTGTAGCCTTTCTACAAGTGGTAGAACAGTCAGATCCAAAAAAGATAAGCTAAGTATCGCAGGAGGTGAACCCGATCCTTGAATGTAAGAACAAGAGGATAAACCCCCTAATATGCAGTTGTGGAATAGTTATCCAGTTGCCTTCAGCTCAAGTTTTAAATTCTAACTTGCATTTTTGCATGCACATTGTGCATCACTTGCATTACATTGCAGCCAGATTGTTGGAAAACATTATATTTTTCACTTACTATATAACAACACCAATCACATCACTGACAACTACAATAATACACAACACTTACATTAATAAACAAATATCATCATTTTTGTATGTTAATGAGTTTTGTTGGCTTACAGTTAAACATTGCCCCATGCCATTCCTCTCCAATAAAGATCTCGCCCCCACTCTTCACTTCTCTGTAAAACACTGCAACTCTTGTTCTCGCAGTTTCTGCACAATCCTCAGTTGTTCTGCTTAATGCTTTCTTGGCTTGGAATGTGAAGTATCAGTAAATTGCTAGCCCCTCACACTTCACAGGAAATTGAAGTGTATCTGGTCTCCTACATTGAATCCAGACTCCCTTCCATAACTCAGTGCAAAGAGAACTCCCTGCATGGGGATAAACAAATAAAGGCACCTCAATTTTTTTTTTTTTAAACTGTAAAAAGTTCCCACTTTTTTTCACAGAAAGCAATGAAGTTGCAAGACAATACGTGAATTTGTTAACAGCATTTAGGGTCATACTAAAAAGCAGCATCAATGTCACAGAAAAAAAGCAATTTGGTAATTATGAAGAATTGCCATCCTACTGCTTCCTTCAGCCCCTAACTAGTATTTCTTTATAGACTGAGAGGTTTATCCTTGCTTCCTGCCCCAGTGTCTTCTAAGAGTAAATTTTTGATCCACACAATACAAGCGATAATAGTGACCTTTCTTGAATTACATCTGTAGATACTCTAAATTGGATTACGCCCTTCATCTAATTTTTATTTTATATTCTACGTTTAAAGGGATCTAGCAGCCAGGAATGTGTTGGTTGGAGCAAGCAATGTCCTGAAGATCAGTGACTTTGGCATGTCCCGGCAGGAGGAGGATGGAGTCTACTCTTCCACCGGAGGCCTGAAGCATATACCGATCAAGTGGACTGCGCCAGAGGCCTTGAAATTCGGTCAGCAGTGACGCATACCTTTTCTTTCAGGGTGCAGTTGAAAAGGATGTTGTTCTTGTGTTAGATGCGACCTTGTTACTGACAGTTTTTTGCCAAGGTAGCTGAAACCCTTCTCTTGTTTTTGGACAGGGCGATATTCGACTGAGAGTGACGTATGGAGTTATGGGATTTTGCTGTGGGAGATCTTCACCTTTGGAGCAGCACCCTACACAGGGTTGTCCAACCGGCAAGCCCAAAACCAAGTAGAAAGAGGTAAAAATGAATGGCTGAAAATGTGCTCTTCCAACTCTGACAAACCTTGTCTACCAGTCTTAAGTATTTTACTATAAAGAAATAACATTTTTGACCGTGTTCGCGCCCTCCTATTGGTTATGAAAAATTGAATGCTCTGTTCTCAAGCATATATCCTAATTTTGTATAGAAAAATTCTAATAAGCTGCACTGCTATGTGTAGCATAGGGAAATGTTTCTTTGTTTCATTTAGATTTCATTGGAAGCCCTTGAAGTGAATTGAGCATTCCAAGCACTGTTATTCACTGCACTACCGTCACAATAGGGACATCTTAAGAGTTTCTGAGGCTGTTAGTGTTGACTTTTTATGGGTCTCCATATTCATAATATTTAGACTTAATGGGCGATGAAAAATGAAAAGAAATAGAAGCAAGCTGAAGAGTCAAGCAGTGTACGCAGAAAAAAGATAAGAATGGTAGATATTTAGGGGTTGTGTTTAATCTATCGTTTTCAGACCATGTGGCCTTTATTCCAACATTCTGTTCACTACACATTTTATAAAAAAAAAAATACACAACACACTACACCTTTTTTTGAGGAAGATATATTCAGATTTAATTTTTTCCTGCTTGGTCTTGCAGCACTAGATGCATCTGGTTTACATGAATATCATGAAGCTGTGCATTCTTACATTGACAGGGCCTGTAGTTTCCTAACAGCTGTCAAAATATGTGCAATTCATATGATTATGGAGACTCTGCCTTGCATTTCTTACAGTAATTGTAGTACAGACATACACCCATGGAGCCAGATGGTCCTGAACAGTTAATATCACATAAGCAGCCTGTAATGTTTTGGTTTGTAGTTCCTGTATCAGAGGCCATCAGTTTGAATGGATTTGAATTCCTGATCCAGTTGGTAGAAGAAGTTACCCACCAATTTGGGAATCTGAGTGATACAAAAGCATAAGGTTTTTCAGCAAATAGTATTACACTGGATTTTTCGTTAGACACATTTCCAAATTGAAACCTGTAGTATTCCAAGCCCTGAAAAGGACCTGAAAATGATAAATTATTTGATGTTGGTGGGATAACACTGAGTTTCCCCGGAAACTCCCCATTCCATCAGGGACATTCTGTAATGTGACATTTCTTAAAAGTACCAACCTTATTGTCCCACACCTGGGTGTGTGAGAACTCTTCTTCACGGTGAGACTGACAAGAATTCAAAGGTTCTCTGTTTTTTACCCTCTGTAAAGCTGAGCCCATAACAGAGCAAAAACACAGACAGCATACTCTCAATCTGTGGACCCTGAATTTCAGGAGGTTAGTATTAGCGATGGTATTCGAGAAGGAAACACTCAACTAGCTCTTTACATATGTATTGTATTCACACGTGTATACAATAACATATATATATATATATATATACAAATTAATTAATATATATATATTAATTAATTAATTTATTTGAAAGGTTTTATATAGTGCTAGCTAACATATACACGTGTGTGTATGTTTGTGTGTGTATGTATATATATATATATAGAAGGACTGCAGTGTTGGAGTCATTGCACCCCACGCTGGGCTAACTGGATTCCCGGTTCTGCCCCTGCAAAATGGACTGCCGGAACTTTGAGGTTGGTGCAGTATGGGGAGCGGAGGAGGTATCTGCCTTGCAATTTTTAGGTGACATTGGCCTGCTCATTTTTTATCTACCCCCGTTGCTTTACCAGACCTGCCTACAGCACTCTGGGACTTGTGGTATTGATGCATTGGACGTCCCACATGGTGTCAACAGCAGCAAATTACATCACGTGCTTTTTGGGGGCGGAGCTGTTTTTCACCCACAGGAGGGGACTAGGTATTTAAAAGCGGTATTGCTGCCCACCTCCTGTATAAACCATTTGGCGCTGACGAAGGCTCATTCCATGCCGAAATGCATTCGCCCTTAATTTGGTTTTACTTGGCAATAAAGATCCCTCCACAGACTCCCCTTTGTGGCCTCTACTTCTTGCCTACGGAGAGTATTGTATTCATTTATTCAGCGCGAGTGCCAGTAACGCGCTTTGGAGGCCCCTGCACTACTAAGTGGTCCCGGTCAAGCTGGTTTCTGCCTCGGTGGATTTGTCTGTGCTCAGGGTTCTGGGAAGACTGGGAACCCACCCTCGGATCCGGCAAGAATGTATTGTAGGGTCATCACTATGGACCTAGGAATACTATGAGGAGAAGGAGCTTATGAGATATCAACACATTGCCCACTTGGGTGAGATTAGAAATTATTCTGGTTTTACCTCTATTTTCCCTGTATGTAACTGTGATGCTGATGGGTCACACATAACTATTATGCAAGATGACTATGTATTCCATTTTGAATGATGCTCAATTTGCGCTTACTTAATGCAGCAATATGTGGAGATGGCAGCATGACAAAATAATGGAATGGTTATTGGTGTGCACAAAATTTGGTATGCATTAATATAAAATATAAATTATAGCTTGCAAGGGACATATATTAAGGATTGTTATACCTGCCAATCACGTGGATCATAATATATTTGTAGGTTGATATGAATACAGGCATCTGTAAGGCGCTACAAGTGCTAACATGGCCGACTCAGTTTAGGCTTCATTAAATTTTTATGTATGATTTGCCCATTTTCTATGTCACTGTTTCACTTTAAATGATTGCCGGTAGCAAAACATACCCACCCGTGAGCAAGGCGTGGAAGATGCCGAATCGCGTTGGGTTTATTTTGGCATTGAGTAATAAACTCTATAACATTTCATTGGATCGTTTATCATTGCTGGATGGGAATGCGCGTTCCGTGTTTTTTGAAGCCATTGGAGGTGTTTCGAAACTGCTGAACGGAATTCCTCCAAATTTGGCAGACGACTAAATGTTGATCCAAAAAATTTGCTTTTTATTTTTTGGTGCATATCTGTTCAGCAGTTTTTGAGAAATTAGGGCTCAAAAGTATGTATATTTCACACCACAGATCCTTTGCTGTGGATCGGCAAAGTGAATTATGCAGACTGGTTGGCTTGCCACAACTTGAGCCGTAAGTTGTGGCTGCCTTCTTAGGACTCTGTCCTCGGTCCCTGTGTCCTCAAAAAATAAACTAATATGTGTGCAAGGGGACCGGGTAGAGATACCCTGACCCCCCTGGATAAGTTGGGTTGCGTAACAATAGGACCCCCTGTCTTTGAAATGGTAAAAGTATGTTTTGTGTCCATTTGTTGGCTCCACTGAGCCATCACAGCACTCAGCGCACTCCCATGAGGCATTCGCGGATTCAAAACACCATTTTTAAAAACACACACAAACACACATAGAGAAATTCATTTGCCCACTCAACCCCACAAACACCCACACAACCCCACACTCACACAGACACAACCCTACTCACACACAACCCCTCACATATATATATATATATATATATATATATATATATATATATATATATATATATATATATATATATATATATATATATATATATTTAATCTAGTGATGTTTACCAATAGGTAGTTCTAGTTAGGTCTGCTTTTCTACAGACAAAGCGTTTTTTGGTTTGCTGTAACTTTGGCTCCGTTTGACGAATCTTCACAAAACTTTCCACCTCAACTACTCCCTGGAAAGTTTTCAGATGATCCGTCCAGTGGGGGACGAAAAATCTCAATGCATTTTCCAAAGACTTCTTAAAGACAGGTTATAGCAAAAACTGTTGAACGGAATTACAAAAAATTCGTCATGAAGCTAGATCTGGGTTCGCGGATTGGGATTTTTGGGATTTGTTGTAAATCCGTTCAGTAGTTTTTGAGATATTAAGGATAAAAAATAATTATATGTTTTGGCAGTTGGGCTCACAAGAGTCCTGCAGGTGTTCCACGAGAGGGCAAAATCAAAAATGGAGCACTGTGATTGGTCAAGAGGCCGTTTTTCCGTGAGGCTTCACGCACTAGTGGGAGCGAGAGGTTCCCGTGAGTCCTGCAAGAGCGAGCTCCCTGATTTGCTGGCTGTTGCAATGTAGAAATTAAATGGCTCTATAGGTTGGTTGTTGGCGCACTACTATTTCGGTTGAAGTTGTTTGGACGTTGTGCCGTGCTCCGGGGTATCACTCTTCGATATGAGTGTAATGATGTGTATCAAAATGGAAGCATCCCCAAAACCATTGGGGAATGTCCCCTGGGCACTGGATCTGAAGTCCTTAAGAAAAGGTTTCTATTTTCAAGCACGATGTTATTCAAGAAATGTATAGAGTCTATTTGTTAATCTCCATTTTCACTTTTATTTGTAGAATCGAACGAGTTATCTCGGTTTTCTGAATTTTTGACTTCATGACATTCATAATAATCCTTATAAATTAAACCATATTTTAGAAATCCCAATGCATTTCGGCTGGGTAGCCTTCATCTGGGGACATTTTTACATGTGGCGATAATTCCAGGCTACAAGTGCTCCTGTGGCGTGAGGCGAAATTCAAATGAACAATCCATTGTGCTGGGTATTTATTTTGCGGTTCATCCGCTTTCCGGTCTCCGGAGTTTGTAATAGTTCTCTTGGGCGCCGGTCCGCATCCTCGTACCTCACGCCGGTCCACAAACTGAATGATGAAGGCTACCCAGCCGAAATGCATTGGGATTTCTAAAATGTGGTTTAATTCATAAGGATTATTATGAATGTCATGAAGTCAAAAATTCAGAAAACCGAGATAACTCGTTCGATTCTACAAATAAAAGTGAAAATGGAGATTAACAAATAGACTCTATACATTTCTTGAATAACATCGTGCTTGAAAATAGAAACCTTTTCTTAAGGACTTCAGATCCAGTGCCCAGGGGACATTCCCCAATGGTTTTGGGGATGCTTCCATTTTGAAATTAAATGGCTGCCATTACTGTTTACTGTGAAAAATTGGAGGTGTTGTGGAAATGAAGTTAAACAAGCATTTGCAATGCAATAGGTCTCGCATTAGGAAAGTTTGAGCTATTGGATTTGTAAATGACATTTTTTTATTTATGTGTTGGTTTTGAAAATAGCGAAATTAATAGCTTTGTCATTTACAATGCCAATAGTTTTAACTTTCACAAATGTGACACCTATAGCTTTTGTAATGCAATATGCGTTGTATTTTCACTAAAATCCAAGAACAGAAGTGAAATATTAACATCTTTTTTTGACATTTATAAGACAGACGTCATTGTTGTTCGAGTACTGTACGCTGGTGTTTGGATTCCTGTAAATCCCCAGTGTTGCAGGGTGCTTAAGAATTTTGTGATCACAGTGGTACTGTATTCCGTGCTGGGGGGGGGAGGAGAGAGAGAGAGAGAGGGGAGGAGAGAGAGAGAGAGAGAGGGGAGGAGAGAGAGAGAGAGAGAGGGGGGAGGGGAGGAGAGAGAGAGAGAGAGAGAGGGAGGGGAGGAGAGAGAGAGAGAGAGAGAGAGGGGGAGGGGAGGAGAGAGAGGGAGGGGAGGAGAGAGAGAGAGAGAGAGAGAGAGAGGAGGAGAGAGAGAGGGAGGGGAGGAGAGCGAGAGAGAGCGAGAGGGAGGGAGGGGAGGAGAGAGAGAGAGAGAGAGAGAGAGGGAGGGGAGGAGAGAGAGAGAGAGAGAGGGAGGGGAGGAGAGAGAGAGAGAGGGGAGGAGAGAGAGAGAGAGAGGAGAGAGAGAGGGGAGGAGAGAGAGGGAGGAGAGAGAGAGGGAGGGGAGTAGAGAGAGAGAGAGGGGGAGGAGAGAGAGAGAGAGAGAAAGAGAGAGAGAGATGGAGGGGAGGAGAGAGAGAGGGAGGGGAGGAGAGAGAGAGAAAGAGGGGAGGAGAGAGGGAGGGGAGGAGAGAGAGAGAGAGAGGGGAGGAGAGAGAGAGAGAGAGAGAGGGGAGGAGAGAGAGAGAGAGGGGGGAGGAGAGAGAGAGAGAGAGAGGAGGAGAGAGAGGGAAGGAGAGAGAGAGAGGAAGGGGAGGAGAGAGAGAGAGAGGGAGGGGAGGAGAGAGAGAGAGAGAGAGAGGGGAGGAGAGAGGGAGGGGAGGAGAGGGAGAGAGGGAGGGGAGGAGAGAGAGAGAGAGAGGGGAGGAGAGAGAGAGAGGGAGGAGAGAGAGGGGAGGAGAGAGAGAGAGAGAGAGAGAGAGAGAGAGAGAGAGAGAGAGAGAGAGAGAGAGAGAGAGAGAGAGAGGGAGGCGAGAGGGGAGGCGAGAGAGAGAGAGAGAGAGAGAGAGAAAAAGAGTTTTTGCCTCTTTCTTATATTGTGTTTTAATTTAACCAAAGAGGTCCTGTGATTACATTTTGGCTATTTACAATAGTAAAAAAAAAAAAAAAACAACACTTTATTCGATTTAGTTAAAAATCATAAAAGCATGCTACAATCAAGAACAAATTACAGAAGCATTAAAATTCATACAGTGGAAATTCATTATATATACAAATTTTAAAACAAAGCATTAAAATATTTACAAAATAAAATTACCGTATGTACGAACAATTTAACCTCTAGCTTGAACCCCAATATTACATTTTCATTCTCCTCCTCCTAATCCTAACAGCAGCAACAAGTTAGTTGGCCACACTAAACATAATCAAGGGTGATTCTAACATTTCTAAGTACAAAAGAGCTGGTTTTGCCTGTAAAAATGCTTTACATTTCAATATGGGGACCAGGTACTTCTGTCTAGGAGTATTAAAAAATGGACAGAACAACATAAGGTGCATATTGTCTTGTATGGAAAAGTTATCACACTTGCACACAGGTGCGTCCTCAGGCTTATGCCAGCTATGACTGTCACAAAGAACCATGTAGATCTGGTTAAAACGAAATTTAACCAGAAGCCACCTGTGGTAAGGGATATTTACAGCAGCAAGGTATGGTTGAATGGCTAAGCAAGTGATCGTCATAAAATGGGCTCTGACCGTGGGTTTAATTAGTTCATTTTCCTCTCGATCCATGCCCTTCAATTTGGAGAAGTTTAACTTGACCCAATCTAGGTCTGCCTTTTGTAACCCCAGAGGGGAGGAAAAGATCTCAGGGCGTCCAAGATCTATTGAACACTTTTGAATGTATGACAGCCAGTCAATGTCTTTAAATTTGTCAAGTTTTAAACAGTCCATCAATATTTTATGATTCAAGTCTAAGTTAGCGTTCGTCCAAACCCTGATCCATAAAAGAATAGGAGCCATGGAGAGGATATCAGTAATGTACCCTAAACCAAGCTCCTGATGAACTGAAAAAGTGGCTGTCGACTGAGGGAGCCCTAATATAGTCCGAAGAAACTTATTTTCCTCCCTTTGGATAGTTTCGCTTTTTGTATAACCCCACAGACCTGCTCCGTACCTAGCTACTGCTAGTGTTTTGGCCTTATACAAGGCTAGTAGTGCACCAGTTGGTTTCCCACCAAGTCTCCTTGAAAAACTTATGATTGCATTTGCCGAGCTCCTCACCGCTTTAGTTTTAGCTGTTATTTGTGGAAGCCAGCTCCCCTTGGTATCAAAGATTATTCCAAGGTAAGTAAAAACTTTGACACTAGTGATCGCTTTGCCGTTACAAAAAAAGGATTTGGTGTTATTTTTTACAGACCCAAATGCCATAACATGCGATTTAGAATTATTCACCACTAGGTCAAGCGAGGACATAAAAACACTAAAAGTATTTAATAATCTTTGAAGGCCCAGGTGTGTCCGAGCTATTAGTGCAGCGTCATCCGCGTACAGGAGAACAGGGATACAAGTATCTCCTGCACGCGGTATGTCCACAGAAGCAGTTAAGAGGTGCTGCTCTAAAGAGTTTATATATAAAGTGAACAACATAGGGGCGAGGATGCAGCCTTGGCGCACTCCCCTACTTGATTTAAACCAGGCTGTACGATTCCCTTCTTGGTTCATTCTGATAGATGCCTTTGAATCTTTATGTACTTCAGCCAGGAAATGGACAAGAGGTGGGTCAAGGCCCAATTTTAACAACATGGACCACAGCTTGGCTCTGTTAACTAAATCAAAGGCTGTTGACAGGTCCATGAAGGCCACAAAAATTGACCCCTTTCCTGCCTTTGTGTATTTAGAAATTATCAAATGCAAATTTAAACACTAATCCTCTGTACCTCTTCCTGAACAGAAACCATACTGGGCATTGGATAAGATGTCATTTTCCAATGACCACTTGTTAATTTTGGCGAGCAAAACTTTGCCCAGAATCTTCATAGAAGAATCCAACAAGGATATCGGGCGGTAACATTTGGGGTCACTTCTTAGCCCTTTTTTAAAAATAGGAACTATGATTGAGCATGCCCATGTTTTGGGAAAACCCCCAACATATACACAATTAAAAACATTCGCTAATATGATTGCGCACATCTCTGAATTTAATTTGTACAGATCCAAAGGAACCCCATCTGGACCAGGGGCTTTATTCCCCGCAGACCCTTTTATCACCACCTCAACTTCAGTTTTACTAAATTCTAATTTAGGTAGCAAATCGGGGTGGTAGGGCATATGAAATGTCTCAATGACTTCATTGCTACCATAAATTGCTGAGAAGTGTTTAAGCCAGTCAGCTTCTGGGATATTTACTTCAAGATCTGTATTTCTGGATTGGGCAAAAAGAGGGTTATTTATAATAGACCAGAATTTAGAGCTTTGTTTGAGGGTAGTAGAGTCCATTAAGGAGTCCCAGGCTTCCTCTTTTATAATTTTTTTCCTTTCCTTCACCACCTTAGCGTAGTTCGTCCTCAGTTTGGCTACCAGTGACTTATCTCTAGGGGTATGTTTAAGCGCTTTCAACAGCACATAGTGAGCTATGGAACATGCATGGTCAAACCAGCCATGGGCTGGAGCCGGTCCCCTCCTTGGGCTAACTGTAAGCTCCTCTTCCACTCTAGAACAGATAGCCTCAAAGGCGGCGACTACCTCTTTCCCCCCCATTTCTGGGTTCCTGCAAGTTTCAAGTTCCCCTGCTAGTTCTTGCTCAATTAGGCCTAGAAAGTCCTCAGGGCACACTCTGCACCATTTTAGTCGCCTCCCTTGATCTTTACTCTTAATATCCTTCACAGAAGTGGCCAACAAGGCACCTTTAAGAAGACCTAGGGACCCATCCATGACTAGTGACACCGGATTGTGATAACTGAAACAGCTTTCTGTGGCGTTATAGAAGACTACATAACGTAGAAGACCTGGAGACATAAAAATATAATCAATGATCGACTCACTACCCCTTGCATTGTATGTGGCCACACGATCATTTGGATCAAAAAAACCTGGTTCATATAAATCATTTGATGATAACAAATCCTCCATAGCTGAACCCTTTGAGCTATGCTCAAAATGAGGCAAAGTAGTGTGTTCAGGACCATCAACAACCTCAATCTGGCAATGTAACCCACACAAATGAACATTAAAATCACCCATTAATATGAGTTGCACAAAAGTGGTTTGTTTTGACACATAATCAGTTAAAAACGAAGATAAACCTTCTAAGACAAAATTTGGGAGACCCCCATGTATTGAATTGTAGCAGGTTATCAAAACTATCTTATTTCTATCTGCGAGAAGGATTTCCAGCAGCTGAAAATAGTGTGAGGAGCTAGGTATCTCCTTAATACAACCGACTATATTAACAGACACTAGAAACAACAAGCCTCCTCTATCCCTTCCCGCCGGGGAACTCTGGGCTTGGACAAAGAATGATGTATAACCATCCAACCAGAAGACATTGTCCCTTGACCAAGTTTCCTGTAAGGCCACTACATCATACTCTTTTAACTTTTTTAACCAAATCGGATCTTCCTGCTTTGAACGTAAACCCGCAATATTCCAGGACAGTAACTTGACATTTCCCCGACCATGGTCCATTGGTGCATTGCAACATTCAAGCAATGTATTACCAGGTGAAATTGTAGTAGCATTATCATGGCCGTAAGCTTTCTTACTTGTTTGGTCATGCTCTAGTCAGTCAGTATCTGCCTGCGTGGCAAGGGCCATAAATCTATTTGCCAGGATCAGATCTTCTCTAGGCATGTTCCTTGAAATATTAGCTGTGCCATCACCCGTGGACAGCTTTGTAGCCCATTGATTAACTTGTAAAGGCATAGTTGCTTTATCTGCTTCCCATGGGTTAGTGTTGTACTGCGGCCTGGTTTTCTCCCCACCGACTGACATATGTACTGGGGGATAAAAGAAACCCAGGGGCATAGCACGAACACCCTTGCCTTCAGGGTCCAGGGGAGAGGCATCCCAGAAAAGGCGGCTAGTTATGTTACGAGATTTAAAATTAACTATTACACAGTCGCCTGCCACACATTTCTTTGTTTTGCCCCCTCAATTTACCCTCCTTCCTGTCAATATGTTGTCTGCATTGTTATTATCGCCTGAGCAATTCGCATTGCACCATTTTCTGATATGGTTAAGGAGGGTTGTATGTGATTCTACCTCCCCGTCAGCAAGTTTGGGCACATTAACCAGTATTGCTACAAAAGGTGTAGCATCAGGTGGTAAATATACTGGGGGTACCCTAACCGACCACCCCCCTGAAAGCCTCGTGCTCCTTCTAAGGGAATGGAACTAGGCACCGTTTCCATAGTGGGCGTGGATCTACCCTTTTCAACGTATGTTTTGTTGTGCACAATGGTATCCGTAGCCATGTTGATCAAGGGACTATCAACCTTGGGTGCAGGAACCTGTAGAACTGGTGTACATATCACTGGTTGTGTAGAGGGAATAGTGGCCTGTTTGTTTAAGAAATCATTTATGCGGTCACATTTCGCCAAAAGGTCCTTGACACAATCCTTCAAAGTCTCAGTAATGTCAGTGGCAATCTGGATCAAAGCAGATTCCAGTCTTTCTGAGAAAAGTTTTTCTAGTAGAGACAAGATACCCTCTTCTGTGATGTAAATAGGTCGTTGACCCCCAATCTGGCTACTTGGAATGTTCTCTATATCACCAGAAACCTCAGATACAGGAGGTATCACTATCTCTGACACTTCCGGGATTGGGAGTACAGTGGGGGACTGGGGCATAGTCGGTCTACAAGTCTCAATAATGACCCTTGGTTCCAATGGTATACAATGGATGGTGGAGTTAATAGATGTACCGGGGCCCACTGGAGAACTTTCAAGGCCCAGCGCACGCTCTGTAACCGCAATCTGGGTAGTGAGTTCGTCCACTTTGGAAGTCAAGTATGTGATAATGTTTTTGGTGTATTTGGGAACTTTGTCTTTTACTCCCCCCACAGCAGATGTAACTAATTTCCTCTTCTTACCCATGATGTTATGGATGTGGCCCGACCCGTCCCTGATCGTCCTTGGACGGCCTTAGACGGCCCGCCCTCAGCCCGGCTCCGCCCGCGGGCGTCCGCGACGCGGAGGGAGCTCTCTGCTTTTCTGCGCCTCCGGGCGCGCTCCGCCGGAAGTGGGCGATGTTCTGCTGCAAGGCAGGCTGGGAGCTGTAGTTCTCCTCAGTCCGCAGCCGAGTGATGGAAACTACTCGGCGGCCGGAAAACCACAGCGTCAGGAACCCAGCGCTGCCAGGGACCGCAGGTGTAACGTGCGACCCCCTCCGCTTCCCTTACGGTATGGAAATGCCTCCCGCTCCACAGTGGGAACTCTCTGCTTTTCTGCGCCTCCGGGCGCGCTCCGCCGAGAGTGGGCGATGTTCTGCTGCAAGGCAGGCTGGGAGCTGTAGTTCTCCTCAGTCCGCAGCCGAGTGATGGAAACTACTCGGCGGCCGGAAAACCACAGCGTCAGGAACCCAGCGCTGCCAGGGACCGCAGGTGTAACGTGCGACCCCCTCCGCTTCCCTTACGGTATGGAAATGCCTACAATAGAAATACATCTGTAACTTTCTTAAGCTTTTCTTAGGATGATGAGGGAATCCCTTGGGCACGTGCACATATGTCCTTCACATGAGTATAGCAATAACGATTATAGGTGAAACACTAATTATTTATAAACCTGTACCTTCTCAACAGTGGGTTCATCGACACGCAAACTCCCCTTATTTGGATGATGCGCCTGCCCCCCTCCCATTGTGACTCCAATGGACTCATGCACAAATCTCGCTAGACAAGCCAGAGCCGTCAATATTGGAGTTATGCTAATGCAACCAACACTCACCTTTGTCAATGGTCCATCTCTGTGCAGACTTCCAGATCCATGTACAAGGTTCATAAAAGAGATGTGTAGAGATGAACCGCTGTTCAATACATATAGCAATAAAAACTAAATTTCGTATTATGCTTCTTATAACATGCACATGTTTTCCCTGAAGGAAAGGATTATTTGAAGTAAACCTGAAACTCTTCTATCTTGCTCATCAAAAATAAAATGCAGATGTGGAAGCACAGGCACGTAAAAGCTGCCTTATCTTAGCCATGAATAATAAAAAAAATCAGCTGCAAAGAAAAGTTTGCTGTAGGCTGTACAAGACCAGGATGCATGCGGGCCCTTAACCCATGCCACGGACATCCTGTGCTGTGCTCTAATGCCACCGCTGCTGGTCGCACAGTGCAGTGAACCGTGGCCATACTCGACTCGGCACGTTGCTCTCTCTGCTATCCCCATTTCAAAAAGAGGAGAGGGGCAAAGGTGAGATTTGATTTTACCCGCCTATGGGCAGAGGCATCCAGTCCCAAAAGAGCGTTTCCAGGAGACAACAGAAACTGACCAAACAGGCCAAAATCGCCACAGCAACCACCGACTGCCGATATGAGAACCTGACGCAGACCCTGGGTCGACCAGAGATGGGGTGCCTGGCGCAACCATGAACTCCCCCCCCCCCGCCCCCATTGCAGCCCGCGCCATGGCATGCACGGGAACTGTCCCTGAGACAGGGAGATTGGGGGGCTTAGTGCACTCATTGTGACAAATGTGGCGTAGCAGCGCACGGAGCATGACCGAAACAGAGTCGAGTCTTCCAGCTAGCTGTGACATCAAAGAAAACCCTCCAAATGGAAGGCCACACTTTTTTTACGTGAACACTACAAAAACGCGCGCCACCTCGCATAATAATACTGTTAGTATATGCCATATTCTACTTAAATAAAACAGCAGAAGCCACACGCGCCGCTAGTGCACGCACAAGCAAGCACTAGAAAAACAAGGAGAATTGCTGTACAGTAGACATAATAGATAAACATGTGTGTCCTATGAACATAAGACTCACTCCATCCTGGCACTCCTTTATAGTTTCATACAAAATTACTCTATTTTTCCGTTTTTGGATATTATTTAATTTTCATTATTCAAACTTGTTTTGTAGCGAGATTTTCAATCGTTATATTCCATTATTTTTTTATACAATTCTTTATACATTTTATTAAGTCCCAATGCATTTCAAGCTACACAGCTCTTCATCAGGGGATAACTTTTCTGAAAATATAATACGTCATATTAAGTAATAGGTCTCTTACATTGTGCATAATTATAACGCGAAAATAACATGTATGGCGTAAAAATAACATTTTGTCATATTCATATTGAAAACTGATGTACGACATTGGTATTGTTCAGTATATGCCTCTGCAAACTTCGGTAATCAAAAAACGTGCCCGTTATTATTCCAATGTACCACATGCATTTTGTGCCTTATAACCCTTATCTTGGTGACACTCATATTTCACTAACCTTAAGATTTCACTTAAGTTCCATGAACCATCAAACTGTAAAAAATTAATGAAAGACCTCGGTAAAACGCTACTCTGTCTGACAGTAAAACGCTATTTAATATGCATTATACTCCGTTCTTACCCGATGCGTCTTGACAGTGTTCCTTTCTCGCTACCTCGGCGTTCGTCGCTCTATCCTTCCCTACGGCTCTATGATCACCACCCGCTCACGTGACTACGTGACTAGTGGCTCAACTCTTCCTTGCCGGTTAAAACTCTGATCACATCCCGCTCACGTGACTACGTGACTATGTGTATGATATTCGCTCGCGGTTCAAGTGGCTATATCTTCCATAATTGTAATGCGATGTTATTATTAATTATAAGTACACAAAGAGTGTGGTAAATTGCTGCAAAATATAAATCGCTGCAAAATATAAATCAAGTCTCTTTGACTATGTTCAGTCGTAAAAAAATGTAAAAAATGTGAAACAAATACATAAGATAAATTCAACAGTTGTCACACGGTACATATTTACAATTTACATTTGCATATTACATATCTGGTCCGCATCGTAAATTGTCTATAGAAAACAATGTAAATCCATCCGTTCATTAAGACCCTTTGGCTGCATGGTACATAAAAAGTTAATCCAAAAGGCTTCTCTTCTCAGCAAATGATTGTTATTGTCTCTTCCAGGTGTCATTGCCACCATTTCCAAAATGCAAAATTTCAGCTGGCTTACGTTGTGGTGAGCCTGATTGAAGTGAACTGCGACTGTAGATTTCTGGTTATTGAGTCTGATGTTACTTTTATGTTCTACTATCCGCGTTTTTATTTTTCTTTGGGTTTTGCCCACATAGGACAATCCACACGGACATCGTAACATATATATTACATTGCTGGAATTGCATGTACCTGATACTTTCAAATTTATGATTGTGCCTCTGGTTGGATGATTAATGGTACTGCCTTTTATGATAGCTGAACAGTTGCCGCAATTATAACATGGTAATGTTCCATTGTATTTGCTCACCACTTCTGATTTTGGTTGTTTCAATAAATCTTTCAAATTTCTTGTTCGTTCATATGCAAAGATCGGTGGATTAGAAAATATTCCTTTGAAATCCTCTTCTAATGCCAGTAAAGGCCAATGTTTCCTGATTGTTTTCTTGATTTTGGCACTTCGTGTTGAAAACTTAGACACAAAAACACTTCTTTTGTCATCCTGTTTATTTACTGGTTTTAGTAAATGTTGTCGCTGTAATTTATCTGCTCTCTCAGCTGCAGATTCCAAAATGGCTTCAGGGTATCCTCTTTTTTTGAATTTTTCTAATGTGGTGTGTTTGTGTTTGACATACAGTTCATTGGTAGATGCTATTCTTTTTATCCTGAGTAGTTGGGAAAATGGTAAATGTTGTTTCAACAGAGTATGGTGGAAACTGTTGTAGTGTAATAGATTATTTCTATCCGTACTCTTGGTGTATACACTAGTTATGATATTTCCATCCTTGTTGGTCAATAGTACATCTAGAAATGATAATTCTGTTTTGCTCATGGTAAATGTAAATTGGATTCTCTCATTGATTCGATTTAACTCCTGTAACGCTTGTTTTAAGCTCTCTTCATTACCTCTCCATAGGACAAAAATGTCATCTATGTATCTTTTATACACAATTAAGTTGTTCCTCCAAATTTCATTGTTCAGTATGTGGTCTGTCTCGAATCTGTGCATGAATATATTTGCATAGGTAGGCGCGGCACAATTGCTCATAGACGTTCCAGATGCTTGTATGTAGAATGTATCTTCCCATTTGAAGTAGCTGTGAAACAGCGTGAAATGTAATAATTCCATGATGAATATTTTCAGATCTAAAGTTTTGTCTTCAAGTACAAGTAAACTCTCAACAGCAGCTATGCCTTGATCATGTGGTATTGATGTATACAACGATGTCACGTCTATACTTGCCATTATCATCTCTTTGGTGAAATTTGTTTGCTCTGCTTCCAAAATGTTTAAGAAGTGGGTGGTGTCCTTTATATAAGTGCTGGTTTTTTGCACTATATTTTGCAAAAGCTTGTCTATATATTTCCCAATAGGTTCATGTATCGAGCCTATGGTTGACACTATTGGACGTAGAGGTGGAGATTTCAGGTCTTTGTGTATTTTAGGTGTCATATATATATATGGAATGGTTGGGTTGCTTTGCATGAGATAATCTTTCTCTTTTTGACCGATGGTAACATTTTCCATTGCTTTGTCTATGATCGTCTTCAGAATTTCAATGAATTCCTTGGTGGGATCTGTAGTCATGCACGTGTATGTATTGGAATCTTGAACATGTATTTCCACTTTGCTACGATAATAGCTGGTGTCCATTATCACTAATGCGCCGCCTTTGTCGGCTTGTCTAATTGTAATTTGGTAATTGTTCGCTAATTTTTGCAAGATGTTTCTTTCTTGAATTGTCATGTTTGATTGTTTACTCTTGGGGTATTTGAATATGTCTTCAATTTCAGTGATTACGACTCTTTCAAATGCATCTAACACTTTATGGCTCACAGGAGCCATAAATTTGCTCTTACTTCTCAATCCCATCAATGTAGTTTCTTTGGTTTGAGTGAGTGTTGGCTCGATGATGTTATCAAAGAAATGTCTGAGTCTTAATGATCTTAAAAATCTGTATAGACCGACTTTTGTCTCCAGTAAGTTTGAGTGATATGTAGGAACAAATGATGATCCTTTCTGAAGTGTCTTCAGTTCTTTTTCGTTCAATTTATGATTCGATATGTTGATAACTAAATTTTCAGGATCTGACTCCTTGTGTTTTGAGCTACTGCATCTTTGCTTATTTGTTTTTTTGCTCCTCCTGGTTCTATTTCCGGTCCTGGACCTGTTACTAAAAAAGTAACCGGGGATTGTGTGGATGAATGTGCTTCAGATCTAACGTCTGTATTTTGAATACTTGATCCAGTAGATGGACCTGGTTTAGGTCTCCTGTCATATGTGGGGCGTTTCTGTTGAGATTCATCTGATGACGTGTCATCTGTGGATGCGTTAGGTTTTTGTTGTCGTCTTTTCGCATATATATCTGCCCATGAGTACACTTCTCCCAAACGGTAATCTGTGGTGTCCCTTTTGAATTTCCTCAGTTTCCTATCGTTTATTTCCTTTGTGTATTCATCTAGTTTTTTGTTAGTATCATCAAGTATTTTGTCCTATTCTTCTTTAGTAGTTGATTTTAGTAGCTCGTCTTTAACTTGATTTATTTCCTTTCCCAATTCTTCAATTAGTTTTGCTAACTCTTCAACAATGAGTAATATAAGATCTAATGAACATTTGTTCAATATAGCTTGCCAACGTTCGGTAAATCTTGCGTTATTCTTACATAATGTAGATTTTAGAGAAATCCTTAGTCCACGTGGAATTCGTTGTGCTTTGTGGTATTTAATTAAAGTGCTGGCATGTAATTTTTGATTTACGATCCTTTTAGATATGTACCGTGTGACAACTGTTGAATTTATCTTATGTATTTGTTTCACATTTTTTACATTTTTTTACGACTGAACATAGTCAAAGAGACTTGATTTATATTTTGCAGCGATTTATATTTTGCAGCAATTTACCACACTCTTTGTGTACTTATAATTAATATTAACATCGCATTACAATTATGGAAGATATAGCCACTTGAACCGCGAGCGAATATCATACACATAGTCACGTAGTCACGTGAGCGGGATGTGATCACAGAGTTTTAACCGGCAAGGAAGAGTTGAGCCATTAGTCACGTAGTCACGTGAGCGGGTGGTGATCATAGAGCCGTAGGGAAGGATAGAGCGACGAACGCCGAGGTAGCGAGAAAGGAACACTGTCAAGACGCATCGGGTAAGAACGGAGTATAATGCATATTAAATAGCGTTTTACTGTCAGACAGAGTAGCGTTTTACCGAGGTCTTTCATTCATTTTTTACAGTTTGATGGTTCATGGAACTTAAGCGAAATCTTAAGGTTAGTGAAATATGAGTGTCACCAAGATAAGGGTTATAAGGCACAACATGCATGTGGTACATTGGAATAATAACGGGCACGTTTTTTGTTTACCGAAGTTTGCAGAGGCATATACTGAACAATACCAATGTCGTACATCAGTTTTCAATATGAATATGACAAAATGTTATTTTTACGCCATACATGTTATTTTCACGTTATAATTATGCACAATGTAAGAGACCTATTACTTAATATGACGTATTATATTTTCAGAAAAGTTATCCCCTGATGAAGAGCTGTGTAGCTTGAAATGCATTGGGACTTAATAAAATGTATAAAGAATTGTATCAAAAAATAATGGAATATAACGATTGAAAATCTCGCTACAAAACAAGTTTGAATAATGAAAATTAAATAATATCCAAAAACGGAAAAATGGAGTAATTTTGTATGAAACTATAAAGGAGTGCAAGGATGGAGTGAGTCTTGTGTTCATAGGACACACATGTTTATCTATTACGTCTATACCCTGAATGGCTCAGTAGGGTACCTACCTTTGCACCAACGACGCTTGTTAACTCATCCAAGAAAAGATATACACAACCAAGGAAACTGAGTGCATTACCCCGCCCCCAAACAATTAGTGTACAGTAGACATGTCATACTTTTATACCAGCACTAAAACCGTCAGTAAACAAGACCACACCTACTTTACTGATCAGCTCTGCCGTCTAGGAAGACTCGGTGAATGCCCTGTTATTTATGTGTATGTTGCAGCTAATAGTTGCAGATAGAGTTTTCTCTCCGTGACAAAAGATCAGGAGCATGATTCTTATACACTATTAATCAGTTTCAGCCTGCAACCTTCCCCGAAATGACAAAGAGATGAGCCTATGCCCGATTATGCCAGAGGAGGAAGTGCTTCTGCTACCAAGGAAAGAAAGTTCACCCCTTTGCGTACTGTTTTCTTCATTCGGTCTCTCCTCCATGTTCACTGTAAATGCACCTCGACACACCCAATTAAAAACAAGATGTGCGCGCGCACTCATGAAAACGAAACATAGCGTGGGGGCGGGACTTCCGTCGTGTGCGCGAATCAGCGCCCACGGAGTTCCTGGCCCGAGTAGCAGTGGTGACGCGGGGCTCCCATGCCCGAGGGAGAGCCCCACGGAGGCTACAGAACACCGGATTGGCGGTAAGTGGGACTGTATTCGGGAGCGGGGGAGCGGGGGGGCCGCATGTGTGTATGTGTGTGTGTGTGTGTGTGTGTGCGACGGCGGGGGTGTCTCTGTATGCGTGTGTGTGTGTATGTGCGCTCGTGTGTGTGTCTCTGGTGAGGTAAGGGGGGAGCGTGTGTGTATGCAGTGTGTGTATGCAGTGTGTGTGTGTGTGCGCGTGTGTGTATGCGACGGCAGGGGTGGGTTCTCTGTATGTATGGGTGCGTGCATGGGTGCTCGTGTGTGTGTCTCTGGGTATGCGCATGCGTGTTGGAGCTTCCGAGGCAGGAGATGGGCACAGCGCCATGCGCGCCCACGAGGTGCAATCTGCGCTCGTGCACCCTCTCTTGTCCACATTCCCAAATACGGCTGACAATAGGTCTAGAAGCAGACAGTAATCAAAGCTTCGCTTTGAATGCAGGTCTGCTCGACCTAAAAAACGACATAAGGGGACAGGAGAAAGGCATGCTGTTCCTCTAGATTTAGGGCCTCATTACAAGTCTCGCTGTCCACGGAACATTAGACTCATGGGGGAGCAGCGATGGCGGTCTTCCAACCGCACTATTACGGCCAGGGCAGTCAGGCCGTCCTGGGACCGCCGCAACCGCCAGGGATCAGAGATCCCAGGTAGTGGCTGCTCCGAGACCGCCAAAGTCATAATAAGGTCCTAAGAGAGGGGTGTCTAAGCGATAACTACAGTAAAGAAAATAAATGTATATTGTTTTTAACTAATTTTTATGATCTTGCTGGACTCTTGCTGGATTGCAAATAGTATAAAGGAGTAGATGAGTTCTCAATGCACTCTATTAGTAGGTATGCATATTGTGGTTCTTGTTTTTGAGATGAAATGTGTAAGAGATAAATACTGTGATGAGTAAATAGGTCATTCTTAATTTAAAAAACATGTTACGATCTTGTGAGACTCTCGCAGGATCGTGAGAAGTAGAAAGGAGTATGTGATCTTTAAATGCACTGGAGTATGCATACTTGCTACAGTAGGAAGGAGTACTACTGGAGATGGTGTTTATTAGAGTGTACTGTTTGTGCCCATCGGATTGGTAAGAGTTGTGAGTAGTGTACAGTCTCTTTCCACACCCTGCTATGCACAACTACTATCAGAGACAACGGTGTTAGCAGGGAAGACAGTCCCTGGACAGAGCATACTATGCACACCTGTCATCCACGAGAGTTCTCAGTGGAGAGGCCAGTCTCTCTCCACACACCCTACTTAGTACATCAGTCATCTGAAAGACGTCTGAAAGGAGAGGGCAGTCCATGCCACACTGGTCATCTGTGACAGGTTCGGGGTGGAGAGGCTAGTCCCTTCCCTACACCCTGCTATGCACATCCCTCATCCAAGAGGGAGTTCTAAGGGGAGAGGGCAGTCCCTCTCCACTCACTATTGTGCACACACATCATCTGAGAGAGAGGTCTGGAAGGAGACCTGTCACTCCCCACACCTGCCATCTGAGAGAGAGGTCTGACAGCAGAGGCTAGTCCGTGTAGATACCCTACTATGCACATCCATCATTCTAGAGAGAGGTCTCAGCAGAGAGGCCAGTCCCTCCCTTCTTCTCATATCTGTCATCTGAGAGAGGTCTAAAAGTAGAGGGCAGTCCTTTCCCACACTGTACTATGCACACCTATCATTACAGAGCGAGGTCTCAGCAGAGTGGCTAGTCTCTTCCCACACCCTATTACGAACACCCATCATTTGAGAGAGAGGTCCGAAGAGAGAGGGCAGTGCCTCCCAGACCCTACAATGCACACCTGCAATTTGAGAGAGAGTTCTAAAAGGAGAGACCAGTCCCTCACCACACCTACCATTACAGAGCGAGGTTTCACCAGAGAGGCCAGTCCCACTACACACCCCACCATGCATATCTGTGAGCTGACGAAGAAGTCTCAGTGGTGAGGCTAGTCCCTCCACACACCCAACTATGCATACTCATCATCCAAGAGACAGGTCTCAGCAGAGAGGCCACTTCTTTCATGTACCCTGCTAATCATACTTGTAATTTCTGAGACAGGTTTGAAAGAAGAGGGCAGTCCCTTTTCCCACCCTAATATGCACACCCATTGTCCAAGAAAGGGGCCTCAGCGAAGAGGCCAGCCCCTCCCACATACTATTAATTTCCTACAAGTATGTTGCGATCCCATGGGAGTCTTGTGAGAGTAGAGTGCAAGCTTCAAGGGTGAGGTTTCCCGCATGAGGCTCGTGTGATCCCGCAAGATACCCGCAAGAGCCACATGGAAAATTACTGGGCCTTCTATGAAGTGTTTTATGATCCAGCAAGACTCTCACAAGGTTGTATGGGGAGAAGTATAAAAGGAAAAAGGGCCAAGGCTTAACTAAAAGTTACCATACCTATTACATGGCTGAAGAAATGATGTGATGTGATTGGATGCAGAACCAGAGATAGCTCAGTTTGTCCTTGGTGCTTTGGAAGAGAAGCAAGTCTGTTTCAGCTGTGCTCAGCAGAAGTTAATTGATGTGGTACTGAAAGAGACTGGTGTCTTCATCTGCATTTAAGTAAGAACTTCAAGTTCAGGTATTTAATAATGTAGTTTATAAACTTTGTTGCAAAGTGTCAGTAAGTGTACTAATGTTGGCAAAACGTATTCTACATCATGTTTACAGAGTGAAATGCTGTTTGGGCAGGTGTAGATCTCTTAACCACATGGCTGCTAGAGCTATTCCCCTGCTGTGCTGGACAGCAACCAAAACGGGTGTGGTCATGACGAGCTCAGCTTGTCATGAGCACCTGAGAGGTATATGCCATGATGAGCTGAGCTCGTCATGAGCACCGAAGGGGTTAATATATCTTTGAGGGATAGTCATTAGAATATAGAGAGACATCAGCAAGTATTGCAGGTTGTGTTGAAGATTGAAGTGTTCCAACTGTATGTACTTGTAAGTAAAGGAAGCACTGTTTCTCAAACTATAAAATAAAGATTGTTTAATGTTTTAATACAAGCCCTAGTGTTTTTATGAACCTCATTAAACATATACGTTAGCCCTATGAGGTGTTTGAGTGGTGATATTGCGATTTCTAGTATTAAACACTGTGTTGACTGTTAGCAAAGTGTGTGAATATGAATGTGTTACTTTATAAGCTGGTATAGAAGCAGAGTTCAGGGAATGTTATAATTTATATTTATTTTATAATTTAGTTTTCAAAATATAATAGTAGAGTGGTTGAGGGCGTGGAATTTTTAAGTAGAAAGAATATGTGATTGTGGGTGAAAAATGTTATCAACTAGTATGTAACTTTTGTCCTTTTAGTTATTTGTCTCGTTTTTTAGGAGGAATCGGAAATTTGTCTCTGAAGAACTAATTATCTGCTTACATAAGCAGCAAATAAGAGCCTTATTAAACAAGCAGGGTTTTTGTGCTCTTCAGCAATAAGTACCTCTTCTGATGGATACATCTGCCTGTGGATTCCTCACCTTATGAATATCCTCTGCGCCAGCATTCTGCGGAACTGTTTCCTAGCTCTCCACGCCGACGAGGACGACAGCTCCGCTCGTGACTCCGTATGATGTCACCGGAGCCATAAGAGAGCCTCGTCGGCGTGATGATGTCAGTTCCCTTTTTTCCGCGCCGTCGACGCCTAACGGTTTTCTTGCACTCTCCATATTTTGTGGAGTTACTTTGTTATTCCTTCTGCTTTAACTGTTGCTAGAAGTGATGTCGTCTTCGAAGAAGTCTGGTTTTAAGCTCTTTAGGGAATGTGGGTGTCGCATGTCCATCACTGACCCCCCATGAAGATTGCTTATGGTGCTTGTCGTTGGATCGCGATGTGGAGGACTGTTCCTGTTGTGGGAAAATGAATCCTAATGCACTTAAAGAACGGGAAGCCAAGTTGTTTCTGGCCAAGGCGAAGAAAGAAGGTAGAGGGCATAAACGTGATAAGTCGAAGTCGCCGACTTCACATACATCGAAGTTGAGAAAGCACAAGAAAAAAAGAAGACATGGATCTCTGATGCCGCTCGTCGAAGGGTAAGGCTTCGAGGTCGCCTTCGATTGCCCCTCGACGTCGACGTAAGGACTTTGTATCTCCTTTGCCCTCTCCTTCTCCTCGTGTGACTCTGGCGAAGTCTCCTTTGCCTAGAGGCACTCCGGCACCGAGGGATTCACCAGCTTCCGACTTCGAGTCGGTTCAAGATTTTCCATCTTCTCCTGTGCCTGAGAATAAACCAGTGGATTTGGCTGTGGATACGAACGTACCGACGCCGGACACTCCCTATTTGGATACTGGCTCGAATCCATATCCACAATTCCCGGCTCCAGGGGCGGATACATCATATTTTCAAAATGATATGTATGGTGTTTTTACAATAGCGGCTTTCCCATCCAGAGCACCTTCTGGTCTCGTGGGTCCGCTGGCATTCAACTTGGGTGTGCCAAAGCACTATGCCCAGGCACCCTTCATGCCTTTAATGCCGATGGCACCGTAATGGCAATTTCCGGCGCCAAGATTCTCAATGCCGTTGATGGAATCCTTTGTGCCGTCTCGTGAGCCCTCCTCTTGTGTATCTTGTGCCTCCTTCGGAGCCTCCTTCGACGCCGGCTCCGGAGCAGTTGGTGCCACGTACGACGCCACCGATGCCGTGCCCGCAGATTTGTTCACAGAGAGAGGCTCAGAGACTTTTAGAAGAGGAGCAATATTGGAGAGAGGAGGTAGGAGAAGGCGAGTTGGGAGAGTCTCTGGATGAATTCGAGGGAATTCAGGAGGCGAGTGGTTTAGACAATGTATTCAGGTTGGAAGGATGGTAAGCGCTGGAACAGTTGTCCAGTTCAGCAGCATGAGCTCACACTGCATGAGCTGTGCTTTGCAAACTATTTGTTTTTAAACTGTAATTTGTAGATATGATACTTTGCTGAGATTACATTGCCACCTAGCCTGCTATGAAACAGTAGGAAACATGAAGATTCTCTGGCAGGCTAAGGTGGCCAAAGGACAACAAATGAAGTTCTGCCTACATCAAAATCTAGTAGGCAAACAAAGCATAAAGAGGGGGTAGACCTTGCCGCCTGCTGATGAGCATCAGAGAAAAATGTTTTAAATTGCTAAAGTTGTTTCTTTTGTTTGTTTTTTAGTTGTTGATGTAGTTTGTTAATATACTTGTCGTTTTCTGTTGTTATGAAATTCTTTGGTTGAAATTAAAACGTTTAAAGTTACTTTGCTGAATACACTATTATTTCAATGTCAATATAGTATTGCACTCTTGAGTAAAACCAGTAGTTCTCCACTGAGAAGTTATTCCAGCTGACAGGGTGGTGGGTTGCCGAATTGTAGTCTGTATAATTGTGCGCAAGACATACTTCTCAGCATAGAGGTAATTTCATCCCCACATTTTACTTGTACAACTGTTGCATTGGAGAGAGCTGTGACCAGAGATGTAACCCTCTTTTCACACTGCAATTTGTACACCCTTCATCCAAGACACAGGTCAAAGGAGAGAACCAAGGCTATCCTAATACTACTACATTGACTAATCATGCAAGGGAAATGTGTCAGCAAATAGGGCAGTTCCTACCTACAGACTACTCTCCATGCTTATCCGAATTGGAAGAGGTATGAGCAGAAAGATACAGTTTTCTCAAAGCCTATTAGAGAGGACTCTCATCCTGGTAAAATGTGTTAGCGGACAGGTCACTCCTTTCTCAGACACCGCTGCCTATCGCTGTTGCTCTAGGGAGAGGTGTTAGTAGAGAGGCCACTGCTTGCCCTCTACATACTGCTCATCCACGTTGTCCTGGAGGTAGGTGTTTTGTGGAGAGGACAATGTTTCTCTACCCACTACTTTATATCTCTCTAATGCTGGGAAGAGCTGTGACTGGATAGTCAGATCAATTCCCACACCCTATTTTATATGGTTATTTCTCTGGCAAGAGGTCTCAGTGAAGAAGTCAATACTTGTTATACTTACTATAGTATAATACGGTCTTACATGTGAGGTGTGTACCTTCCCCAAACTTTATGCATACTGCTGAGCCTGGGGACAGGTGTGAGTGGTGAGGCAGTGTCTCTTTACACCCTATTCTACACACTGGTTATCTTCTTGCAAGGTCTCACTAGAGAGGCCAGTCTCTCACCATAGTCTACTAAACACAGTTTTTGGGTTGTGAAGAGGTGTCAGAAAGATGCAAGGGTCTACTTACACCCTACTGTGCACTGTTGTTATACTTTGAAAATGTCTCCTTTGAGAGCCATCTTTCTTCCCACACCGCACTAATGGGTACTATTAGGTATAAGTAGTATAATAAAGAAGACTGTAAATTCTTCCTCTTTAACAAAAAGTTTATGATTTTATGAGACTCTAACCGGATTGTAAAAAAAGTAGTGATTAAACTTTTTCTAATAATAATAAATGGACTTAAAGTAAATATATGAGTATCATCGTGTGCTATGTAAGTAGTCATATGATGCTGAAAAAACAAGTGGGGTTTCCCATAAATCTAAGTGATTCATTTTTCTCCACAATTATATAATGAATTGCATTTTTTTAAATAAACACACTGTTACTATTCTGTGTAGATACATTATACATACTATATCACAATATATTCACTGTAAATGCCAAGTCCATTATAAAAAGTACAATCTTGCGAGATCGAAACCAGGAAGCACTGCATGCACATGATTGCCTCCCTGGCTCTCGTGATAGTCTTGTGAGAGCTTTGGAGAAGACAACAGGACAAAAAGGGAAATATAGTGCAAACGACATAGATCATAAAACTATAGGGTAGCTCTGAATAGAGAATCTTTTTAACTGTTGTGTACAACTATGAAAAAAATAGGAGAAAAAGCAACAAAAAATGATGTTTTTTAAAACTACTGCCTGGGGGGGGGCATTTCTGATATTGGGCAAGCTTGTCCTGCGCAAACCTGCTTGTTTTAGATTAAAAAATGAGTTGCTTGCATAAGAAGCAAAATAGCTCTTTCAAAAAAAAAGGCAGGGTTATTGTCCATCAGCACAGTAAAAATCTGAGGAGGCGCAGTATCTCCTGGTGCAATAATGTTGAAGCCCCAGTAGAGCTGTCTACCTCCACAGCACAAGACAACTCTGCCCATGCAAGCCTTTGCAGATGCACAGACATCAGGTATCTCCACATCCCTGTGATACTTATACTTTCTTTTTTATTTCTGGTCCCCCAGCTGCACTCTTTGCTGCAAAGTTTATAGGTCACTACTTCGCATATACCATCTTGGCACCTGCCCTCATTTCAAAGAATTGCCACGCCAAGGATTCCTTGGGAGGCTGTGGTGGCTGAGGTGGTACAGAAATCCCTCATTGTTCATCTAAATCAGAGGAAGACGTATTTCTGCTCAAAAGGAAAGAGGATAGGAGAGCAAGCGAAATATGTCTACTCCCACCCAAATCCAATAGTGAAATAGTGCAAAATGGATGGAATAATATTCTTCTAAATAAAGACATCCAAATGAAGCTATCACAATCCTTCCTTAGCCTGTGGTTTGTCTCCAGCACCTCTCATGAGATACCCACGAGGATCTAACAAGATCATGAAAATATTATTGCTTTATGAATTTGATGTACAATTCATAATTAATTTTCCTAGGCAATCAACATCTATAATGTCTAGTGTGTACAGATTGCAAGAAAACGCTGTTATTAACCTAATTCAAAATGCACTATCTTGCAGGTACATCGTGAGAGCCAAAAGCAAAGTGCATCCCTCTCAGAGTCCACACAGGGGATTGTGTTAGACTCCCATGAGCTTCTTGCGAGATCGTAAAAATATTCAATGGAAAAATCATAATCCATACTCAATTTCACTGACATGCCAACTTCCGTAATCTGTTACTTTGTTTATGATTACAGGTAAACACTGTTATTAAATTAATCCAAAATGTACTATCTCATGGGAGGATTGTGAGAGCCAAATAGGAACTACATCTCTCTCTCGTTCACACAGGGGATCGTGTCTTCGACTCCTGTGAGAGTCTTTCGAGTCACCACCTTTTTAAAAAAAATGAATATTACAATGATATTTTATTGTCTCTAATAATACAGCTTAATATTAAATAGTAACTGAACACATGAAAAATAACTCTAAACAGGATATTAAAACCAAATATAGACTTATAGTGAGTAAACACACACTTAAAAAATTGATTTATTTAATAAAACATGATACTATAGAGTATTGAAAAACCTGATTACTCTCTTTCGGAATTATAATTATGACTTTAATGTAAAAACACCTACAAACGCTATGAAAAGTATGCAACTACAATATTAATTAACTTGCTCTTAAATGTCTCAATATGAGGGTCAGAAGAAATGAGGAGATACAGATATTGACAACACAGATATTGTTGTATTAGTCTGTTTTTTTCTTAAACACCATTTTTTAGAATAATTTTGCAAAGTGTGCAACCTTTTCTGTTAAGTTACAATACGGAAGCAATTCCCTCTCACATTAATGTTCACTAACATGATATGTTATTCAGTTATTCTACTATACATACTGTTAAAAAAATGACTTAAAAAAACTAGAAATTCACAGAAAAAAACAAAGGTTAACATAAAATTATAGTTGGGTGTGATAAAATTGTCTGTTTTCGTTTAAAACAAAAAAACGTAGAAATTCACTGAAAAAACAAAAGTTAAAGTTGCGTTATAGCTAGGTAAATTTGTTAGTGTCAACATTAACATTTTGAACAAAACAAACCCACAGAAATTCACCAGTTATAATTAGCAGTGCAAACTATAACTTGTACCCCTGCCATGCACTGCTTATGACCTCACACATGACATCACTCTGACATCTTCTATTACAACGTTTATGACATCAATCATGACTTCATTGAGTATGCAATTTTGTTATTACAGTTCACATAGTGGCGAGTAGCTACCATATTTCTTTCCTATGTACGTTTGGACAACTTGGGTACAGTTAATGGGTGTAAGTGTTGTGCTTCTAATGCACCATAGCTGTGTTGAGGTTATTCAACAGGTTATAAATGTTTGCATTCAAGAGTAACTCTATGTGCAAGCAAGAGTTTACTTGTATTCATTATGCTCCACACAACTTTTTGGTTCTGCATAAATAGTTTCCAACAAGAGAAAGATTCTATATGTTATTTTATTTTGTTTATAAAACAATAATGGTCCTTAACGCATTTGATAACAACACTGTAATGAAATATAGTCAACAATGTGTGCTATATTCAAAAGAGGTGTCCAGCCGGACACAGCATTTAATCAATGTAGGGTATAAAGGAATTTTACAAGGACAAATATACAGTGGGATACACTCCTGTATCCAATACATGAAAACATAAAAAAAACGAAAATAAACAAAAACGTTTTTCAGGCAAAGGCAGAAGGGATGCTTATGGTCAGTAATAATGCATATCTAAGCTATCCACAAATAGTTAACACACGAATGAAACAAGATGGTAGGCTGTGTGTAACTATTACTGGTCGGCGTTTCGATCCCTAAAAAAACAGATACTGGGATCATCATCAGGACTTGTAAGTATCACATGCCTGAATATTGTAAGCAGGCCTGTGGAAGAATGAGGGAAAACGGCAAGGAAAGCTTTAGAAAGAAATAACATACAGGTTTGTTTCTCATTATATATACTCACACCATGCAAGGTAGGGCAACTTGGTTTATAGGTAAGTAAAATTAACCGCGAAGACGAAGTGAGACAAGGTTTAAGTGAACAGTGACTTGGTTCGGTAACAGTTTAGTTGCGACAAGTGAAAGCTGGCCATACCGAACCAAGTCACTGTTCACTTAAACCTTGTCTCACTTCGTCTTCGCGGTTAATTCACTAAAGCTGCTACCGGCAGAGTCACCGCTAGACTACTCAATTTTTCACGCTCGTCACTTTGATAAACTTTTCCTTGACACGCCGGCGGCACCATCGCTCACCGCAAACTTTTAAATCTCCGTGCCAATTGTTGATGCATGTTTTATTTTACCGCCTATATGGAAATCCGGTCCTGGACAATTCCACCACCCTTTTGGCTCCTTATTCTCTTTCTTCTTTTTTCAACGATCACAGGTTCTACTTACCTATAAACCAAGTTGCCCTACCTTGCATGGTGTGAGTATATGTGTGGCACTTAATAGGTGTCTCCATGATGAGCTATGTTCAGGGAGACAGCTGTATGTTGAAGAGTCTTGGCTAATTAAGTGTTGTGTGTGGTGGGGGTCTAGTGTTTGGATGATAACCTATTTTTAGGGTGGAAACTATATATATGTAAAACAAGCTTTGCTAACTAGTTGGTGATGCACTGTGAGGAGTCGGAGAGTGGATGGCCAATAAAGACGTTACTGAGTTCTTACCTCATTTCATGATTATTGACTTCTATACTGGAGACAATCTACTGCATAGGGAGCAGTTTCACCATCTCTCCTTTGTGTGCTCTCTTTTCCCCTCATCGGAGGTCGCTTGAGGGAGTTCCGTTGTCCTGTTGTTGGCCTACCTGTCTGTTTCCTGTTAGCGGAAATCTTCCTGCCTGGCGTGTGCCGGAGACACTAATCGCTCCTGACGTGCGCACCCGTGGCCTTTCACTCCTACTTGTGTGTATGTGTCAGGCCGAGCTGCATTCCCGCAAGGATTTCCAAGCCTAGCGGTGAGGGGGCGTCTTTCTCAGTGAGCGAGCGCCTTTTCAAGAGGTATCTGGTAGACGTGCCACTCACCTCTGGGTAAGATTGGTAGTCAGCGCAGCTGCTTCGGCCATCTCCCTGCCGTGTATTGCCAGAGGTGTGAGGTTCTTTCTTCCTCAGCCTCACCCTCTGATTTACACACTCTGGGTTCCGGAGTCCTGCTGATCCAGCCCGCATGTGACACCGCGCCTCCCCCTCCCCCCCCCCCTTCCCCCCCCCCAGGACCCCTGCTATTGAGAGGTGAGACTTTCTTTTGTGCGCACACAAGCTCGGTCGTCCTGGGAGTACTGTACCTTCACTAAGAAGGAGTGGCAAGATTTGGTAGTGAAGCTGAGCCTTAGACAGTGGAGACTTCTCTGCATGTTACACAGCAAACTTATGGTCAGCTAAATCATTGGTTATCACCTAGGGGGGGATCTGGGTGTTGTTTTCTGTGCCTGGGGGTCAAAGTGAATGTTGTGGGCTACACTTGCGTCCTTTTTGTCATGACTGTAAGCGGGGTTGGCAGGAAAAAGTGGAAGTGTTTGGCAAAATGGTCGACACTACCTTTGTAGCGCATGCGCAAAGAACAGCGCATGCGTCAGAGAATAGAGAGCGAGACTTAAGCCCTCCTCTCATACCCGAAAACGCTTTGCGTTCGAGTTAGGTTTCTGTCTTTCTCGTCCGGGTCACGGTGGCGGCATCCGAGGAGAATCGGCGGTTTGAGATATCGTGAGTGAAGCTCCTGTTGTCATACGAAAGCACTGATTGTGCTTTTATATTCGTGCTTATTCTTGTTGTTCATTATTTGCAACAAGGGGTGGTGAGGGACAGTCTCTGAATTAAGCAGAATACTCTCACCCAGTCAAGAGATCAGGGCTAGATCCAACACCGTTTTTTAGCTCATTGCACCATCCCAGTTTCAGAACCTGGCTGTATGCAAATTAGTCTGTTCCTGTCCCAGTGCATGATGGGAACAGGGCAAACCAAACTACAAAAGCCAATTCTTACACTGGGAAGGAAACAAGCTTCCGGGGACCGGTTTCTGGCATTACAGCCGTCTTCGGCCCGGCTTGCTTGAATCCTGATGGTGCAATGAGCAAGGGACTCATGTCTGAGTATGCCCTTCCACGCTTAGGGTGGACAAAATTATTTACAACAAGAGGTGGTGAGGGACAGAGTCTCTGAATTGAGCAGAATACTCTCACCCAGTCAAGAGATCAGGGCTAGATCCAACACCGTTTTTTAGCTCATTGCACCATCCCAGTTTCAGAACCTGGCTGTATGCAAATTAGTCTGTTCCTGTCCCAGTGCATGATGGGAACAGGGCAAACCAAACTCCAAAAGCCAATTCTTACACTGGGAAGGAAACAAGCTTCCGGGGACCGGTTTCTGGCATTACAGCCGTCTTCGGCCCGGCTTGCTTGAATCCTGATGGTGCAATGAGCAAGGGACTCATGTCTGAGTATGCCCTTCCACGCTTAGGGTGGACAAAATTATTTACAACAAGGGGTGGAGAGGGACAGAGTCTCTGAATTAAGCAGAATACTCTCACCCAGTCAAGAGATCAGGGCTAGATCCAACACCGTTTTTTAGCTCATTGCACCATCCCAGTTTCAGAACCTGGCTGTATGCAAATTAGTCTGTTCCTGTCCCAGTGCATGATGGGAACAGGGCAAACCAAACTACAAAAGCCAATTCTTACACTGGGAAGGAAACAAGCTTCCGGGGACCGGTTTCTGGCATTACAGCCGTCTTCGGCCCGGCTTGCTTGAATCCTGATGGTGCAATGAGCAAGGGACTCATGTCTGAGTATGCCCTTCCACGCTTAGGGTGGACAAAATTATTTACAACAAGAGGTGGTGAGGGACAGAGTCTCTGAATTGAGCAGAATACTCTCACCCAGTCAAGAGATCAGGGCTAGATCCAACACTGTTTTTTAGCTCATTGCACCATCCCAGTTTCAGAACCTGGCTGTATGCAAATTAGTCTGTCCCTGGCCCAGTGCATCATGGGAACAGGGCAGACCAGACTACAAAAGCCAATTCTTACACTGGGAAGGAAACAAGCTTCCGGGGACCGGTTTCTGGCATTACAGCCGTCTTCGGCCCGGCTTGCTTGAATCCTGATGGTGCAATGAGCAAGGGACTCATGTCTGAGTATGCCCTTCCACGCTTAGGGTGGACAAAATTATTTACAACAAGGGGTGGTGAGGGACAGAGTCTCTGAATTAAGCAGAATACTCTCACCCAGTCAAGAGATCAGGGCTAGATCCAACACCGTTTTTTAGCTCATTGCACCATCCCAGTTTCAGAACCTGGCTGTATGCAAATTAGTCTGTTCCTGTCCCAGTGCATGATGGGAACAGGGCAAACCAAACTACAAAAGCCAATTCTTACACTGGGAAGGAAACAAGCTTCCGGGGACCGGTTTCTGGCATTACAGCCGTCTTCGGCCCAGCTTGCTTGAATCCTGATGGTGCAATGAGCAAGGGACTCATGTCTGAGTATGCCCTTCCACGCTTAGGGTGGACAAAATTATTTACAACAAGGGGTGGTGAGGGACAGAGTCTCTGAATTAAGCAGAATACTCTCACCCAGTCAAGAGATCAGGGCTAGATCCAACACCGTTTTTTAGCTCATTGCACCATCCCAGTTTCAGAACCTGGCTGTATGCAAATTAGTCTGTTCCTGTCCCAGTGCATGATGGGAACAGGGCAAACCAAACTACAAAAGCCAATTCTTACACTGGGAAGGAAACAGGCTTCCGGGGACCGGTTTCTGGCATTACAGCCGTCTTCGGCCCGGCTTGCTTGAATCCTGATGGTGCAATGAGCAAGGGACTCACATCTGAGTATACCCTTCCACGCTTCGGGTGGACAAAATTATTTACAACAAGGGGTGGTGAGGGACAGAGTCTCTGAATTAAGCAGAATACTCTCACCCAGTCAAGAGATCAGGGCTAGATCCAACACCGTTTTTTAGCTCATTGCACCATCCCAGTTTCAGAACCTGGCTGTATGCAAATTAGTCTGTTCCTGTCCCAGTGCATGATGGGAACAGGGCAAACCAAACTACAAAAGCCAATTCTTACACTGGGAAGGAAACAAGCTTCCGGGGACCGGTTTCTGGCATTACAGCCGTCTTCGGCCCGGCTTGCTTGAATCCTGATGGTGCAATGAGCAAGGGACTCATGTCTGAGTATGCCCTTCCACGCTTAGGGTGGACAAAATTATTTACAACAAGAGGTGGTGAGGGACAGAGTCTCTGAATTGAGCAGAATACTCTCACCCAGTCAAGAGATCAGGGCTAGATCCAACACCGTTTTTTAGCTCATTGCACCATCCCAGTTTCAGAACCTGGCTGTATGCAAATTAGTCTGTTCCTGTCCCAGTGCATGATGGGAACAGGGCAAACCAAACTACAAAAGCCAATTCTTACACTGGGAAGGAAACAAGCTTCCGGGGACCGGTTTCTGGCATTACAGCCGTCTTCGGCCCGGCTTGCTTGAATCCCGATGGTGCAATGAGCAAGGGACTCATGTCTGAGTATGCCCTTCCACGCTTAGGGTGGACAAAATTATTTACAACAAGGGGTGGTGAGGGACAGAGTCTCTGAATTAAGCAGAATACTCTCACCCAGTCAAGAGATCAGGGCTAGGGACAGGAACAGACTAATTTGCATACAGCCAGGTTCTGAAACTGGGATGGTGCAATGAGCTAAAAAACGGTGTTGGATCTAGCCCTGATCTCTTGACTGGGTGAGAGTATTCTGCTTAATTCAGAGACTCTGTCCCTCACCACCCCTTGTTGTAAATAATTTTGTCCACCCTAAGCGTGGAAGGGCATACTCAGACATGAGTCCCTTGCTCATTGCACCATCAGGATTCAAGCAAGCCGGGCCGAAGACGGCTGTAATGCCAGAAACCGGTCCCCGGAAGCTTGTTTCCTTCCCAGTGTAAGAATTGGCTTTTGTAGTTTGGTTTGCCCTGTTCCCATCATGCACTGGGACAGGAACAGACTAATTTGCATACAGCCAGGTTCTGAAACTGGGATGGTGCAATGAGCTAAAAAACGGTGTTGGATCTAGCCCTGATCTCTTGACTGGGTGAGAGTATTCTGCTTAATTCAGAGACTCTGTCCATCACCACCCCTTGTTGTAAATAATATTCTTGTTGTTCGGCATTATCGTGAGTAAAGCGCCGGTTGTTAAATAAAAGCGCTGATGGTGCTTTTTTCTTGTTTGAGATATATATTGTTTAATCTGCTCGTTCTGAGTTTAGGACAATTTAAGTTTTTTGTGTTACCCTCTCAGTGGCTTCTCTTTGTTAGGAGAAAACGGTAGAGAGGGTTCATCGCTGCATCACAGGGTTGTGGTTTGCTACTGTGTGTGTTAGGGTGACCTTGTGATAATTCTCCGACCTTTAGTTGCATGGTTTCTTGTGACGGTGAACAGGCCATGAACTTATATTAAGGATAGCGTGTTTGTATACTGATGGCAAGTATTCAGACTATACGCTACTGGAGTACTTGAGTTATTTCTTTTCCTGTACTATTCCAATCTATAGAGTCAGAGATCCCTCACAGATACAAGGTCTATGAATCTTCTGAGACAAGGAGTTACAGAAACAAAGACAGACACAGTAAATCCAGGTACACATATATATATAGAAAACACGCACTACAGGGTATAGTTATATAGGGGCAGATATTAATTGTTTGCTTTCTCTTTATGCAGTACTTTATTCCGAAGAATTGCAAGTATCCTGACCAAAGTGATTGGAGAAAACTTCTTGTTTTTCCCTTCTTCTCTTGTTTTGTTTTCCCTCCTTCCCCCTAATCACCAGTAGATGTATCAGTCTCTACTCTGACATGTGGTGGTGATAGGGTGAAGTTGTGGACCTAACTTCCCACTCCGTGGCACTCCTGAGGCAACAAGGTGAGAGCACGACACTTTTGAGCCGTGTCCTCAGCCAGCTCACACTATTGCTTTGCTATCTTTAAGGAGACCCTGGGCAGCGTCTATTTCCCTATTACTGCATGATGATGGCCGCTGCAAGCATGAGTCAACCCCCATCGTTCCTAAATGAGAACGGAGAGCCTGAGATATACTGGAAGGACTGGGTCAAACTGTTTGAATCTTACTTAATTGCCATAGGGGGTGAACATTTCTCCCCATTGCGGAACCAGCATATCCTTATACACAATTTGGGGGTATATGGGTGGAAAATGTATGAAACATTGCCTGAACCTGAGAATGAGGGAGAAGGGGATGAAGATGCTATGGACATATTTGCCAGTGCTATGCTCAAATTGGAAACTCATTTTGGTAACAAAATCAATCTGGTGTTAGAGCGCCACAGGTTTTTCTGTAGATCGCAGGGGAAACAAGAGACAGTAACTAATTACATTGCAGCCCTAAGGGGTCTAAGCAAATTGTGTGATCTTGGTAACCTCACAGATTCTCTCATAAGAGACCAGCCAGTATGTTGCACGAACAACATGCGCATACAGGAAAAACTGTTAGCTAATATTCCCACCCTCAGGGAGGCAGCTGCCATTGCCCAGTCAGTGGCATACACTGCCAAGGGCATCTAAGAGATTAAATCTCCAACAGATCTTGTAGCTAATGTACAGGTGAGTGAAGAGAAAGGTGAAATTTGCAAAGTCAAGGGGAAGGAAAGTTTGCATAACAAATCTCAACTAAATGAAAGGAAACTTAGATGTTTCAGATGAGGCAGCAGCAATCACTTAGCCAACAATGTTCAATGCCCAGCCAAAAGTGTGACATGTAAGAAGTTCAATAGAAGGGGGCATTTTGCCAGAGTGTGTAGAGAATTTGACCCCAATAACAGAGAGGGTGAAGGTAACTAAGGTGTCCTGGGCAAAGAAGTTAAATGTGCCACTCCCAATGAAAAGAAATATGTCTTCCAGGTAAAAGACATGATGGGAAGTTTTAACTTTAATCTATCCTGAATGCAATGTACTGGTCAATAGGAAGACTGTCACTATGTAAGCTGATTACTGTTCACCGTTTACCCTATTGAACCAGACTGATTTTGTGAGCATGGACAGGCAGGGGAGTATGACATTAAAGAAGCCAGACATGTTGCCTACAGGCTATACCAAAGAACCCATGCCTCTTATTGGAATGCAACAAATGCATATTAAGTTCAAGGGTAAGAGCACAGTGGGGAAGGTCTACATTATGGAGACAGAGTCTAATCTATTGGGATGGCAACATCAGAAAGAGTTAGGTATAATTCTTGATCCTAATAACCAGGATTAGGTGTTTTTGAGAGATGACATTCAATCTGGGACTAGTATATGTGAGGAGTTCCCGTAATTATTTTCTAAGAAACTAGGCCTCCTCCATGATTTCCAGCACAAGATTAAACTCAAAACTAATGCCAAACCCACTGTGCACAAGCTACACACGGTGTCACGTTTAATGAGGGAACCTTTAGGGAAGGAATTGAACAGATTTTGCAGTATGGGTATCATACAACCCATTGACACGTCGAATGGTTGGCACCCATTGTGATCTCATCCAAGGCCAATGGAGAAGGAATTTGTTTATGTGTGGACTTGCGTAGTCTGAACGAAAGCATCTGGGTCGAAAGGAACCTACTTCCAAAATAAACAAAATGCGTAATACCAAGGGACAGGCAAAATACTTTAGCATCATCGATCTCTCCGTGGCCTACCATCAAGTAGATCTCCACCCTGACTCTAGACCACTCACTGCATTCATTACCCCACACGGAGCATACATGTTCGAAAGAAGGCCGTTTGGTCTGGCATCAGCTGCAACGGTCTTCCAGAAGACATGCACCAAATCCTAAAGGACGTGGATAACACCATGTGCTTCCAGGACGAAATCCTGGAGTATGGACGAACTGCTGAAGCCCACAACCAAACACTCAGGGACGTCTTCAAGAGGTTGATGGTTGCTGAGTTGACTGTGCAAAAATCCAAGTGTCAAATCCATGTGATGTCTGTGGATTACCTTGGGCACTCAATCTCCGAGAATTGGTTTAGGCCAAAACATAATTTTCTGAGTGCTGTGAGAGATGCCCCATACCCCAAGAATAAGGACAAGTTAAAATCGTTTCTGAGGTTACTAGAGTACATGGCCAAGTACCTTAAGAACTTCTCAGGGAAGTGTGAACAATTGTGGGAGCTCTTAAAAAAGAATAAGGAGTTTGAATGGCAGGCCCAACATAGGTGCATGATTGATGCCTTGAAGGAAGAAATTATCAATTTTCCAGCCTTAGGTACCTTTGATCCCAGGAAAGAAAACATCCTCACCACCGATGCCTCCAACAAGCTACTCTTTCTCAAAAGAACGGCAAGGAGGAAAGTATAATTGCCTTTGTTTTCCGTTGCCTTAGCAAGTCTGAGAGTAACTATTCTGAAATTGAAAAGGAGGCCCTGGCATGCTACTGGGCGGTCAAATACTTTAAGTTCTTCCTCTGGGGTTTGAATTCTACCATCCTCACGGACCACAAGCCCCTCACGTTCATGTGTACTGTCAAAGGCATGGAACACAGTACACCCCGCATCTGCAAATGTATACTGGACTTGGGAAACTTCTGCTTCAAGGTTGAGTATGTTCCGAGGGTGCTAACAAAATTGCAGATTTTCTGTCAAGAACACCATTGCAAGGGGAACCACCAGAGGACATGCTAGATAGTCCCATCATGGCTATCACGGATCCTGCACGAACAGAAGAGGAATGAGAAAAAGGCAAGGAAGAAGATAAGGATTTGCATAGGTTAAAGGAGATCATGGTGGAAGGGTGGCCCAGCAAGTGCAGTGAAGTTGAGGAAGAGATCAGAGACTTCTGGGAGGTCAGGTTTAAATTGAGCACCATAGGAGGCAACGTGTATCGCAAGAATAGAATTGTACACCTGTTCCAAGGCGCACCGCACCGTGCCACGAACAGGAAAAATGCACCTTATTTGTAATAGGACCCCTGCGTTTGTCACACAGTGCCACTCCAGGTGATTCCCTATATGGATAGATTTACACAAGGCCAGAAAATCTCCCACCACATTATTAAAACACATTGTAGTTTCAGCAAAACAATACTCGCTGAAACAAAGCAGCGCCACTAAAGGTCGTCTACGAAAACAAGCTTCACCAGAGGTGAAAAGGCCTTTAAGGCAACTGTGCAACAGGCCAGTGTCAGAAAAAGAAAAAAGAAAAGAAAATCCAAAATCCTGTCAATCACAAAATGTAAAAGTAAAGATTCTGAGACTGTATAGAAATCCAACAGTGCTTGCAATGATAACTTTGAAAACAGCAACATAGTATGTGAATAAGCATTGTTTCAGTAAAACACCTGCTGAGAAAATGCTCTTGTATATGTCATACCTTTCATAAGGGCTGTGGAGACATTAGGTATGAGCAAATAATTTTCTCTGGAAGTAACCAAAGAGTAGCGTCAACAGGGAGTCAACAAAGGTCAATGGCCAGAAACCATAGGTCAGTGGTCAGCAGCCAAAGTTCGGACGAATCACCACAGTAAAGGCCAAGTGATTTTGCATCACGGAAATACTGATCAACCCAGCTTGATGATTCCACTCTGGAAAATACAGATGACGTCATAAAGGGGAGTTTTAGGATTGGTTCGGGTGAACCCTGACTTCTATGCTGTAAGACCAAAGGCCTCTCAGATCATACTGATGAGAGCTTTAGAAAGCAGAGCTAAGGAAAGTTCATGTTCGCATAGGAATGCCCTCTCTATCCCCACCTCCATCATTCCTTCATCACCACTTCCTTCTCGTGTGGTGCTGTAAACCTATCCTTCGGGTTACATATTTTACCTAGTAGGATATTCCAAAGAAGCACAATTCATTGTGTTATGCAGATCTCACAGGCCCAGACTTGGGTCTCAAACTCGATGCTGTCACTTTAAACCCTTGGTGATGAACAATCCAGTTATTTACATCTGACCATCTATAATTGTGTATTTTAGTTATAGCATCCATGAATTTGAAATCCGGTTATTCACTGCTTATACAGCGCAGCAGTGAAAACCAAAAGTCACAGAAGTGACAGAGAAGAGTTTGCTTTCCCAACCTCAGGGGTTTTTCGCCACCTTAAGAGACATGAGCGGAACGTGAAAATAACTGTCTGATATTTCACATTCCTTCTCCTGAATGCCTTGGGTGTCCACGGGGTCGAGGCAGGGTGGACAATGACAACAGTGGTGACAGGATAAGGGTGACTGGTTGTAGGGATTTTTTTCTTCTTTAATTTGTGTGGAGGAATGGAGAGATGGGCGAAAGCTAGCTGGGTTGATGGCAGGCCACTAGGTATAATTAATGTAGCGAGGCATGTATAGAAAGGCTACGGGAGCCAACACCATGTTGTGTATGCTTCTCTGCTGACTTATTTATTATTCGCTCCTCTAACCCGTAGCTGATCATTGAAAGGGTTATCAGTGATATTAGAGATCACTTGAGATTCGTTCACTGGTTAATATGTTAAAAAATAAAAATAAATCAGTGTAGGTGCCCAATTTGTGTTTCTTAGGAGGCCCGCTGCCCACTTCCAGCCCTGGTATGGGCCACCCTTCCAAAACTGGTGCCAGGCTTTAACTCATGGGAAGCCCCCTATATCGTGACTTAAGCTGGAATTAGCTGGAATTAATTTGATCGTCACTGACTTCAAGACACTCAATACGATCAGCCCCAATAATATTTCGATCTCTATATGTGACGTTCCCTATGAATGTATACTGATTAATGCTTCGTCCCTGGCACTCCTGGCTGCAGTTTGTAACTGCTCCACAAGGTGGTGCCAGTGGAATAACAGAATCATATTTACCAGTTCTGCTTACTCGTCATCTTTGACAGTCGCGGACCGCTGAGCCTATGCAAACTGTCCTGGTCTGTGTCTGTGGTGCTCACCAGCAACCACCGGCTTAAATGAAGTACTGATCTCAACGACTAGTTAATGTCACTCAGCTCACCCCAGTGAAAGATATCTTGTTAGTTACAGTCGCCTATCTACAATGTTATTTGGATGAGACCTTTCTGAACACGTGTATTATTGCACAGTGATATCTGAGCCCTGTAATTTGTATGCCAGGCAGTGTGACTATGGCTCTTGTTTGCTTCTCTTACACCTATTGTTTCTTCTTGTAATGAGGATAATGTCAAGGGATGAGGGGGAGTGTTTCTTGCCTACAATGAAAGCCCCTGCCTGCTTGCCTGTAGATTTACATAGGTGTCACTGGATCTTCAAACCATGAGTATCCAGCTGAAAAGGGAGTAGAGTAAATGGATGTGTCAAGGACTTATCTACCATTGCATCCAGGTGAAGAACGTTCAACAGTAATAGGCCCAGACCACAGGACACTCAGGTTCTAACCTACACCGTGTGCACCATCGATACACAGTGCAGAGCCCTACATTCACCGCACTTATCCCGCCTCCATACCCTCCTTATGCCACTACCCATACTTTGCATAAGGACCAAAAGCTTATGCCAACACCTACACAAACTCTATCACCTACTCCACATGCAATCTTATACCTACCAAGCCACCACACTGCCTACACATTCTGCCACAACCAACATCATAATCTACTCCCTACACTGAAAACTACAACCTCACTGCCACCTACACCTTACACCCCCCTTGCACCCAACACACCACCCACACCTTTCACTACCATCTATACTCTACATAATGCCCACTTCCTGCTGAACAACTAACCCACTGCACCTGCTACGCTATAGAAAGTAGTACAGTGCTACAGCACTACCAATACTCGACCTAAATCCCAGTGGCGGCGTCGCCTCACTGCTTTTGAGCAGTGTTAAAGTAAAGGAAATATAAAATGAAAATAACTTTGAGTTATTATCATTCTATCTTTCCTTTGCTGGCGGGCGGGTATGCGTGGCTGCTCTGCTCTCGGAGCAGGGGAGGAGTGGTTTACCCATTGACTGTTCGGTCGGCCCTCTTGGGCTGCCCAAAACTGTCATGAGCACTTTCCCTGATCTCCAAGCAGGCTGCATTATAACCGGCATGGAGAACATGCCCAGGCCCCCATTCCATGGTTGAGCATCGAATCAGGACGCTCACAACCAATCCCAATGCTGCATTGCAGCGTTGTGATTGATCAGGGGAGACTGGGTGTTTACCAATGACAACCTTGCATTGCAGCGATGTGATTGGGCAGGGAAGCCTGGCTGTTTTTTCTGGCTTCCTGTTCCTCGAGTCCCATGGCCACGAAGAGAGCAGGAGCACAGATATGGGACCCGGCGGCAAGGTAAGTGTATATGTATATATATATATGCAGCAGTAGTCGCCAAATCTTCCACTTCAAAGGACGACAGCGGACCCAAAGTTAGAAGTGCTTAAAATTTTATTGTGCTTTATCCCACTCCTCCGCCATAACGCGTTTCAAGCCTAACGGCCCTTGATCACATGATCTATATATATATATATATTTTGCAATGCGCAACCCCACGCCTCGCCACCCGTGAGTCATGCTAGCTGCCACTGCTAAATCCTACACCCATTAATCCATCAACATCTTCACTATAACCACACCACGGCATACACCACCTATACCCTTGTTTAACCTCTTCCGCGCTCATGACGAGCTCAGCTCGTCATGAGTTACAACGCTCATACGCTGATGACGAGCTGAGCTCGTCTTGTAACGCGGCTTTTGAAAAAACGCAGCGCGCAGCGGGAAAACCGCTAGCGCGCATGCTGTTAAGAAGCTCCACCTTCATGTTTGGGTGGAGTCTGAAAGAGTATTTATTGTGAAAAAAAAAATGTTTCTTTTCTGTAAAAGCCCACTTCCTAGATCTATTGCTTCCATCTCCATCTACATCATCTCACCAGGAAACCACCACCCACAACATATACACCCCAAACCCTACATCTAACGCTGCCTACAGCTCAAACTACATCACACCAAATATAGCCTGTATCAACTGCCCTCTACCTGCGCCCTACACCACTCAAATACGCCATAGAGCAGCTTCACTCTTCCCCCTTCGGCCATCTGGCTTCAAACACCACTTTTGTCACTTAACTACACCAGGCAACTGCATGAACCCACACATACTCCAACACCTACACCTAGACACACCCATCCACCACATCTTATTATTATTTACCTACAACGCCATCCAGCACCTAAACCTTACATTATTCCCTACACATGTCCAATACAGGGGCGGCTTCTACGTAGTGGTGGAAGAGCGTCGCCCCATTCTTCAAAAACATTTTTTTTCTGTGACTGCCTTACGCATTTGAGTAGTGCGGGCCGGGAGGAGTGGTGGGCACTCAGAAGAGAGCATCTAAGGACGGCCGGCCAAACAGACATGTGCATTTCTGTTTCTCCAACCCAGCTGTGTTCACAGCTGGATTGGAGAAAAGCCGAAGGCTCCCAGGGACTGTCTGAGCGATAGAGCAGGCTGCTCATACCAATCCTGGCCCGGCTCTCATTGCATGAAAGTAGCAACTGGATTGGGTAGGGAGCCTATTTTCCCAGAGACCGCTGGGAGAGCACCGAGTCAGGCTGCAGAGGTAGCGAAAGGAAAGGTATGTTTAAAAAAATATATTATTTAGCTAGATAGACTCCGTTAAAACTCCTGGTTATCATCAACCAAAAAAATGCTGGCTTCTCTAGGCTATGGGGACGTTTGGCACTACCTGAGAGAATCCCAAATGCCTTGTAAGGGGGCATTAAAAAACAGTACTGGGCATTAATGCTTCAGAGGGAGGAGCAAAACGTGGCAGGTAGTTCACTAACTGGGGCTTTTGTGATGTTTAAGTCAGTGTACGGTCTAGAGAAATACTGGGATCCCACTGCCTCTAGACAGGAAGCTGTACCATCAATTCAGAGTAGGGACGCTCCCTTTAAATTCAATTACTGCGAAAAGCGCAGGCTCAGCCTCCTGAGAAAAGCTCTTTCTATATGGACAAAAATGGAGCCTGTACCACTTGTCTGGCCTATGCCCAGCCAAGTTCCGCTTGGCTGGCACCTATGTGCAGACAACTGGGCACCTTTAGCCATTCCTGCGCTCTGAGGCTACAGAGATTGGGTCCTTCCACACTCCATGCTTGTGCAGTTTCAGACTTATTGGGGCTGATGTGGGTGAAGAGGAGATCTGCTTTGAAATGATCATGACTTATAGTTTGATTATACAATTGTGATGTATTAGCTTTGTTTTTATTGGTTTCACCAAGTTTTGATTTTAAGAAATTTTAATATAGCTGTGTGTATATGCCATCTAACCTAAATCTTAAATGATTGTATCTGGTTGTAATATTTCCTTATTGTCAATGTATTATGTATTGTATCTCTTCTATTGTATTTATACTTTTACTGTATTTTACTGACTCTTATGGCTTCGCCTAAATAACGTTTTTTTAAAAATTGACTTGAATATGTTATAGCCTTGCTGGGGAAAATGTCCAACATTGTAGCATACAACTTTAAATTTGGTAAAACACAAAAATACCACTTAAGCGTACTAAAGCCAAAATGAACCTATTCTGTTTTTTTTTTTTTAACTTATCCAGGCTATGGATCACCAAAAGATTGTGGACTCAACTGAGGAAAGCTAGACTATCCCTGGGAGTTCTTATAAATCTATGCTCAGGACAAATACACTGGGCTCTATTTTGTGGGGGGCAAGAAGAAGTATACAATATACCTAGGGGTATACTCAAGATATTCTTTATTTAGCCAACACCCTTGGTATGTTTAACATCACACTAATAAAGTTAATCATGTAGTGAAACAAAATGAATCACTGGAACTATGATCTACGTTTACCAACTTTAAATTCGGTGCCTGGCCACTGTCTGTCGTTGGGCAGCCCGGCTTCCAAATTCTAGATGTGCCTATGGAATCCATATAGTTATCTGACTCTCCAACAATCATTTAGTTTTTTCCATGATTGTCTGTGGTTTTAGCTTGGTCCCTGATTTTGAGCAGGTCACACCATTCAGCAATCCAGTGTTATTTATCTCTGGTAAAAGATTTCTTCTTGAGCAAGAAACTATTGTGGGAGAAAAAAATCTTAACTTGGCCTGTGAAGGCTGACATTGACTTCAAGTTATTTTTTTCCTTTCTATCACACCAATTCAGAATCAATTTGAAACCATATAGAACATTATTGCATTTAAACTAGAGACTTTTGAATAGAGTGAGCAGATGAGCCCCTAGAGCTCGCTGAGCATGAGTGAAATATGCACTGTGCCTTATGTAAGTGGACGCACTCACACACCTTGTGCACAGCACTGGTCTTTTTTTCACAAATCATCATCAACTGTGGATTGCGTCTAATTGGGGTGAGCTGAGAATACAACTCCCAGAATGCCTAGAAAAGATAGAATGGTAAACATGCAATATCATTCCCATAGTCACATGGTCACCATACCTTAGGGTAGATGGCTCCCTAAACCTGCACTTCATCATTGAAGTGCAAGGGACAAATTAGGAGCAATGCTTTATGTTGAGGGGTTCGGGTGGCGATCCCCTTCAGATGTTTCCCCTATAGAATCTGGCTTCAAGTGTTTTTCTCCTCCCTTTCCTCTAAGGTTACCGAATGCGCGCCCCTGAACACTGCCCAGTAGAGGTCTATGATGTGATGCTGAGGTGCTGGGAGACCAACCCAAGTGAGAGACCCAAGTTCTATGAAATATTCCGCGAGGTGTCGATGCTGAATTGGAGATATGATTGAGAACCGGTCATATATTATTATTTTTGTCATTGTTAAAAGTCAAATGTATTGGACTCTATATAAAATATTACCTTTCTTTTAATTCCTCAACACCACTATGATTACATCTTGATCAAAAATGTGCTGCTACATTTTTGTTGCCACTCACATGATCTGCTTCAAAACTATGATCCTGTAAATTCATCACCCTTCTAACTATTCAAGGTATTGAATGCTCAATGTAGACAATAATACTGCATCTATGGGTTTATGATCAGTATTCAGAATATAAGATATCCCTTCAAAAATGTATGAAAATGCTTAGGATGCAAGCTGTAACAGATATGAAAAAACACCTAAGTAGTGCTTATTGTGGTTAATAACCTTGAGAGTAAAAAACTCCTTATCTGTTAATGTGTAGATTTATTGAAGAAATTTACAATGGCTTGTCCGTATCTGTGAGGTGATATAACCAACCAATAAAGTTGTTTCCTTATTATGAAAGGAGTATTTTCAATGATAGTCACTTGAGTAAAGTCAATTTGATGCAATTCTTCAGTCAGTTTTATCTTACATTTATATCAGAAATGTTGCTAATAATGTCTTCACTTTTTTTGCAGGCCCTTTCAGTATATTCTAAATATCGTTGCAATTAATGTGGTGGGGTTCACATGCTTAAAGCTTTGTAAATTATGTTTTTTTTTATCTACCTTAGGAAATGTAATCTGTTAAAATATCTCTTTAGACACCCACTTTAAGCATTGACATTTATTTTTATGAGGTATTTTTCGTATCAAAATAACTATGGTATTTGGTCAGAGAGGTGACCTAAACATTTGTTTTGAACATAGTGCAATTCTGAAATAAACATTGGCATAGTATGAGTTTAGACTTTTTTATTCTGCAGAGTTGACCACTGTTGGAAGTAAACTATTATGTCAAAGTGTAATTAAACACAGTGTAATTTAGACACAATTACTACTTTGTTTTCTCATGCAGTGCAAATACATGGCTCGCTGTTGGCATGCCAATATCTCATGTTCAATGATTTAACATCTTTCTTTATTCTGCTCTCTTAAGTGTTCTGGATGCAAATGTAACATGCACCTCAACATGGCTATGCATTTGAGATAAGACTGTCTCCAGCTCAATTTTGGTTATATCTACTATTATTATAGCCTTTTGTTTCAAAATTTTACAATATATGTGGTTTACTTATACGCCTCTTCAAAACATCAGATGCTACTTTAAAGCTGTCAACCCACACAGATGACTCCTTATTTGTAATAATTGTCCTCATGGTTGAAGTCTTTTCTTAAAATCCTAGGAATTCATTTCAAATAGTGTTCCATCAGATCCCTGCAATGACCAAAACTAATCATTATCAGTCAGTGGTTTGGCTTCCACTCTATATCTTCTCCAGTATTAGGGGTGTCTTTCATAGATTCACATGCTTGAATATCCCCCGTCGTCGAAGTGGGAGTCCCACGGTACATAAAATAGCAGTCATATATGCATGTATACATGAAAAATATAACTAATAAAAATATACATACATATAGTGCAGTAAATTGTAAATTCTAAAAGTACCATAGAACATAATAGGCCCATTGAAAAGCCTAAGGGAGAACTCACTTTAGTAGCATATCAGAGTCATTATGTGTTGGATCACATTCCAGCCAATCAGGCTGTAGCCTCCTCTAGAACCTTCTCCTCAGAAGCCCAAGTCCTCAGATTTTCTACCGCACGTCGTGTGAAGGGAGTCTCCCTGAGCTCTGCTCAGTTTTCTTCAACTTTACCTGTTTTTTCTTCAAGAAAATGTCTTCAAACAAGAAATCTCTGTTTAAAGCCTGCCCTTCATGTGGTAAACTGCGCCTTTTCCACGAGGATCCACACAGTAAATGTATTTACTGTCTCTACCCAGACCACGAGGTGAAAAACTGTAAGTACTTTCGCACTTTCCCTCCTAAGACTCTGAGAGATAGAGAGGCCCGTCTCCTTCTGTGGCTACAGAAGTTGAAGACTTCGGAGTCTGTGGTTTCTGATGTAGAGAGCCTGTCATCTTTTACTTCAAAGTCCTCTCAGAAGCGTGGGTCTGAGACTGAGGTTCCTTCTCCTTTTCTCAAGAAGAGTAGACTGTTGGATCCCTCTAGGATTGTCTCCCCACAGGATTCGCTTCAGGGCACGTCTACGGGACCTGGTTCTCTGACGTCTGCGCCCAAAGCCTTACCTACCAGTAAGAAATCTGGTTTTGGCTCGTCGACGGGCTCGTCGACGCGCCCGTCGACGTCTTCAGCGTCGACTAAATCCATTTCTACCACCTCCACGTCGACGACGACATGTTCCATGTCCACCGGCGCTACGTCGACGACGACCACCTCGTCGACGGCGACCTCGAAGGTGAGACCCATCTCTTCAGTGGTGAAGATCTCGTCGACGACCGTCAAGGATAGACCGTCGACGACGAAGCCGTCGACGCATCCATCGTCGGCGCATAAACCGTCGACGAAGACCAAGCCTCCACTCAGCGCCCCGTCGACGACGAAGCCGTCGACGCATCCATCGTCGGCGCATACATTGTCGACGAAGACCAAGCCTCCACCCAGCACCCCGTCGACGGTGCCCCCGTCGACGGCGCCTCCGTCGACCAGCACTACCTCGTCGACGACTCTCATACCGTCGACGCCTTCGTCGCCGACGGCCAAAGCTCCACTCTCGTCGACGAACAAAGCCCCGCTTCCATCGACAGGCCCGTCGACGGACAAGGAATCCTCGTCGACGAAGAAAATTCCGTCCAAGTCGACGCCGATGGCCTCTTTGTCGACAATGCACCCGCCTCAGGGTGTTGCTGACGGTGCCGCATTTACGCCAATGGGCTCGTTGGCGTCGCACCAACCTCTACCAAAAACGGCTTCCATCTACACAGTGGTTACTGCTTCTTCTTTGCGGACCATACCACTCATCCAACTGAGTCCTGTGAGGAGTGGCGCTCGTCTTCCAGACAAATTATTCCAGTCTGGTGAGGAAGAATCCGGAAACGATTCGGAAGTGGAAGGATTATTTAGACAGGCAACAAGTCCTTCGGATTTGAACATTAAGTGCCAGGAATATAGTGACGAGGGTGATGTGGTGGACAATGTCGAAGATGGGACTGACTTGTTTCCTGTTGATACGTCCGAACCGGTGCCTTCAGAGCCTGTTACCCAGATACCTCTGTCCTTGGTGATGAACCTTCAGCACATGCTGGATGATTATAACCGCAGGTTTCCTTCTTCTACTCCTGCTTCTCCAGCACCACTGCCTCCTCCGCAGCCTCAACCGCAACTTCCTCAGGCACCTACACCAGTTTCACCGGCTTCACCGGATGGTGCTCGCCCTGACACTGGCGACGAGGATCCGGATCCTCACAACACAGATGACGACGACAATGACGCCGACATGGCTGAGTGGGACAATTATAGGGCTCAAACACCTTCCACTCCGCCCACCTCGCCTCTACATTCGCCCCCAGTGGACATGGCACATTTCCACAATTTGATGATCCGGGCTACAAAACGGTTTCATCTCAAAGTCGAACAACAACAGCATGAAAGTGACTGCTTTCTATATGACTTTAAAGACATCTCACAAAGGCAATCCCACACTATACCAATCGTGGAATATATTTGGAAGGAAGGCCTTAAATTGATGGAACGTCCCAATTCTGTTCCTGCGGTCTTACCCAGATTGGACAGGAAATACAAAGCACCGGCGTCTTCTCCGGCCTGCTTGGTGTCTCAACCGAAGGCAGATTCGGTAATTACTCAGGCTGCACAAAAAAGATCGCGCAATCCTGCAACGCCACTCACGTCTCCTCCTGATCAGGAAGGCCGCAAATTGGATTCCATAGGAAAGAAATTCACGACCATGGCGGCTACTACAGTGAGGGCGGCAAACACTCTGGCTATACTGGGCCGTTATGACCGCCAGATGTGGTCCGAGATTGCTGCATTGATTCCTCAGCTGCCTGAGGCAATCCGGACAGAAGCACAGGCGATTATTCACGAGGGAGAGTTGATTTCTTCCGAAATCATTGATTGTGCACTCGATATTTCCTCCACGGGATTTCGACAATTGGCGGGGGCTGCAGTCTTGAGGCGTCAAGGCTGGCTGCGCTCTACCACTTTCCGTCCTGAAGTACAGGCAAGAGTCCTAGATTTACCGTATGACGGAGAATTATTGTTTGGCAAACATGTGGATGATGCCCTTGAGGCGATAAAAAAGGACACTGACACTGCGAAATCCTTGGCGAGCCTACAATACAAGAAATGGCCTTTTCGGGGTGCACGGGGTAGAGGCGGAGGCTCCTCTACTTTTCGTGGCTCAAGTCAATATCGTTCATTCAACACCTACAACGATAACAGACAGCGGGGTGCCTATCAATCTCAAACTCGACAATCCACCTCCAGGCCTTACCAAAGGAAATCCACTTATAGAGGTGGATCAAACACCAAAAAGCAGTGACTGCCTCAGACCCTTCCTTTTGCCGACCGTACATCTTGGAGGTCGCATCTCGAAATACTTTTACAAATGGTCCACAATCACCTCCGACCAATGGGTCCTGGACGTTATATCCAAAGGACATACCCTGGAATTCACAAAATTTCCACCCACTCATCCACCTTCGGGGCCACCACCCCCTCATTTCAAGGACCTTCTGGCCCAGGTGAACTTAATGATCAAAAAAGGAGCCATCGAACTAGTGCCGCAAGGTCAACGCGGCAAGGGGTTCTATTCCCGCTTTTTCTTAGTCAAGAAGAAGTCGGGGGAATGGCGTCCAATATTGGATCTACGAGCTCTAAACAAATTTCTAATTTCAAAAACTTTTCAGATGTTAACTCTGATCCAAATTCTGAATTTTCTCAATCCAAGCGAGTTCTATTCCACAATCGACCTTCAGGACGCTTACTTCCATGTGCCAATCCACCCCAGACACAGGAAGTATCTCCGCTTCACGGTCGGGCAGCTACACTTCCAATTCAAAGTCCTGCCATTCGGCCTCCGCTCAGCACCAAGGGTTTTTACCAAGATCTTGGCCCCCGTAGCTGCCTTCCTACGTCTCCAAGGTATCCAATTTTACCCATACCTGGACGACTGCCTCATCAAGGCAAGCACTTTTCACCAGACGGAGCAGCACACTCAAGTTTGCGTCTCCCTTTTCCACGCCTTGGGGCTTTCAATCAATTGCCAGAAGTCACACTTTCAACCATCGCAACGGAGAAATTTTCTCGGAGCCTTGCTAGATTCTCGGCAGGGAAAAGTGTTCGTTTCCCAGGAAAGACAGGACCGCATGTTAATGATGGTGCGCTCCCTCCAATCAAAACTGTCCGTTTCTGTCCGAATGTTCAAATCATTCCTTGGCATGGCCTCCTCGTGCATCCACCTCATTCCAAATTGCAGATTGCACATGAGGACTCTCCAGGAGGAACTGGACAGGCAGTGGAAACAGGTGTCGGGGTCCTTCGAGGACAAGGTCCTTTTAACACCTCGCATACAGAAAGCGCTGGAGTGGTGGGCTCACCCTCCACACATATCTGCGGGCCGTTCATTCCAGGACAAACCCCCAACTCTGACGCTTACGACAGACGCGTCTCTCGAAGGCTGGGGAGCGCATCTCGACGGCATGTCTGTGAAAGGGAAGTGGACGGCAATACAACGAACTTGGCACATCAATCGTCTGGAACTCTTGGCGATTTTCTTAGCCCTCAAATCTTTCCAGAGGTTAGTGCGGGGACACACTTTGCTGGTGAGGACGGACAACACCACCAGCATGCACTACCTCAACAAGCAGGGCGGCACGAGGTCTCTTCCACTTTCTCAACTAACACAAGAAATATGGGATTGGGCGATTCAACGTCAAATTCATCTCACAGCCATTCACGTGCCAGGTGTGGCCAATGTTCTGGCGGATTCACTCAGCCGAGCGTCATCAGACAATCACGAGTGGGAACTCAATCAGCCCACGGTCGAGTACATCTTCCGGCGGTGGGGCCAGCCACGGATGGATCTTTTCGCGACTGCTGTCAACAAGAAATGCCCACGCTTTGCAAGTCGGCATCCCCACAGAGAGTCGAGCGGGAATGCATTTTCGATCGATTGGTCGAACGATTTCATCTATGCTTTCCCTCCACTTCCTCTGATCCCTCGATTGTTACACAGGATGAGGTTCCAACCTTGTCGCATCATCCTGATCGCACCCAAGTGGCCGAGACGTCCATGGTTCACGGACCTGCTCCTCTTCTCGCAGTCCGATCCGTTGCCACTCCATCCTCTGCCGCACCTCCTCACGATGCAGCAGGGACTAATTTGTCATCCGGATCCAGCATACCTTCAACTCCATGCCTGGAACCTGAGTACAATGAATTTGCACGTTTAACTATTGACAAGGACTGCAGGGAGGTGTTAGCGCGGGCTCGCGCACCCTCCACCATAAAAACGTACCAACTCAAGTGGAAACGTTTCTGTGTCTGGTGCCGCACCAAGGATTTGGACCCAATGACTGCAAAACCTGAACAAATTTTACCTTTCTTTTTATCCCTGGCAAAATCAGGTCTGTCCCACTCAACTCTTAAAGTGTTTCTGGCGGCGATTTCCCGTTTCCGCCATGATGGTTCCACATCTTTATGTTCTTCAAGGATCATTAAACAATTTTACAAGGGCCTTTTTAGGATGTTTCCACCTATCCGTCGCCCTCCGCCTGCCTGGCGCTTGAATTTGGTCTTGTCTCAACTACTTCTACCACCATTTGAACCTATTCACTCGGCAACTCTTAAATTTCTCACGTGGAAAGTTGCTCTCTTACTCGCCTTAACGTCCTCAAGACGTGTCAGTGACATCCAGGCGTTTACCATACAGCCTCCTTTCCTAAAATTCTCCAACGAGGCCGTGACATTACGAACTAATCCTAAGTTCATCCCGAAGGTTCCCAGTGACTTTCATCTCAACGAACCTGTAATTCTGAAGACTTTCTTTCCTGCTCCGCAAACTCCAGCTGAGCGGTCATTGCATTCATTAGATTTGAAACGTTGTCTCAAATTCTACATTCAACGAACTGCACCTATCAGAAAATCGGATCAATTGTTTGTGGCATATGGTCCAACTTGCAAAGGACAACCTGTTACCAAGCAGACTATAACCAGTTGGATCTCCTCTACCATATCCTTCTGCCACCAACGGGCTGGAAAGCCCCTTCCTGCTCCTGTTCGAGCTCATTCAACTAGAGCAGTGTCTATTTCGGCTGCCCTTTTTGCGGGGGTACCCTTACGCCAGATCTGCAGAGCTGCTACTTGGTCGAGCAGCCATACTTTTACTAAGCACTACTGCCTGCAATCAACAGACGCCGCGGATGCGGCAGTGGGTCAAGCGGTGCTGCGGAATCTTTTCCAGTAAAGGTGAGCCTCTGTTGCTACCCGCCTCCAGTCATAAAGGTTTTTTCATAATTATGTTTTGGTATTTAGTGCATATTACCATATATATATTTACCTTCTTTGCTTGATGTATTACCTTTATGACTCCTGTGATGTTTTTACTGCTTTCTACTCTATTCAAGCATGTGAATCTATGAAAGACACCCCTAATACTGGAGAAGAACTATAGTTACTTACCTGTAAACTGTGGTTCTCCAGTATTGGTGTCTTTCATAGATTCACATGCGACCCTCCCATCCTCCCCTCAGAGGCTCTCTTTCTCCTCAGGCACTTTTACTTACTCTGTGCTACGAAAATCTGAGGACTTGGGCTTCTGAGGAGAAGGTTCTAGAGGAGGCTACAGCCTGATTGGCTGGAATGTGATCCAACACATAATGACTCTGATATGCTACTAAAGTGAGTTCTCCCTTAGGCTTTTCAATGGGCCTATTATGTTCTATGGTACTTTTAGAATTTACAATTTACTGCACTATATGTATGTATATTTTTATTAGTTATATTTTTCATGTATACATGCATATATGACTGCTATTTTATGTACCGTGGGACTCCCACTTCGACGACGGGGGATATTCAAGCATGTGAATCTATGAAAGACACCAATACTGGAGAACCACAGTTTACAGGTAAGTAACTATAGTTCTTATTAACACCAACTTGGATGGTCTTCCTTTAATAATAAGCACACAGCACAGAAACATTAGTTCTTTTACTTTGACATTTACATTCTGACTTTGATCCCATAAAATGCCAAGTTCTGTTTTCATCCTTTAAATATATTCAGGCTTTAAAAATATGACATAGCAGGAAGTGTCCATGAAACATGTCAAATTAGGCAAACCTTTGAACAATTTTATTTAAAAAAAACGTTATGCTGCTGCTAAGATTAAATGCATCCTCTTGTAACTGTGGTGTTATAAATGATGTAAGTATTCAGATGTCAAAAAGAAGCTCTTCATGATATACCAACAATGGATACATTTTAAAAACCTCATTTTGTAATACGTAAAGTAGTACACAGTAGTACTACTTACTTAGAAAATGTAATTCACAAGCATTCAACTTCACTTATTTTTTTCTCTGTGGGGATCTTCGGCCCAGTGGTGGAGTTCTACTATTTTGTAGCAAAAGCCGAAGGTACTAGGATAATCATAGGGAAAAAGGAATAAAAATTGCATAATCAGGAGAAATTAAGGAGGGATTTCAGAGGGCCATGTTAATACAAATCAAACATTCACAAAAGAGAAAGCTTATTGCAATTTACAAAGTACACTTGTAAAGTTAATACAGTCATGATGGGATCAATACAGGCTTAAATATATTCAGGCCCAGCCTCCGAGTAAGTCAAGCACCATACATGGTCAACCAGTGGATTGCGAACGCTCCCATAGAAAAATAGTAGAGGCAGGGAATTTAGCTAGCAACCCTTCGGAATTAATCTTAAAATAGTGGTTAGTTCTACTTTTAAATACATAAATATAAAACACACACACACACACACATACACACACACATATATATATATATTCACTGAAAAAACCATAGGTTATAGACCATATATAGTTAGGAATTAGCATTTAAAAAACCTTATTTTACTCACACAAAACCATTGAAATTCCATATATAGTTAGTTGCACTAACTATATATCGCGCACCTGCAATCCACTGCTGATCATGTCACATATTACATCATTCATGACATGGTCAGTGACATCACTGATGACATCACTGATGACATCTCAAATGACATCACTGATGACATCACTGATGACATCTCATTTGACATCATTCTTGTGCTAATACGATAAACCTCTTCAGACTCTAATATAACCTTAGATACACTCAGTGTATACAGACACTCACACACTTCCACTCATCCATGGAGTTACTCACACACCCAGTCAGTCATGCAAAGAAACAATCTCATCTCCATTTCTTCAACTATACAGTTAAACACACCTTACTTATTGAAACATATACTAACACATATTTACTCTCTTATACAATCCCTGATACAAGTTCACAATGGTCGATACAACCACTCACTCATTCGGTGGCTCTCATGCACAGTTATTTATATATGCCAACTCTCACATGTACTGTGTTTTACATATGTACTTACTATGACATGTAGCATTGAGATATCCATTCACTCATCAATACACTCATGCACACAGTCAACTGCCCATGTAGCTGTTTCCACATGCACTCTTGAACTCATACACCTAGTGAATAAACTGTTCACACATCTATGCATAGAGTCACACACCTTCCAGCCACCCCCACACAAACTCAATCTCCCATAGAAATACTTGGGCAAGCAATTAATAACACATATAGCCTCTCGTATAGCTAATGATCAACACATGCAGCAGTTTACAGAACAACAGACATAATGATGCACAAATTAAGACAGTTTAGTCACTAACCCATGCATTCAGTGAGACACATTTAATCACTCACTCATACAGTCAGTCACGCACCTACTAAATCCTTCATCCAGACACTTATACATCCACTCATTCTTCAATATGTAAGATATATTTTAACTTTACAGAAACATACAGTCACTGGATGTTGTCATCAGTGATGTCATCAGTGATGTCATTTGAGATGTCATCAGTGATGTCATCAGTGATGTCACTGACCATGTCATGAATGATGTAATATGTGACATGATCAGCAGTGGATTGCAGGTGCGCGATATATAGTTAGTGCAACTAACTATATATGGAATTTCAATGGTTTTGTGTGAGTAAAATAAGGTTTTTTAAATGCTAATTCCTAACTATATATGGTCTATAACCTATGGTTTTTTCAGTGAATTTTCAAGGTTTTGTAAATGCTAATTCCTAACTATATATGGTCTATAACCTATGGTTTTTTCAGTGAATTTCAATGGTTTTTTAATAGCAAATATCATAAGCTGTCGAATGTCAAGTACGTGGTAAGTGAAAACATTTTCGTGTTTATGCACACTGATCTGCTTTGAATGGTGCCCCCCCCCCCTCATTTCTATTAGGAGTACTCTCTCTTTGCAGATAGTGAAAGGTAGTTAACGCAGGTCTTTGCCCCCATTGTAATCCGTCGTGCCTGCTTCTCTCTCCATTTGATTGATTGTTATCCAAATATTTACTGTTTTAGAATTAGTTCTCTTTGGTTCATTCTCTATTTACAAACAAACACAGAGTCGCAATACTCTGTTCAGTCTTTGCAGATAACGAAAAATCGTGTAAAAAAAAAAGAAAAGGAATCGAGCAAAATCAGTAGGCCACTAATGGGATCTCTTTTTGACCTCGCTAAAATAGAAACATTAGGAACAACCCCTCATGACAAATACAAAACTAGTGAGATGAACTGAACTCCACACAATGATGGCTGCAAAACAACTCGGCTCCGCCACCCACCCCGCCCAAAATAACGATAAAGAACGGCTGCCATGATTGGTTGCGGAATGACCACGACGGAGCTACGAAATGGTGCTGCTCTCATGCTAACCCCAGCTTTAGTCTGAAACATCCAGAAACACTGTAGACTACCAATTCGATCAGTTCCGGTAGCGCCCCAATGTAACCCGGTAGAGAAGAACTAGCTCTCCCCTCTTTGACTGATGGTTCTTGTTGCCTGTCCCTTCTGTTGTCATTTAACAGAACTATTTAGCCTGCTGAAAGGGGTTGTGTTCCGACCGCTGGTTGGTGGAGACATTTTGACTATATTCTGTACCTGCGTTGTCGCGTAATGCGTCATATGACGCGCCGCGTTAGCGCATCCGGAAGTCATCCGGGGCGCGCAGCGCGTAACGTAAGCATAACAAGTCATGTGACTTGTTAATAAAACTTTTCATTGGTTCATTTTACTTTTCTTATTGTAATGATGAAAGGCTTGGTCATATGACCTAAAAATTACGCTTTTCATTACTTCCGAACATTATTTTTTCTTAAATATATGATATAATGTTCCAGGCTAATGTACTTTCCCGGAAATTTTACAACTGTCCTGCAAGTAAAATATATTCTTTTTTCGAGAAAAAGAGCGTTTCTTCGTCCCATGACGGAGCCGTTGAGCAAAAGAGGGTCGACCTGCTGTCTTAGTCGCCGATACGCCTGAATATGAGATTCTTATCGATCACTTTATGTTGCAGGAATAGAAAACACAACAGCCCTTGACCATTTATCTTTACTGCGTTCCTTCGTATTATACCTTTTACCCTTCATGTAATTGGTCTGCTTTATTTCACTTGCCTTTTAATGATTCTAAAACAGTCACTATTATTAAAAACTTTACCAATGTATATACTACTACCATGTTTTCTTTTAAAAACCTTTATTGAGAAAATTTCATTATACAAATACGAGCCTATAACCACGTGGGCCTGCCACAGAGCAAACTGTAATCGTATATGATGAATAGACATTTACACTGTAGAGGAACGTAACGGGCGGGCCATTAGGTTGCAAGAACTAAGGTGTCTAACAGTTACGGAATCGGTGGACGTACATTTTATAATTAAAATACGACAGGGCCAGTTACAATAAAATTATCTAGATATACATTTGCGGGCAAGTACCATGGGTGACGTTAATTCGAACTTTCAACAGTACAGTAATCAATAACACATCAGAACTTAATATCAATAGGGATGTCGAAATATTCAATCAATTCTCGTCCCCGCCCGCCATGTGCTTCAAAACTGCATACGTATCTCGTGATTTCAAGGTTCTGCAACCAGTACACAACAAGGAGTTACGAGTCCCATTTATTCTGGCGCCATTTTGGGCGAGGACGGGCAGGTCCAGGATATAGTCAAAATGTCTCTACCAACCATCGACTATGATGATCTTCATATGCTGTATTTATTAGAGTAACACTCATCTGTCCACATGAAATTAATTTGCCACAATCTAAACATGTCATTTTAATCTTTCCAAAGTTCTTCTAAATATTTGGGACCGTTTCCCTTGCCTCTGAAGCTCTCAGTGCCACTTCTTTGATGAATGTACTAGCAGGTCAGGGGTTCTCCTCCAAATCTCTCTTTTATGCAGCACTATAATTAATTGGTGCCACCTCTCCATATGACGATGCATGGTATAGTTACCACAACTATATTTTTTTTCGGTTCCTCTGGAGAGTTCATCGTGGCAGATGAAGCGTGTAATGTACCGGGCATTTACCTTTTTTTGCATGTACAGGAAAGGAAAAAAAAATCGAGCGTCCGAGTTCTAAGGTGTCCCAGGGCCATTTTGGTGGACCAGGCCCAAATCCAAAGAACAGCCATCTCACAGGCTAATGGGGCGACCCACGCCGAGTTTCAGCATTGTAGTATGACCACACAAGTACAGCAACTTGCTAGACATCACCTCGGTGCCATCCGGATCTCGGCGCCCCACTGCAGATGAAGTGCCTCTCAACTATGAAACCACCACGGTGACATCCGGATCTTGGCGCGTTGTGCTGCCTTCGGCCTATTCGCACATCGGTCCGCTACTGACGCCATCTCACAGGCTAATGGGGCGACCCACGCCGAGTTTCAGCATTGTAGGATGACCACACCAGTACAGCAACTTGCTAGACATCACCTCGGTGCCATCCGGATCTCGGCGCCCCACTGCAGATGAAGTGCCTCTCAACTATGAAACCACCACGGTGACATCCGGATCTTGGCGCGTTGTGCTGCCTTCGGCCTATTCGCACATCGGTCCGCTACTGACGCCATCTCACAGGCTAATGGGGCGACCCACGCCGAGTTTCAGCATTGTAGGATGACCACACCAGTACAGCAACTTGCTAGACATCACCTCAGTGCCATCCGAATCTTGGCATCTCAACGCCTAGTGGTATCTTCCATACAAAAAATATTGTTACGCTGCCTTTGGCCCCATTCGCACATCAGTCCGCAACTTAGACACCACCTCGGTGCCATCCGGATCTTGGAATGTCAGCACCTTTTGGTGTCTTCTCGTCAGAAAATATTGTTGCGCTGCCTTTGGCCCCATTCGCACATCAGTCCGCTACTGACGCCATCTCACAGGCTAATGGGGCGCCCCACGCCGACTTTCAGCATTGTAGAATAACCACACCAGTACAGCAACTTGCTAGACATCACCTCGGTGCCATCCGGATCTCGGCGCCCCACTGCAGATGAAGTGCCTCTCAACTATGAAACCACCACGGTGACATCCGGATCTTGGCGCGTTGTGCTGCCTTCGGCCTATTCGCACATCGGTCCGCTACTGACGCCATCTCACAGGCTAATGGGGCGACCCACGCCGAGTTTCAGCATTGTAGGATGACCACACCAACTTGCTAGACATCACCTCAGTGCCATCCGAATCTTGGCATCTCAACGCCTAGTGGTATCTTCCATACAAAAAATATTGTTACGCTGCCTTTGGCCCCATTCGCACATCAGTCCGCAACTTAGACATCACCTCGGTGCCATCCGGATCTTGGCATCTCAGCGCCTTGTGGTGTCAGTCAGAAAATATTGTTGTGCTGCCTTCGGCCTATTCGCACATCGGTCCGCTACTGACGCCATCTCACAGGCCAACGGGGCGCCCCACGCCGACTTTCAGCATTGTAGGATGGCCACACCAGTGCGGCAACTTGCTACACACCACCTCGGTGCCATCCGGATCTTGGCATCTCAGCGCCTTGTGGTGTCTTCTACTCCGGAAATATAGTAGAAAATATTGTTGCGCTGCCTTTGGCCCCATTCACACATCAGTCCGCTACTGACACCATCTCACAGGCCAACGGGGCGCCCCACGCCGACTTTCAACATTGTAGGATGGCCACAGAAGTGCGACAACTTACTAGACACCACCTTGGTGCCATCCGGATCTTGGCGCGTTGTGCTGCCTTCGGCCTATTCGCACATCGGTCCGCTACTGACGCAAACTCACAGGCCAACGGGGCGCCCCACGCCGACTTTCAGCATTGTAGGATGGCCACACCAGTGCGGCAACTTGCTACACACCACCTCGGTGCCATCCGGATCTTGGCGCGTAGTGAAGCTGCAGCAGCTGCAAATAAGCTTCAGACAGTGTTACAACCGCTGCTCAGAACTCTCAACTATGACACCACCTCGGTGCCATCCGGATCTTGGCGCGTTGTATTGCCTTCGGCCTATTCGCACATCGGTCCGCTACTGACGCCGCCTCACGTGCCAACGTATTTTCTCCGCATTTTATACCCTATGCCGCATAACAGGTCATGTGACTTGTTTATAAAACTTTTCATTGGTTCATTTTACTTTTGGTTTCCTAATGATGGAAGGCTTGATCATATGACCTAAAAACAACACTTTTCATTGGATGAAAACTTTTTTTTTCCCCCAAACGATGAAAGCCCCACCTTGTTTCTGGATGTTTCAGACTAAACTGGCGTCACCATGAGAGCACCACCATCTCGTAGCTCCGTCGTGGTCATTCCGCGAGCAATCATGGCAGCCGCTCCCCACCAGAAGCCTGCAGGAGTCGGGGCCCCCAAAACTTTTGATGAATTCTCAAGGCGGAGGGGACGCTTTCGAGAATGGGGTCCAAGACCTAGCAGACAAGCGTCCGATTTCCAAGGTGTCCCAGGGCCATTTCAGTGGACCACGCCCAAAAAGGAAAGAGCCTGCCGCCATTTTGAGAGTCCTGTGGCAGCCGCCTATCGCTGCACCGCAAGAATGGGCGCAACTCAGCTGAATGGCGGATTTTGACACAGTGGACCAAAAGCGGACGGAATGGCAACTGAAACGGTAAAGGGGCGCCCCACTAAAACAGATGAGACTCCACCTGGAGAGGCCCGTTCACGCCGCCTCCCCCGGGGCGCTCCACGCCGTTATTCGGAGCAGCATTGTAGGATACCAAAACCAGTGCGGCAACTTACTGGACATCACCTTGGTGCCATCGTTCTGCTGCCTTGGAACTATTCGCACAACAGTTTGCTACTGATGACCCACCCCCCGCGACGCCCCACGCCGTTATTTGCTGGGTGGCAACTTACTAGACATCACTTTCGTGTCATCTAGATTTCGGCGCGTTCTGCTGCCTTGGAACTATTCGCACAACAGTTTGCTACTGATGACCCACCCCCCGCGACGCCCCACGCCGGAAATCTGGACGTTGTGCTGCGTTGGGACTATTCGCACAGCCGACCGCTACTTCGTTGTTTTTCTCTAAAAATGTTTATATGTTATTACTATTTTTGTTTTCTTGTATATATTTATAAATTATTAAAGTTTTATAATCTTACTACTTTGTCGGAGTGCTATATATTTTTAATGTGACACATAATTGTAAAAACTTTGATGTACAAAGAGTCATCCCTGGAATCTTCCGCTTCACGCTCGGTCCCCTCCCCAATCACAATACAGGATGGTTTTCAGATAATAGCAACGCTTCTGCTGTGACGGATCTCATCGAGTGTGGGCCTTGATCTACTATAACTCCTTTGAAGAGGGGTGATTCTTTACAGCTGTGGCCATAAACTACATCTGCAGGGCTAGCTGATAGCCTAGGACCGGCCTGGACAATCGGACACAGAGGAAAAGGAGTGTCAGAGGGTGCGGTAGTGAATAGGGTGAAAGGGAGGTGTCGGGCGGGCACAGGGTGTGATTCTCAGGGAAGAGCAGCGCAGATGGGGGGAGGTTTATTACCCATGCATAAGACAGAGAGCGGGGGTGACCACTGCCTGGGTGAGATGCTTGCGAGGGTGGGGAGCCATGCTAAGGATCGACAGCGTGCACAGAGTGGGTCTGGTCAAGGCATCTAAAATGGCTGCCGTGCACGACAAAAGTGTGGCATTTGAAAAAAGACAAGATGGCGCACACAATGTTTTTCAACAATTCCTGATTTCCTTCGAATCGAACGTTAACAGACGTTGGGGCATATTACCAAAGTTAAGCGATATTTATCCCTAACGATGCATTGCAAAGATTTTTTTACCGTCAGAAATTATCGCAGATAAACCTTGCTATTATCAAGGTTTATCGCAAATACGATAAAAAACGAGCGCAATGCATTAATATCGCTGAAAACTCCGCGATATTCATGCATTACCGAGCTAATGCTCTTAGCCATGTTATCCACCTCCCATTGGATAACATGGCTAAGAACTGCTCAGGGCAGCTGTTACTTTTTGGAGATATTCGCGCTTATCTCGAATATTTCCAAAAGTTGATAATAGGAGATAGCGATGTTAGCGACTGTTTCCAGTCGCTAACATCTTGGCATGCCCACTTTGCATGTCATTAGTGATAAATATCACTCACATGCAAAGTGGGACCCAAGATGGTCGCTATCTCCTACTAGCCGTCGCTAACTGGTGTTAGCAACACCTAGGTAATACAGATATAATTTTATCTCCGCGAAGCGGAGCGCTGTTACAGATATATATCTTGTTTTTGAACGTTAATTTCTCAAAATGCACTGAAGCACATATATTGAGACATAGCAAAGGCACATCGGGCTACCAGTCCCTAATATTTTACCAAGTTTCGTGCAAATCCATTCAGCCGTTCGATTATTATTATTATTTTTTTTTTTTGCCCCGCGGGGCCCTTTTAAAACCTCCACATCAAACCTAGGGGGTCAGCGAGGATCTACTATGCCCCCTTATGGTCATTTGCCCCTTCGCTTTGGCCTCCTCTTGTCTCTCGATCCTACCGAGAGACAAGATGGCGGCCGCTACGTACTGTTTGGAATGTTTACAGACACCGGAGAGCCAATCAGCTTCGCTTCGCAAAGCTCCGTAACGCGAAAAGTACGCGAAGCGGTGCGCTGTTACAGATATATATCTTTTTTTGAACGTTAATTTCTCAAAATCCACTGAAGCACATATATTGAGACCTAGCAAAGGCACATCGGGCTACCAGTCCCTACAATTTTGCCAAGTTTCGTGCAAATCCATTCAGCCGTTCGATTATTATTATTATTATTTTTTTTTGCCCCGCGGGGCCCTTTTAAAACCTCCACATCAAACCTAGGGGGTCAGCGAGGATCTACTATGCCCCCTTATAGTTATTTCCCCCTTTGTTTTGACCTCCTCTTGTCTCTCGATCCTACCGAGAGACAAGATGGCGGCCGCTACGGACTGTTTGGAATGTTGACAGACGCCGGAGAACCAATCAGCTTCGCTTCACAAAGCTCCGTTGCGCGAAAAGTCCGCGAACCAGTGCGCTGCCTGGTCCGCTGTTACAGATATATATCTTTTTTTAAACGTTAATTTCTCAAAATCCACTGGAGCACATATATTGAGACCTACAAAAGGCACATCGGGCTACCAGTCCCTACAATTTTGCCAAGTTTCGTGCAAATCCATTCAGCCGTTCGGGCTAAAAGTGAGGCCAACCGCCCTATGGAAAACTCAATGTTAAAAACACGTTTTGGGACCCCCCTTTTTTCTCGGCCCCCACTGGACGAACCCCCCCCAAATTTTCAAGGGCTGCTCAGAAACAAAATGTGCCATTTTCCTGAAAATTTCAGCCAATTCCGTCCACAAACGCCAAAGTTATTAGACATAGAATTTTCAAAAAACCCATAGAGAAAAAATCCTAACTATATATACCTACTGGCGACCGCCAGTAGGTAATATATATATGTATATATATATATATAGTGTATGTATATACATATATATATGGGCAGTCTGTTCGCGAACACTTCCAAATTCATAGGTTATTTTTTTGCAAGATCATTTACAAAATATATCCTCGTATATCCAGGATACAGGTGATTTCTAAAGGAGAGTTTCTGATGTGGATTGGTAGGGAACATATGTTTTAATCACTATGGATGTTACATTGCTCTACACAAGCATCTCCCATGATGGCCTTGGAGCGATCAAGTATTTCTTGGGAAATAGACAAATTGGGCTTCTACAACATTCAAACATAATACTATCAATGATACAGTGGTGTCCACACAACAACTTTTTTCTATTTGACAGACGAGAGGAACAGGTATGGGCCATGCTTCACCCCCAGCTATGCTAATTTACTTATGGGCTGGTGGGACGAGCAGGAGCTCACCAATCAGTTTGCCATAGAGTGGTCTGACAACGCGGTCCTGTGGGCACATTTCATTGATGACCTGTTTATTATCTGGAGAGAAATGGAGGTTTCAGCAAAATGTTTTTGTGACAAACGTGATGACAACAATGTAAACCTTGATTGTACTTCTACCATCAGTAAAAGTGAAGTCCATTTTTTGGACTTGACTGTCTTTGTCAAAGATGGTGAGCTACACAACAAAACATATGAGTGAGTGATATATGCTTTATTTCGATACATAAATATCTTAAAAGCAGTACATACATTGAGATTTACATTTCTTGAGGCAAAGATAAAAACGATTAGAAATTTAAAAAAGATAAAACAATCAACACTGCTGTAATAAATATTTTTTTTTAAAGAATTAAATTGCAATAAAAAGCCTTTTAGAACGAATCACCCAAACCCATTTAAAAAATTTAGAAACACCACACACAATGGGGGATGATGTATCAGTCAATAAAATACGGAGGGCCACCAAATGCTGTCTTGTACCTAGAAGTCTGCACACTGGTGTAAGCCAGCGCCTCCTTGGAGCACAATAGTCCAGGCATTCGAAGAGAATGTGAGCCACCGTCTCAACCCGCGTTGAGCACAAAGCGCAAAAGGGTGAGGACTGGGGAGCTGATTTCCACCTAGACACCAGATTGCCTAGAGGTAGAGTACCCACTCTGAGCTTAAAGTAGAGAGCCCTGTCCATTGGAATAGAAATGAGGTCCAGATAGGGCTCAAATGCAACCACGTCTTTAATTCTTAGGAATGCTGTGGTCGAGTTGCAGTGACGGGAATTCCCAGTGAGTTTGGCTGATACCCACTCCCAGTACAGTTTCTTCAGGGTGGCTTTGGGAGGAGCAGAACGGGTATCCCACGAGTCGTCCAACCCCAGCTCCCCCAATAGGCTCCTAACGTCCCTAAGCCATTTAATTCGATGCCAACCCTCCATGGCAATCACCTCCGACAAGCCTGCTGCATATGATGCTAGCTCGGGGACCCTCCACAGGCGAGCCCACAAGAGCAGAGGCCGGAGGGGCGCCTGGTCCGCGATTGATCTGCAACCCAAGTCAAGAAGCACCGGGACTGTTGGAGTGCTCAGTGGGAGCGCCATAAGGTCTTTCAGGAATTTGCTTTCTGCTTTAGCTAAAACCTCAAGGTTTGAGGTGCCCCACAGCTCCGCTCCATACAGGGCGGCAGTTACCCCTCTAGCTTTATAAAAGTCTATAACCGGGGAAATGCAATGTTTAGCAGATAAACGATGTTCCCTGAGTAGGACACCAGTAACCCTTTTGTGGCTGAGCAGCATCTTTTGAATGTGTGGGGACCAGCTCATGGAGTTACTTAGGCGGATCCCCAAGTAATCAAACTCACAGACCCTCTCCAGGGGGACGGAATTTAAGATCGGGGGGGGGGTCCTAACCTTTTAGGAGGGTTCATGATCAAAAATTTGGTCTTGTCTACATTAATCGTCAAGCCCCTGAGGGAGCAGAACTCCTGGAAGCGGTTGAGGAGCTTTCGGAGACCCCAGGGTGTCTTTGCGATGAGAAGGGTGTCATCAGCGAAGAGCAGGGTGGGGATCCGAGTGCCCGCCAGGGACGGGGCATCTGCTGGTTCTTTAAGCAGGTGCTCTACCACCCCATTCACGTAAAGTGAGAATAGTGTGGGAGCTAGCACGCATCCCTGGCGGATGCCCCTACACACCGGGATCCTATTGGTTTTCTCCCCGTTCGTGCCCCACCGCACCTGTGCATAGTTATCTGCATGAAGTTTGATCAAAAGCGACAGGATGTAGGGGGGCAGCCCCAGCCCCTGCAGAACCCTCCATAACTCCTCCCTAGGTACTAGGTCAAAGGCAGTCTTCAGGTCGATGAAGGCCATGTAAAGACTGCCCTTGCCCAGCACCACCACCTTCCAATACAGGAGCATCAGCCTAAAGGCCTGTTCGATCGTCCCGGTGCCTGATCGGAACCCCGCCTGGAAGTCAGACAAAATCTTGTAGTCATCAGCCCATTGGAGGACCCTCCCCAAAATCACCTTCCCGGCCACCTTTTGGGAAGAGTCGATCAGGCTAATGGGCCTGTAGTTGGCGGGGCTGTCCCGGAACCCCTTTTTAAATATCGGGACAACCTCCGCCCCTTCCAGGAATCAGGCACCGGAGCGCCCCTCATGATTGCGTTTAGAAGATTAGCAACCAAATGGCCCCATTCCTTCGGGTCGGCTCGTAGCAAGTCGCCTGGTAGCCCGTCTGGCCCAGCTGCTTTTAGTGGGACCAGGGACTTAATTACGGCCTCCACCTCCCTCGAGGTGAAGTCATCACCACCCCCAACAAAAACATCAGCTTCCAGGGAGAAGGGCTCACTAAGGACCCTTTCTGGTTGGGACTACAGGGATTCAAAGTGGTTGTACCAGATCTGGGCGGGGATGGAACACGTAACCAAACGATGCATCAGGCCTACTCCTAGTTCTGACTAGACTCCAAAAGCTCCTTGCATCCTTTCCCTTGCTAGCTGCCAACAGGTCTTCCCAGAACTTCTCCTCCCACTCCTTTTTCGCTGCCCTTAAGGTGTGGGAGTAGTCCTTCCTTGCTACCCTGATTGCTACTTGGGACTTGGATTTAACTGCCCCTATCAGGGCTTTTTTCAGGGACCTGCATTTTTTTGTATACCATCCCTGTCTATTCATGGGTTTGGTCCTGTTGGTAGCGCCAGAAGGGCTAGAGGGTGAGATGAAAAGCTTACTTAGGGCCCTGGTTAGATCACAAAAAATCTGCGTGGCCTCCTCAGGCACGTGGGACAATGATCCCAGATTATTCTGGGCTGCAGCCAACAGTGCCCCTATGGCAGAGACTTTCTCAGCAGACAAGACCAGTTTGGCCCACTTCAGTCGCCTCCCACAGTTAGATACGCTGGCCATCTGGGAGTTAGATGCCGACAGGGGATGTAATCCAACCTTGCCCCTGAGCAACTCAGGAGATAACGCAAGAGAGAGAAGATTGTGGTCGCTCTCAATGGTCTGAATAATCTCCATATCACTCAGAGTACTCCATAGGCATACGTGGAGAAGAATATAGTCTATTCTAGACGTATGATTGGGCCTATTGTAGGTGGGTGCACCAATCAAATCAGATTTGGACCTCCCATTGACCGCCCTCAGATCAAATTCCATGTTAAGGGCGTTGATTTGCAACGCCACTTGTGTCCACCTTTTGATGGGGGGCAGGGCCAGGGCCGGAATCCCCTTTCTCGAGTCCTCCTCTTCTATGCCTAGCATGTCATCAGGGCCTAGGGGCTCAAACGTATAGTTTAGATCACCCGCCACCAAAGTGCACGATTTTCTTGGCCGCTGCCTAAGGAGATCTTCCAAAAGGGCAATGGTGGGGGATTGTACGCCTCCCCTAGTGCCTCTAGCATAGATGTTAAAGATGTCTAGGAGCAGACAACCCCGTGGATCCTTTAGCGTGATGTTAAGGATATCTGGTGAGTTTGTAGGGTGCTCTTCCACCCTGCAATCTAAGGCGACAGCAACCCAAATGAGGAGACCGCACGAAGGGCGACCCCTCCCTGACGAAGGGGAGACAGCTGGAACAAAGTGGGATGAGAATCCCACCTTGTGACAGGGCTCCTTAGCCCACGTCTCCTGGAATATACAGATGGAATAACCCTCCACAAGAGCGTTCCAATCGGGCAACCCCATCTTCCTTTCTATTCCCGCGATGTTCCAGCTGAAAATCCTAAGGACTGGATCCGTCACAGCTGGCTCACCGCCAGAAACGAGGTCGTCTCCCACCTTCAACGGAATCCGGGTCATATGGCTGCCAGCGCCGCCCTGCCTCCCGGGAAGCTGATTACTCTCTTGTGTGGGAGTGGGGACCACCATGCTCAGAGGGAGTATACCATGATCTATTCTTAGACCTATCTGCTCAGTGACATCGTCTATACTACCAGTTCTTGGGACCTCCCCAATGGTGCCGTCGGTTCAATAACCCGGTGGTCTCCACCCTGGCGATGGCCAAACTGTCTGAGGATAGAATTGGGGGTTGGCAGGAATTTCAGAATAGGCGGGGCTATTGCTCCAACCCATGCCGAGTTCTCGACCACTCCGGGGAGTGAATGGTCTTGGATAAAAAAAGGTTAAGTCCACTGTGTCAATTCCCGGACCCCCGGGATTAGGTTTGGGTTTACAAATAGTTTGAGCTACTCTACTATCCCTAAAGTTGACCACCACGCAGTCACCTTCTAGATGCTTGTGGCCATGACCCACCCAATCCACCCTTCTGGCTCCTATAATTGATCCATCCAAACCCCTAGGAAGGGGTCTGTTGGACTCTAGCCAGTGCAACGTTTTGTTTGTTAGCGCTTGAGGGGATTCATTTTGGTCGGCCTTCAGGGGGGGTACATTTGTAAGGACAACAACATAAGGGTGGCAGTCCGGGGGTAGGTCCATAGGAGGGGACGTTAGGGCGACTTTGGGTAGTGAGACTTTTGGGACAGTTTTTGTTGCTAGTGTTTGTGGGTGGGTGGGAGCAGGATTATTACACGTGGATTTGACTGGACAAGCCTGACTATTAGCTTTACCTTTGCCCGTCCACTTTGCTGTTCCCTTCAATTTAGCGGGGCCACGCCCACCCAGCAGCTCAACCCGGCTTCATACCCGGGACTTGAGAGGGCTTGGGAGTACTTGGATGGACTTGCGTTTTTTGACCAATACTCCCAGAGGTAGCCACAAGCGACACTGAGGGAATGTTGTCAGTCGGCTGGGGAGTTATCAAAGTAGCCGCAGAGGGTACAACAGGCAAAACCTGCTGGTGCTCTATGGTTTTCCCGCTTCCAGTAGGCCCTCCTGGTCCCTCATCCCTTATCCTAGAGTGCAGTTTGATCAGAGCTTTCAATGAAAAAAAACTATCTAAGGTTGACTGTTCGAACCTGTCGAGCCTGTCACCCAGCCCAGTTACTCTGTCGATAATCGGGGACAACAGTTTTTTTAGCGATTTCTCGAATTGTTCAATAGAAACAGGGACACAGGGTGCTAATGGCTGGTAACTGAAAAAGGGCGCTGCGCCCGCTATTTCTAGGTTGGGACCGCTCCCCTTGGTGGAAGAAGAGGGATTAGTCGGGCCCAAACCCTCGCCCGTTTTAGTACCTATGCCCCTAGTCCCCTGTTTTCTTGGCTTCTTGCATGATTTCAAGGAGCTTCTTCTGCGTGGGCTAGCGACCCTTTTTCGTTTAGTGGTTACAGGGACCTTGCGGGCCAACGGGAAAATGCCTATTGGCTTTAGAATTACCACTGTGGGGGGAGAACAGACAGGGCTTGCTATGGGAGGAGGGGTTACAATAGGAGACACGACTGGATTGCCACCAGCCTCAGGAGGAGGTGTGGATGATTCAGCCAGCCTATCCAATCTATCAATGCTAGCCCTCAGTGAGGCAACCCTCGTTCCGTCGGATATACGGGGGGTGGGTAACAGGGGGACAGGGTTGCATACAGGTGATACTACCTGAGCTAAAGGGCCCAGGGATGATCTTTTAGACGGGTGAAAATCTTGCGAAAGACGCCGCTCCGTCATCACAATTTCCTTTTCTATGACGGCTGCAACCCGTGTGATAAATTTGTCCATAGTGCCTATTACACTGCTGGGTCCCCCCTCCCCCCCTCCCCTCAGGCTCATCCCCGAGCGGGTGGACATTAGAACTGACTACTAGGAAAGTGCAAATACCCTTAATGTCATGAGAATGAGTACCGGGACTGGAGTGACAAGACGTAATGTCAGAGGGGTTGCCCAGCCCAGCCTCAGACAGCCCCTGACTGCCACAGACTGCCCGCCCTTTGCCCGGGCTTCGCACGCGTTCCGCTACGCGCCGATCGTGATATTAAGTAGGTAGCGTTGCGGGCGGGGGGCGTGGTTTCGAGGGGGCGCGGCCAAGATCTCCGAGGCTGTGCAGGGACTCCTGGTCTAGCGAGTCCCTGCCTCTCACCGCCCTTCTCGAAGTAGCCAAGAGTTCCTCCGCTCCACCCAGGTTCTCTGAAGCAGCAGGACCAAACAACACCAAGCCCCTCGCCTCCACCCGCGCTGCGGCACCCGCGAAGCGGGTGCGGCGAGAAGTAGCGGGATTGGCGGTATCCCTCTGCCGTGAGGGATAAAGGGCAGCCCAGGGACCTCGTCAGGTAAGCTCTCCCACAAAACATATAGGAAACCCACTGCAGGCAATGTCCTATTGCATGCATCCAGTTTTCACCTAAATAAACTAAAGTACAGCACCCCCAAACAGAGGATTTGAGAATGATTCGCAATTGCAGTGATCACGATTTGCTTGGGAATGTACATAGCATGAGGGTACAGCTGTGATTTAGTTGAGAATGCAACTCGGAAAGCCAATTTGAAAGACCGTAAAACTCTTCTCTATAAGAGATGAGAGACATCGAAGAGAAAGGAACATCTATTTGTAAATCAACAAGAATTGGGAATGATCACAACGTTTAGCACAAAACACCAGCAAGTCCGAAAATGTATCACCAAACACTGCCACCTAATTAGGAGTGATCCTACTATAGGATAAACAGTCCAGACTAGGCCAAATCTATGCGCAGGACTAAGTAGTCAGCAGTCCTGAATCATTGGCCCCAGTAAGTTGTTTGAGTGGCAATCCGGGTTGAAACGTTGTCATAAATGTAAGGCCTGCTAGTAAGTAGTAAACACAAGTGAAGTTGTGTCACCTCTAACCAACTGGAGTTTTAATATTCAAGGGGCCTTTCACTGCAAAAGTGATTTTGTAGCATATGTCCTTAGATGCACATGTCCAAGGTTGTATTTTGTGAGTACTATCCTCAAGGTACATTTAAGAATTTTGCAGCACATCAGGGCAATTATAAGCAAAGATCAGGGCAACCCTGTAGCATGTCATTTTGAAGACATTCATAGTAGTGATGTTTCCAATTTGAGTTATTTTGTGGTTGATTCAGTGCCTTCAAACATAAGAAGTGGGGCACACGTAGATAACTATAACTAGCACCCTCACCATGCACTGCTTATGACCTCACATATGGCAACACTCACAACATGTTCTATCACATCATTGACAACATGACCGACGACATTTTAAATGACATCATTAATGTATATCCAGATCTATTATTTTTGCCACTAGAAGGAAATGCCGGCACTTTAGGAGATGCCATTAAAAAGTTTGATTTAAGGCATGGCAGCATATCCAGGTGTTTAGGAATAACTAGTCTTGCTCACAACAGGAAAAGTTACAGCATATATCCTTTGTTCCATCTGTACATATTTTTTTGTCACCTGACACAGATACTCATTTTAAAGTGAAAAATACAAACATTCAACCTATGTTATTTATGTTATTGGATCATTCTGTGCACCAGGTAATGTTACTATTGTTTGAACCCCGTGTAGCTAGCACAATAGATAGTGAAGGGGAGGTAGCTATTGTGTTACCTATGCTATTAGTAACCTCATCATTATTTTATGTATCATTCATATGAAACTATTTGTTCTCCACAATATCATATCATGGTTTGTGAAAACACATTATACCCAAGGGTGCTCATTTTCTCTTCCACTTACCCCCAAATGTTGTTTGTAACCACTCAAAATCCAGCCCCGTAGGCTAATAACTCAGTGGTAATTCAGGAAAATAATTTAGTAAAGCTGCCCTTATTATTTCATATCCAGTCAATATTAACAATCGTCCTCACTTAGCCCAAGTGTGCAGTAATTTCTCAGAGGCATACAACACATGAACATTAGCATTCATTTCTTCAAGTAGTTAGGTATAGCACAAGTAGATATTTGTGTCATAACTTAATTCCATATATCTCATCATGCATTGTCCTGTAACAGATATCGAAAATAGAATATAGTGTGACTAAAGGTTTCTCAATTTCATCTTTTCACCCCCGCCTCTTGTTTATCCATTTTGGTCTAAGCCTAGATGTCAATCTCAACACTGAAATGATGAACAGCAAAAAGGTGGAGAGCTACCTAGTTACAGGAGTAGACCTACATATGAATGCATCTACATGTCAGTTTCCTTTATGAATCTGACCCAATATGTTGAGAATTCAGCAACACTATGTCTCCTACATATGTGCCAGCATGATATTAGTATTCTGCAGCAGGTTCCTGTTCACCAATATACTATCTTTGAGGTCTCCGCATTGTGTGCTTACGTTTAACTTTCATTCAGGTTTTTACCGATTCAGAAAAGGATTTAGTGGGGGACGTGGCTTAGCGCCCGATGAGGATGGCGGCGCCGGCGTGAGCGCTCCGTTTCCGCAGGAGGGTTCAGGCGGTACGCGTTCGTCTTCGGACTTCTGAACAGCGGATTTTATCGTCGAAATTCTCAAAGGATGCTGTGAGTCACTTCTGCAGCCTTTTGCAGCCTGTTTAGCCGCTTTTCCATCCTCGGACTCTCCGGTCGCGGCTCCATGACGGCCGCGACCGCCATTTTGTGCTTTGTTGCCGATTTTTAGGGAGATGCATTTCCTTGTCCTTGGCACTCTTTTCAACTGCTCAATGTTCCTATCTCTGCATACAATGGGCCATGGTTCACCATGAGATGATTTTCATTCCCTGCCGCCTATTTTTCTCCCTTTTTTCACGGATGTGATCTCCACTTTCCTCAGCCTTCTAGCTATGGCGGCCATTTTGTGGATTTACTCTTCTCTCCCCTGAACTCATTGCTGTGGAAACTGCTTCTAACAGCTTTTCTCGCTCTATGTGAGACTCTTTTTGTGTTTTCTAACCTCCTACTGCAGTTTACATGTTTTGGAGAGTGTAAAGGTTCTTCAAGTTGGTGTTTGGTGCTTTCCTCAGTGGTGCTGTGATTCCATGGGCAAGCTCACGCCGACTGCGTTCATAAGGCTTCGAAGCATGTCTTTATTAAAAACTCTAAGGTGTTCTCAGCTTTAGCTCAATTAGAAGCTTCTTAAGCACCTTTTGCCTCTACATCACATTCTACAATGGAGCACCCCGCGCAGACCTCGGGGAAAGGCACCACTAAAAGATTGAAAAAGGACCCTCCTTCACCGACTAACACTGCCATCACCATTTCCATGGAACTGTTGTTGCAGGAGATAAGAGCACTTCCCCCCTTTACGGAGGAAACTAATGCCAAGCTACAGATTCTGACTGATAATTGGTCACAAATGGACACGAGAGTCACATCAGTAGAGCGCAGTGTTTCTTCTCTTCAGGAGTCGTCTACTAAGATCTCTCACATGCACTCACAGGTTTCCTCTCTTCAGAAACAGGTGGAGGACCTTGAAAATCGTAACAGGCGCAATGATTTGCGCATTTACGGCCTGGTGGAGGGCTGTGAGGGGAACGACCCCATTGCTTTTTTCAAGTCTTTTTTACCTAAACTTTTGCGCATGCCAGAGGACACTGTACTCAACATACAGCGGGCCCACAGACTTGGCCGGGCGTCATCTCCTACTTCTACTTCATCGAGACCGAGAGGCGTCATCATGTATTTTCTAGACTACACGATCTCCTAAAAGTCCTTTCAGCGGCCAGAACATCCCCCCGTCCTACCTGTTCGGGCTCCTCTCTGTTTTTTGCGCAAGACTACGCTAGAACCACGGATAATCGTCGCAAGGCCTTCCTGGATATGAGATCTGATCTTCGCTCCATCGGTGCCAGATACGGACTCTTCCACCCATGCCTTTTCAAGGTTACCTACAATAATAAAACAACAACCTACGAGGATCCTGTCTGACTCCAGAGCTTCCTGAACTCCTGCCGAGCTTCTGAAATGGACCTCTCTGGTCCCTCCTCATCTTTTCCTCCATGACTTCTCTAACTTGTTGATGTTTTTCCTTGTTTGGTTTCTTCTTTTTGCTCCTCAAGTTTAAAAGTTGTACTTTGCGCTCCTGTATGCTCCTGCGCCTATTTCTATTTCTTTTTATTTACTTTCCTTTTTCTTGTTTATTATCTTTGATTATTTGTTTTCCTTGATGCCGTTCATCTGTTTTGACTCACTTTCCTAATGTTATCCTCATGTTTTCACAGATTATACTCCGCGTTCTGTGTTTCCCCCCCGGCTGGGCGGCTCGCTAACCCTGGACGCCCTGCCTCCTCTAGTTGGTTCTACCCCCCCTCCTTTCACGTTTGATCTTCTTCCTGTTTGTGCTCCCTCACCTGCCCTCCTTGTAAGTAAATTTTCCCTTCATGTTCAACATGTCTGCTTTTTTTTCCTTGCTTCCTCTCTCCCGACTTCCTCCCTTTTTTTTCTCGTTTGAAGGTGTCTCTTCTTTTCTATTGGCTTCTACTTCTTTACTTCTTCTTCTTTCATTTTCTGTCATTTAATCTTTTTGACTATATACCCTATTCTTCTGATTTTGTACGCTTTTTTCTGGTACTCTTTGTCTTCCCTATTTATTCTTCTGCTTATTCCTTTATCTTCTATTCTCCTCTTCTTTTTCTTGCCTTTTCTTTCATTGCTTCATTTCTTCATAATCTCCTTTCTCTTCGATTCACGAACATTATTGTGTTTTGCTTTAATTATGCCTGTATCTTTCTTTTTGCGTCTCTACTCTCCATTTCGTTTCCTAGCATATACTTGCCTCATTTCGCTTCTCTTTTCTTTTTCACTTATTATTTCTCCATCCTCCTCTTTCTCGAACTCTTCTCTTTCTTCCTACTCTCTCTTTCCTCCGTCTCGGTCATTTATGCTCACTTTTTTCTCCTTCACTTGTCTTTTTTCATGGGCTTTCTTTCTAAATTCGTTCCCTATATTTACCTTATTTTGCTTTATATCTTATGTCATTGAAAATAGTTGCATGGAAAGTTAAGGGCATTAATTCTCTAATCAAATGTCAAAGAATTTTATCTCACCTAGCCGGGCTAAATGTTGATATTGCATTTCTGCAAGAAACTCATCTATCTGATGCAGAATCTGCAAAACTCAAGAGGGGCTGGGTGGGTGAGGTTTATTATTCCCAAGGAGATGGTAAACGCAATGGAGTTGCTCTTTTATGTCGTAAATCCCTTTCCCACTCCTTGATCACTCAGGAATCAGATGCTGATGGCCGATGGATACATGTTCCAATCTCACTTCTCAACGTTTACGCCCCCACGGGCAGCGACCCTACATTTTGGCATGTGCTATCTCAACATATTACTCGATTTGTTGATGATAACTTCATTTTAGCAGGTGACTGTAACCAACCCCTTGATCCCTTCCTTGACAGGGACTCTAAAGCTTCATATGTCCCGAATAAATCTCACAAACTTTTTGTTCAAGCCATATCCCAACATAAACTCATTGATGCATGGCGCCTCTGCAATCCAACGGCAAGGGAATTCACTTTTTACTCCCCTTGTCATCATTCCCAATCTCAGATTGATTATATTTTTGTTACCCACAATATTGCCCAAACTCTTACTCACGCCGAAATTGGTCCAATTTTACTTTCAGATCATGCCCCTGTTTTAGTTAATCTTGACATACTGCCCAAACCTGTTGGGGCCAAGAGGTGGTGTTTTAATGATGCCCTTCTCTTAGATCCAAAATTTACTGCCTCCTTCACTGAATTTTTTTATGAATTTTTTCTGTTTAATGATACCCCTTCCATCCCTAAGCATACCATCTGGGATACTTTCAAAGCTAGGGCACGGGATTTTATAATTGGATACGTGGCAAAAAAACTGAAACTTGCCTGCAAATTCACTGGGGATCTGCTCCAAGACATTAAGAGATTGGAACACGCCTATTTTACTTCACACTCACAAGACAGTTTAACAGCCCTTGTTGATGCCAAAATGAAGTTCAACAAAAAATCTACAGAGGATTCCTCCCTGTATTTACTGAAATCAAGTGCAAAGTTTTATGGGGTAGGAACAAAGCAGGGAACATTTTAGCCAACTATCTGAAAGTCAAGCATGACAAATTGAATATTGAGTCCATCTATGATACCCATTCCGACCTCAAACACAAGGACGCTGATATTCTTACTGAATTTTCCCATTTCTACAAAACCCTTTACTCTTCTGAAACTCAGCCTTCCTCTCACTCTTTAGACCGTTTCTTCTCTACCATGCACAAACCTGACCATTTCCCTCTTGATCTCTCTTATTTAGAATTAGATATTTCCCAGCGAGAATTACTTACTGCCCTCCAATTGCTCAAAAAAGACAAAGCCCCCGGACCAGATGGTCTCACCGTTGAATTTTTCCTTCACTTCTCAAAGTTACTCATTCCAAAATTACACTCTCTCATAGATACATTTGTTGCCTTGGGTGCCTCCTCAGGTTCCTTTTCTGATGCCCACATTTGCCTTATACCCAAGGAGGGAAAAGATACTAAGCATTGCAAAGCTTACAGGCCAATTTCTCTGGTCAATATCGACTATAAAATATTCGCTAAGTCACTGGCAGCACGTCTAGACCTTTGCCTCCCGGAGCTCTTGGGCGAGGAACAATCTGGCTTCGTCAAGGGTAGATTTATTACTGATAATACTAGACTTCTGTTTAAAGTCCTCTCAAAGTCCCAACGCTTGCCCCAATCTCTGGCAGCGATCGCCCTAGACGCTGAGAAAGCATTTGATAGGGTTGAATGGACCTATCTTTTCCATACCCTTAAATGGTTTGGTTTTGGTACTAAATTCATTTCTTTGATTTCTTTACTGTATTCTAACCTGCGTGCTGCAGTATGCGCTAATGGCTTGGTCTCCTCCTGTTAGACCCTGTATCCCACTTACACTACCAAGACCATAATGCATCAGTAAGGGGTAGGAGGTGTGCTGTTCCATACTGTCCTGCGATTGGTCAACCAGTAAGGAGGGAGGTTCTTAAACCTCCTGAGAGGTAATGGCGGCGCTTGGCTTTCCTTTCCTGCCCTGCTTCATGCCGTTGTGAATCCTTGCCTGTTTTCCTTCATTTCCTCCGAGTCAAGCCCTGTCCTTTCAAGAGAAAGGCTCCCGTGTCTGGTTTACTAGCAGCGAGCATTGTGTGACGAGTGCTTCTGCCTGGCTGCTTTAATCTGTTGAAGATATCCGACCTGTCCCCGTGAGTTCGGCATATCGGATCTCCGTGTGTCCAAGGACGCTAACTGGACCAAGATTCATTGCGCCACCGTGGAGAAACGGGCGCACGCGATTCTTTGTTTTTCTTTTTTTGGTTGTTGTTTGGTTAACAATTTTTGAGGAAACTTTGTTGCTCGCCAACAAATGTCAGCACCGCCTTTTCAGCGCTGCCCCGCCTGAGATATTTGGAACGCTCATTGCACGCCAAAACTTACTGTTTGCAAGCCTTCTCAGCGCTGCCCCGCCTAGGTTCTCGGAAACGCTTCTTGCGTGTGAACCTTATCGCTACCCAGTCCTTTCAGCGCTTCCCCGCTTGGATTTTGGATTTTGGAAATACTCACAGCGTGTGTGTTGTAGCGCTGTCATGCATCTACCCCCACAGACTCTCCAGGATTTGTTATACGCTCACAGCTAGAGGGGAACATTTTAGAATCCATATATTGCTGTGGCAAACCTCGTGTGAGATTCTTGCTAACTCGAACTCTGGAGTTATACTATTATTTTTTTGTTTTGAGGAAAGACGGAATCTTTCCTTACAAATGGTGACTATAACCGGAAACTTCATTTCAAGAGACCAAGACATTCAGTAAATCCTCTCCTATCTGGTACGCTGGTAAGTCTGGGGCAGCACACAGTAAGGGGTGAAGAGTATTATAGCTACCTATGTAGATTTATGTCAACCCCTTTATGTTTTTTCTGTTCTTTTCCCATTGTAGTTCCTTATTCCACATTTCGGTAGGAGTCGGTCCACCCATCCAGCCTGAGACTCTCCAGAGGTGGACATATTGTCCTTGGTCTCTTCATTTTTGGGAGGTGTTCTTTCCTCACTGGTGTGTTCTTTGTAACACGGAGAGGGAAACACCTTTTGGAAAAGTTGAGGCATTGGCTTCGCTCCTGGGTTCATTGGATTGCTGCCTGGTCACTTTACAAGCCCGACAGAAAGCCAAGCCCACGTTTTCAAACGTACCCCCGAGCGAAGTATAACTATGGATGTGAACATATTAGGGGATACCTCTGACAGTACCATGAGGGAGTTAGCAGCAGCTGTAGTTAACCTACAGACAGAATTAAAATTAGTCAAGGGAGAAAATCAAAGACTGACGTCCGAACTAACAGTTCTTAGAACTCAGAGACCTCTAGAGAGCAAAGAGACAGACACCACCCCTAGATTCAAGCGCACATACATACAACATGCTCATTTTCAGGTCCCTTCTGCAAACACTTCCGGGGCTTCCACAGAAGTTGTTTCTTCACCCGTAAGTGTCACCGTAGTTACTCCACCGCAGACTCCGCTAGCCATGCCAGAACGTTTCAATGGTGATAGTCAGAAGTATGGCGTATTTATGAACCAATGTCATCTGCAATTTCTGTGTAGGGCTACATCATTTCCAGATGCAGCCAAAGTGGCATTTATAATTTCATACCTCAGTGGCAATGCCGCGTTATGGGCAGTTACTCTCGTAGAAAACGATTACCCCATTTTGTACGATTTGGCGTTATTTAAAGAAAAGAATTAGAAGTTTGTTTGCTAGGCATTCATATATGCAAGCCAGCGACAACGAATTATTGAACCTCAAACAAGGATCTAAAGATCTCTTGTCTTATATTACCACCTTTAACAGGTTAGTGACTGAAACACAATGGCTGGAGGAAAAACGGACCTCCTTGTTTTATAGAGGTCTAAAAGATGATCTCAAATACATACTGTCTCAAATTGTGGATCCCCCCGACGAATGTTCCGCGTTTATGGATCTGGTGATCAAACTAGATCACCGGTTAAATGAGAGAAAAGGAGAAAAAAACAAAGGAGATTACACCAGACTGTTTTTATCTAAGAGCGAAAAGAAAGAGCCCCGAGACACTAGTGAGCCAATGCAAATTGGCGGGATCAGATGCCCCTTGACTAAGGAAGAAAAAGAGAAGCGTAGGAGGTTGAACCTATGCTTATACTGCGGAAAAGGGGGACACTTTGCTAAAGAATGTCCTGTCAAACCTAAGAACACGGCTCGTGATATCCCTATCAAGCCCAATCGCGTTGTCCCGTCAGAAAACTAATTGACTTGGGGAGTAAGGAGGTCGCCCCTCCAAGTCAGGTAACTTTAAAGACTTCACATGTGGCCAACACCTTAACCCTTGTACCCAAGCCCTTTTTTATCAACACAGTATTCTTGTTGCCCACACAATTAAGACACACCCTGACCGTTCTGTTAGATTCAGGTGCCACAGGAAACTTCTTGGACATAAAGGTGGCCAAATCCTTGGGACTGGAATTCCCGCCAAAGAAACATCCAGAAAAGGTTAGAGCTGTGGACGGCTCTGAATTATCCTCTGGATTGATATTATATCATACCCCTGACATTATTCTCCTGACAATGGTCATTCTGAAACTGTTTCATTCTATCTCATTGACACCCCTGCATTTGGAGCTATCCTAGGTATTCCGTGGCTTCAGAGACACAATCCTCTTATTGATTGGGTGACCAGAACAGTAACGCTGCGTTCTCCATATTGCCTAACCCATTGTTATCGGGATATCGCACACTGGCATACTCCCGTGTATTGCGCTCTGTCTACGATTGATGGAGCCCCCCCTCCCAGAGGAATATCAGCAATATGCGAATGTGTTTGATGAGGTGAAAGCTGTGGCCTTACCCCCCCCATAGACCCTACGACTGTAGGGTAGATCTGATACCTGGAGCAGCTTTGCCCGTGAGCAGAGTATATGCCCTCACGGAACCTGAGACTAAATATCTCTATGAGTACATCCAAGACATGTTCAAGAAAGGGTTTATACGACATTTCACTTCTCCAGTATCCTCCCCTCTTTTTTTTTATCCCAAAAAGGGAAGGAGGTCTTCGAGCCTGCCTGGACTATCGCTCCCTTAACAAAGTGACAATAAAAAACAAGTACCCTCTTCCACTCATCTCTAACCTTTTAGATTAAGTGCGTAAAGCCACCATATTCACAAAACTCGACTTGAGAGGGGCTTACCACTTGATCCGTATCAGAGAAGGAGATGAGTGGAAGACGGCATTTCGTACCAAATTTGGACTTTATGAATATTGCGTAATGCCTTTCGGCTTATGCAATGCGCCTGCCGCCTTTCAGTTTTTCATAAATGAGATCCTCAGAGAATACCTGGATGTTTTTGTGATCGTCTACATCGATGATATTTTAATATATTCCCAGAACATGACAGAGCATGTGGAACATGTAAGCCTGATATTGAAAAGACTGCAGGACAATCACCTTTTTGCTAAATTGGATAAAAGCATCTTCCACACTCAAAGAGTAGCATTCCTTGGTTTCATCATATCTCCCGAAGGCATCCACATGGATCCAGCCAAAGTATCCGCTATCACTCAATGGAACAGTCCCACCTCGGTTAAAGAAGTGCAATCCTTCTTAGGATTCACTAACTTTTACAGGAGGTTTATCAACCATTTCTCAGACCTAATCACCCCTATTACTAGACTCCTTAAAAAAGGAGTAGCATTCAACTGGGATACAGAAGCTGAAAAGGCTTTCCAGGCTCTAAAAGACAGATTCACTACTGCTCCCATCGTTATGTTATGTTATGTTATGTTATGTTAAACTTTTATTTGTATAGCGCACGGCTACTCAACAAGAGTGTCCCGGCGCTTTATGAGGGCGACTCAGCAGTTAAAAAACATAACAGTAAACAGAAAAAGAGAGCAAAGGAAAAGAGAACAACCTAAAGATTGAAAAGCCAGGTCTTCAGACTTTTCCTGAACAGGAGCAAACTAGAAATGCTACGTAGAGCAAGGGGCAAAGAGTTCCACAGCTGGGGAGCCTTAAGGCTGAAGGAACGACCCCCGGTGCGAGCCTTCCTCACGCGGGGCACGACGGCCATGAACAAAGATTCCGACCGCAGAGAGCGGGCCGGACGATAGAGGGCCAGTCTACGCTGCAGATACTTAGCTCCAGAGCCAGAGAGTGCCTTATGCACCAGCGTCAAGGTTTTAAACATTATCCGCTTTCGGATAGGGAGCCAGTGAAGTGACTGTAGCACGCCAGATGTTCTTGCCCGCCTGTGAAGGCCGAAAATGGCGCGAGCCGCAGAGTTCTGCGCCACTTGCAACCTTTGGATCAGATAATCCGGAAGCCCTACATGCAGTCAGACATGCAGATGAAACACAACCGTATTTTGTGGAAGCAGATGCCTCCCAATATGCGGTTGGGGGAATCCTATCCCAGAGAGAGCCCAATAGTGGCGTTTTACACCCAATAGCTTATTTCTCCAAGACCTTGTCCCAGGCGGAACAGAATTATACTATAGGAGAAAGGGAGCTACTGGCCATAAAACTTGCATTTCAAGAATGGCACCATTACCTGTTAGGTTCCCCTCACACCATTACAATCTATTCCGACCATCGCAATTTACAGTATTTCAGGACGGCCAAGGCCCTAACCCCTAGGCAAATGAGATGGGTCTCCTTTTTTGGAGAATACGATTTTCAAATACATTTTCGTCCTGGGGTTAGACAAGGTAAAGCTGATGCCTTGTCACGGCTAGGCAAAGAAAACAAATGGTCGATAGAAACACCCACTGCCCTCATTCCCGAAGATCGCATCATTGCTGTTGGGGATCAAAATGTAAATGCACAGTCATTGCTTTCACGTCTGGAGCAGGTATACGCTACTTTAGATCAAGAGGAGTGGTTGAAAGAAACTTCCAACACTGTCACTGATAATCTCTTCTTTCACAGCCGCACGTTATACCTTCCCACAAAAGAAACGCAGAACCTGATTATAGAATGGTGTCATGAACTACCTTTAGCAGGTCACCCGGGAGAGGAAAATACCCATTTGACATGCCAGAGATGGTTCTGGTGGAAGGGCATGACTAAAGATATTGCTGCATATGTACACGCCTGTCCTATATGTGCCAGACAGAAGTCCGTACATTGCGTTCCTGCTGGTCTTCTCCAACCATTACCTGTGCCCAATAGTCCTTGGTCTTCCATTAGTATGGAATTTATCACTGATCTTCCATTGTCCCGAGGGTATACCACTGTATTAGTAGTAGTGGACCTATTATCCAAGATGGCTCATTTCATCCCTCTACGAAAGATACCCACAGCTTTAGAACTCACTGATGCCTTCATACAGAACATAGTGAGACTACATGGATTGCCTTCTGTTATCATATCAGATAGGGGCCCCCAATTTGTTTCCAAGTTCTGGCAGAATTTATGTACGGCCCTTCACATAGATCATCGATTATCATCCTCCTATCACCCTCAGACCGACGGGCAGACAGAGAGGACCAATCAGACCTTAGAACAATACTTGAGATGTCTGATCACTACTATTACTGGAGATTGGGTTCAGGCCTTACCCTTGGCGGAGTTCGCCTATAACAATTCTACCCATTCTTCATCTAAGATTTCCCCTTTCTATTTTACCTCTGGCTACCATCCTAAGTTTCTACCATTAGAACTACCTCCATCAGTGTCACACATGCCTGCCGTAGTTGATCACCATACACATCTCTTATCTATTTGGGAACAAGCTCGTCAACACCTGATAGAGGCCAAGAAAAACATGAAAACTCAAGCTGACTAACATAAACGTCCTGCCCCTGTGTACGTTATTGGTGACCTTGTTTGGTTAGCTTCAAAAAATCTCAAATTGGAAGGGCCACGTAAACTACAACCCAGATATGTGGGTCCTGTTCCAGTTTCCAAGATTATTAATCCTGTTGCCATCAAACTAGACTTGCCTCCAGAAATGCATATACACCGTGTCTTTCACACTGCCTTATTAAAACCCTACCAAACCCACTCTTGTCCCGAACCCCCACCTCCCCCCGTTATTATCGATGGTAACTTGGAGTATGAAGTGAAACGCATCATAGACTCCAGAAGACTGAGAGGTAGATTACAGTATCTTATAGATTGGGTAGGCTATCCCTCAGAAGATAGATCATAGGAGCCCGCAGACCAGGTACACGCCCCTTTATTAATCAGAAGGTTCCACGCTTTACACCCCTCTAAACCACGCCTTGTGAGGAGACCTTTAGGGGGAGAACTGTTAGACCCCGTATCCCACTTACACTACCAAGACCATAATGCATCAGTAAGGGGTAGGAGGTGTGCTGTTCCATACTGTCCTGCGATTGGTCAACCAGTAAGGAGGGAGGTTCTTAAACCTCCTGAGAGGTAATGGCGGCGCTTGGCTTTCCTTTCCTGCCCTGCTTCGTGCCGTTGTGGATCCTTGCCTGTTTTCCTTCATTTCCTCCGAGTCAAGCCCTGTCCTTTCAAGAGAAAGCCTCCCGTGTCTGGTTTACTAGCAGCGAGCATTGTGTGACGAGTGCTTCTGCCTGGCTGCTTTAATCTGTTGAAGATATCCGACCTGTCCCCGTGAGTTCGGCATATCGGATCTCCGTGTGTCCAAGGACGCTAACTGGACCAAGATTCATCGCGCCCCGTGGAGAAACGGGCGCACGCGATTCTTTGTTTTTCTTTTTTTGGTTGTTGTTTGGTTAACCATTTTTGAGGAAACTTTGTTGCTCGCCAACAAATGTCAGCACCGCCTTTTCGGCGCTGCCCCGACTGAGATATTTGGAACGCCCATTGCACGCCAAAACTTACTGTTTGCAAGCCTTCTCAGCGCTGCCCCGCCTAGGTTCTCGGAAACGCTTCTTGCGTGTGAACCTTATCGCTGCCCAGTCCTTTCAGCGCTTCCCGCTTGGATTTTGGAAATACTCACAGCGTGTGTGTTGTAGCGCTGTCATGCATCTACCCCCACAGACTCTCCAGGATTTGTTATACACTCGCAGCTAGAGGGGAACATTTTAGAATTCATATATTGCTGTTGCAAACCTCATGTGAGATTCTTGCTAACTCGAACTCTGGAGTTATACTATTATTTTTTTGTTTTGAGGAAAGACGGAATCTTTCCTTACAAATGGTGACTATAACCAGAAACTTCATTTCAAGAGACCAAGACATTAAGTAAATCCTCTCCTATCTGGTACGCTGGTAAGTCTGGGGCAGCACACGGTAAGGGGTGAAGAGTATTATAGCTACCTATGTAGATTTATGTCAACCCCTTTATGTTTTTTCTGCTCTTTTCCCATTGTAGTTCCTGATTCCACATTTCGGTAGGAGTCGGTCCACCCATCCAGCCTGAGACTCTCCAGAGGTGGACATATTGTCCTTGGTCTCTTCATTTTCGCGAGGTGTTCTTTCCTCACTGGTGTGTTCTTTGTAACACGGAGAGGGAAACACCTTTTGGAAAAGTTGAGGCATTGGCTTCGCTCCTGGGTTCATTGGATTGCTGCCTGGTCACTTTACAAGCCCGACACCTCCTTTTTGACCTAGGAAGGGGTGTCCGTCAGGGATGTCCCCTGTCCCCCTTTCTTTTTAATTTGGCTTTAGAGCCTTTTCTATCCAGGCTCCGTCAAAACCCCAATGTTCACGGCTTCCAAACCCTGAATTCTCACGTCAAGCTTGCCGCATATGCCGACGATATTCTACTTTTTATATCTAATCCCATTGAATCCATTCCCGCCTTCTTTGATGAAGTGAGAGATTATTCCCGAATATCTGGCTATAAGCTTAATAATGATAAATGTGAGATTCTACCCTTGACGAAGTCTACTTTCAAGCCTGATTTCAGTGCCTCGAACTTTACATGGAGCTCTTCACACATCAAATACCTTGGCTTACATGTTACCCCCTCCATTTCTGAAACAGTTTCCCTCTGTTTAAATAAGTGTATCCAAAAAGTATCGGAATTGGCGACTAATGACATCCCCTTTACTTATCTTGGTGGGGCCGCCTTGACACCATCAAGATGATGCTATCTCCTATAATCCTTTACACTATTTCTAATATCCCAGTACCAATCCCCTCCAAGTTTTTCAAGAAGATCAACTCAGTCCTGATATCCTTTCTCTGGAACAACAAAAAGCCCAGAATGTCCCTTGCTAGGCTTATACGCCCCAAGTCAGAAGGCGGAGTTAACTTCCCGGATTTCCCAGTTTATCGTAAGGCATTTTTGTTACGACAGGCTTCCTTTTGGTTGCAGGACCCGGCCTCTCCTTGTCCTTTGTGGGCTAATGTTGAGCGCCTCTTTCTTTCCCCCTTCTCTTTTGCTAAGTATCTTTCTTTTTCACGAAAACCATCCTCTATTCCTACTCCCATTCATAAATTCACTACTAAACTACTTTTATCTTCTTTACCTTCTCCTCCTCTAACAGTTGCTGATTTCCTTTCTTCCACTATTTGGCACAACATATCCCTCTTGATTCGTAACAAACCCTTTTACTGGAAGTCATGGAGGCAAAAGGGGTTAATCTGTGTTTCCCAATTATTTTCACACTCTACTTTCATACCTTTCCTAACTCTTCGCTCCACCTATGATCTTCCTGCTTCTTTTGCCCGCAAATATCTCCTACTTAAAGAGACAGTAATGGCAACTTACACCCGACTTTTACTAACACATACTTCTCCTACTTCCCTTACCCCCACTTCACAACTTCACTCCTTTTTGCTTACCATTCCCAAAGCCTCCTCTATTTACAAAAACCTCCATACTAAAGATTCCATTAGACCCAAATCTAAAGTGGAGGAATACTGGGAACGTGACTTTGCCACGTTTTGGTCCATTCCTTTATGAGATAAAATCTGGATTAAGATCCGCAAATCTTCCCGAGCGGCGACCTTGACACAGTCCTTGTTCTTCATTTACAATCGACTTCTTTTTACACCATTTGACCTCAATAGGCGTTTTCCAGCAACTCCACACGTTTGTTGGTCCTGTTCCTCCCCACAAGCAACTTTATTCCACATGTTGTTTCTCTGTAAATCTGCTCATGATTTTTGGTTGCAGGTTTGGGCTCAAATTAATGTACTCTTTCATACTTACATTCCTTTTTCCTACATTAACATTTTCTTGGGAAGTCTCTCTCCTTGCTGGGAAACTGTTGATATTAATATCCAGATTATTGATTTATTGTTAGCTGTTGCATTTCAGCAGATCACAATTAATTGGAACTTATGGCTTCCTGTTACGCTTTACTTTGATGCATGCGCTAATCGTTCATTCCATCCACAACCATCCCAGCAAGAGGTCTCCAAACCCCCTTAGCTGTCCTTCGCATTTCCTTTTTCTTTCATTATCACTTGTATGTATTTATCTTTGCATAGTTGTATTTTCACAATTCTTACCTCTCCTCCATTTGGCTCTGATGCCCATGATTATTTCTCTTTATTGTTTGTCATTATATTGCTCCCGCTGATTGCTACTTTTTTTTAATATTCTATGCTATTTTTATACTTTGTATTGACACCTTGTTTTTTCTCTTCTTTATCAAATAAAGTTCTTTTTTTAACTTAAAAAAAGAAAAGGATTTAGTCACTGTGAGGCCTCAATTGCATCATACAGCATCATTCCAAACTAACATTTCCAATTCCATTTTGGGCTGATCCTCAGTTTTCTTTGTTTTCTTCTAATAGTGTCTGTCTTAGATTTCCTGCTCATCTTCAAAAACCTTGAACTGTTTAAATCCTTTAACCTCTCCAAGCAATTCTGTGAATAGTTATTTATTCTTTCTTTAAGTTGAAATATTTATTAACATCAGACCCCCTGATGACACACCACCACAACGTTATTTGCAACAAAATAGATTTTTTTTTCTTTTATATCTCTTACTACACACCTTATATGTTAAACGTTAGGTAATGTTCAGTGGAATGTTAATAACGCACCTACGCCCACATTGGCCCCTATTGTTAAACAGACACTCCCATATGCTATAAGATTATTATAAATTGAGTTAAAAAAGTTCATGTCATCATGTCAACGTTCATGTAACTCAATTTGTTAAATACACTTGTTTACATACAGTGTATTAATCTATACAGACATTCCAAAAGCACCAGGACTTGTCATACCAAAGCAGATATGGCCTATATTAACTGTTTGTTTCAATCCCTCTCTTTACAATCTACAACAAATGTTTGTTGGTACTAACAGTTCCCATATGCTTCCTAGTATAATGAAAATGTTTCTTACACTTAGGGTGTGCAGCATGTATTTATTTTCCCTCACAATAAAGTAAATATATTAATGTACAGAAACAATAAGAAACAAAACCAGGTCATTAGAGATCAGTTTTGGGTGATGGGAATCGTTGCTGACATTTTTCAATCTAGTATCTTGGTGATGTCTCAGGCAAAGACTTTCCCTGGTTTAGGGATAATTGGGTTTGGATCTGAATTAAGGGACCAGGACATTCAATAGTTTGAGCCCATAATCTCCTAATGACAGATCTATATTTTTTTTATATTGAAGGAGTGACGGGAAATCACGTGTTACACACAGAACAATGATTACTTGTGGGGGGGCCAGACCTTTGTTCCCAAAGGCCACAGTCACTGGAATTATGCGATTGTGCGGCAGCAGTGATTTTCGCATAATTATAGATTTGAATCATTTGCCACATAATCCTTCATTGCCACATAATCTTCTGGTTTTAACAGAATTTTTGTTGTGTCTAGCTCAAAGGGTTCAAGTTTTACTCAAAATGCAGTAACACATGTTGCCACACAGTGAAAGGCCCTTTAGAAAAGCTGGATTGGCACCTTTCTGTTGCCTATTGCTATATTTGGGGGGTTAAATGGGTACGAATGGGGTTCAACCAATAACCAGTGTTACTAAGGGATGAGAGAATAAAATTAATTATTTTCTACTGGTTCTTTGCTCTTTGAATGGTGTGAGAGGCAGCCCTGGAATGGGAGGCCACTGAAATAGTTGAGAGGTTGAGTCTTGTTCGCGAAATATGAGGATTTCCATTGCTGCATCATTTAAGCAAAGAAAGCAGTTTCTATCCACATCCAATGTTCTATGTGGTCTTGGCAATTGGTGATGCTGTGGTGACCCTCTCAGTTGTCCTCCTAGTGGATGTAAATGTGTGTGACATCAGCATAATCCTGTAAATGTATTGATCAAGTAGTTGAGGCAGGGTATGCGTGTAGCAATTCAACAAGAGTCTAAAGAGTGGGAAAGCTTTGGAGAACGCTTATGTAGATTAATGAAGAAGGATTCTGATAACACCATGCAAAATTGTTGAGCCCAATCACAGAGAAATGAACTGACCCCATTTCATTGCTGGATATGCCGACCACTGCTCAATCTGGCTGGACGTATCTCATGATCATCTGTATTGTACTCTGCCAAAATGCCCCAAAGTATGAAGACTAACTAATGGCATTTGATAAGTGCTTGAAGAGATCCGCTCCGGTCTCGGTCAGACCTGGTCCCATTCATCTGGCTGGCTGAACTTCTGATCTGAAAGTCATGCAGTTGTTCATATAAGTTTTCAATTGCTTTGCAGCCACTCCTTTAGGAATTGTTCCTGTGCCTGGTACATATGATCCCGGGTGATACCCGGACAGCCCGTATCAATCAGTCAATCAGGGATTTGTGAAGCGCTCTACTCACCCGTGAGGGTCTCAAGGCGCTGGGGTGGGGGAGATCGTGTAACTAAGACTTACCCAAAGAGACAGATCTTGAGGCTCTTCCTCAAGGCAGGCAGAGTGGGGGAAAGTCTGATGCTTAGCAGGAGTTCATTTCAGGTCTTTGCCGCGACGTAGGAGTAGGCTCTTCCACCCGTTGTGGCTCTGCAGTTATGAGGGGTTTAGGCAAGGGCGAGGTCGGCGGAGCGAGGCTTCTCTTGGGTGCGTAGAAGGAGACTCTTTCGTTGATGTACTGGGGTCTGGTGTTGTGGAGGGATTTGTTGGCATGAGTGGGTAGCTTGAAGGTCATTCTCTTCTCAACGGGCAGCCAGTGGAGGTCTCGTAGGTGCTGGGTGATGTGGTTTTGTCGTGGGATGCCGAGGATGAGTCTGGCGGCGGTGTTCTGGATGGTCTGGAGTTTTCGGAGCAGAGATTTGTTGTGTCATAGAGGGCGATTCCGTAGTCCAGTTTGCTGGTTATGAATGAGTGGGTGAACGTCTTTTTGGATTCGGGAGGGATCCATTGAAGATCTTGCAGAGGATGTGGAGGATGCAGAGGGTGTTAAAGCACATGCAGGAGACGGCGTTGATCTATTTGGTTACGGTGAGGGATAAATTGAGTATAATACCAAGGTTGCAGGTGTGGTCAATTGGAGTGAGGGGGTTCCAAGGGTGCGTGGCCACCAGGTGTTGTCCCATGTGGAGGGGTGGGTCTGAGGACAAGGACTTTTGTCTTCTCTGAGTTGAGCTTCAGGCAGCTGCTGCTCATCCAGGAAGCGACATCTTTCATTCCTTCCTGGAAGCTGAATTTGGTGGTGTTGGGTTCCTTTGTGAGGGAGAGGATGAGCTGGGTGTCATCGGCGTAGGATACTATGCTGAGTCTGTGCTGTCTGATAATGGCTGCAGGGGGGGCCATGTAGATGTTGAAGAGCGTGGGGCTGAACAATGATTCTTGGGGTACTCCGCAGCTGATCTCTGTGGGTTCTGAGAGGGAGGGCGGGAGTCTGATTCTTTGGGTTCGGCCGGTGAGAAAAGAGCAGATCCAGTCGAGGGCGGTTCCCTGTATGCCAGCGTCCTGGAGTCTGGCGGTGAGTGTGAGGTGGGAGAAAGTGTTGAAGGTTGCAGAGAAGACTAGTAGGATGAGGGCCACCATGTGGCCCTGGTCGAGGAAAGTGTGAATGTCATCTGTGGTGCCAGGAGGGTGCTCTTAGTGCTGTGGTTGCTGCGGAATCCAGATTTGGAGGAGTCGAGGATGGAGTTAGCTTCAATGAAGTTTGTGAGCTCGATATTGAGGATCTTCTCAGTTAATTTGGCTGTGAAGGGGAGGAGAGAGATGGGTCTGTAGTTTTTGAGGTCCGTCAGGTCAGCGGAGGGCTTTTTGAGGAGGGACTTGACTTCTACGTGCTTCCAGCCATCGGGGAACGTGCCGGTTTCGAAGGTGGAGTTGATGGTGCGTCATAGTTCAGGAGCTATGGCGGCAGCAGCTCTCTGGAAGATGTGCGGCGGGCAGGGGGCCATGTGGGCTTCTGAGTGAATACTCTTCATGGTTGTGGCGGTGTCTTCTGTAGTGACCGGGGTCCAGGCGGAGATGGTAGGCTGGCTGGCGTTGCTAGAGGTAAGTGAGGTTTCGGAGTCTGCTATATATTCGTTGAAGTTGTTGTAGAGGGACTTGATCTTGAGATGGAAGTAGGAGCCGAGTTTTTTGCAGAGGTCCCGGGATGGCATGATGTCTGAGGCTTTGCTTGGGGGTTTGGTGAATTTCTGTATGATGCTGAAGAGTTCCTTCGAGTTGCTGGAGTTGGCGAGGATCTTGTCCTGGATGAAGTTCCTTTTGGTGGATTTCATGCGTTGGTGGTATTCTGTCATGGCGTTCTTGTAGCTAGTCAGTGCTTCCTGGGTTTTGCTGTTTCTCCAGACTTTCTTGAGACGTCTGCAGGTGCGTCTGGATTCTCTTAGGTTAGTGGTGAACCAGGTGGCTTTAATGGGGCGCTGTTTGTCGGAGTTCTGGAGGGGGGTGAGCTTATCTGCGCTGTCGGTGATCCATCTGTGGAGTTCGTGGACTGCAGAGTTGATGTCAGTTGTGGCAGGAGGAGGCACGTGGTTGAGGGTGGGGTTGAGGGGCTCTTCGGTGACCTTGCTCCAATTCCTCCATGGGGGCATGGAGTAGGTTTGTGTGCAGTGGGTTTAGAGAAGGAGACGTGTACACAGTGGGGATCCGTCCAGAGGGGTTTTGTAGTGTGGCTGAAGTGGATGGTGTTCCCTCCAGCGAAGATGGGGTCGAGGGTGTGTCCTGCCTTGTGGGTGGAGGGTGGTGACGAGCTGCTTCAGTCTGATGTTTGTGAGATTGTCTAGGAGGGCGGTGGAGTTGGGGTCGCTGATTCATGGTACGGGATGTCTGAAGGCGAGGGTGCTGTGTAGGGTCGTTCTGGGGGTGGTCTGGGTCTGGAAATTGAGATGTTCTGTGGGGGCTATGGAGTAGTTTGTGCTGGATGTGGTGAGCCAGAGAGAGTTTTTGTGTGTGATGGCGAGTCCTCTGCCGGGTGGTTGAGGCAGTCCTTCCTCTGGATTTTGTATCCGTATGGGGTGGCGGTAGCGATGTCGGAGCAGAGGTGGCGTTGGTCCAAATTACTGTTAGGAAGGCGACGTCTGGTGACATGGTGTTGAGAAGGTCCCGGATTTCTACTTCGTGTCTGTGCAGAGAGCGTACGTCAAGAAGGATGCAGCTTAGGGGTTTGGGTGCGCTGGCGACCGGTGGGTGGGTGGTAGCCGTGGTGGTCCAGAGGTGGGTGAAGGTGCGGGGGCAGTGTCGGCAGGAGAACTGCTCGTGGATGGTGTACGGCGTTGACAGCAGGAAGTTGTTGTTTTTTCCGGGGTTGAGTGCGTGGATGGCAGCTGAGTTGTAGCAGTGGGAGGTCGGAGGACCTAAGTCGCTGGTCATGGATGGGTGCGAATGCCTTCAGCGCTAAGTAGGGGATGGGGAAGGGAGCGCAGCTGGGAGGTGGTAGCGGGAACAGGCTGGGGGAGGGGCTGCTGGGGCAGTAGTGGCGGAAAGGAGGGAAAAGGAAACAGCAGAATGGAAGTAAGGAAAGCTAAGAGAAAAGGCAAATAAGGCAAGCTCAGGAGGGCCTCGAACACCAACCTGAAGCAGCGCAGGGTGCAGAGACTCTACGACGGAGCTGCGCAGGGGGAGAGCAGTTTCCTGTCCAGGAGGTCAGGGATCTTGCTCACTCTGCCCTACAGCAGCCGCCATTAAGAAGGGGATGGGGACCGCAGCTGGGAGGAGGTAACCGGCAAAGGGGGGGGGGCGGGGGCAGCAGCGGCGGGAAGGAAGAAAGGAGGGAAAACAAAATGGCAGAAGGAGCAAGGAAAGCTAAGGGAAAAGGCAAAAAAAGCAAATAAGGCAAGATTGGCAATGGCAAGAATGCAGGAGCCAGGGAGAAGAAAAGCAGAACCTGAACATGAAGCAGAGAAGGACTGCACAGCGCGAAGAGCAGCTCAGGAGGGCCGCGAACACCAACCTGAAGCAGCGCAGGGGGCAGAGACTCTATGAAGAAGCTGTGCGAGGGGAGAGCAGTTTCCTGACCAGGAGGTCAGGGGTCTTGCGCACCCTGTCGCGCAGCGGGCACCATTAAGTAGGGGACAAGGGAGGGACTGCAGCTGGGAGGCGGTTGTGGGAACCAGCAGGGGGGAGGGGCCGCGGGGACAGTAGCGGCAGGAAGACGGAAAGGAGGGAAAAGGAAACGGCAGAAGGGGAGCAAGAAAAGCTAGGGGAAAAGGCAAAAGGCAAAAAATAAAGGCAAATAAGGCAAGAGTGACAAAAGAACAAGGAGGCAAAAATAAAGGCAAATAAGGCAAGAGTGGCAAGGGCAAGAATGCAGGAGCCACGCATAAGGAAAGCAGAGCTGTCACATGAAACATAGAGGGACTGCACGCTCAGGAGGCCCTTGAACACCAACCTGAAGCAGCGCAGAGGGCAGAGACTCCACGACTGAACTGCGCAAGGGGAGAGCAGTTTCCTGACCAGGAGGTCAGGGGTCTTGCCATGGCATGTGTTTTAGAAGTGGAGACACTATTTCTATGTTCAGTTGGCTCACAACTGCCCACTGATAGTGAGGCATTAGTGGGTTATGTTAGATGGCAGGAATCGAAACAGTGGTGGCTTGCATTACTCGCGTGTCAGGGCGGGGGCATTCGGGGGATCACGCTTGGGGGCTGTTAATTTAAAAATAAAATACACTTACCTTCCCGGGTACCGCGTTGTCTCTCCTGACCTGCTCTCCTGCTGCCCTGCCTCTGGCAGAAACATGAAGCAGGCAGCCTCCCTCCCCTAAGCCAATCACAACGCTGCAATGGCAGCATTGTGATTGATGGGAAGCCAACGATCCAGGCGCCTATGGGGAGGCCATTTTCTCCATGTAGGCTGCAGCCTACATGGAGAAAGGGCAGAGTGCGCATGACTACTTTGATCGGCCCCAAACAGTCAGTGCCCTCAGCAGTGGGCAAGCCACTCCTCCCCTGCCGTAGAGTAGACCCATCCGCCCCAACCAAACACTTCTGGAGCAGAAACATAAAATGGTAGTTTTACCATTTTATGTTTCTGCTTCTCGCACTGTGAGAAAGCAGTGGGGCGACGCTTCTCCGCCCTAGTGGAAGAACCGCCCCTGAATCGAAAGGCTTGTTCCATGCAGACTGCTGGACTGGGATCCATGGACATGTTAACACACTTTAATCTTAGAAGCTAGTGTTCATTGCTCTGTCGGATACTGGATGGAAGGAGGGAAAGGTCACATTTATTCAAGATAAGACAAATGACTAGATAGGCTGTGGATAGTGATTATGTATGATTGCGTCCTGAATCTTTGTATATTTGCAGTAGAAGTATCCTTCCACGCTACATGACAAGAACCAGAGAACGGGCGATTCTATCAGACTCTCTAAGTGAGAGACAGAAAAATAGCACAAACAACATTAAAATAATTTTGCCTAACGAAGTAAAAGCAAATAAGTGTGTGTGAAATCAGAATCTAAATGTCGACAGTGGTTTTACATTTTAGTTCTTTTAAGCCATTCATAGCACGAGGCACTATTTAAGTAGAAAATTAATGTTGAGAATGGGGCTTTCTCACATCAGCTTTGTCCATGATTCTAATAAATGCCCTAGAACTCCCAGTCCCAGCCTTTCTAATTCCCTCATCCCCAACCCAAGGTGGCTCAAACAAAGAGTGTTGTGGTGGATGCAGTGGGTACTGCTTAGTGTATCCCTCCAGTGATGCTGTGTTGTGATGGTTGGGTGGACTCTCTGGCCTTGTTGCTCGCAACATCACAGAGTTTCAATTGAGTATGCTCCTCCTCACCCCTACCTTCAAATCAGCCTCGCAAGGAAGCACATGCTTATGGCCCAGCACTTCAAGCCTGTCTCCCCCCCTGATCTCATGTCCCCCGGACCAGTCCCTGTAAGTGTGGGCTTAATTAAGCAATTAGGGGCCCTGATTACACTTTATAGCACATACTACCCCCCTAACACCTTGGCTCCTGCCCTAAATGTCAGCCCTCTCTCTGTCCCATCTTAACCTTCCCTCTCAGAGCGTTATTGCAGAACGTGCAGATAAAGGGCCAGGGGCTCCGACTAAGGGCAAAGAGGTTCCAAGCGTCTGCAGTTCTTTGCACTCGGCCCCCTCACTTTTAAATATCATGGGCTCCTACAATAAAATTACTTTACGCAATAAATCATAAACAAGTGAAGATAATTTATAAAGAGACTTCCATTGTGGCTTCTCTACTAGGTTGAAAAAAAAACTCCCTTTTCTCTTTTTGATAAACTTTTTTTTTAATTAAAAGTGGGAAGCCAGATTGGGGCACGTAAGCACCCTTGGACAAAGCCCCGCCCCCTCTTGCCCTTTACATGTCTGCCCAGTTCCAGTTTGAGCTGACCCTCCCTCACTCAGCCTTCTGTATGTTGGGCTTTGGTTGCCCTTTGGTGTGGCACCAAAAAACTGTCCTATATGGACTGGATCTGAGGTCAGCCCTTGAGGAAAGGAGTGTTGCTTGAAGGCAAGAGTTCTCCGGTTTGCAGTTTTACGGCCCAAACTAAAACATGGATATGCGCCCCAGTGGGTCCAAAGAGCTAAAAGGGATATGGGTGAAGGCACTTTGGACCAGGGGTGGTCAGGTGAATTTCATAGAGAAATCCTTGGCGTTTCTATATTGTTGTGGTATCTTTCGACATCAATGTGCCTTAGAATGCCAAAATAGCTAAATAATGCCAGACAATGTGCTTCATAACCTACCTGGTTGATTCAAATACACGTATTCGCACCTGTGACGTCAAAAAAGCGCGTGGGCCAGTTTAGTGTAATATTTCTGCGCATACAGAAGCTTTGGAAAAATAATGCCACTCTGAGTTGACGGCGAGCATGCAGCAGAGTGATTAAAAGGATCGCAGGTGGATGGTTAGAAGGCTGTCAACGCGCTCGAGGCTCGAACTGAGCATGCGCCGTGCACGCGCCGGGAACGACCGTTGCGATGAGGTCATGTCCCTCCGGGGCTCCTTCTGGAGGAAGAACTCGAAGGTAAGGGCCCTGAAACCGTGGCCACAAAATGGCAGCCCGCTTGATAGGAAGTGACCTCTGGCCTTCATTTATTGGTCATTAATGTTTAGAATTCAACACGTATGTTTATATTCAGTCCTTTTAACGCCCCGTCCTTACAGTTTGTAAATACATCTGTTGAATGAAAATGTAGGAGTGGGAAAATGTGTCGTGCGTCGTTGGGGTGGTGGCACTGACTCCAGGGAGGGTAGAGATATTAACGCAAGTAAGAGAGCATCATTTTCAATAAGTGCATACCCATGCAGGACAGTGACGGTATAAGGCCCATCATGCAAAGTGTTGTTGGGTTAAAAACAAGGGCTGGCTGAAGGGGGTCACAATAGGAGTGTACCACTTGGCAGCACTGGCACAGTGACTCACGCGTGTTGACTTTTTTTTTTAAATGTGTGTTTAATTTTCTAGGCTCACCCATCACTTTCTTAAAATATATGCTGAAAATTCACAGTGCTTCTTCAGAGGTTCCCAGTTTCAGGCGTGACTAGCTCATCGAGTTCAGTCGGGTTCTTTGCACTCTGGTAATTGTAGTCCTGTATTTTTAGTTCGCTAAAACGGACTACAAGTATTTGAATGGCACGAAAAAACTCGAACTGGAAGAGAAACAAATGGACAGGAAGGTAAAACTTGGGAGTTCTGATTTCGGCTGCTTGTAGCGACTATGTGGTTGTTTTGGTCACATAAATGTAACATAGTGCTTTGTCGAAAAAAAAATTGTACAGAAAACCTTTTAAAAACGGGCTGTTTCACTGGCACATGATTTTTGTTTACTTTATTTCACCAACACCTTTGAAGTGGTATTTATATTGGATTAACTGATATTACCAACACTGCAATTTACGAAATACTTCCTCTCGTTAAGTGAAAACACAGCACTTGTAGGGTGACCAGGTGGCTTCATGTCACCGGAACACCACTTTTCCATTTCTGGGATTTGCTTTGATTTTTCAGTACATTCTGGGAGTTGTCGTCTTGGGTTATCTTAATTAAGCCACTCGAACTAACACTCCTGATAGTGGTATGTAAAAGTAAAGTCTACTAAATGGAATAGTGGTGTCCTGGTGACATGGACCCATCTGATCATCCTAAACACTTGAACCGTTGTGTTCTAGGCACATGTAAGGGAGGTATTAAAGGACACTGTAGCAATGTTGATACAATGTCTGGCGTTCGGTTTCCTTTCAAAAACATTGTAATCTGACAGTTTATGTAAATGTGAAGCAAACCTACGATTCCCAGAATGCCACTGGGTATGTTGAATTAAAACCTTGTAGTGGAGCATTGCATCCATGGTAACGTGGGTTAGTGATTTGGCAAAAGCACGTGGTGTGCACTGGAATGTTGAAAAAACGGATTTATAATCTAATTCTTTTTATGCTGACATTTTGACATCTCTATATTTGCTGAGGCTTTGCAGACTTTTCCGTGGGTAGGGGTGGCAGTTAAAATGGAAAATGTATTATGATTTGAAGTAGACCACAATTGAATATCTGACTGTCATTGTGAGGAGACAAGAAGCGGTCATAGTACCTATCTTGAAGAGATCTCCACTGGTGGGCTAAATTAAAGTTCTAGGCTAAACTAGCTTCTCAAACAGATTGTGAATCGTGCTTACATCAAGTGTTAAGGTTTACCCCAATACATGTTCCAGGAGTATATTTTGAAGGTGATTGCAGCTTGATTGCATTTGCATGCAAAAGATTCTGCGGTTTAAATGTGTCTGTGTGACGTTCAATGCCTGTTTGTGATACTCCGAGTGAAACGTAATTCCAGTTAAAACCAAGCAAAAAAATCCATGTAATTTGACAAATATAAAAATTAATTTAGAGCAACATGACTCTAGTAAAAATCTTGAAACAGCAGAAAGACCTGAAGTACTTACTGTTTGGTTAAAACATAATACTATTGTGGACCTGTACAGGTAACAATGCAAGTATGCACCACTTTCTCAAATTAAATGACTTGCACTGATGCTGGGAGGTGAGACAGAGCCAACTTGTTGCCTTACCACTGCCTGTTGAGGGGTATCTCAGCTCCTCGATACATCCAGACTAGCAGGCTAGGGAGGAGTAGGTCTGTGGTAGCATGCTAAGGGTGTCAGGTTGGGCGGCCAGCTCACCTGAACAGAGGAGACTTGGGGCATAAGGCTCCTGGGGTACTTGTGGTGCCATGCTAAGTCACTAAGGTATCTCTCGTACGCTGTAATGTGGACCCTAGGTTGACTAAGTGTGTTCTTCCTGCAGGTACTGCTGCTCACTTGCATCAGACTGACAATGACAATACTTTATTTTGAGTGATTAATAAAAATCAATACAAAAAGAGCAATCAGTATAAAAAAGATATTTAAAATTGAATAAAACAATGTGTGTGTAGGAAGCATGTGCTGCATGGGACCTTCCACCAGTTAAAAGTCAAATTATACCATGGTTGGCCTGTCCATTAGGGCTTGTCGCACATGGTAGATGAATTTGGCGAAGTTGGCCATGTGCTTCATCGTGTCCAGTAAATATAGTTGAAGAACTGCCTCTTTTACCGTCCGTGTACCCAGTTGGCGAAGGATAGGCCTTAGATGGATTCTACGGACTGACAACAGGGCAGGGCAGCATAATAGGATGTGAGACAATGTTTCACGCTTGTAGTGGCAGAGGCGACACTCCGTGATCGCTGGTCTGACTTTGACTGAAGGATACAGATGTTTTAAGGGGAGCACATGCAATCTTGCAGCCAGAATCCTTTGTAGGGCTTGCCTGCCCAACAGCTGTACAAGGTGTGGTTTATGGCCATTTACAATGTGAGGAGAGCTTTGGGTCTCATGGAAGCCTCTGGCTGTCAAAGCTTCAATGTCCAGTTTTCGTGAGCAAGATCTTACTTGCTTTTTTATTGCTGTTTTGATGGTTGTGTATTTTATTGTATTGGGGTCCCAGTTCTCTATCGCTAGATTCAAAAGCTCTTTGGCTGAGGCTAGACCGTCTGACCACGGGTTACCTGACTTTTTGGATATTTTATTTATAACAAACTTCGAGTTCTCTGGTGCTATGGTGGTTAGATAGTAATATTTTGCCGGGCTTGCTAGTTCTTTGAAAGATTGCCGGGTGAGATTGAATTCCACGCAAATTAGAGTGTTCCTTGTATATAACGGAAGGCAAAATAGCTTTTTGTAGGCTGCACAGTTGATTTTTTCGAGGTCTTGCCCCAATTTACCTGGGAACGCCTGTATGGCGTAATTGAGGGAGGGTAGTCATTTTGCTCTCAGAACTCGTTGAATGGCCATGGTGGTTGGGCTTTCCAAAGTGGCATTGAGTTTACAAATGGCATAAGTAACCATTTTGGCTTTCTGCTGGAGCTTGAGTCGATGGACCAGTTTCGCTGAGCCAAGGTAGTTATATGATTGTGTGCTAGATAGTATTAGTGGTCCCAGTCTCCATTTTATTCGCTTCTTTTTTGGATAGCGGCCAAAGATCAGTATCTTAGATTTTGTTGGATTTGCAACCAGCTACTTTTTGGCTTGTACTCTGCTAATGCTGTTAAGCCTTTTTGAAGGCCAACTTTGGTATGGTCCAAGAGGACCAGGTCATCTGCATGTTGAATCAATTGGATTCTGATTCCCCGATCCTAGGAGTCGCCAGGCTTGCTCCCTGCAATGCATTGCCCAGATCAGCTGTATATAAGTTGAAAAGAAGCAGGGCAAGGACACAGCCCTGCTTTATCCCGTGGTCTGTGCAAATTTTTTCCGTGGCTGATTCAACGAGAGTTTGACTCTTACCCATGTTTGAGTATACAGTAATCTGATGGCTTGTAGAAGTTTCGGGCAGATGTTCCAGCCAGCCAATTTCATCTATAGAATATTTGGATCTACGCCATCAAAGGCTGCTGTGTAATCAATGAAGCAGGCAAAAAGAGACTGATCGCCCGAGCCATTGATTGTTGTATTAAGTATGATAGGGCTATAATATTATCTATGGTAGAGCCTCCCGGGCGGAACCCTGTTTGATAGAAGGGAAGCAAGTTCTCCTTGGTGACCCAATCTGCTAATTCCATAAGGAGAGAACTTGCATATGCCTTGCCCTCCAGGTCCAATAAGGCGATCATTCGGTAATTCTTAGGATCTGTGCTTGGCCCTTTTTTGTAGATTGGATGTATTAGGGATCCCCTCCAGGAGTCTGGGACATCCATCAGGAGTCTACACTCTGAATACAGCTGACCCAGGTTCTCAGCCCAAAAGTCGATGTCCTCCCTGAAGAGAGAGCCCGGCAGACCATTTGGTCCAGGGGCCCCATTGTGTCATATTCTTCTCAAAATTGCTCTTAAAACCTTTCTTTCAGCAGGTGTGACGTTTGCTAGTGGGGCCGTAGGTTCGATTGTTTCTTCATTTAGATGTTCGTCAAGGGGTGTTCTTTTACTTGAGTTTTTCTCTGAGTCGTTGGTGTAGAGAGTTTTTACGTGGGCTGTCCAAGTACTTGCATCAAGTGGGTTCTCTCTATTACAGGTCCCATGGGTAAGCTTGTTTATGTATTGCCAGAATTCTAGGGGCAAGCAGCTCGAAGATCTTCAACCATTTTCGCTCTGTTGCTTCATGTTTCACCTGCCAAACAACTTTTGCGTGGGTCTTGGCCGCCTCCTTTTAAGTCATTTTTTGCAGTCATCGATCTAGTTTCTCGATAGGCTCTGCGTTTGGAGTTGAGTGCTTTTGAGGATTTCTTAATTGCTGGCTGGAATCCCAGTTTGTAAGTAAAGTTGTCATAGGCTCTTCGATTGTTGCTCCCTCGGAGTTGGTAGGCTAAGTCATATGCGAGAGCGCCCCACTCTCCGATTTTACCCTGGTCATTACTGCCAGTCTGCCAACCTTTCCAGGTTGATTTCCATGCAGCAAACTTATGGGTCGAAAGCGGTCCCCATTTGATTCTTCTAAGGAGTCTATGTTGCTCGTCTCCATTTGTGGTTCCAATACATTGAAGAGTGTGCCTAATTTTCGCACTCATGGACAACTCTATAAGGGTGGCATGGTCACTTTCAGTCCGAGGTTGAACGTTCTAGCTTGACATGTGATTTTGTAAGCGTTCGCTTAGTAGAATGTAGTCGATTGTTGTCTGATTGTTAAAGGTAGGAGGTATCAGTACTGTTGGGTTATTTTTTGTAGTTATACAGTGTGATGTTGCCAACTTATATGCTCACAATAGGGCATTGAATCTTCTGGTGCTTCCGTTATGATGGTTTTCGTCAATTGTTTGCCCTATGTCATGCATATTAAAGTCGCCCAAGATAATTGAGTCCATACCTGCATACCGTACCAAAAGGGTTTCAATCTCATTTAATAGGCGGGTCAGTTTGTCGTTTGAGTCCGTCCCATGCCGGTTATAATAGACGTTGATGAGGAGAATTGGAGTCGGGCCATCAATCGTTATAAGGCCTTTCGAAATTCCAGCCAGAAACATGTCTGTGGTGTTCTGTATTATTAAGAAATTTACTTTCAGTGCATGCTTAATATACGTTGAGATGCCCCCTGACGGTCTCCCAAAAATGTTAACCTTTTTTGCAGGTTTAAAGTATTCAGTGTAGTTCCCTATTGGTGTAGAGGAGGTGGCCCATGTTTCCTGTACACAGATTATTTCTGCTCCAACCATGAGTGCTACTGCTCCTGTGCTTTGCAAAGCTTTATGTATCCCGGCGACATTCCAAGACACTATGTTGATGATAGGATTGTTCGTGGGGTTGTTATGGTATGTATGGCCTATGTTGGAGTTTGCTGGTGCTAAATGGTTACCCAACTCTTGACCGGTGCTAATATTACGCGAAAAGCTCATTATGCCTAGTATTGCCCGGGATATTCTTTGTTATTATCAGATGATTGTTCGGCTAATTGCCAGTGTTGATATTAGGAAGTAGAATTTAGGGCCTGGGCAAGCCAAGACCAGTCTTTTTGCTACTCTGCCCCATAATTGAGCAGGAGCGATTACCTTCTTCTGTATGTTTAAAAATTTGAATTAAATTGCTACTCAGCTGTATTGCTTGTGTGCCACCTACTGAGCCATGTAAGATGGATCCGGTGGCAGGTGGAATTAGATGAGTAATGTTCATGTTTTTCCGTCCCTTCAAGTCTTCGTCTCCCTGTTGATAATTTTTATCTTTCAAAATCTCAGGATATTTCGTCGGTAGAGGAGGCTTAATTTTTATTCCCCAATTATCCAGTTGTGTTTTATGTCCCTTCAGTGCGTTCGCAACATTGAAGTTGGAAAAAGTTATCTCAGTTGTTTCATTTTATTCGCTAGGCCCTGGACCAGAGAAAGCCACCCTCTTAATGTATGTTGATTTTATATTCTCCAGGCCTGGAATGCTTTTGCAGAGTTTCAGGAGGTTTCCTCTGTTGAGGATGTCCCAGCTCCCTTGCGAGATGTATTCGGGATATAGCAATACTTTTGGATTTTCGGGGACTAGGTCTAGCGGCTGAACGGGATTACGTGTATTGAAAGGCGCCATAGAAGTTTCAAGAGGCACACTTAGGTTCCGCGTGGGTTTGTCGCCTAGGACCAATCCCTCCTTGGTCCTATTTGTTTTTGTGATATGGATATGTGAATCAAACCTAGAGGTGATGGTATGGTCCTTGCGAAATTGGCCGTCTTTGTGACTTGCTTGAGTAGTGATTTTCTCCCGTTGAGTGTTGGATGTAGATTCAGTTTGGAGGTCATTGTGGGTATTTATGTCTACAGTGTCAGATTTGTGCGTGATATCGTGGCCGGGCTCGCAGACCTGTGGGCCCTGTGCATAATTCAAGATGCCACTTGGCACGGGGGATCTTTCAATCGAAACTTTGATCAAATTTTCGCTTGAGGCGCATGGTGGGCTCTTGGGAGATGTTACCATGGTGGATGTTCCATTTATTTGTGTGTTTCTATTTTGGTCTGCAAAAGTCAGACCCCGACTCTTCTGATCCTCACTGCTGGTAACTTTATTATCCTTGTTCGCTGGCGTAAACCAATGCTCGATTTTCCCTTTTGCATAGCTTTTGTCTTTTTTTATTTTATTTAACTTTTTCAGTTTTTTCGTATTTTTCCTAGATAAGGATTGTCGCACTGAGGGAGATTGATTGATTTAAATCGTCCAGTTTTCCAGGACTATTGTTAGTTATTCGATGGGGTTGTGATATCAAATGTAGGTTTGGATTTGGAACTAGAAAGTTGGGGCTCAATGGGCATTTTGGTTCATTGATGTTATTGCTGGTAGTTTCCTGGATTCTCACTAGGCTGTCCTGGGTGGCCTTTGAACATTGGTTTGAGTCCAAAGTAGACTGTATGTCACTCTTTATTATTTTGTTTAATGGACCTCCAACTGGCCTTGAGGGTGGGTGCGTGGCTTTTGTCCCATTGTGTATGGTATTTGCACTTGGTCTCTGCATTGGATTTTGAGGGGAGGAGCGTGTTGTGTTACTCTTCCTTCTGTTTGCCTCATGCTTGAGGTCCATGACTAATGTACTCATTATTTCCGGGAGTTATTCCAAAGACTGCAGTATCGGGGAGCACCCGAGTCGTTAGATTTCATCATTACCTCTGTGTCTGCCTGGGCTCTGCGTATTAGGGAGTTTAAATGTTTCAGTTTTGAATCCACTCTGGAAATCAGGCTTGCTACGGATTGCAGAATATTTATTTGAATATCTAGTTTGTCCGCGTGCATTAATGCGGCATTTCCCATTGATATCAAGGCCTCGTTAATTAATGCAAGATGGTGTTCTATTCTTTCTGGGACCAAGCTAGATTCCCAGAGCGGCAACAGTTCGTTTGAGTTTGTTAAACTTTGTTCCAAGTCTGAATCAAAATTTTCATTTCATGGGGGTACCACGTCATCGTCCCCCAATTTAATGGGTACACGCGGGGAAGTCGGGAAGCCCGACTGAGATTTCAGAGGTGTGCAAATGACCTTGAAGTTCACAATGTTTTCTGTTAGGGTGTAGGATTCCTTATTTGTTTTACTTTCCTCTGGAGTGATAATAGATTGTGATTCTGGGGGGTCATTAGACAAATTTATAGGCGCCAGTGTATTGGTTCCTAAATCATTAGATCTTGTCGGATTGTAACCAATTAGATGCTCTTCATCTTGTTTTTTCTTGCCCTTCACGATCAAAACATTTGGTGAAAGAGGAACAACCGATGAAGGGTTTTGGCTCGAAATACCACTTTTGACATTACCTGATGGGTTGTTAGCATTAGAGTGATGACTATCCAGCCTGGAGGCATCAGGTGATGTATCAATTGATTTTCCATAGGCAGTAGATTTACCTTGTTTTAGGTGTTGTAGAAAGTATTTCCTGATGTCGTTATTGCCTTTGGGGCTGTTGCTACTGCAAGTACTGATACTGTTATTTGTGTTTTTGTTACAGTCTGTTATCCATGTCGTCGTGGTTACACGGGCTTCCTGTTATACCTGTGTCCCCCCCCTTTGTGCTTGTATTTTTGGCCTCCGTCCTAAAAGCTGACCCAGAAGCTGGGGAGGAGTTTATCCTTTCTACTCCCGATTGTTTCCCATCGTGTGGGAAACGATCCTGTAGGGTCGTGTTATGTCTTGTATTATCTTTACCCACAGGGTATAGCATTCTGGCTTTTTGGCGTCGTGCGGACTTATGAGGACGATAGTTGGGCTGGGATTGTTTGAGGCCTGCGTTCCTTGTCCGCATAATTACTCTGCACAATAGATGTCTAGCAGTCGCTTAATCTTTGATTCGGTGTCTGAGCTTTGGAAATGTGAGTTACAATATATACCGTTCTTGTCCAGTGTAGGAAGGCGTAAAAAGGCAGGCGTGGAAAGCAAGCGACTGCCGTTCGTTTGAGACAGTTGTCCGGTGGTAACTGCAGGGGGGGTTCGTTCAAGAAATACCGCAATAATTACCAAGTATCTCCATCTGAAAGTATCCGACCTGGCAGGAGTGGAAAGATTAATGCGGAATGTTTGGAGTGATTAATTGGAGTGATTGATTGATTAGAGCGGGGGCAAAGCTGTTGTTGGTATTCCTTGAGACAGCCTGCCTCGCTGCTCGTTAATCACCCACTCCCCCTCCACATTTGTTCACGTTTCTCTGCGGTCAGGGGGGGCGGGCAGCGCTGGCGGAGGGGATTGCTCCTGTGTGGCGAGGCAGTGCGGAGGGGGCGAGGCAGTACGGAGGGGTGGCTCACCTTACTTCCCTTGCTACTCTCACCTGGAGGAGCCTCCGCGGTGCGGCGGCTGCAGACCACCGTGCCGTATCAAAATCAAGCTGCCAAATCAAAGTCGGGGTGAGCAGGTTGTTCCGCTATTTCCTCTATACCGCAGCTCTCGTCTCCGCACGGACGCCACGTTCTCCTCCGTGCTCCTCCAAGCGCCAAACTTGCACTCCGCCCACTGCACTCTGCGACTCACAGCCACAGGAAACAGGGCATCAGACTGTCATTGTTCTTAAAGTTACTAGTGACAGCAGGGACCATTCACTATCTGCCTCATAAAATATTGCACGCTGTTGGACATGTATTCATGGCACCTTTTAACATCTTATCGTCTGACAAGGCTGCAGACCCCTAAATCTCAAAATATTTTTCAGCACGCTGACTAATAACATTTTAATCTAGCTTTTTCACAAATTACTGCTTTTGAGCCCCGAAGACCTCTTTAGATTGTGTGACAAAATGTTCCTGTGAAAGAATGATTCACTTTTTCAGATATTTTTCTTATTAAATTTTTTTTTTTTTTAAAAGCGCTTTTATTTAACATGTGGAAGCGTTAACAATAAAAGCGCTTATTAGAACACTGCACTGGGATGTACTTCTTAAAAGTGTTATTTATTTTTATTTTTTTAAATTTTTTATTGGGATTTTATGAGTAGTACAGCAGTCATATACATTTCTTGTAGCAGGCTGGTTTACTCTTAGGAGAGTAATAAAAGAGGGACAGGATAGTGCATTCAGAGGGAAAAGAGATGGAGGCGAAATAAGAGGAGATGGATAGAAAAACCCTGTATAGAGAGTCCTGCAAAATCATCTATGCATCACACAAAAAGAAAATACATCACACATAAAGGAGATACAAGCGCTATAACACAAAACAGACATTTCACCCCTTGGGAATCCTTTGGGCTCGGCCGGTTATAGGCATCAGATATTCTAAACCGCGATTGTGTGACGCTTGGCAAACTGTGTAGCAGGAAAACTAAGGACCGCTTTAACAGGTAGATGATGCATGGAGAAATCCTCAAGTAATTTGCTGTCTCGTAAAAAGGCCTAAGGGGAAACACACACAGACGGATTACTTGTAGACACTTAAATAATTTAGCCCGCCCTCTCTTGCCTCCACTTCGCCACCTCCTTAAACAAGCATTGGCAAGCAAAGAAAATCAATCTGGACTTTCACATAGCTACAGTAACTTAAGTAATTATTAGATGTCTTTTTTTGAGTCAGAAGAAACAGGGTATAATCTGTAACAAGACTTCAGTCTTTCAGAACTTTACTAGATGTTCCTCTTAAGTCGGAAGCAACGGCTTAACAAAGCTGTCACAAAGCTGCAATAACTCATGTTTTTAGTAAATGTCCCTCTTGAACAAGATGCAGCTGGTTCGAATGTCCTCCATAAAATTGAGTGGGCGTGGCTTTAACATAAGAATGTACATATCCACTTTTCTACTCTTAATAAATTGTGCATAATTTTGAATAGGATAAGTAAATATGGCAATCTGGTAAATGCTGATCAATTAATATTTAAACTTTCAATAAATCTTGTGATTACTATGGAACTCTTGTACAGAAAACCTAGAATATAAAGGTACTGGCAATCGCTGGTTAAGTCAAGTGCCTTCTACCGTACTGTTGGATAAACTGAGTTTTTGAGGAAACTATATTTGTCCCTGTAAAATGCCCACTGCCTTGTGCTATGTGCTATGGTTGGAACAAGCAACATGAAAGCCAATATATAAAGCTATTTGGTTAAGGGCGTAAATGTGTATATACTCAAAACTGTAATTCCTCAAGTTGTTACTAGAGTTCTCTCTCAAGTCAAATGCGAAATCTTCAAAATTCCTGCTTAGATCTGCAGTTCCTCAAGTCCCTGGTAAGTCAGATGCAAAAGCATTTATATTCTTTCGTGATAGCGCAGTTCCACAAGTCATTACCAGGTCTCCCTCCTAAGTCAAATGCATTGATATCCTTTTGTGAAGTTGCAGGTCTACAAGTTGTTAGGTGTCCCTCACAAGTCTGATGCAAAAGCACTGAAATCCCTACATCAAACCGCAGTTCCACTGTTCGTCACAAGGTGTCTATCAAAAGTTGAATGCAAAAGCATTGTAGTGCTTATATGAAGCTGCAGTTCCACTAAGTGTCCCTCACAAGTCGAATGCAACAGCATTGAAATTCTTACATGAGGCTGCACTTCTATATTTTGTTAACAGAGGTTCAGCTTCAGTCAGAAGCAACTGCTTCAAATGACCTGCACCTAGCTGAGGGTGTGTGGCTTTTGTATGGAAATATACATACCCACTTGTTCTATTTTAATAATTTTGGTTGTTTCCATAGGATTAATTATTTGCTAAAGCTGGTTCTAAATAATGAGTTAAGATTACAGATTTAAATATAATATTATTATTATTATTATTATTATTATTATTATTATTTTTGTGATCACACCCTACTATTTATGTGAACTTGTATTCACTGGTAAGTACATTTAAATAGCTTATTTTGGCTTTTTAACTGTCAGTGGCTGTAAGCTTTGTCTTTGAGTTGAGGAGTGTTTTCTGCATACCGACAATGGTGGTACAACATTCTATAGCGATGGTTTAGTTCCACAAGTAGTTACTAGAAGGCTCTCTCAAGGGGATGAAGTGTCAGTCATAAAACCTGGGGGGGGGGGGGCATACAAAAATCAGCATATACACCTTGGCTACTGTGATGACGTGCTCTTTTTCAGTAGGATAAATATACCAAAACTGGTTTATAGTGAGGAATGAACATTGTAATGTGCAATAAATGTCTTTAGTTATGAAAATAGGTGATGTAACTCTACTATACACAGGGACTATCCATTATTGGAAAGTGCTGGGGAACTATTTTATTTGGCTTACATGTGCGAAGAAAAAATGCAGTCTCTTAAAGTGAAAGCATCCAGTGGCTGGAGAAGGATAGTCTGTTGATCTATACCTGTTGTTTGGGTAGCAGAGAGTATCATTTGAGTGACCTGCCAAGAGACCAATGGTGAAAGTGTTGTTTGGGGTTCCTTAATATGTATGTTGTTTTTTGCATGTCTGTTGGGAAAAACCCAGTGGCAAGCAAGCTGTCTTTAGGCCAGACCTAAACGAAATCCTCATGGAGACCGTTCCATGTACTCAATACAATAAGACCCTGAAACAACACCACTCACTCATTGCCGTTTCCACAGCTGATGGCGATCTTCAAACCTGTGCTTTGTGGGAGGTGGAGAGCTGTTTAGGAAGAGTTCCATAGTAGAAATGCAAATTTCCTAGGCAAAGAAATGAGGAGGGGTGAGGTAGAACTTCAGCTAATACGCTTGAGCCATTAATGCTGTAGGAGATGCAGCAACGCTTCTCATGTAGTGACGCTGATTGCTATGAGAGGAGTTGGCCTAACTGCTAGGGCGGTCGACCGTGAATCTGGGGAGCTGGGTTTGAGTCTTGGCAATGATGCTGAACATCCTGTGATTCTGGGCAAATCACTTGATCTCCCCGTGCCTAACAAAAATGAATGTGTCCTCATGTAATGCAACTGGTGCTACGTAAATCGCTCTCATACACGATACCGGGTCAAGTTTGCGCTATATAAAACTCTATAAAATGTGGCTGCCCGAGGCCACCGTAGGGGGCCACTCAAGAGGGCGGCCCTCTTGTGATATCCGGCTTCCCCCCCCCTCCTCCCTCCCTTCTTGTCCCCAAGAGGGGGGATGGCGAGAGGAGGAGTCTCTTGGGGGTCGTGGTGTGCTACGTCACGTCCGGTGCAAAAGGCAGGGCGAGAGGTACTTAAGTCCCCCTCACCATTTTACCTGCCTCTTTGATGCACTGGACGCGCCGTGGATGCCTTGGGAGGGGACACGCAATCTGACCTTTGCTCGTCGTGACGGTCGCGGCAAATTCGTGTGAAGGGACTACGAGGTTAGTTCATGTCACCCCTTCTCTCCCCCCCCACCCATTTAGGGTCCCACGACGCGAGGGCCCCGTCGCGGACACACTTTGGCGTCCTGCCGTCGCGAGGTCCACTTAGGCTGCTGGTGGGACCTGGGGTTTGCTGGGCATTAGAGGGGGGGGGCGTGGCCTGCCCTGTCCAGTAGAGGGCCTTCGGTGTAATAAATAAGGCGTTTTCCGGCGGGGGGGGGAGGGGGGGGGGCAGGGGCCACCTTGGGCCCGTCCACGTGCCTCGTGGAACCCGATCCTCTTTCAGGAGTGTTTAGTAACCCCGCCGCAAGTTACAGACCTTCCGTGCAGGCCGTGCTGTCCACTGTAAGGGTCCCGGGTTGCGTGGAATAGCAGCGGCAAAAAGGGGCAGATTGCCAAGTCATTTATCGAGGGAGGTTATTGCCCATTCTCGCGGATGAGCGTGCCCCTTGGGCCGGCGTGGTCTCTGGTCTGCTGGTCCCCAGGGATGCGATACAAAAGGGGATGATGGACGGTGCGTTTGAGCAAATCAAACACTCACCCCCAGTCAACTGATCTGGGTTTAATCCATCACCATTCTTTAGCTCACTCAGCCACCCCAGTTCAGACATGAGCCATGACCATATGCAAATCAGTCTGACCCTGTGCCTCATGGGAACAGTCCAGCCCGAACTGCCAAGCCATGTCTTCCCTGGACCGGAAACAAGCATCCTGGGACCGGTTTCGGATTCATAATCCTCATCAGCCAGGCTATCTTGAATCCAGTGGCCAAGTGAGCAAGGGACTCACGTCTGAGCATACCCTGCCACACAGGGATGGCCGGGGAGTTGCGTTGCGCTGCTTTCTTGCATGGCTGGGGCGCGGGCATCGTGTAGGCGCTGGCAGACCAATGCGACCAGTGTCTGACGTCTGTGGCGGAGGGTGAGTTTCGGTGGGGCCGCTTCACTATCCATCGTTGTGCTGCGGGTGCTCCCATGCCCTGGTCGCTTGTTCTGGGCATTGGTTATCGGCACCGGGTGCTCAGAAGGGTGTGTGTACACAGAGGATCCCACAGGCACCTGCCTTTAATGGGACTCTGAATTTCGATTTGGGTCTCAATCCCCCGGCACAGCGAAGTGCAGCATCATTGCCGCGGGGCTCCCACTCGTCCTCACAAGCCCCGCAGCACTCACGGCACCAGTCCCTGCTCTCGCGGGCCGCACTTCCGCTTCCGTCCGCAGGCCCCGCCCACAACCAGGCGGGCCACGGGTGGCGGCGGCGATTTTCGAATGGAGGCGACAATGAGGGGTAGGCTCCCTTGCTAGACGGTTACGCACTGCGGGGTGGGCCCCTGCTTTGCTAAGGGACAAAGTCGCGGGGTGGGCTCCCGTGCATATAATTAAGTCGCGGGGTGGGCACCCATGCAATCATATGAATAATTAGGAGGGGCAGGTTCCCGCATGGCCGCGAGGGATTCCTGCGGTCTCGCTCCTTCGCCGAACTCTGCACTCTCAAGGCGTACAACGTTAACCAGGGGGCTCCGACAACGACACTCGTTAGGAGTGGGGTGGGCACCTGCATGACATGTATACAATGTGAATCCCTCTAGGAGGGGTACATCCCCCCCCCCCCACAGGTTCGGCGGCACAGTGCAGCATGGTTACAAAAAGAGTGGCAACGAGCCGAGCACTGGTTTCACGTTGGGAGCTGGTTAGGCGCGGGGGGAGATAAATTGTTGTATCCTCCTGAGACACACTACACTTCGGAGTGGGATGCGCCAGGATACACTACAATACCTAGCAGAGGTAGAACTGCTGGGCTTCTTTTGAATGAGGCTACTCGCCCCTCCCGCACATAATTTGGATTGCTTGGAGTAGCGCTGGGGAGGGTGTCTGTGTGTACTGATCTGTTGTCATTTTCTATGCAGGTCAGAGGACAGGAGGCATTTCCATTCGAGCTCAGCTCCGCCCTAACACGCATGGTCCAGGTAATGGCGGAGAGGGCAATACACGAGCGGGGGTCCCCCAAATGTTCAATGTGGGGCTCTTATCATGCTAAGGTTGTTCCAAGCAGAAGGGGCACGTGAGGTGGAATTTGGCAGGCAAATTAATTCAAGTGAATGGGAGGGGGTGTAAGGTCCCAGCAGGAAAGCTCTGGGTTTGCGACCATGAACAGGATCATCCATGGAACCCACGGCCCAGAGTTAATGTAGCTGTACTCACGTTGTGCTGCCTTTGCTTTTCAGCCTCGCCTGTGCCCTCCGATATTCGTCGCAGCTTAGGGCTCCGCCCAGTCCGTACCACGGAAGGCGTTTGCTGAGGTAATACACAGGGTGTGTATGAATATGCTGCTGAACTAAACTTGGTGGGTTACAGATGTTTCACCAGTGAGGGGATGGGATAGGAAGGGCCGGCAAGGGTTGAGCTGTGCTAGTGCCTGGCAGTTGCGAGGTGTTGATGGTCAAGAACTCTATTCTCATCCCCTGCAGGAGGATTTCGAGAACTACCCCCATCACCTGACCCCCCCCCCCGCCCCAAAACCCAACGGGAGGGTCATTGGGACAGATCGTTCCTACAAGCAGTGAAGTAAGTACAGTGTGGAGACCGGGGGAGGAGCACTCGAGGGGTGGGACAGGAAGGTTGGATTGCCACCTTCTGCAAGGTCGCTGGCTTATAGTTCCATTTCTTTTTCAGGTGAACTGAACCCGAAACGCCAACATGAATAGCCAGGGATCCCCCCTCCGTTTTTCTCGCAGATGTCCCAGGTTGAGGATTCCCTGCCAGGAACCTCCGAAGATGCGCAGCTGGCAGCCGTTATGGAAATGGTCAGGGTTAAAGGTGTGGCGTGGGCCACCGAGCTATTGAGAGCGCACAGTCCGGGTGACTCTGGAATCACCATGTCTGTCCCACCTACGGGGCAGGAGCCCGCCGAAGAGACCGGGCCCACCAGGTCTAAAAGGGTTCGCAGGCCCACAGTCAAAGACTTCCCAGCAGAACCGCTGCAGGCTAAGAGTCGGACCACGGAACTTTCAAGGGCAGCAGTCGTGCCAGTAGCTGCCTCGCCACCCTGCGCAGTCTGACCAGGGTTAACCCTAGCCTGCAAACCGCTGCCGTTGAATTTTGCTACACGTGAGGACCTTGGTAAGCTCACGGACACGTTATCGAACATTCTGGCGGAAGTCGGAGCTGGCCTCCGGGCTGCCAGCAACACCGGTGGGGTGGTCAGCACGAATATTGGGGTTGTGGCAGCAGCTCCACCAGTTCAGGCACAGGTTGGCTCATACATCACACAGGTGTGGGGTGGAGGGGAAGATTCAGTGAGGACACAGGGAGGCCTGAGTTCACACATCACCCCTGCAAGGGGGGAAGCGACAGGGGGAACTACAAGTGAGTTAGGCTGTCACCAGAGGGCAGAGCCTGTCGTGCCGCCCACTACAGTGTCTTCTCCACTCCTGTCAAGTGCCGCAGCTGCGACCCCGCCACCCGCAACCCCAACAGCGACCAGCCCGCCTCCCACAGCAGCGATGCAGACTGCGCTCGCGGCGCCTGGGCCACTAGTGACTTTGGCCCCCCTGTTGTCAGGTCGGTGCTCCTTAGCATGGGAAGTGCCACTAGCAGCCAAGGAAGGGATATGGCGGAGGGAGTTCATTGCTATTTTAACACTACTAATGCATGGGGAAGAGGGTCTAGATACCAGGAAAATGGGCGGCAAGGACGACAAGAAAGTGTGCTTCCAGCAATGGCCTTAGAAATCGATTTAGATGTGGGGACAGGCCTTCGCTATCCTGGCAGCGGTAGTGATGGAGCGATATCCTGGACAGGGACCTGATCTGTTTAAATATGCAAGCATCAAAACCAATGAGGTGGAGACCAATTGGGGCAAGGGTTGGTACAAGTACGATTGTGAATTTAGAAAGAAGATGGCCATGTGCCCAGATCTGAGGTGGGACCAGATGGAAGTGCGTCTTTGGATGCAGCACATGGGCAAGGGAAGGTCGGAGCCTGTTGAGAAGGCTAATACTAACTATGAGAAGGGGGAGACGAGCAAGGTACAGAAGCAGGACAAGAAGGGTCAGTTTAGGCAGTCCTTTCGGGGAGGCCCTGGCTGTGGGCAGAAGCAAGGAACTAGAAGACCCTTTAATGGGACTTGCAGGCTGTATAATGGGGGGGGGACATGCTCCTGGGTGACCGCAGCTAGGTCCCCCAGGAGCTGACCGCAGCTAGATCCCCCCCCCCCCATTCCCCCTCCCCCCCATCATGGCCACCCCTGCACGTCCCCCTCCCACCACTAGGGCCATAGTTGCAATTCCTCTCCCTGGTGCGCTTCCTGGACATCTCCTGGCCAAAAGTCCGTCACCTATTGGCATTCCGAACTTGTTACCCCTGCTACAGGAGTACCCCAATGTGAAAGACAAGGCTGTGTTAGCGCAAGGGTTCTTGAAAGGATTCAAAATTCCCTATCTGGGGCCAATGGTTGGAAGGGACTCTGAGAACCTCAGGTCGACTAGGGATCACCCCGAGGTGGTAGGAGCCAAGGTTAGGAAGGAAGTGGTCGTGGGGAGGGTGGCAGGTCCCTACTAGCAGCCCCCTCTCCTGAACTTTGTGGTCTCTCCCATGGGGGTGGTCCCTAAGAAGGAGCCAGGGGCCTTCAGGTTGATCCAGCATCTGACCTACCCGGATGGTGACTCAGTGAACTCCTGGCTATAGAAGGGCTCATTCTCCGTCTCATACTGTTCCCTTGACATGGCGGTCAACATGGTTAGGAGGGCAGGGAAGGGAGCATGGTTGGCGAAGGCTGACATTGAGTCAGCATTCCGACTACTGCCATTCTACCCGGAGAGCCGGCACCTTCTTGGCTTCAAGTGGCAAGGGGAATTCTTTTTCGACAAGTGCATGCCCATGGGCTGTGCGGTGTCTTGTGCCTTCTTCGAGGCCTTCAGCTCATTCCTGCAGTGGGCACTCTCATGAAAGTTTAACGTCCAGGACGATTTCCTGTTCATTGGGGGAGTTGGTATGCAGGAGTTCAGCAGGGGACTAAAATACTTTCAGGCGTTGGCTCGACACCTGGGGGTGCCGTTAGCACCTGGCAAAACGGAAGGCCCTGCGCAGGTTCTCACTTTTCTGGGTATTGAGTTGGACGTGGTGATGGGTGTGTCGAGACTCCCTGCTGAGAAGGTGCAGGCATTGCAACAGGACATCTGGTCACTGCTGGGGAAAGACAAGGCGCCTCTAGGTGTCATTCAGAGTCTCTTGGGTAAACTTCATTCCGCAGCCAGAGTCATTCCGATGGGGAGGGTGTTTGCCAGGAGATTGGCCAGGGCCACTGCTAAGGTTTCCAAGAAACACCATTTTGTTAAGCTGTTTCTAGGTCGGAAGAAGGACCTGGCCATGTGGGGTGAGTTCCTGTCTCATTTCAATGGCACGGTTATTTGGAGGGCTCCATGAGTTGACAGTCCGGAGCTTAGCTTGTTCACTGATGAATCAGGGAGGGAGGGCTTTGGGGGGAATCCTGGGTGAGCGATGGTGTGCACAGGATTGGCCCAACGCCTGGCTCAAGCACGGTATTACGTCCAAGATCACGGTCCTGGAGCTCTTCCCCATCGTCGTCGCACTCCACCTTTGGCCAGAGATCCTGTCTGACAGAAAGGTCTTATTCTGGTCTGACAACATGGCGGTGGTACAGGCCATCAATGGGCAGACAGGCAAATGCCCGCTGGTGCTGTGCTTGCTAAGGGAGATAGCCAGAGGGAGCCTGCGCTGCGACATCGAGTGTAGGGCCAGACATATTGAGGGGGTCAAAAACGTGGCAGCTGACGCTCTCTCTCGTTTTCAGTGGCACCGTTTCCGGGAGGCGTGGCCACAGGCGAGAGCGGAGATGACCCCCTTCCCGTCAACCCTCTGGCGAATCTTGGAGTGGAACAAGAGTTGAGAGCACTGGGGGAGCGGTCCTTGGCCCCAGGTACTAGGAAACGTTATTTGAGCCAGCTGACGTCGTTCAACAAAGTGGTGAATGCCTTGGGTTTATCTGATATACCAATGGAGGGTAAAGTACATGGTTTTTTTTGGTTTGGGTGTAGAAACAGGGTAAAACCCACTCCTGGGTTTGTGGACATTTGGCGGCAGTCAGCCATGATGCTAGGCTGAATGGGGGGCAGGACCCAGCTAAGTCCTTTGTTATCAGGGCGGCATTAAAAGGGTGGGCCAGGGTAGAGCCTAGGGTTCCAGACAGCAGGTCCCCCATCGACTTTACCATACTACAGGCCATGCTGGATGTTCTAGGAGTGGTCACCCTATCGCCCTTCGAGGTGTCCCTATTTGCAGCAGCTTTCTGCTTGGTCTTTTTTGGAGCCTTCTGCATTAGTGAGCTAGTGGCGTGCTCAAACTGACAGTTCAGGGGATGCCTTGTGTATAGCGGATATCTGTTTGGAGGACAGGCTGACTGTCCACCTCAGGACGTCTAAAACAGATCAGGCAGGGAAGGGCGTAGTGGTTGTGCTAAGGCCATTGGGTGACCCCAGGTACTGCCCGGTCTTCAAGGTCAGGGAGTATATAGCGCTGCGCCCAGCGGCACCCGTCTATTTATTGATCCATGCAGACCATGGGCCTTAAAGTATCAGATTGAGCGCATAATGGGTGCCTGCTTGTCCAGGGCTGGCCTCCTTCGCTCGGGCAAAAAATATTCCAGCCATTCGTTCAGGATTGGGGCCGCTCCCTCTGCATTCAAATCCGGCATTGAACCGGCAGGTGTGAAGAAAGTGGGACGCTGGGAGTCCCAATGTTACAAACGCTATATCCGCCCTTGAGGTAGTCTTATGTTGTAGAATGTAGCTTGCAGTGTTGTGTGGTAATATGGTTTGCGGTGATTTGCAGTGTTTGTACAATAGCATAATGGAGGTATTAATAAAAATACTGAGTTGAAACGTGTCCTTTGTTTTATCAGGTCCATAGTGTTGGTCATTGGGCACTCTGCCATCTCCAGGTTAGACCGTTGGGCATCAATCAGGAACTGGATGCGTGGATTTTCACAAAGTTTGAGTGGTTGGGTTACCCAGGAATGCGATGGAACAGCCTCATGAACAGACTTGAGCACTCGCTAGCTATGCTGGGAGCCCCCCCCAATTGTTTGGTGATACATCTGGGGGGCAATGACCTCTCTACCTCTGGAAGGTCTTTACTGCTGCAAATGATGAAATCTGATTTGGGGGGGAGGTCAGCAAGCGCATGGGGCAGTGTGAGCTCTGGTGGTCAGAGATTGTGCTGCGTAGGGTGTGGCATGGGGCGAAATCCTGCGAGGCGGTGGAGCGATCCATGAGATGCGTTAACAGCTCCATGAGCAAATTCACGGAGCAGAGGGGCCTGGGTTTCATTAGACATGAAATGATCCAGGAAAGGGTCAAAGGTTATTATGAAGCCAATGGGGTCCACCTATCGCCAATAGGGATGGACTTGTTCCTGTTGGACTTGCAGGAAGAGTTAGAGCAGAAGGATTGCAGGTAAGAGACAAAGAGCGGGGTAGTGGGGGGCCCTGGCGGCGACGGTGGCCGCCTCCAGGGCTGTGGCGGAGTTACAGGGTGATCTGGAAGCAGATGGGTACAGAAGGGTACCTCAGCTTGGCACATAGGGGTACAAGAGCTTAACACCAGGGGCCTCATGGGAGGTTCCTGGAACCTATGTCGGCGCCCCATTAGTCCTTTGGGCGGTTGTGGGCCTGAGCAACTGGGGGCTTGCCTAGCTCCAATCCGCCCCAAAAGGGGCGTGAGTACAAGGGACCAGTGGTCAGGTGATCCTGGAAGGGATTACCAGAAGGGGCATCACATAGGTGGTTCGCCACGGTGCTGCTTAGCTCATCCAGCGGGCAGGTGGCGAAAATGCTGCCTGCCCTTGGATCGCCCGTAAGCTAACCCACAATGATTACCTAACGTTGTATGTAATAAACCTGCAGCAGTTTTTCCCAAGTTAACACTTGTGTGGAGTGTTTTATTTGCGGGATGCATGCTAAGAGGGGTGGGGCCTGTTGTCATGATGTTACTAAGAAAAATGTTGGAGTTATCAGCTCACAGAACCTTGAGCTTTATGTAGTGGTGCCAATATGACTACTATCATGATAAACACATCATATATAGGGGCAAAGTGGATACTGACATAGCCGGGCAGTGGCAGGAATTTGTGAGGCCCAGGAACAAAACTTTAAAGCGAGGTGGTGGTGGTGAGAGGCCCACCCTCTTCTCTGCTTCCTAGCAACGGAAAGAGAGCTGGAGTGAACTGCGAGACCTGAATACAATTATTTTATTTTCCAAATAACTGTTACTCACATAGTAGCAGTTTACATTTGCTGCCAAAACTGAGCTTCTGGTTCCATCTATTTCTTTTGCTCTGTAAACACCCTGTGGAGCTGTTGCTTTCTTTCCCTCCTACCTATTTACGATAAACCCGTGAATTTATAGGACCTGTAATTAATTGAACCCGGGTATACGTGCTGCTACCATGGCATGCTTCTTTCACCCATGTTTGGTGCATTTGATCGGATGTATCCTCTGTAGCAGTTATTTATACGCAGAGACCCCCGTGTGTGTGACTGTTTCTGAGCTTTCATGGCCATTTTGAGGGAGACAGATGTGCAATATCCGGGGCCAGTTTCAGTATGGAATTCTGCATTCTAGTAAATTAATACATTGTCTTGTAGAAAGTGGGGATGTGCTCCCCTGGCTAATTTATTGACTTGGGAACACAAAAACCTGGGTTCTTATTGGCACCAGACCAAACCGTTGTGTGATTCCTTTATCTCCCTTTGCCTCCATTCTTAATACCTGCAGTGAAACGTGCACCATTATATACTGTCAATATGTAAAAAATAAATCCCTGTACAGTCCAATTGTATAGCAGATCCCTGTACTCTTATCCTACAATTAAAAGAATATCTGTGTCTGGTTCATTGAAGCAAAGTTCACGTGATCAAATACTAATAAGTGATAAGAACGTAGCACCGCAAACTGAATCACATGTAGTTGCCAACATACTCAAACATTTTATGTAGCCGAGGGCAGTGAAGAACAATCGCCTAATGTTTTTCTGCACAGAATCAGTTTATTTTTTATTTTTTATTGAATGGCGAAGCCAAGTTTTAAAGCCAGGTGTCCTGCTTCTGAAGTATGGCATGCAGCCACAAGAAAACCTTGCCTTCCAAGTCATGGTTCTGAAGAATGGCTTTTATCAAATCATAGCAGTCAACATTAATTTTGCAAGTAGACGCTAGGGATTTAATTTTTTTTGTGTGCAAATTAGCAGAATTATAGCTGTAAGAAAAGATGCCAGTTCAAGCTCCTGATCCCTGCATACAAGACCCTACAAAACTGCAAACCCTCCTACTGGAACCAGTGCCTGAGCTTCCATCAGCCCATCAGACACCTCAGCGTCCCTTTCAATAACACTCACCCCCCCCCACATTCAACGTAGCAGATGCAGAGGTCGCTCCTTCGCCTACTAGCAGCATCTACGCCTTTCATCTACTGTCCTCCCCATCTCTTCCAGAGTTCTGAAATTCCCTTAAGACCTGGCTATACGACTAATCGACTGGACCCGGTCAGTGCCTGGATGCCCTCATGGATGACTAGTAGCTCTCTCCAAATCTACTGATGGATTAAGAAGTGACTCTGCAACACTGAGATGATCATGCACTATAGTCCCACCTAATGGCTATTGCGTGCTATTTAACTTAGCGGTTTTGCTCTTATGGCTCCTACGTAATCCCTTTGGTGTGAATGTACTTGGATGAGGTTCTCTTAAGGCTCTCGCTGTTTTCTTCCTGGACTTGGTATGTTTTTATGCTACCTCGGGCCTCTTTGAGAGTGCAGCATTGCAATTTTTACATGTTTGCTCACTCCCACATGACAAGAAACCCCATGGTATCCTAACGTTGACTTTCATGGTGGCAATAGGGCCTTGCATGGTGAGGCAGAAACTGGCATGGTAATAATGGGTTATCTGTTCTTTTTGAAAATTATACTGTGATGTGGAAGATGACCTGATATTTTACTTACACACTTGGGTGAGTGGGGAAACACTGAAAGCAATAAGTGTTTCGCAATTTGGAGAGAAATTTGAAATATTTATGAACATTGCACACGCTAGGTCAATGTAAAAACTGAGATGGTGTGGCCTACTTTTCATAAAAGGAACTATAGTGACTTGGTCATGGCAATGGTACTCTTCATTCTGGGGTAATGTGGAAACTAACATGGTAGGATAAGCTTCACATTATGGGAACACGTGAAAACACTAGCATGGCAATACAGAACTGACTGAGGTTACATAAAAGAGCTGTTGCAGCTGCTCCTTGTTTGGGTTATCAGAGAAGAGGAAACCTGCAACCTGTGTGAAGCAGTGATATGGTAAAACTGATTTGCTGTGGAAGACACTTAAAAAATCTAATGATCCAACACTAGGCAGCCACTGAGATTCGGAGCCAGCATCTCGAGTTGGACATCCTAAAGTACTTTCAAACCTCTAGAAGGATCAAAAAGATATCATCCCATTTTTTTAAAGGTAGCAAACGAGGGGCACAGTGATGCCCTGGGGAAATCCCAAAGTTGCCAGCGTACATAGCTGGAACAAGGATATTGAACGTTTTTTGGAACACCACTTACGGTCATAGGAGATGAAGCCCTGATGAAGTTCCTACTGTTTATGGAACAAAACGCGTTGGCTGGACAGTATATGTAATTAAAGAAAAAGCAATGAAAAAAGAGACAATAAAGGTTTTGATACAATAAGCTTGATTGGACTTCTCTACTTGGTGCGCCTCCATATGCTTTATTGACCAAGGATCTGGTACACAGGGGCACAACGGCAGGTGCTGGAGTAATTGTGCACAGGACTTTTAAATTGACGAAACCAAGCGTGAGGTACAGACTGGAAGGTCCACCATTGGGTATATTTGATGGGACTAAAATAAAGAGACACACTAACTTTTTGGGGGAAGTGGGGGGCTATTAAGCAGCTGTCATTTAGTAGAAGTCTAAATATTTTCTGGGCAAATAAACATTGACTATAACTCCTTATCTTGTAAAACCATACGTCCCTGAAAGGCAACCCAGTATTCTTTCAAGCTTAGACCCTAAAGTGAATGTCTTTCTTCACTTTAGCCTTTTTCACAAACCCATCCTTGCACTGTGAATGCATGGCGGGCTAACGTCCATGACGATTGGATATGTTTATGCATGGAATGTTCTGAGACCTTAGAGCATTTGACTTGCATATACCCTAACCTATTATGGGATTGAAGGCAATGAATGACACTGATGTTTATAAGATTTCCACTTAGGACAGTCAAATTGGCCACTAAATTATGTTTTAAAGATGGAAGTTGATAAGCGTGGCTCAAATCCACCCGAGTGACTTACCGCACTCACCCATAGTTACCCAGTAATAAGTCAACCGGACAGTGGAGAAGAATGAACAAGGTAATTTTATTAGGCCACAAACTCCCATATGAGAGGGCCCTGTCCGACCTCACCCATAAGAGTGCGCCAAGAGGACTGACCCATCCCACCACAGCAATACATTACATCAGGATACAGTAGAGTAACACACACCCAGTGTGGAAAAATACTGGACCCCTGGAAGAGCGAACAATGGCCTCACACAAGAGGCATCTGCACCTGCGATGGTAACATTTCTTATCTCGGCCCAAGGCCGCGGAGCCGGGCCTCAGCGTCTCCAGCATATGAGAACACCACTGATAATGAATTTGTTATAGTTTCGGTCACAGTTAGCTGAGAAAGGAAAACTACTGCGTTAGCATTTCTTTTCTCTATTCCTACGGGAGGGGTGAGCGAGTGCGACTCGCACGCAGAAAAACACTTCCAAAATGGTGGCACACAAGCTAAGCTAAGAAAACATGATAGTGTAACACGCATAAATGAATATTAGAGGAAGAATATGAGCAAGAATGCATAAATGAATATACCATTGGTTAGACACATCCTGCTAACTCGTAAATGTAAATGTAAATGGGCGGGGCATCGGGAAATGAAACCTATCAGACACTCCTTTTAGCAGGATTGTGGCTAACATAAGCGCTGCCTTTATTAACCAAAAGAAGGGTCTTCACAGCAAATGCTAGGGGCAAGGAATCAATTACTCGAAAATATCATCATCAATGAGCATTAACCAACGAATATCGTGAAGTTCCACATCATTAGAAACAGGATATTGTCGTGTTGGTCGTTTAGAAACTCGGATATTGCTGGCACACATGGAACAACAAGGGGGAAGGCAATAAACACAGAGGCAGCAAGTCAGTAGTACACCAACAATCCCTACAATCCCCATCAAAATCTTCCAACCCCAGGAGGAGAAGACACTCCACAACCATGTCTTTAAGGACCAAGTACCTGTATCCCGATGAAGATCAGCTGCCAACCTATGGAGCTTCTGTACCGCTAAATTAACAGTCGGTGCCGAGTCTGGAATGTAAACACAACAAGAGGTCCCGATGACGCGACAAGCTCCACCCCTATCTGCGAGGATGACTTCAAGCACCATCCTGTTCTGGATCGTAAATAATCTCATAGCCTGCATCTCAATGGACATATTGGCAGCAATATCAGCCTCCGTATTCACTACCTTCTCCATTACCCTCGAGAGACGCCTGATGGCTCTGCTTTTAAAGATAGGACCCCAGAATGGCAGTAAACCCTTAGAAAAATCTGTGAATTGCTGCCCAGAGGTGTCAGTCTGATCAACATCCTCAACCTGGAGTGCCCTCCTTTTACGCTGACCGGGCATGATGGCAAACCTCCGATGAGTTTTATGATAATCTGAAGGTGCCACATAAACAGGGGGGAGTAAATAGGCTAGGTAACAGACCCCACCCCAACCCTCAGGCAACCACAGGTATCCATTACCCCCGCAGACAAAATAAATATTCGGGGGAGTAACTAATGAAGGACTAAGGGGCAGGCAAATTGAAGCAGTCACATTGCAGGAGCTGTCCCCCACCTTAATGGGACCTCTCCCCAAAATACAGAAATACGGTGAAGGCCCAACAACCGCCAGGGGTACCAGAGAACGACCACTACTGTTTGTCACAGGGGGATGTCTATAGGCCAAGGAGGAGTTCAACTGCAGAAAACTTTCCCGCACCTTGTCAGTGTCGTTGGGTGTCACAAATCATTCTACCTTCTTCGAGCACGTCTCTAAGAATGTCTGATCAAAACGTCCGTCAGTAAACAACCGTCCAAGGGAGGGAGTGGGCATAGGGCGTACTCGCATTGTCAACGTTGACCCAGTACCAGGCAATCGGGGAGTCAGAAAATCAGGCTGCTGAGAGAATTTCACCATACCAATCAAAGTGTACCAGCCCACACAACTGTTCACAGATGTTAAGGGAAGTGCCAGCAATCTATCGTTCTTGTATGCAGCGGAAGGGAGCAACCCACAGACCCAACAATCTGTCACATTATACACAGCATGAGCATGATGTAGAGTTTTAATGAAAACATTATCACGATAGCCCTTTCTCATGCATTGTTCACCATAATCAACAGTAATCATATTATGCTCCGGCAACGTTGAAGGAGTGGGAACTAACTTATGAACAGGGTAAGCTTCATCCAGAAAAAAACAGTATCCCAAGAATTATTAGAAATATAATGATGAATATCACAATAACCACTATTTTTCCTTTTCGGGGCAGAGCACGCCATGGTGAATCTGGCTCTGGTCTACGGAAGCTGCAAAAGGCTGCTCCTCCTCTGGAATAGGACGGTCAAAGGGATACATATCACCTAGCTAAGGGTCCAAAACTAGACTAAAACAATACTAAAAATGTTCCAGACACTCCAAAACCGGCCAGAGGGGTTCTTCACCCTTGAAAGGGATCTTCTCCCTGTGTCCGTTAAAGCCTCACAGGTAGACTTCTATTGTTCAATCCCTAATCCCTCGACGGAGTCGCACAACTGTAGCAACTCGGGAGCACCGAACCTGGGCCCAGACGCAATCCTAATGTTCCATTCGACAATGTCTCGAAAGCGCACCAGGGCTCTTACCAGCAGTCCATCCCTACCATTGAGCTAACCTGTTCAGCATTGTCCACATCTATTCCCTAACTCAGCCCTTCTTCCAGTACTCACTTTTCCTTCCTCTCTTTTCTGGGCCGCAGATTATAGCGAGTGCTCCCTCGCACTTCAGGATCTGTGAACAGAATGGGGAGATCAACAGCAGAGGATGTAGTTTCCGGTGTTTGCTCACTACGATCAGGGGAGGCCTCACTACTTGCACTCAGAGCTGGCCTCCTTTGACTCTCATTTGGCTCGTCACCCTTCAGTAAGGCATCCGAAAAGGGGACGTAACGAGGAACTGCCTCGGTCTCGTGGTCAGCAACGCCGTCTCGCACCCATTCATCATAAGGCAGTGGGAGTGGAACTCTCTTGACATGCGAGGCATGGGTCCACGCCTTCCGGCCCTCAACTCGAAGTGCGGTGCGTGTGGTGAGGAGCACTTGCCTTGGCTCCGACCACCTGGGCTCCAAGCAGGACTTCCGTTGGTATCTTTTTATCACCACCCAGTCTCCGGGTTTGATGCTGTGTCCAGACCCCTCCGGGAGCGGCTTCAGGGTGTCTGCTACCTGCTGATGAATAGAACGGAGATCTTTAGTCAAGGCATACAGGTAATCTATCAACAAAGGATATTCAATTTCCGAGAAACATTTAGGTCTAGGGACACCCCACACATTGGCGGGCCTGCCGAATATAACCTCGTGGGGGGAAACGCCTGTCTTGGAGTTAACTGTCACTCTGATGGAAAGCAAAGCAAGAGGAAGTGCGTCTGGCCAGCGTAGCCCTGTACTCTCCTGTATCTTGGCCATTTTGAGCTTTAAAGTACCATTGAATATTTCAACCAAACCCTGGGGATGTTGGGCTGCGTGGAATGTTTGAGATATTTGTAATCCTTTACAGATCTGCTTCATCAGTTCAGCATTAAAAGATGTGCCATTATCACTCCAGATCACCCGGGGCAAGCCGTATCTCAAAGTATTCTTTAATCAGCATTTTTGCTGTCGAGATGGCTGTACAATCTTTAGTTGGAAAGGCCTCCACCCACCTGCTGAATGAGCATACCACCACTAGGACATATTTCAAGTTATTAACCCTCTCCATCTCAATATAATCCATTTGTATGACTTCGAAAGGGAAAGAAGGAGGGGCAAAATTTCCAACTGGGACAGGTGTTCCTTTGCCAGGATTATGTCTTAAACAAACCATGCATTGCTGCACTAAATGTGTTGCCACTTTGGAAATGTTCTTATTGCTCCATACTGGGTTTAACAATTTACATATTCCCTTCGCACTAATGTGCGCTGGCCCGTGGGCCATTGTCACCACTGGGAGGACATATGCATCTGGGAGTAGCCATCGTCTTTTGTCTGACACATCCGTCCAACATTCATCCGAGTCCAACCTCCCGCCACCATCCTTCCATGCCCTCAACTCATCGTCAGTTGCTTTTTCCTGTATGTTCCGCACTCTGTACAGTGTTCGCGAACATATTAACGTCCGGTACCCACCTAGCTGGTCCTGCCACAAACATTCGTGGGAGTTTTGTCCGAGCCGTTTCTTTAGCTGTTTGGTCTGCAAATGCATTTCCCCGTCCTACGTCATCTACCACCGCTTTGTGTGCACTACACTTGATCACAGCCAGTCTTTTGGGAAGTGTCAAAGCTGTCAATAGTCGTAATATCAATGGGCCATTCTGAATCTTCTGTCCGTGTGATGTAAAAAATCCCCGTTCTGCCCACAGTCGCCCATAGCTATGGGCCACGCCAAAGGCGTATTGGCTGTCAGTGTAAATATTCACATCCAATCCTTCACTCAGCTCACACACACGCATCAATGCTATTATTTCTGCAGCCTGAGCTGAATGATATGGAATCCTAGAAGTCTCTACCACAGTTTTCAAAGTCGTGACTGCATATGCTGCAGTTGAGGTACCATCTGCAAGTTTGAAACAGGAACCATCAACATACAGTTCCCCATCAGGATCATCTAGGGGGGTGTCCGTCAAATCTATCCTTCCCTTTGTCTCCTCCTCTGTCCTAAACAAACAGTCATGTACTCCATCGTCCTTTTCGTCTGAAGGGATAGGTATCAATGTGGCCGGGTTCAGGGTAGCACATCGTTTAATCGTCACATGGGGTGCAAATAACGTCATCTCATAACCAGTAAGACGAGCACCAGTTAAATGCTGCGTCTGTGTTCTGTTCAATAAAATGTCCACAGCATGCGGTACCATTACTGTGAGAGCTGATCCCAGGACGAGCCCTGCCGATTGTCTAATTGAAACTGCAGCAGCCGCTGTAGCCCTCAAACAACTCGGCAATGCTCTTGCCACATTGTCAAGCATTGCAGAGAAGTATGCGCACGGTCTCTGTTTCCTGCCAAAACATTGAGTTAGGACAGACCACGCGCAACCTTCCGCCTCGTGTACGTAAAGCACAAAAGGCTTCTGGTAGTCAGGTGTTCCCAAAACAGGTGCAGAGCATAAAGCAGTTTTTAGTAACTCAAACGCTTCTTGACATGCTGGAGTCCAGGGCAGGGGTTCGCGCACTTCTTTAGTAGTCAGATACAGAAGGGGTTTTGTTAGTAGGGCGTAATTAGGTATCCACTGGCAACAATACGAAGTTATGCCCAAGAACGCGCGCACCTCTCGCTGCGTGTTAGGTACAGCCATGTTAGTTATCGCCTTAATGCGCTCCGGCGTCAGCCTCCTCCCCTCCTTCGATAGGAGATGACCTAAGTAGGTAACCTCCTGTCGGCAGTATTGAAATTTAGGAAGAGACACCTTGTGTCCTTTGTGAGCCAAATGGTGTAACAGTGGACTCTCGACACCCCTCCTCAGTGTCTGATGCTATGAGGAGATCATCCACATATTGCAATAAAACATTACCCTTCGGGAGTTCCAAATCATCCAATTGCGCCTTCAAAGCTTGACTATAAATGCTGGGACTTTCTGTATAACCTTGGGGAATTCTACAAAATCTAAAACTTCGGCCAGCCAATGAGAATCCGAATAGGTAACTGCTATCTGGGTGCACGGGGATACTAAAGAATGCATTCTTCAAGTCCAGAACAGAGAAATATTTAGCAGAGGGAGGAATCATTGTCAAGATCGTGGTAATGTCAGAGACAACCGGATACTGGGGCTCAACCACCTTGTTAATGTGGCGTAAATCAATCACAAAGCGATAGACATCAGGTGTACCATCACTGGAATCTGCAGAGGGCCTCTTAAGGATCGGGAGAATAGGACTATGACAACTGTTAGTCAGTCTCCTCCACTACTCCTGAACGAATCAAGTCCTGTATTATTTGCAACAAAGCCTTCTCTCCATCCCTAGATATCTTATACTGAGGTATCTGAGGCAATCGGGCTCCCATCTTAACCTTTATCGACACAGGGGCAATATCCATTTTACCCACATCAGTATCGCTGCTAGCCCACAAACTCTCGGGAATCCCCTCAAACTCAGCTGGGAGGGGCTCATCTTTTGAAAAACACTGCTGCGCACGCGCGACAGTAGGACCCAACGTGAGGTACACACCATCTGGAGAAAAGTAAATGGTAGCATTCAATCTTTTCAGCAAATCCAAACCCAGCAAGTTCTCGCCACACTGTGACGTTAGGAGGAAAGGGGAATCAATAGTAAAAGGACCAATCGTAAGAGCAAGCGGTTTAGAGATGGGGCTAATCACCAAAGTACCTGAGAACCCTACGGAGATATTATTCTTGCCAGACCGAGCCGCCCCTGGGACCTGAGAACGGGCCACCGAACTCTTCGTAGTGCCCGTATCCACTAAAAATTTCTGGGGTGTCCCTAACAAATCTGCTGTCACGTAGGGTCCTCGTTGATCAATATCCACAGAAACCGGTCCCATGCTCTGTCCTACGCTGTCCTAGTTATGAGAAAATCCAGCAAATCGTCCATAGCATAAGCATCATTGTAGTACTGTCTGTCTCTACCATTGTCGCCCTCTCTCTGAAAGTGTTGTCGGTCCCTGTCTCCATCAAAGTAATTCCCTCCCGGTCGCCTACCTTCATCAGACTGTCTATCATTCCTGCGAAATTCACCCCGACCACGTCCCCTGCCTTGTCCGGCAGTGGACTGAAGTTCTGGGCAATCTCTCCACCAGTGCCCCTCCTTTTTGCAGTTAGCACATTGATTTTGCCCCAGACGCTCTCTCTTCTCTCCCCTTCCATAACCACTTCCTCCTCGACCAGCTACCATGGGGGTGGCTCCCCGTCCCCGACCCTTCGCTACTTGCTGCAGTAACACTCTTGTCTTCAAATCCTTCGCCTTCTTCTCTTGTCTCTTTATTGTCATTCTCCCTATGTTCATAATACTGAGCCATACTCAGAATACCAGAGGGGGTGGACGTCGTCCACGTACTCTCCGACGCCTGCAATCAACCCGATATTTCCGGTAACAAATTCGTTACGAATCTATTAACGAAAAGGCGCAGGCCGCCATCTTGGGAAATATCTTGACCACTGAAATCCATGAAAGTCTCTTCAAAGCGAGTGAAAAAATCTGAAACCGCCTCATCCTTTTTCTGTCTGCATGCAGTCAACTTATCCCAATCTACTTTCTTAGGAGGAATAAGGGAGTGCATATATTTTATTATGCGTCCCGGTAACGCTAGAATTTCAGCCTTCGGCTTCTCCCATGGCTTTCGCTCCTTGTCCCAATCCTTAAGTTCCTCCCAGGTGCCACCCAGCTCTTCTACATGATCCGTACCCTTTACCTGTCTCCACACATCCACCGGAACCAACAGTCCAAAAAACAACCCTATGTCTGCCAATGTCATGACCGTCGAGGACGCTGCTTCTGTCAGCTCTTTGTAATAGGCAGTCGGATTCTTTCTCGAGTCGGGCAACTGGGCCTTCAGTGCTAATACCTCGCTCCTTTTCCAAGGCATATACACCCATTGTTCTTGGAAATGAGCATCGACGCGAACTCGGGTGACATTATTGGTGATCGGGTCTATCACTTCAGGTATTTCAGGGTGGAAAATAGGGTGTACCTCCCGCATCGGATGTACCCCAGGGAAACGAGGCTCTCCCGCCGACGGCAACTCATTTCTATACTCCAACAAAGACCTCAAACTGCGTAACACATCCTTCACACCAGTATTAGCTCTGTAGGCATTATTCTTAATGTCATGAAGAATCGCCGGTGCTTCTCCACCATATCCCTGTTCCCACAACGCTATCAATGTCGTCGACATATGCCATAAAGCATGCTGTTGCATCAGTGGTTCGTAGTCTTTCATCATGGACCAAATATCTTCAATCGAATAAATATTATTCCTAGCCCACTGGCAAGCCTGATTAGCCACCACCGTTTTCTCATCCAACCCGACAGTAGAACGCGTGAGCAACTTCCGCACCTGAGTAAGCAGCCCACTTCCCGCACCCCGAGCCGGGGTCACCAACCCACCTTGAGGGGTAGCGCTAGCAGAAACAGTAGGGAGCGCAGAGGGGGCCACCGAGAGGGCAGGTGAGCTCGCCGCCAAGAGGGAGACCAAGGGCGCCATCAATGAAGAAGTGACAGAAGACAAAGCTTGTTCAACATCACTCAAAAATTTTGGAGCGGAAACAGAGGAGGTGGTGGGGGCGCCAGATAAAGGAGAAGCACCTGCCTGCGGAACCGAAACCGCCGCGGAAGAAGCAGAACTCGCCAACACAGGGTACAAGGGTTGCGGGGCATATGGGGGAGGGGGGCGAGCGTTCAAAATGTCCTCCATCTCATCTTGTTCTTCCTCTCTAACCACATAGCTCTTACTATCCTGTAACCTGAAAAGCCTGTCTGCGCGCTCATTCCGCTGCTCATTCTCTCTCTTAGTATGCTCTCTCGCCTTCTGCGCCATTGTCTGTGCCGCTCTCTTTTGAGCTACCTTCTCTTCCCTCAACTGTCGCTCCTTTACTTCCTTCTGCCACATCCTCAGAGAATCGAACATACTCTGGCGACTGCGCCTAGCAAACAATCGTTCTTGTAAATAATCTAATTTTGCCACATCAAAAGAACCGGTCAAAGGCCACTGCAAATCCACATTTCCTTTCGTATATCTGTGCCACAAAGTGTTAAACAAAATCGGAGGCAGCCCATGTTTGACGTACATCTCGAAATTAGGGGAGCCCTCCACCGGGGCGGGCTGGCTCTCGGCCAGTCTAGTGTCCGAGGAGCCACAGCAGCACCCAAGGCACCGCAGTTTACTAAAACACGGCATCGCCACTCCCTCAACCTCACACCAACACAAAACTTTCGCTTCCCCGGGTCACGCAATCACAACGGGAAATTCACACCCACACGCAGTTGCGCTTCCTATTTCGCCAACACAATCCCTGCCAAACACGTGTTATCAAAAATGGGACGAGGCCCGTCGACCAAGTCCTGGGGAACCTGGACCCTTCCGCAGACCGAACAGTATACACACCGTTCCGAAATTGAGGAACACATCCGCCTCCCGGGCGGCACTACAGATCGCTGTGCACTACGCCACGTGAGAACCGGGACCCGCACCCAGTGAACGACACACCCTAGGGGTTCGGGTAGGTCCCAAAATTCATCCGCAGCAAGCCACGCCTCGACAGCAGTACCATCCGGTCGGATGACAAACAGACGTCCACCCAATCTCCACTAAGTCTGTCAGGGCGCCACTCGCACCCTGAGTTCCCCTGAGCACACTAGCCCCAGGAGCACACCAGCTCCTTCAATCACCAGAGACACACCGGTCTCAGAGACACACCGGCCTCATGGAGCATCCCCGCTCCCTCAATCAACAGTTGGACCACTCACCTTCTATGCGCAGTACCGACTTCTACCGTTCTCCACCACCGGCTGCCAGGACCAACACGGTCAGCTCCAAAGTTCCGCCTTCCGGACTCTGGCGCAGGATCATGAGCCGGGACCTCTCCCGATCAGCAGGGCGGGGCAGCGCTGCGAGAACCAAGCTCGGCATCAAAGTGGGTACCCAGACCCACTGTGCCGACCAGAGGGTCCCCGGTCTTCTGCTACCCACTTACGGGTGAGAAAGATCCTTATCGCGGAGTTCCTGTTCGGGCGCCATCTGATAAGCGTGGCTCAAATCCACCCGAGTGACTTACCGCACTCACCCATAGTTACCCAGTAATAAGTCATCCGGACAGTGGAGAAGAATGAACAAGGTAATTTTATTAGGCCACAAACTCCCATATGAGAGGGCCCTGTCTGACCTCACCCATAAGAGTGCGCAGAGAGGACTGACCCATCCCACCACAGCAATACATTATATCAGGATACAGTAGAGTAAAACACACCCAGTGTGGAAAAATACTGGACCCCTGGAAGAGCGAACAATGGCCTTACACAAGAGGCATCTGCACCTGCGATTGTAACATTTCTTATCTCGGCCCAAGGCCGCGGAGCCGGGCCTCAGCGTCTCCAGCATATGAGAACACCACTAATAATGAATTTGTTATAGTTTCGGTCACAGTTAGCTGAGAAAGGAAAACTACTGCGTTAGCATTTCTTTTCTCTATTCCTACAGGAGGGGTGAGCGAGTGCGACTCGCACGCAGAAAGAAACACTTCCAAAATGGTGGCACACAAGCTAAGCTAAGAAAACATGATAGTGTAACACGCATAAATGAATATTAGATGAAGAATATGAGCAAGAATGCATAAATGAATATACCATTGGTTAGACACATCCTGCTAACTCGTAAATGTAAAGGGGCGGGGCATCGGGAAATGAAACCTATCAGAGTAATAGACTGGAAAATTGGGTTATCAGGTTTTGGAGGTGCCATAAGAAAGTAGATGGTGAAGGTTGTAAAACATTAACTAATTTCGTAAAAAAATAAAAAGTATATTTGACTTTGCCAAGATCAGTATCTTTTAATTTAGAAAAGCCACGAGGCCTGCTCTTTATGTGTAATTCTATTTGTGGGTTTCTTGGCCAACAGTACTAAGTATGTTGGAGATTATAGAGCTATACTATTAATGGGGAAGTAATACCAGTCTCACCATGAGATTGAGATTGGCTGAATCATGACTGGCTAAAATTAAGGCAGACATGTACTGTACTTTAGATTCAACACATGCATACCATTATTGAGGACTCCGTGAAAGCCCTCGCTTTAAGTTTGGGGCGTGATGGACCTATTTCATTGTGGTATTTTAGAGTTCTTTTTAGTTTTTGGGGTTTAAATAGTGCAGACTAGACCCAAATGGGTGTGTGGGCACTTTTCAAAAGAAGACTTAATCCACAAGCCTTTTAAGGCTCTTTATCCTACAATATATATGCGGTTTAGGTAAGCGATGAAACCAGAAATACAGGTCATCATTCAAGGTATTCCAGCCAAAAGAATGCCAAAAACAGCCTGATGCCAGTGCCCAGACACACAGCCTGCTATATGTAAGTTTGTCCACTAAATGCAATTAAACGAAGTTCGTAGAGGTAAAATGCTCACTCAAAATGTGTTCGGAAAAAGCAATAAAGCAAAGGTTTGAAACTAAACTGATAGTTAATGGGAAACCACAGCTCACATGTTTGGGGGTATTTCAGTTTGGGTCATTTTTTTTATTTCTTTTTAGCTTATGGTGGTACTTGTGCTTCAGGTTGATCTAAAACTTAAAGAAACCCTGGAAATGTCTATAATTACAGAGCATTTGGAACAAGTTGAAGGGATACAACCTTTACAACGCAGTCATTACATCGCACTACCTTTACATAGCAGTCATTACATTGCAACATCCTTTACATCGCATGCCATTACAACGCAGCCATTACATTGCATGTCACTACAACGCAGGCATTACATCGCAAGTCATTACAACGCATACCATTACAGCGCATACTACCCTTACACTAACCGACACACACTTACCCTACTGTTGCACTCACTGGAGTTACAATAGTAATTATTACCATTATACTATCCAACACTTACCTTAAATACAATGTAATGGTATGCGTTGTAAAGGTATAATGCGATGTAATGGAATGCGTTGTAAAGGCAGTTTCTGAAAATTCAGCTTTGTAAAGGCATGCAATGTAAATGTATGCGTTGTAACATCATACATTCGTTTTGCAGCACAATTTCATCAACATAATTACTAAACAGACGTGCCCTGCCGAATATTCTGAAGAGTAATTCGTATAAGGTTCTAGTACGGTAATGTTGTGGTAATCTTCCCAGAAGTAGCTCTTGACAGCAGTAAATCATGTATGTGCATGTATGAAAATTATTTTCCGCTCCTTTAGTAGTGCTATCCGTGTTGGGTGGAATGTTACATTACACAGCATTTATATATTCACCACAGATTTGTTTTCTTGGTGATTAAATATAGGCCCATGCCTGCAATTTTGAGATTGTACGACCAGTAGCAGCTGGCAGGGTATGAGGGTGGAGGGTAGGGACAAAAAAAAATAACACTTACTTGTTCCGCCGGCAGCGTCTCTCGAGCCCCGGAACCAGGAAGCACCCCGGCTCCCCATCCCCATAGCCATTCACACCGCTGCAATGCAGCATTCTGATTGCCTCCCTTAAGCCGGTCTGAGTGCCGTGAATCTGTGCTCAGATGGGGTCTGGGGCCCTAGGAATGTTCCCCACCAGGCTCTGTAATGCAGCCTGGTGGGGAACATTTAAAGTGCGCATGACTGTTTGGCCAGGCCAAGACAGCTGGCCCAGCAGTCATGGGGAATTGGAGTGTGCAAACCACTCGTCTCTGTGCCTCCAGCCCCTCCTCACCCTAGCCCAGCCCCAAAAGTGCAAAAAATAAAATGATAATAACTTATTTTATTTTTCCGGCTTAAAGAGCGGTGGGATGACGGTCCTCTGCCTTAGCGGAGGAGCTGCCCCTGTGTAACATATAACCTCCAAGGAGAGTGGCATTGTAGCTGCCCGCTAGCCTAATAGAGAGCGGCACACAGACCAGGTTTGTACCGTCGCCCGGTGCTTTTTGGGGACGATGATGAGGGGTGGCTATATTCCACCTTACCCCTGTGGGTGTGGCTTGTATTATGAGTTAATTCTTTGGGATTTTGACTAGTAGCGGGTGCAATTCATATTTTACGGTAGCCTAGCCGAAGTCATTTAAGGTAATGTTATCAAACAGTTGTACCCTGTACTTAACCTTTTCAATGCTCGGGCGGCTACCGGCTGTCATGAGTCCCAGTAGGCGTGTGCTCATGACGGTCGGGAGTCAGCGAACGTGGCCACTTCGCCCACGTGTGATTAATTCCTCGCCTGTGTGGGAGAATTAATCAGTGGGCAGAGTTCGGACGGCTCCCGGCCATCATGAGCACTTGCCTACTGTGACTCATGACATGATCTTGCCTCAACGGATAGTTATATTGTCATATAGATATGCTTTGCCTTCACACTGTGTTAAGTTAGCATGAGCTTCTTAGGAGTTTAAACGCCATTTTACCTTTCTGCTGCTTCTGCACACGGCACATATTGTTATTAGAGCATTGAGCCTAGTAGAATATTTTGCTTCACACGAGAATAATAGGTTTTGCTGTAGTATCAGCTTTGCTTGGTAAGCTATGTCTGTACAGTGAGTGCCGAGGCCTTCAGGGTTATTTCAACACAGTGGTTGTTGTGAGGTCTGATCTTCGCACGTTCTAGACATAACATACATGCAGCTGCGGCCAACTCTGGCTGTAGGCGCGTTTTATATTGCACTACACAGAGCATACACACACACTTGATGATGCTTCGCCTTGCAGAGAGCTGGTGGAAGATGATGTGATTCCTTTCCACTAGGATTAGAGGTATGGGGCCGCCCTGCTAAAACCCAAAGAGACCTTCTTTAGATATAATATAATACACTAGCAAGGGAGGTTAAGATTTAGGTGCAATTTAGCCTTCTTCCTTCTAGCATTTTAACATGCTTTCTCCCTTTGTACTCTATGGACTAGTAACTATGCTGATTACTTTGTTTCATATAATATGTTTGCTGGTATTAGCTAAGATACTGGGCTTGAGAACTCTGCATTAGAAATAAACATTTCAAACGTGCACGTGTCTTCATTGACTCCTCGTTCTGGGCTGGTATATTAGTAGAACGAACGAGTGTTCATGTGTTCCACATTACCTGAGGTGTTCTAAGTCCATGTTCTGGGTTGTCTAAGCATTGGGGGTATGGAAGAACCAATGAGACACTGATTGCTAGTCTGGTAGGGGATTTTGGATACTAAGGTGAGTTTTGGTACATCCTAATTCACTGAGGTTCTAAGTCTCTATGCAAAGTTCTGTGTAGGAGCAGAATCCCTGCGACAATATCTATCACTGGAAAAAATCACAGTTGAAGGTTCGTTATGGTTCAACAAATATGAACCCCCAAAATCAGGGACAACAGGGTGCATCTCTGTCTGGACAGCTGTTTGGCGTCTCCCGCCCTACACGTTGTCTTTGACCACTGCTGCGATGGACAAAAGACCCTTTGAGAATCTATTCCCTTGTGAGGTTCATGGATACTTTACGACATGCCCGTGTGCCATTTTGAAGTTATGAGCTTTGAGCTATACAGATTCGAATTTATTCTAACAAAACTTCATCTTCGGACGTGAAGACTCTCGTCATCCTACGTCTTTATCCTGGGCGTTGTGGATATCTTTTCACCTATGGCATATGGTTTACTAGACTCCCCGTCTGGTTGACATCTATCTTTCTGCATGGTCTTTGGTTCAGCACGAGCGAGCGGACTTGGATTGTCACCATATCCTGTTCCACACTAATGATCCTTTCCTTGGGAAATCGCTCTTTTCTGTATACCCCTTCTTGGTGCGTTGCACCTGTGATGGGATCCGGGTCTAACCGGTGAAGAAGGTCCTTTCCTCCTTTATGATTACTTGCGGTTGTGCACCTGTTTGTCTGTTGTTTTTTGCTGTGTGCCCTGATGAAGGTGTGGCCTTTATACCGGCCGAGCACCGAAACGCGCGTTGGCGCCCAAAGTTGGTCCTGAAATCCACTCTTCGAGTCCCCCGAGTGTCTTGGCGTGATTCCCTCAGGACCTGATGCATCATTTAAGATCCAGCAATTGTTGTATGTTATGTTGTTGATGAATGATGAATGCATGAGTAGGTGTGAAATTTATGGATGCATCGAATAACTGTTGATTGCATGGAGAGACTTGAGTATTTTTTTCTGTTTGTGTCTTGGACCAAATGGGTGTTTAAATTGAATGTTATAACCGCTTTTTGAACTGGGGGAACTAGAAAAACTTACCTGACAGACGCCGCAGCACGCCAGGCCCGCCAGGCACTTTGAATCCACGCCGCCACCGCCGAGAGTCACCTTCTTGCAGAGTGAACGCGCCGCCGCTCCGGGACCACGAATCCCGGCAGCCTACGCGGCGGCGCGCTTGTGACACCGCGAGGGTGCCAGGGAGGCGCACAAAAGCGCCACAGGACCGGCGGAGCGGGGGGAACTAGAAAAACTTACCTGACAGACGCCGCAGCACGCCAGGCCCGCCAGGCACTTTGAATCCACGCCGCCACCGCCGAGAGTCACCTTCTTGCAGAGTGAACGCGCCGCCGCTCCGGGACCATGAATCCCGGCAGCCTACGCGGCGGCGCGCTTGTGACACCGCGAGGGTGCCAGGGAGGCGCACAAAAGCGCCACAGGACCAGCTTCGCGGGACGCGAGCGGGACGCCCGGGGCTAAGCCCGGGCAAAGGGCGGGCCCTCTACGGCCCTCATCGGCAGGAAGAGGCAGGGGCAGGGCCAGAAACGCTGCAGGTATCATCACTGCAAGTAAGACTCAAAGTTTACTGAGTTTCCTATTAGTTTTTTGTTTTATTTAAAAAACTCCAGACTGTGAGTATACTGCAAATATGTCTACGAAATCGAAGGAAGCCCCACAAAACACTGTTGACAACTACCTTGTTCAGACAGTGAAGAAAATAAAAACGCAGAGGAGAAATTCTCTTGGGTTAAGTCAATCTCCAGACCTTTGCTGTCTGTCCCCGACTGCATCTATCCTGATTGATGACACTATTTTGCAGGAAACCAATCAGGACAGCATAACCAGTGGCCCTATTCTTCAAGGATTAAGTAGTGCACTTGACATTGTCCTCCCAGCCTCTGAGGCCTCCAATGTACAGCCCGAAAGTGACTCTGATAATGACTCTGGCCAGGAGAGACATGCTCAAGTTACATCTGATGAGCAGACACCTAAAGGGCGCACAACAAGGCCAAGGCGATTATGTACTAAAAATCCACCCAAGCAGGGCGGATTACGTTCAGGGACAAGAAGGAAGAAGGCTACTACCCCAAAGAAAAAGCAAGTTAACATAGCGGAGGATACACAAAACCATACTTTTGAGGACGCACTTTATGAAAGGATTGCTGACTTATTTGAGCAAAAAATTAACACCATTGTAAAGCCTCTAATATCTAAAATTGATAAATTGCAAGTGGAGATCAAAAGATTGGGTGGTCTCCACACTACGATCGCAGGAGGGGTAGAAAACATCACCACGATAATTACTAATTTTAGTAATAATACAGGGGATAATGTGGTTACTGAGACTGTAAGTGATGGTGTAGGGATTCAACCGTCTGCTGAAAACTTACTGCCCCAACCTTCAACAACAACGACCACTACTAATGAGGGCCCTCTTCTAACTAACATCCCAACAGACAATAGTCCCCCTGTCAGCTTACCCCCAGTAATTGCTCATCCCACGGACCCCCTACAATTTTTAGTTGAGGCCACACCAGTGGTTCTTGTGTTAGCAAATGTCCCTCCCTTGGAAGGGGGGACAGTGGAAAGTTCTACCTCCCTTACAAGTAAGGCTCTGCATTGGCTAACTAGTAATATGCGGTTTGCCCCAGGGGGAAAACATCAATTGGCAAGCGTAATTAAGTCAGCAACCAGGGTCCCCTGGATGGGAAATCGGCCGAAAAAGTTTAAAGGGGATTGTGTGACAGTGAGCCTCTCAAATCAAGATGCCCTGCCTAATATACTTGCTAACTTATTACCTCCTCAACGCAGACAGGGTACTGTTGTTCCCCTAACCCTGAAGTTCTTCTATGGAGAGCAACAGAACGTCACTCATCCAAGGACTCCTGCGCCAGGGTGGGATAGATCTTGGGACTTTGACTCTAGAAGGGTGCAAGACACAAGACATAATGTAATGGCTCATTATCCCCTTCTACCACAGCAACATTCTTTCGTAGAACCCCTTCAATTATTCAATCGCTATGCCCCATTGTCCTTCATGGATCAAAACAATTGACTCTCTCCTAGAAAAGATACAAATGATGTGAGTCTTTTGCACATTTCTGGGCATTTAGATCCAAAACCCATAGCTGCCAGGGCCTGCAGAATTATGAGCTGGAACGTCGCTGGAATCAGATCTAAATTCGATGATAAGAACTGGTTGGAAATGGTCAGATCCAATGACGTTCTTGCCTTCCTGGAAACTTGGGAAGGGTCAGACAGACTTGTTCTAGACGGCTTTTCTCATTTTTTTGTACCTGCAGTACCTAGCAGCTCTGGAAGGGCAAAAGGGGGCTTGGCTATATATATTTCCTTAGATATTCTAGGAAAACCAAGACAGATTAAAACAAATTCAATAAATATCTTAGCGGTTGAATTAACTATACAAAACTCACAGCCTATATTATTTGTAAATTTTTATAATTCTCCTGTCAGTCAAATCTTGAACGAGCATTTGGTAGCTTTAGAGGATTTCCTGTCCATCCACAGTGAGAATAGTGTTCATGGTTTTGACGTAATTCTTATGGGAGACTATAATATTCACCCTTGTAACATGGATTGTCGCGAGGAATATGAGGATTTTCCCCCTTATCTCCCCACCCCGCATTTTGAACACTCATCACGTGGAGAGGCTTTGGAATCACTCTTAGCAACTTTTAATCTTTATGAATTTCATAGTAGTAACACATGTCTGAAGCTACCAACATATGTGGGTAACAATACCGGCACAATTGTGGACTATATTTTTTTATCATCCGGTATTTTGCCTGAAGTGTTTAATTACAAGGTAGAAATTTCAGTTTTTAGTGATCATAACCCAGTAATTTTAGAGATTGTACCTCAAGGAGTTCTAGGGAAAAGAGAATTTGAAGTTTTATGTGTGACCGATCTAGTGCTGGGAGATCAGAACCGCAGACTGAAATGGGATCAAGTAACCCCAATTACCTTTATACAGGATTCCCTGGCTAAAGTAGAGGAGGAGGTTGCAATCTGTTTGGATAATAACAACTCTGTTACCACTTTGATAGAAGCTTTTAATGTTATTTGCCATCAGGTCAATTTAGACCTCACTGTAAAGAATAAGCCCAATACAAACAGGGGACCAAAGTGGTTCGACTCAAATTGTTCCAAGGCTCACTCAATCCTCCTAAAGGCTCTAAAAAATAAACCAAGAGAAAAAGAACTGATAGCATCACTGAGAAAAAAATATAATAATGCCATCAGGATGAGGAAATCTGAGATCAAAAATGAGGCCTGGAACGATCTATTGTCGCCCGACATACAGAGGGATAGCTCTAGATTTTGGGCGATAATAAACCATCCTTTTTTTGTGGGAATAGAAAAAAAGAGAGCAGATTGCACCATACCCGATGAACAGTGGGTTACACATTTCAGTAACATCTATAGCTGCCCTGATAACACTCCAGGTTGTGAAATACAATCTATGCAAGCAGCAGCCATTATCCCACCTTTTAGCACTGAGGAGGTAAAAAAAGCTATTAGTGACACACACTCTAAAAAGGCACCGGGCCCCGATGGGGTTCCCGCAGATTTTTTTAAGAGTGCCCCGGAACTTAGCACCAAAATTCTTACTAATATTTTTAATGCTACAAGAAATTTTAGTTTCCCTACTAGCTGGTCTAAGTCTACCATAATACCGATTTTTAAAAAGGGACAAAGGACAGATCCGGCCTGTTATAGGCCAATCTCCCTCATTGATTCTAGTGTTAAAATCTTGGGGAGAGTCCTTCTAGGAAGACTGAATCAGCTTTTAGAAGGGAAGGGGTGCCCTGTCAAATGCACAATATGGTTTTAGAGCCAAAAGAGGAACTCTAGATCACTGTTTAAACCTAGAACTGATCACAAATAAATATGTAGTTGCCAAGGGGGGTTCTCTGTACATGGCCTTTATGGACCTCTCCTCAGCTTTTGACCTGGTTAACAGGGCTAAGCTGTGGGGGGTTCTTCTGTCCATGGGCATTGATGCCCCTTTGGTGAGGTATCTGGCGGAGCTACACAGAGACCTTAAAACCTCGGTCAGGGTGACCAGTGAAGGAAGATGCACCTGTCACTTTAAGTCAGAGAGGTGGGTTAGGCAAGGATGTATCCTTGCCCCCTCCTCTTTACTCTTTATATAAATGAGCTCGAGGCAGTTCTGGCAGATTCCCATACTGACATTCCGCGTGCAGGTGAGATAAAGATACCTGTCCTCCTGTACGCGGATGATGCTGTCCTCTTAGCACGCTCTGGAGTGGCATTAAATAAACTCCTTTCATCCTTTGGGGAGTTTATGTCCTCTTTGGACATGAAAACTAATGTAGAAAAATCCCACGTAATGATAGTAGGAGATGCAGGCAGGAAAAGAAAGACTAAAACTTTTTTCTGTGCTGGGAAAGAGGTTAGGAGAGTCCCGTCCTTTCCCTACTTAGGAGTGATATTTGATGAAAAGGGCACGTGGGGTCCACAGCTTTTGGCCAAAAGCAACGCTGTAGCAAGAGCGGCTGCTGGGTTGCTTGGTTTTGCCAGAAAACTTGGAACCCGTCCCATGGAAAGCATTATAAAGGTCTACAAAGCTAAATGTTTGTTGGTTGCTCAATATGGCTCTGTCATTTGGGGGTACACAAATCATGAGTCTGATAAAATCCAGAAAATAGAAAATAAATTTTTGAGAACTCTGCTTTCTGTCCCTCAATCAACCTCCACATACATAATACATTCAGAGCTTGGATTAGGCTATATTACCGACCTTTTAAAATCAGCCCCAGTTATTGGATGGTTGAAAGTCTGGTTAAACCAGGAGCTTACTTTAAATCATTCAATCCTCAAAGATTGTTTAGCCCTGGACAGAGCACGTAATATCCCATGGCTAAAATACGTTCAGACGCAGTTGACTTTAATTGGCCGGCCTGAACTTTTCTCTTCTCCTCATTTGATAAATCAGGAAGACATAAAAATAGTTAAAAATCTCCTGATAAATCATTATGTTTTGGAGAGGGAAGCCACAGACTTAAATAAACCTACGGTCAGGAAACACTGTATGTTAATAACCGTCCCAGGAATGGAACCATACCTTTTATTGGTAAACCAATCATATCATTGTTTCCTTTTAACGAGATTTCGTCTGGACCTGATCCATTTTATTCTGGGTAATTTTATAAAGTGGACTAGACCTGAAAATGCTGAACCATGCGATTGCGATAATTTTTCCATCCAGGACACGACTCACTTTATTTTCTTCTGCGGCCACTATCAAGACATTAGGAAAAAATATTTGCTGCCAATACTGTGCAATTTGGGTTTTACACAGGTAAAACCAGCTCTGATGTTCCTGCAACTTCTTCCGAACTTAAAAGTAGCATTTCATGTTGCTAGCTTTCTGGTTGCAGGTGTACGTACAAATAAGCATCGTTTTAGAACTAGGCACCTTGTCCCAGGTTAATGTTTACCTTTTATATTTTATTGATTTTACTCTTTTTAATATTAATGTATAAATTATTCTGTATAATGTGATTTTAGGGTTTTAAAAAAAATATATTGCTCTATATTAATATGTGTCTTGATGAAATGAAATGTTATGTATCATCGCTCGCTCTTTTATGATTTTTAATAATCGAATAAAGATAATTGACTGACTGACTGACTGAACTGTTATATGATTGTTTTGATATTCATGTCATGCCTTTTTGCGACAAAAAGATCATATATTTATATACTAAAGAATGAAAATAAAAAAATGAAGTTTGTTTTATAATGAGTTGGTTCTGGACAGTCTGATTTGCTTCTGGTATTGGTGAGTTTGGCACTGCAATTTTTTGTAAGATGGGACCCCTAGTAGGCCATTATCATTCGCTAAGGGCACTCTTTCCTTTCTTCTTTTTTATAAGTCTGTCTGGACACAGCCCAGCAGTGATTGTCGGGTGCAGTTGTCTCAGTCAAATCACATTTGGGAGGGCTTCCCAGCGGGCGAAGTTCAGGTAGAAGTGATTTAAGTGGGGGCGGGTACAACAGACTTTGAAACGTGCCCCAACTGTACCATCCAACACAGTGATCAATTTTTTTAACCATGATTGTAAAAACCCTTAATGTAATCATTGTCAAAGTTATGCAGTCCCTGTTTACATTTAACATGCTTTACTTAATTTTGCATTCCCTAACGTTATTTGCTTTTCCCAGATGTTATGTTTCTATATTGTTCATGCAACATATGGCTCTTGTATAGAGTATGCCTGCTGGCAACCCAGTTCCCTTGCTGTCGTGGCTGAGGACAGGTTAAGTTTTGGTGCATTTTGACGGGACACCACTCAGAACTCTGAAGCTGAAGCCTAAGGCAGTGTGTTTGTCACGGTGTCTGTCAATAGGTTATAAAGGTGTTCACAGTACATGCACATCCATTCCTTCACCTCTCTGAAGATCGCAGAGAGCAATAGCTACATATGTGCCATTCGGTAAAGTGTGTGAAGGAGGTTCATCTGCTGAAAAGGAGGCCACACTAAGGAAAAGAAAATGCAGTGTGTACAGGTGATTGAGTGGTTTGTGCGCTTGTGGGCATGGGAACATGGAGGGAAATATGTGTAGGAGATTGTAAAGTCTGTGCTGAACAAGAAAGATGATGTGAGATTTATAGATGGAGGATTTCAGAAAGCTGTGGGACATAGTGTGTAAGTGCCTAACCGAGAGAGAGAGAGTCTGTAAGTGAAAAATGGTGTGAAGGGGAAAATAAAAATGATTGAGAAACTCCTAAAACCCCTACTCCTTTCACAGATCTTAGTTGAATTCATAGTGTAATAATTTCAAAATTAAAACTTCTTCCCTTCTAATTATTCAACTCACAATGATTGCTGTCCCTCACTTATTTCATGCAGTGAAAAAGGATTGGCAAAGTCAATAGGTCTGGCTTGTTTTAGTCATGCAATTGTTTTTGTGTTATACGTCTGGATGTAGTAATGGAAAATGTAGAAAAGCGCTCAAATACTGCTCAAGTGGTCCTCTGTGTGACACACAAGATTTCAGTAAACCTATTTTAATAAGTGTTCATATTTACGTAGGCCACCTCTAGGTAAGGATTCCTAGTTATGCTTCTTTGGCAATTTTTAACAGGTGAGTCCTCGAAGCACTATAAGGCGTGGTCTGCTTTGGGTGTCACTCATCCTCTCCTGTCCATGTGAAAGTGGAGGGGACTGTGTGATGTTGCCACCCAGGTAATATAATCTTAGTTCTGATGGATACATAGACTTGGGGATTCCTCTCTTTTGAACCAGCATTCCTCTGAAACTTTTCTTTACAGATTTCCCATGTCAACAAGGATGTCATAATACCACAGCTCCACACGTGAATCCACATTACATCATCGAAGCCATAAAAAGCCCTCATGTCTGTGCTGACGTCAGTTCCCTTTTTTCTTAAATTATCGCCTTCGACACATAACATATTTTGTAGCCTCTAAAGTACTTGAAAGTCTTGTGACATTTTATCCAGGAAATTGCTACTTTGTTGCGGGACAAAATTCACTTACGAGGAAGTTTGTATTCACGGCTCACAGGGAATGTGAAGGTCAAATGTCGAGAATAAATCCTCACGATGACTGTCTTTGGTGTTTGAGTTTGGACCACAATGTCGACGCCAGTTCTTCTGGCTAGAATATGAACGCCAAGGCGTTGAAGGAGAGGGAGGCAAAGCTCTTTATGGCCAAGGCAAGAGAGAAGAATAGAGTACATCAGAGGTTTTGTCCTCGGTCAGAGATGCCATCTCCCCATTCTTCAAAGTCGTCCAAGAAGAAGCATACGAAGAAGCAGCGTCATGGTTCCCTGGCGTCGTTCTTTGAGGGCTGACTCGCTGAGGTCTGTGTTCCCGAGTCAGAAGTCTTATAAAGGCCGAGGTGAGGTGTCTGACTCAATCCCTGGAGTTTGCTTCGGTGCCGCCCTAGGGTCCAAGACCCTGGACTCCAACTGGACGCCCTGATTCAGAGTCCATATCCAATCCAGTTCTACCACCAGCGCAGCCTATGCCTCCTAGAGAGAAGCTGGAGTATCCGCGGTTTCCAGTGCCGGGGTCTGGTCTGTTGAGTTTTCTGAATGCTATGTAAATCCTTTTGAGTAGCGTGATGACTCCATCTGGTGCACCTGTGGGCCCCATGGATCCACTTTCTTACTCCTTGGAAGATTTTCGAGCACACTTTCAGCAGTCGACATTCCTGCCTCTTATGTCGAAGGCTCAGATTTCATGGCCATCTCCAGCATCACAAAAGGCGACACCATCACCAGTGGAAGACGTGTCTCCGGTGCCGTTTGAACCTCTGGCGTCTCCTGGATCTGTACCATTGTCCTGCCCCTCCACTCCGGTTCCGCTGATATCTGCTGATCAGGTGGCTAAGTCCCTGGCGCTGTTGCAGACGCCAGTGTTGCCTTCAGGGTCAAGCATTGGTCCCAGAGAGAGGCCCAAAGGTTTATTAAGGAGGAGCAGTATTTTTGTGAGAAGAATACAGCTCTGAAGGAAGGTGAAAAAGTATCTTTGTATCTGGAGTTTGAAGGCCAGAAGGTAGCAAGTTGTTTGGATACTGCCCCAGAATGGGAGTTGCTGTCTCAGAAAGGTATTCCACTGCCTGAGGTCACAACATATTCTGTGACTTGGAAAAAAAAAGGCTGAAGAGATGCTTCAGTTACCTTTGCCTTCTACAGAACTCAAAAGTAATTTAGTTACAGAGCTATTGCATTCTTAATCGTCCTCTTCAGAGCCCTTGCTGCCTTTTACAGAAGCTCTCACTGTGTCGATTCTTAAAATTAGGCAGAAACCAGTGACATCAGTGGCAGTATCTATGTTGATTGCAAGAAGGTATCCTGGGGATCCACCATTCTTGTCTTCTCATTAGAAAGTTGTTAAAAACCCACCTGTTCAGAGAAACACTGACATCTGTTTAAACCTCCGTCCAGCAGTCATGCAGGTCCCTGTTCCTTCTTTGAGCGCTTAGAGACCAGTGGTAATTTGCGCTATATAAAAATAAAATAACATAACATAACATCCTACGCCTGAGAGTTTAGTGGTACAATCTTCCTGTTCTTCAAGACTAATGTTGGGATCATTTCCCATGACTCCTGCAGATAGGGAGTCCAAGAGAAGGGAACAGTGTGCAAAGAAAGTGTTTTCTACTGGTAGTATGGCCTTGACATTGACCAATGCAACCTGTTTGTCGGGACGGTACATACATGCATTAATGGTGTTTGCGGAGGCAGTGGTCCCCAAGTTGCCTGACGAAGTTCAGGGACATTTTGCAGAGTTACTGAATGATAGACAAGCGACTGTCTGTCAAGTCGTTCAGTCGGGTTCGGATACTGCTGATTCAGTCACCAGGGCTAAAGGATCTTCAGGTGCCACATGGAGACGCACTTTTGGTTAATGTGGTCTGGTTCTCGCTGGATGTGCAAGCAATGTTAATAGACTTGCCATTTGAAGGTTCAAGGCTGTTTGCCACCAAGGCATATTCTGCCTTTGAGAGATTCAAAAGCAATGGCAAGATCTTTGGGCCTTCAGTTGCAGCCGAAAGATTTATAGGTAATTTTGTTAGTTCCTGGGGTTTGGCTGGAACTTTACTTTTCAAGGCAGTAGCAAATATCAGCCGCAGCAGCAGACTTCCAATCCCCTCTCCCAATGGTGTAAGGAGCAGGGCAGAGGCAGACAAGGTGGAGCTGGCCATCAGCCTTCTTCTTCCTCTTCTTCTTCCTCCTCCTCCCCGACCAATGTCACAGGAAAGCAGCCATAGTTCCAGCATGCCCATCCAGTGGGAGGATGGTTGACCTATTTTGTACCTCAATATAGATCTGTAACAACAGATCTTTAGGTTTTGGACATAGTGGGAAATGGGCACTTCCTACCCTTTCCAGAGATTTCCCCCCACCTTTTCCTCCTCAACAGTGTTTTTGTTCAGAAGAACATTTTCGGCTCCTCCTACAGGAGGTTCGTATTCTACTTCAGAAGGGTACAGTAGAGTTGGTATCGGAGCAGGAAAGTGGTTAGGAATGCTATTCTCTGTATTTCTTGATTCCCAAAAAGGAAGGTTGCTTGTGGCCAATCCTCAACCTCAGGATTTTGCCCTGGTTCCTCAAGCAGGAAAAGTTCAAGATGCTGACCAATGCACAGCTGCTTATCGCACTGGAAAGGAAAACTGGATGGTTTTGATCGATTTTACTAGATGTGTATTTTCACATACCCGTTCTGAAATCGAACAGGAAGTACCTCTGTTTTACAGTGGGGGTCTCAGCATTATCAGTTTGCAGTCCTTTTGTTTGGTCTTCCTTCCACATTACGAGTCTTTATGAAGTAGATGGCACTGGTTGTAGCGCATCTAAGGTTTCCAGGACTCCCTTACCTGGGCGATTGGCTGATCAAAGCCAAGACTCCAGAGTTGGTTTTGCATCATTTGCAGTTGACAATGTAGTTGTTGTTCAACCTAGGTTTTACTTTCCACGTACCCATATCTCACATAGAGTCCTCTCAGCGCACACTTTTCATAGGGGCAGTAGTGGACACTACGGTGAATCGAACCTAACCTGCCTACTCAGAGGAATCTGGACATCAGGCTATGATTCGAAAGTTTCACAATGGAAGTAGGAGTAGTTGAGTAAGTATTTATTTATTGATTAGTTAAAATCATTACAAACAAGAAAAAAATAATACTAATACTAGCAGCAATCACTATTATAGCAGCATTTAACCAAAGTGACATGTGTTAGCAGTAGGAAATACAAGTAAAATATGATATCTTGCTGTGTTCCATTTGCAAGATATAATAAAGTGCACTGTGCATAACTATATCCAATTATACCAATAGACCACTCAAAAAAAAATTCTTGGTGTTTTCCATTTGCAAGCTATAATAAAGTGCAATGTGCATGACTATATCAAATTATACTAATAGACCTTCAACTTTGCTTCAAACAATTCTTAAAATGATTATTTATTCATTCTACATCTTTGAGTTTCTTCTCAGCAATAATGACGAACTTAACAAAGTGATAAATAAGTTTTATATTGGCCCCACTCAAACAGGTAATAATTGCTTGCCTACATGTTCTAATTCCTAGTTCATTAAAGATTGGTTTTAGGATGGACTTTCGAGCCTCTGCCAAAGCTGGGCATACGGTTACTATGTGTGTTAATGTTTCCTCCCTTTGCATACAAAGCCTGCAAATGCTCGATCGCCATTTATTCTCCCATTTTGGTATACCATCCTTTGTCGGATATCTTCCCAACCTTAAATACATAAATTTATTCTTAAGCCTAGGTTTTAAATGATGAGACAAATAAGATTGGGGGTACAGCCGACCAAAAGAATTAGCAATTGTCCAGAAATGATTTATTTTCCTTAATTCCTCCTTGTCCGCTATAGTCGTTAGTAATGTGGCCATTTGATTCATTTCTTTTTTTAAAACTATTCTACTCCTCATCTCATCTGCCAAATTAGAGGAATCAAAGTTACTTATGCATTCATTAAGATACAGCTGCCAATTTTTTGAATATTCCCCCTCTGAAATTTCAAGCCAACACAGCTTTGCCAATGATCCTTCCTCCGACCGGACTAATGTTAAAAGAGACTTCAAAAATGTAGATTGACGCGCCAGAAATTGGTTTTTCAAACCCAATTCCAGTCTTATATTTGCACGACTAATATATTTGGTGATTTTTAAAAACAGTTTTATATGTTCTAATTTCTATATCGTTGAGCACTTTCGCGTCTTTGCCCTTAAAGATAATTGAGCAATAGGTCAAAGATGGCATTAACTTAGCTCTCATTACCTTTATCAGATGGTCATAATTAGGGCATAATAATTTGTCTCTTAATTTTCTAAAAGCAAATGCAAGTGAGTAACCCCTGGCTTCAAGATTACTAAAATGTTGTCTAAAAATCAGTCCGTCGTCAAACGTGATCCAAAGGTATTTGTATAACTTCACATTTTCAAGTACCATGCCATTGATATTCCACTCTTTAATCCTAGGTTTCCCTTTTCCCATAGGCATTATTTTTCTCTTTTTTATATTTATCGTTAGCCCATTTTGTGTGACATAACCATTAAAAGAGTCAATTAACCTTTTTAACCCTATTTCTGTTTGGCTCATTAAAATGGTGTCATCTGCATATTGCATATATTTGATTTCTTGACAATGAATAAAAGGCGAATGCGAATTAATACTTTTAAAATGAGCTGGCAAATCGGCCATAAAAAGATTAAAAAGGCAAGGAGCCAACACACAGCCTTGTTTCAGTCCCACATTAGTAGCCAAACATTGGGTCATATGTTTTCCATCGCCTATTTTGATCTTCACCCAGGTGTTGGAGTATAACAGTATTATCATTTTTAGTAGCGATTCCAGAATACCCCAATTCCGTAACTTCCCCCATAGAATATTTCTTGGCACAGAATCAAAAGCGACTTTTAAATCAATAAAGCAAACATATAATCTTTGCCTCCTAGTTTTGGCTCTCTCACCTAATAACGTTCATAAAATCAAGTTTGTTTGTGTTGATTCTCCTCTTCTAAACCCAGTTTGAAATTTGGGGATCAGCTCCTCATTTGAGGCCCAGGTCTCTAGCTCATCCAACAAGCAACTAGCAAATATTTTTGCCTCCACATCAGTGAGCGTAATTAAACGGAAGTATGGTTCCCGGCCTGCGGGTCGTATGCCTGCTTTGCCTGATTGCCTCCTACATTCTGTTGTTCACCCATGCACGCTGGCACATCAGGGCCCTCCAGTGGTGCCTCCGCAGGCAGTGGTTTCAACTCAACTGGGATCTCAAAGATTCGATCAAGATCTCCAGAAACACTGCAATGGAAATTCAGTGGTGGGTGTGTCCGACAATCTGTCTTAAGGGAAGCCATTGCACCCTCTACCGCCGGTGGCCACAGTGATAACGGATGCCTCCACTTTAAAGTGGGGAGCTCATCTTGGGGATCTGAAGATTAAAGGTCTTTGTCCTTCAGAGGAAAGATTGCTGCATATCAATCTCCTGGAATTGCATGCGATATGTCTAGCTTTCAAGCCCCTACTCCCTTCCCTTCACACTCAGTCAGTTCAAGCCTTAACAGACAATAATATTGCGATGTGGTATATAAATGGGGAGGAGTGGGGTTGTATCCTCTCTGCAGAGAGGCTCTGTGACTCTGGTCCTGGGCTCAGGACCATCAGATCTGCATCCTGGCAAATCACTTGGCCAAAGTTCTGAACTTGCGTACGGACAGTCTGATGAGCCTACACTTTTCTGCTGATCATGAGTGGCGTCTCTATCCAGAAGTGGTACAACACATTTTCTGGCTATGGTGGATCCCTCAGATAGACCTTTTTGCCACTCAGAAGAATGCACACTGCCCGTTGTTATGCAGCCTTCTGTCTCCATTGCAGGGAGCGCTGGGGGCACATTTCAATTGGACTGGGGTGCTCAGCTATTTTGGACTTTCGCCCCCACGCCCATCCCCTTGATTCCTCTGGTTCTGGGGAAGATTCACCAAGACCAGGCCCAAGTCATATTAATAGCCCCAGATTGGCTGTGAAAGATATGGTATACAGACCTTCTTCACCTCTCTCTGTGCCGTCTGCTCCGGCTCCTTCGCAGGGCAGACAACCTTTTGCAGGGACAGGTTCTACACCCCCCACCTCCAGAGCCTGCACCTACATGCATGGTTATTGAATGGGGCAACCAGAGTTCTTTTTCTCTTCCTCCTGATGTGGTGGATGTTATACTATCGACCAGAAGACACTCCACCAAGTCCGTTTATGCTGGCAGTTGGGCAAAATTTAAGTGGTGTGAACAAAGTTCCATTGACCCTTTAAAGCCCATTTAGCTGACATTTTATGCTTAGCACGGCCCCTAAACACAGCAAAGTTGTGCGGTTGCAATGTTTTAAGGGCTATTTGTCTGCCCTTTCACCATTCCCTTGTTTACCAGACCAACCATACCTATAGTATTTACTCCTCCTTTCCACTCCCGGGACCACTAGATTTTCCATCCCAAACATTGTGCAAAACTAGCACCTGGGCAGTCTTTCACCCCTTAAAGTTACAAACATCTGCGGGGGAGCTTAATAAGATAAAATCTGGCTCTCCTGTGGACCCCTGTCCGGCCAGATTTTAAAAACCTTTTGCCCCTTGGTTTCTCCCGCTATTGAATGAGATCTGGAACTCCTCGCTGGCGACGGGGGTCTATCCTTTCAGCTGGAAAAATCATATGTCCAGCCCAATCTAAAAAAGGAAAATGCAGATTCTTCGGAGCCCAAAAATTTCAGGCCTATTTCTCTTCTTCCTGCTCTGGCTAAAATTCTAGAAAAGGAAGTCCAGAAACAACTTAAGGACTTCCTAGAGTCGAACCATCCCCTTCACGACTCCCAATCTGGTTTTAGCACAGAAAGTGCTCTGCTGGAAGTGGCAGAGACTATCTGGGAAACCGTAGATCAAGGAAGCTGTGCAATGCTGGTGCTGCCGGACTTATCCGCGGCTTTTGAAACCATGTCGCACTGGATCCTCTTAAACAGACTCAAGGGTCTTGGGGTGTCAGGCACG